>NC_138061.1:65825603-66473103 GCF_964194185.1 Rhinolophus hipposideros
GTTTACAATGGCCAAGACGTGGAGGCAGCTGGGTGTCCATCCAGGGATGAATGGATAAAGAGGCGGTGGTACATGTATACAGTGGAATATTGCTTGGCAAGGAAAGGGAATGGGTTTTCCCCATCTGTGGCAGCATGGATGGACCTGGAGGGTGTGGTGCTGAATGGAGTATGTCAGACAGTGAAAGACAGATGCAATGTGAGTTTACTTATATGTGGAATCTAAAGGAAAAAATGAACAAGCAAATCAGAAACACACTCAGATACAGAGAACAATTTGATGGTTGCCAGATTGAAAGGGTGCTGAGTGAAAAAGGTGAAGGGATTAAGTGCAAATTGGTAGTTACAAAATAGTCATGGGGATATAAAGTAAAGCACAGGGAATATAGTCAATGATACGGTAATAACTATGTATAGTGCTAGGTGGGTACTAGACTAATCAGGGGGATCACTTCTTAAATTATATGAATGTCTAACCACTATGCTGTACACCTGAAATTAACATGAAATGATACTGAATGTCAACTGTAATTGAAAATTTAAAAAAATGGGGGAAAGATAAAGGGGAATAAGAGGCTCAAATTTCCAGATATGTAACAAATAAGACATGGGGACATAATGTACAGTATAGGGAACATGTCACAATAATATTGTGACAGTGTGGTAAGGTGTCAGATGGTTGCTGGACTTATCATGGTGATCACTTCTTTAGGTCTATAAATGTTGAATAACTATGGTGTACACCTGAAACTAATATAATATTGTATTTTACCTATATTTCAATAAAAATCTTAATAACAATAACAACAAACAGATAAAACCACCTCAGTAAAAAATGCTTTTTGGCACATTGTTTTCAAAGAAATATAGAAGAGATTTATTTATTTTGCTCTACGAAATACACTACTTTTAACTTACGAATATAGCTGAGTGCCCGGGCATAGAAAGTTCTGCCCAGTGGGTCCAGTTAGAAGCTAACGGCATGATCTGGACCCAGGGACCGTGTTCATGTCTTACAGTCTATGGGAGGCACATGATCCAGACACAAACAGCCACAATGCAACAGAGGCAGGGAACACAGGAACAAAGGCCAGTGCCAGGAGACGGGAAAGATATAGGAAGTGGGTGCATGGTGTCAGGTATCTCTTATGGTGTGTATAGAGAGATGGGGGTGGAGTGGAAAAGTTCCTTCCAGAAGGAACAGCCAACATGTACATGAGCCCAAAGCCCAGGGTGTGTGGACTGTGCAGGATGCAATGATGATTGCTCTGGCTGCAGGTAAAAGTCATGCTGGAAAAGTAGTAAGTTAGAGGTGGGAACAACTAAAACCAGGGATGGCCTGTGGGGGCAACCCTCTCGGGCATTTGGCTGGGGAACCAACCTCGTGGATTATATGCGTTCAAGTCGGTCATACTTTTCTGCAATTGTAAGTAGGAGGTTTCAATGTCACCTGGTGTCTAGTGAGAAGTGCTTGAAGTACCCTCTCCCAGTTTCCCAACCAAATGCCCATGGAAACAAAGTATAAAGCAATAGACACACGATTCAAGATGGAAAGACAGTAAACCAACTGCAAAAATCATGAGACATTTCCCCTAAAATAAATCAGCGTGAAAGGATGCCATAGCACTTTTGTCAGTTTGTTCTCTTTTCTATGCAGAAAGAAAGTGAACCTTTTTCTAGTAAAAAGAAAGACGGTATTCCAGAACCCTCTCTCACTGCCTGTTACTTACTCAGAAACTCAAGAACTGTACCTATGAGGAAACCAAACAGCAAACATACTATTAAATTTTCATTCAATCAGAAGATCGTTCCCCACCCATTATCACACACCTACCTCATCTTTGTCCTGTTCTCTTTGCACATTTAAATCCCCCCAGAACTCCCAGGGGCTGAGGATTTGGGAATCAGGACAGGTCACATTACTTTCTAGGAAATACAACCTCTACCAATTCCTGATCTGCACCAATGGCTCCAATGAATGACCCTCTTCCTTCCTTTTTCACCCTACCACCTTTTCCTCTCCCACCACCGATTTCATATGAAAAAGAGATGATCTCATTCCCTTACTTAAAAATTGTCCAGTGTTTTCTGCTGTTCTTTTATTAATATTTAAAATCCTTACTACTGCTTCCAAAGTCTTAAGTTATCAGGGTTATTTTATTTTCTTATTTATTTTATTTTATTTTTTTCCTGGCCGATTCTACCAGCTCTTTCTCTTCCTTCAACTCTTAGCTTAAAGTTCACCTCCTTAGCACTTCCACGGCTGTTGTCTCTAAAGTAACATGACATCATCTAATATAATTATAATTCTTTGCCTAGACTTCTCATCATTTGATATTTTTATGATGGATTGACTGCAGAGGTTCCTATGTCCATTGCCATTTCTATCTACAGTACGCTACTCTGGTGGTGTAGAGCAGGAGACTATGGACTCATTCATTACAGGTATTTATGGAATACAGAGTGTATTCCTGGTATCAGTATTCCTGTTAGCAGACACTGTGGTGCCCAGAGAGGCAAGTTCTTTGTTCACACACCCTGTGTTTCAGGAGGGCATAGGTGCAGTAAAGGCATTTAATAAAAAGTTCAACACCCATTCATGGGAAACACTGTCAGGAAACTCAGGTATAAAGGAAGTTCTTTATTCTGATAGAGTAGCTGTAAAACTCTACAGAAAACATACTTCTGGTAAATCATTGAAATCTTTTTTTCTAGATATAAGACAAGAGTTCTGGCTGTCACCACCTATTGAACCTGATAATAGAGGTTGCCGTTTCGGGGGTTAGAAGTCAGCACAGTGATCACTTAGGAATGAGAAGTGTCTGGAAGAAGAGATTCTCATGGGGCTCTTTAAAATCTGTTTCTTGATCTGGTTTAGATTATAGGGTTAGTTCCCTTTGTGAAAATTCTTCGAAATGTACACTTGTGATTTCTGCACATTTCCATATGAATGTTACACCTCAATAAAATATTGATTTAAAAGTAATCGAAGCATGGTTGCTGGATGGGATAGAGATGGGGGAGAAGGTGAACGGATTAGAAAGTACAAATTAGTAGTCACAATATAGCCATGAGGATGTGAAATATAGTTTGGGGATTATAATCAATAATGTTATAAAGTTTAAGGTGCCAGATGGGCACTGGACTTATTAGGGAGAACACTTCATAGACTATGTAGATGCCTGACCACTGTGCCACTGTGCTATACATCTAAAGCTGAAGTTGAATAATATTGAATGTCAACTACAATTTTATATATATATATGGTCATGGGAGGTGGAGCACCACATAGGGAATAGAGTCAATGGAATTGCAGCAGCTATATATGTTGTCAGAGGGTTTGTAGATTCGGGGGTTATCACTTTGTGAGGGGTGTAAATGTCTAACTATTACATTGTTTTGTGCACCTGAAACTAAATATATATATATATATATATATATATATATATATATATATATATATTGGAAGCAATCTGAATCTGGATGTCCATCAATAGGAGAATGGATAAACGAAAATATGTACACACTGTTACAATTTATTCAACAGTTTTAGAAGAACGCAGGAGATCTATATGAATTGTCTTGGATAAAACCTCCAAGACATATTTAAGTGTGGAAAGGTGAGTCACAAATAATACAGACCACATGATCCCATTTGTGGTATGAGCCGACGCTGATTCCGCAGAATGGCACAGGGCGGCGTGCCGGGGGAAACAGTGTCCTGCCTCTGCTGGAGTTTGGGGGTGGTGACCAGGGGTCAGGGCTTCATCTTTAGTGCTATCTTCTAGTGGTCTGGTGACTTTGGCAAGAGGCTCAGACACACTGATTGGGTGTCCTTGTGTAAGTAAGAAGAAGGAAGTGAAAGGCAAAATTCACTGACCTAGTTCTGCTGTGTGGAATGTGGCTTTATCCCCTTTGTCACTGCTTCCTGCCCCTGAAGCTCCTCCTTTCCTGTGTGGGACTCTAAGCAAATGTATGTGGGTGAATCAGACTGTTCAACACAACTTTGACTTTCAGTCAACTTTCATTCCACTCTAAAGCCAGAGACAGCTCTGACGTTGAGGGGCATGACTTTAAGAGGTGTTGACTGCTAACTCTGTTAGGGTGGGGGGCTCCTGGTCCCTGCACATTGTTCAGGGGCAGGCTACCCCCCAGATCTTCATTTCCCTGACAGCATTTCAAACCACAGTTACTGTTTGTCCTTTGGTGCCTGAATGAGGAGACAAAGCCTAAGATTGTTACTTTAACAGGGACAAAATACAAACAAACAGCAAGAAAAAATCCAGGTTTAAAAATAAACAGTCAGCGCAGACAGCTGCCTCTGGATGAGTTAGCTAAGTGACAGATCACCTAGCCGCTTACAGCCAGCAGAACACCTAGCTGGCAGCCTCATTAATTGTTCTGATGGAGATAGAACACATCTCCCTCCAGAGTGGACCTGCTCAGCCCCCATTAGAGCTTCCTTTGTAATCTAGCTTATGTTCATCTAATCTTTTCTTCCTGCTTGTCTTGGCAGACAGTTCCAAACCCGCTGTCCCAGCCAGCACTCGGGACTGTGGGCATGTCTCCTCCACTGGCTGCGTGCAGCTGCGTATGCCCCATCACCACTATCACCACATGCACCACTATCGCCTGCATGTCCTTCACTACAGCTGAGATAAATGCCTCTTGGGGAGCAGAAGTCAGTGAGGGGGGGCATAAGGGAACAGCTTCCTCCCCCGCAAGCCACATACTGCTGCCTGCATTCAGGCTACGCCTCTGGTAAATTGTCAGAGGGGGTCACTACCTCTCTTGTGGAAAGGTCCTCGTTAATCCCTCGATGGAGATTTAATTGGCACCACCTTGGGGGTGCTGTGTGTTTATAAAATGATATACAACTCCAGACATTCATTAGTACTGTCAGTGCCTTTGGAATGATAAATAGCGGGCAGGCTCCATCAAAATGCTTCTGGAGCTAAACCCAAATTAGCTTTTCTATACCCTGCCAAGAAGAAATATGAGAGCAATGAAGGTTTTATGATAGCCCATAATCTCACAATTAAACAAGCGACTGGAAAAAATGGGACAATGCATTATATTTTAATTGAAATGTAGGAACCAAAATAAACACCAGCACCT
This sequence comes from Rhinolophus hipposideros, assembly GCF_964194185.1. Classification (NCBI taxonomy): domain Eukaryota; kingdom Metazoa; phylum Chordata; class Mammalia; order Chiroptera; family Rhinolophidae; genus Rhinolophus; species Rhinolophus hipposideros. The sequence goes on from NC_138061.1 coordinate 65,830,721, forward strand.
CAGAGCCCTTCTGGTGACAAGGCCTAAGGCGCCTGTACTTTAGCACTAAACCCTAGTGCCACACACAGTGGGCTGTGTGTCGTGTCCATCATGGAGCCCGTCAGCCCTGCCCAGGCTTGGCATCTGTGTGTATATTTTTTGATCAGTATGAATGGGCTCTGTCCTGCACTCTGTTTTCACACAGTCACCTCCCTCCAACAGTTGCTCAAATTAAACCATTGGAATTCTATGGGTAATAAAGTTGTTTAACCTTTCCTATAAGAAAATAATTCAATTCCACTCAATTTCCCCACAGTCTGGAGAAAATGTGGGAAGGAATGGAGCTCTTTTAGCTGAATTACCAAGGAAGAAGGGAAGGAAAGGTAGGAAGGGCAGTTGTTTGCACTCTGGAGAGTTATGTAAACTAGAGCTTAACTTCCCCTCCAGGCCACCCAGTTTTATCTCTTTAGAAAAACATTAGCACATTTGAAATGCCTGGAAGCCACTCTGGAGTTAGCTAGAAGTTCCACCTTCATGTTTTATTAACAGAGGAAGGTACCAGGATACTTGGGACATACCAAGCCAATTGCACCCTCTATACACTCACATAAAAATTTTACAAATTGCATCTTAAGGGAAAATCACTCTTTTCCTGTTTCTTCTTATTTTAACTAAATTTAAACAACCCATTTTGGTTACTGAAAGCTCAAGTCCATAAGAATTTTGGAATTAATTTCTCAGGATGTGGAATATCTCTTGCACTTCGCTTTCTCTTTCAATATTTCAGATTTCGAAAACAATTTTTTTGTTTGAAAAATACGTGTCTGGGTTCTTGGATTCCTTTTAACAGCCAGGCCAGGGATCTGAGAAGGCCATGGTTACTGCTCTCTGCCCTGTCAGAGGCAGGTACCCATCACAGGCCCCACTTGTGAAGTCACAATGCTCCTTATACCACAGCTGGCAATGGCACCATCAGGGTCAACTCACCTCTTGTTTTACCTCTTGTTGGACCGTGGGGGAGTACGCTACACAGGAAGCTTCATTTTCCTGAAAACCTGCAGGTCCTCTGTCAGGAAAGAACCGAGGTTTGGACATAATGCCTATAGATAGGCCTTCCTATGCTGCATCTGAGGGCTTGGACACTTCCATCCAAGATGATCAGCTTAAACAGAGGAACAGCGGAGCAGACCTCCCATGGCAGGCCCAAGTTTGTCTGGTTCCATGGCGGTTCTCTGTGCTGTATATACTATGGGACGTTGACCATCCTGGATCCTCTTTTCAGTGTCACTTCACAAATTCAAACCTGGACCTATGCCAAGGCAATTAGTGTGTGTTTGTAAGATGATTGACTTTATTTTCTTTTGTCCTTCAGCCTTGTTTTTGTTCACGTTTACAACAGGTGATTCATTGCCTGCTTGTCTCCAGCCTGCTGACCAAGATCGTCTGTCCTGAGTGGAGGAAGAGTGATGCTAGACAGCAGCACTACAAAAATGTTCTCCCAGGGATGACCGGACATCCCAGATCCAACTGAAAGGGCTTCAAGAAGCCCAGCCGCTCTGCAGTTAGAGCTTCCTATAGAAACGGTCTCCAAAAGATGCCTGGACAGCACCTGCTTCTCTGGCCTTCACAGCAGTCATTTTCTGTAGGATTCATCTCTGTGGATGGTATGTTCTGCTCCATGCTCCCTCTGTGCACCTTGGGGTGGGTCTCCACGTGCCCCTCACCCCCCAGGGCCCGTGTCCTGAGGAGTCCTTGGAGCTGTACCCTTATCTGGCAAAAAACAGAATAGTGGACAGTTTCAGTCCTCTGTGCCTGTGCCTTAGAGTACAGGGCATGGGAACCATGAGAACTGGGCCTCTACGACCTGCGTCAGACTAGACGGTGAGTGAGGAGAGAGGATGGCAGTGGAGGGATGTGGGGGAAGCAGCAGTGGTCCCTGGTACCAGATAACACCCTCTTTTTTCACTCAGTTAAAACGGACTGAGCTATAGCTGTAGACCTAATTCTAGAGTGCATGGCAGAAGTGGGGGTGGGTGTTGAGAGCTAGGGAGGCTCTGTATCACAGGGCCGCCCCACCCACCCCCACATCCAGCCTCTCCACATCAGCAGGCTTGACCATGGATCTGAAGAGCTCAACGACACCTCTTCAGGGCTGCCTCATCCTCGCCTGACAGTCCTGGAAAGGAAGCGGCCCACATTGACAGCACAGCAGCTGACCATGGTGGGTCACCATGTCCCCACACTGTCTCCATCCCCTGGAAATGACCCAGCCCTCCAGGCCCCCTTCTGACCCTGGCTACTCAAAGTGTTGACCCTGTGTGAGCTGGGGCACAGCACAGGAGAGAGGGAAGAGTTTAACTTAAACTCACTTGGAATTCTCCCGCCAAAATATCTGTAAGTTATTTTAGGTTTAGCATATGTGAGGTTGAGAATCATTTGGAAAAATAAAGTTTCTTTGCAAATCCACAGTGGGATGAGGAGTGGGATTAGAGTCTTTACCGTTTTAACCCAGCCTAGGCTGAGCAGGGAATGTTCAGGGACGTTAGGCCATGTGAACGAGGCCAGGCATGGGGACCAGCTGCCCTGAGTGCTCTTGGGAGATGGGGGACCATCAGCCCAGATGTGGGTTCAGCCCTTCACTTCCTGACATCTTGGGCAGTTGCTTAACTTCTGGGGACTCCAGCTGGGGATAACGGTACCTTCATGGAAATTTTGTGGTGAAGACTGAGAAAATGTATCTGAGCAGTGTTTGATGAACCTTAAACAACAAAATATGGAAGAAAGTGAGGAAAAGGTTGGGAAAGGGCATCAGGAGAAAGAACTGATCACCTCTGCAGGGGTGAGTGGCCGGGGTTCCACTGGAGCTGGTGAGAGCAGCACACCCCTAAACAGTGGTTTCCAAACTTTACTGTGCATCTGCTTCATTTGGAGGGCTTGTTAAAGGATGCTTGGCCAGGCCTCGCCCCCAGAGGCCCGGATTGAGTAGGTCTGGGTGGCACCTGAGAATGTGAACTTCCAACAATCAGGAGGTGCTGATGCTGCCAGCCCCGGGCCACACTTTGAGAACCTAAAGCACTTGCTTGATTGCCAGCCTGGGCAAAGAAATGAGGGGTGCCTGGGCTCACAGGGGTGGAGGTGCCCCTTGGCCCTTAGAGGAGCTGGATGCAGGACTGAGAGCTTCTTCTAATCAAGAACTGTTACCATCCCTGCCCCCGCCCTACCCAGATGCCCTGAACCAGCCCAGGTGTGTGTCTGGGCAGCCTTCCACTTGTCTTTGCTGTCTATATGCTGCTCCTGTTCCCCACCAAACTCACCCAAACTTTCTACACTCAACTCCTACTTAGCGCCTTCCTCCACCCCCAGTGGGCTGAACCTTCTCATTTCCTAAGAAAATGTTCCTCCCATTAACTCTTCCCAAAAATAAGAGCATGTCTACACACAGAGACATAAACAAGAAAATTGCTCACTGTATTGTGTATAAGATCAAACAGCTGGAGACATCCCGTCTGTCTATTGACGGGAGAGTGGCTGAAGAACCTGTGACACACACCTACTTCAGAATGTGGAGCAGCAGTTCAATTAGGAGGCTATTCTCCATGTTCTGGTGGGAATCACTCCCAGTACATTTCATGAAAATACCAGAGCAATAGGCATAGTGTGAGCTCATTAAGAAAATGAAATTTTAAAAAGAAAAACAAAAATGTGTATTTCAAATGTGTATTACAAAATTATTTGTATTTATAGATACAAATAAAAGACACATAGATTAAAAACATTGACCAATTCTAGGCAGGAGACTAAGAGGCTGATGGGTCAAGTAGAGCTTTAATTTCATCTATGTTGTTTGGAGTTTTCAAGGACATATTCATGCATAACTTGAATAAGTTAGAAAACAGTATGAAAAAATAAGTAAATCGAGTGACATGGACTCTGTATTTTCCTGTCACTAGTCCTGTATCCATTCTCATTTCCTTCCATCTCAAAAGACCTTTCTTTTTTCTAATATTTATTTTTATTTCGAGATCCACTGATCCCTGAAACTGAACCCCATAACCTTGATATCTTTTTTTCTTCAACTGTGCCTTCACTAATTTGCACTGCCCCACCCTACAGAACTGCTTCTGCTGAGTGTCGCAGGGTCTTTGTGTCCCCCGGTGTAGACCAGCTAAGTTGGAGATCCCTCTCTTCTTGAGGCTTACCATATCATAACTGCATGTTTTGTAAGGATTACTTTTTCCAAAAAGTTCTCTATCGATGCTTTTATAAACATTACATGAAAATTCGGAGTTGATTTGGGAGGAATAATCATTATGGCAAGATTCATAGACCTTTGACAATTCTGTATTTATTCAAACTCTTCCATTTCTGGAGAGATGTTCTAATCACTTAAGTTCTATACATACTTCATCATACTTAACACTAGAGATTTTGAGTTTTTTGATATGGCTAATGATGTCTCTCTACCGCCACTGTATTTTCTCATTAAGCACAGCTTGTGTGTGGAAAGGCTATCATTTTAAACAACTTGGGCCACTTTATTAAACTATTATTCTCAGATATTTTATAATCTTGAGTTTAACTCTATGCCATCTTCAACTAATAAACATTTGTGTGCTCCAATCCAAAATTATCTTTTTTTTCATAATTTACATCTAATTTAATTCACTTCCAAGAAAATGTAAAATCACAGTTGTGATAGGTGTCTATCCTTCCCTTTTTCCTGATCAGTATTTTAAAAACTATACAATAATTCACTTGTAAAAGTATAATGTTTCTTAGAGTATATGGTCAAAAAATTACTTCTCTTACCTTTCTAGGATTTTTTTTTTTTTTGGAATGAAAAAGAAATCGATGTTGATTTTTATCAGATTACTTCAGCATCTTTTTGGCTATACATATGTTCTGTTTTTCACATCTCAATATTAAGCTTTTGTTCTGGGATACATCATGCTTGCTCCTGGTGGATGATAAATTTTATGTACTGTGAGATTCAAGTGTTATTTTATTTTTTTGTTAAGATCTTTTGCATCTATAAGTAGACACTTGAAAATCATGAAATACGTTGGAGACTCAAAAATCCCCAGAATTTCTCTACAGAATACAGCAGAAAGGCATTTATGTGTCTTTATCATTTATTATTTCTCAATAATGTTAGTATGATTTGGTTTTCTTAGAAATCACATATGAATCTTATAGTATTTGCTTCTTGGGAGCACATCCTCATAATCCAGACCTGGTCCTTCCTTGAGCTCCCTGAAAGCAGATTCTGAGTTGAGGATTTGGCAGAAGGTAAGGTATTTCAGACACGATCCTAGGAAGCAGGAAAGGGAGAAGGGGAGAGAGACAGGGAAAGCGGCAAAACCAAGGAAGGACATGTTATGGAGCAGGTTATCGGTGTGACAGCCAGGGCTTAATCTGGATGGGAATAGGCTGAGAAACACATAGAATATACCTTGGGGAAGTCCTGCAGAGAGGTGGGGAAGCAGGTGGGGTGCTCACCGCTTGAGGGCTGTCCTGGGGGCATGAAATCCCAGGTCTTCTGGTCTGTCTGTGCTGCCTGCAGGTAGAGTGCCTGCCAGGACCTGGGCACCAGAGATGCAGGCGGGCATAGTCATGCCTTCATGTGGGAGCCACTGCCATTGCCAAGCACAGGAGCTGCAGAGCAGCATTACAGCATCTGGTACAGACAGCATTTCCAGAGTGGCTTTTTCACATGCTCCATTTCATGAGATCTTTGCACCAGCAAAAGTACTCATTAAACATTTCCCAACTAGCTTCCTCCATATTAGACTATATGCTAAAGTTGTTTGGGTCAATGATGCCAAAAAAAGAAATTTTAATGGAGAACTAAACAGTTCCCAGAGTGCCATCATTCCTGATGGCCTGCAGTTCCTTGTGCCTCCATGGGTATCTTCAAAGCAGCTCTTGTTCCCTAAGAGGCCTGGGTCATTGTTGAGCCTTTGTCTCCCAGATGAACTTCCGGAGCCAGACATGCCTATATGCCATGGTCTTGATGCTGCCCATCTCAGACTGTCAACCAGTGTGAACCACCTGACTTGGAGATGCACCCTCCACTTTTCCCGCCGCTCACCTCACCCCAACCCTGAGGCTGCCTTACAGGGTAGAATGAGGGATGGGATACTATTAGGAAAGAGAATGCAGTTTTGCATTAATTAATTTCATTATGTGGTAATGAAACAAGCTGCAAGTTTGATAGTTGAGACTTTTGAGTTTTACTGGAATGTCCCCAGAGCTTCAGGGACATGGTCTCCCTGCCCCAGACGACCTCTTTAGCTCTGGAAACTTAAAGATGCTGCCCAAGATTCACTCGGTATTTATTGAACAGCCCTGTTTTGGGTACCCAGTGTAACACATGACCATCACATGATCCCAATCTGTGGCCTTTTGTTTGTGATGCAGGAGAACAGGCGCTAGGCTCCAGACGGTCTCTGTCTTGGTGAGTCCATTTGTGTAGAGTCCTGCCTGACACATAGGAACATCATTAAAAGACCCCCTGTGTCGTGCGGGGTCATCTGCGGGGTCTCTACTCGTGCTCCCCACATAAGAACGCAGGACATGGTGAGGGCAAAAAGGAACATCCACGGAGCCATAGATAGGGAAGTCATACCACTATGGTCTCACTGGAGGCTGGTTTTACACGACATGCGACGTGCTGTCCACTTTGCTGCCAACTGGCCGACTCTCCTCTACTCTCCTTCATTCTCCTCTATTCTCCTCCGTAGCCGCGGCAGTTATATCAGTGACCAATGGCTCAACAGTTACAGCTGATGGCCAACCAGCCACAGCTGACGGCTACTACCCGAGCCAGCACCTCTCCACATGAGGCTGAGAGCCTGGAAACTGCTCTCTGGGGCTCTGTCCCCACACCCTGGAACACCAACAAGTTAGTCTGCCCGGATACATGCATGGCTAACTCCCTCACATCTGGGTCTTTATTTAAATATCAACTTCTCAGGAAAGCCTTCAATGACCATGCTTCCTGAAAGAGCAAACCCTACTCCAAACACTCCCGACCCCTTTCTCTGTATTTTTTAAATGGCACTTATCACTGCTGTCACCCTACATATTTTATTCCCCTGTGAGTCTGATTGTCTTCTCTAGAATGTGAGCATGAACAGGTTGAAGTTTTTTGCTACTTCAGGTCATTGGTGAAGCCCTAGTGCCCAAGGCAGGGCCTGGAACATATTAACACTCCATAATTTTTATAGAATAAAGAAAAAAGAAAATCAACGAATCAATAAAAGAACTATTGTCTCCAATGCTGCAGACTTTGACCACGCTTTTCTGAGCTGATGCTCAGGACATAGGTATTGAAAATACCAGAAAACCTTTGTGAGGCAAAGTAGCAAGTAATGTAAAAGTTAGGATATGTTTAAGACCAATTGTGTAATTATAGAATGTTAGACAATCCCCTTGATCAAAAAAAAAAAAAAAGGCAAGAAAAGATAAAATGATAAACTCTCTCCAAAGAACTGTAGCCCTGGTGGACAGACCTCTGGAAACCTGCACCTCTAGTAGGGTATTTAAATGTTTATCACAGGAAACATTTGGCTCCTGCCTGAGGAGTCAAGAGGAATCCTTCCTCCCCAGGACACAGCAGAGGTTATGACTGACACCATGCAGCTGAACCACAGGCTGGTCACGGTGGGGAGCCATCTCAAGGAGATTCTGTCAGGGCTACTCAGGCTATTTGGGAAGTTGGGCAAAGAGTGTTTTTGCAGAGTCCCTGTCTAAGTGAACAAAGGTGCTCAGGGAAGCCTGGGTTTTCTCAAATTTTCCACATTCTTTATGAAAATGTCACCCGAGAATGTGCTTGTCAACCGCAATTGACAGCAGCTTGTCTGTTGACTAGAGTATACGGGGGTTCCTGTGGAGTCCACAGTTCTCTGACTTCTCACAAGATGGCTGAACCCAGACATGCTTAGGATATCTGCAAAGCATCAGGTTTCTCCAGTTACCCTGCAAAGGAAAAGCATGGGAATTGAAATCAAATTAACAAATAGATAATCATTGTCTGAATGAAATCAACTTCAAAATTGAATTTGCTAAATGGAATAAGTACAGGGGAAATCCATATTTATTGTAAAAATTGACAGTATGCCTGGAGATCTCTAACAGGTCCTCACAAATAAGTAGTTGACATGCTTTCTCCTTTTTTGTGATCATTCCCTAACTTTAATACAACAGCAAGGAAATTGAAACAATCATCAAAAACCTACCTAAAAGCAAAAGTTCAGGACCAGATTACTGCACTACTAAATTCTACTAACCAGTCAAAGATGATAATAACTGTTCTTCTCAAACTCTTCCAAAAAAAGGAGAACAGACAATAGTTGCTAATGCATCTTATGAGGCCAATATTACCCTGATACCAAAACCTGGTAAGAATAACATGCACACACACCCACACACACACACACACGCACGCATAAAAGAAAACTACAGACCACTATCTCTGATAAACACAGATGTAAAAATTCTAAACAGCATACTAGCAAACAGAGTACAATACATTAAAGAGATTAAACATTATGACCAAGTAGGTTCATTCCGGGGTGCATGGATGGTTCAACACATGCAAATCGATCAATGTGATACACCACATAAACATAATAAAGGATAACAATTGTATGATTATATCAATACATACAGAAAGAGCATTTGATAAGATACAACATCTATTTATGATTAAAACACTTAATAAAATGGGTATAGAAGGAAAGTACCTCAACATAATAAAGGTCATATATGACAGACCTCCAGCTTCTATCATACTTAATGGAGAGAAAACTAAAAGCTTTTCCTCTAAGATTAGGAACAAGACAAGGATGTCCCCACTTACCAGTACTTTTCAACATAGTATTGGAAGTCCTTGCCAAAGAAATCAGACAAGAGAAAGAAATAAAGAGCATCCAAATGGGGAATGAAGAAGTAAAATTGTGACTTTTTGCAGACATTATTTTTTATATAGAAAATTCGAAAACTGCACCAGAAAATATTAGAAACAAAGAAACAAATATAGTAAACTTGCAGGATGAAAAAAAAAATAGTGTGCAAAAATCCATTGCTTTCCTATATACTAACAATGAAATTTCAAAAAAAAGAAAAAGAAAAAAGAATTTCAATTGCAAATGCAGCAAAAAGAATAAAATACCTAGGAATAAACTTAACCAAGGACGTGAAGGACCTATATACTGAAAACTATAAGACATTATTTTAAAAAAATTGAAAAAGACAAAGAAATGGAAAGACATTCCATGCTCATGGATTGGAAGAATCAACATAGTTAAAATGGCCATATCACCCAAAGCAATATACAGATTTAATGCAATCCCCATCAAAATCTTAATGGCATTTTTAGAAGAGATAGAACAAAAAATTGTCAGATTTGTATGGACTAGCAAAAGACCCTGAATAGCAAAAGCAATCTTAAGAAAAAAGAACAATACTGAATTTAGCACACTCCCTAACGCCAAATTATATTATAAAGTGACAATAATCAAAACAGCATAGTATTGGCAGAAAAACAGACACACAGACAAATAGAACAGAGTTGAGAACCCAGAAATAAACCCACATATATATGGACAGATAATTTTCAACGAAGGAGCCAAAAACATACAATAGAGAAAAGAAAGTCTCTTCAATATATGGTGCTGCAAAAATTGGACAGCCATGTGCAAAAGAAAGAAACTAGACTACTATCTTTCACCATGTACCAAAATCAGTTCAAAATGGATCAAAGACCTAACTATAAGATCTGAAACAATAAAATGCGTACAAGAAAGCTAAGGTACTGAAATTATAGAGCTTGGTCTTAGAGAAAATTTTATGAATTTGACCTCAAGGGCAAGGGAAGTAAAAGCAAAAATAAATGAATGGGACCATATCAAATTGAAAAGCTGTGCAGGAAAAGAAACCATCAACAAAATAAAGAGGCAACCAATCGAATGGGAGAAGACATTTGCAAAAACACCTCTGATAAGGAGCTAATATTCAAAACATATAGGAACTCACACAACTCAATAACAACAACAAAAACCAAATAATCCAATTAAAAAATGGGCATAAGACCTGAACAGACACTTGTCCCAAGGAGACATCCATACAGACAACAGATATACGAAAAGATGCTCACCTTCACTAGCTATTCGGGAAACACAAATCAAAACTACAATGAGATACCACCTCATACCTGTCAGAATGGCTATCATTAATAAGACAAATAATGACAAGTGTTGGAGAGGCTGTGGAGGAAAAGGAACCTTCATACACTGCTGGTGGGAATGTAAATTGGTACAGCCACTATGAAAAACAGTATGGAGATTCCTCAAAAAACTAAGAATAGAATTACCATATGACCCAGTAATTCATCTTCTGGGTATCTACCCAAAAATATCTGAAAACATTTATCTGTAAAGATATGTGTACCCCCATGTTCATTGCAGCATTATCTGCAGTGGCCTAGACATGGAAACAACCAGTGTCCATTGATAGATAAAGAAGGTGTGATTCCATTGTGTGTGTGTGGGGGGGGGTAAATATATATAGCAGGGGTGCTAAAAAATGTATACAAGTGGACACTTTGGTCAATATTGCTCAAGCAATAGTTTGCTGTAATCAGAAGTGTCTCTACACTGATGGTAACTAACCACTCTGAGCGCCTCTTGTAATTGCAGAAGTCAAACGTGACTTGTATTCATCTTTTGTTATCAATGTGTATTGAGTATTACAATTTTAATACAGTTTTCCTTTCTTAAAACGTGTATACATGAAATTGAATCAGTCATCAAAAACCTTCCCAAAATCAAAAGTCCTGGACCAGATGGCTTCACCAGTGAATTCTACCAAACCTTCAAAGAGGATCTAATACCAATCCTGCTCAAACTCTTCCAAAAAACTGAAGAAGAGTCAGTACTCCCTAACTCATTTTACGAGGCCAACATTACCCTGATACCAAAACCTGGTAAGGACAACACAAAAAAACAAAACTACAGACCTATATCTCTGATGAATACAGATGCTAAAATCCTAAACAAAATTCTAGCAAATCGAATACAACAATGCATTAAAAAGATTATTCATCACGACCAAGTGGGGTTCATCCCCGGGGCACAAGGATGGTTCAACATTTGCAAATCCATCAATGTGATACATCACATAAACAAAATAAAGGACAAAAATCATATGATTCTATCAATTGATGCAGAAAAAGCATTTGATAAGATACAACATCCATTTATGATTAAAACACTTACTAAAATTGGTATAGAAGGAAAATACCTCAACATAATAAAGGCCATATACGACAAGCCCTCAGCTAACCTCATAATTAATGGTGAAAAGCTGAAGCCCTTTGCTCTACGTTCAGGAACACGACAAGGTTGTCCCCTATCACCTCTGCTTTTCTACATAGTGCTGGAAGTCCTCGCCAGAGCTATCAGGCAAGAGAAAGAAATAAAAGGCATCCAAATTGGGAATGAAGAAGTTAAATTGTCACTCTTTGCAGATGACATGATGCTATATATAGAAAACCCTAAAGACTCCACCAAAAAGCTATTAGAAACAATCAATGAATACAGTAAAGTTGCTGGCTACAAAATCAACGTACAAAAGTCCATTGCTTTCTTATATACCAACAATGAAATCTCAGAAAAAGAGATAGAAAAAACAATTCCTTTTGCAATTGCAGCAAAAAGAATAAAATACCTAGGAATAAACTTAACCAAGGATGTGAAGGATTTATATGCTGAAAACTATAAGACATTTTTGAAAGAAATTGAAGAAGACACAAAGAAATGGAAAGACATTCCGTGCTCATGGATTGGAAGAATCAACATAGTTAAAATGGCCATATTACCCAAAGCCATATACAGATTTAATGCAATCCCCATTAAAATCCCAATGGCATTTTTTAAAGAAATAGAACAAAAAATCATCAGATTTGTTTGGAACCACAAAAGACCCCGAATAGCCAAAGCAATATTAAAAAAAAAGAACAATACTGGAGGTATCACACTCCCTGATTTTTCCTTGTACTACAGGGCTACAATAATCAAAACAGCTTGGTATTGGCGGAAAAACAGACACATAGACCAATGGAATAGAATTGAGAACCCAGAAATAAAACCACATAAATATGGACAGATAATTTTTGACAAAGAAGCTAAAAACATACAATGGAGGAAAGACAGCCTCTTCAATAAATGGTGCTGGCAGAATTGGATAGCTACGTGCAAAAGAATGAAACTGGACTGCTATCTGTCACCATGTACCAAAATTAATTCAAAATGGATCAAAGACTTAAGCATAAGACCTGACACAATAAACTGCATTGAAGAAAACATAGGTACTAAACTTATGGACCTTGGGTTCAAAGAGCATTTTATGAATTTGACTCCAAAGGCAATGGAAGTATAAACTAAAATAAACAAATGGGATTATATGAAACTGAAAAGCTTCTGCACAGCAAAAGAAACTATTGACAAAATAATGAGGCAACCAACTGAATGGGAGAAGATTTTCACAAACAGTTCCTCTGATAAGGGGCTAATATCCAAAATATACAAGGAACTCATGAAACTCAACAACAAAAAAACAAACAACCCAATTGAAAAATGGACAGAGGACCTGAAGAGACATTTCTCCAAAGAGGATATACAAATGGCAAATAGACATATGAAAAAATGCTCAACATCGCTAATGATCAGAGAAATGCAAATGAAAACCACAATGAGATATCACCTCACCCCAGTCAGAATGGCTTTCATCAACAAAACAAATAGTAACAAGTGTTGGAGAGGCTGTGGAGAAAAAGGAACTCTCATACACTGTTGGTGGGAATGCAGTCTGGTGCAGCCGCTATGGAAGGCAGTGTGGAGGTTCCTCAAGAAATTACGAATAGAATTACCATATGACCCAGCAATCGCTCTCCTGTGTATCTACCCCAAAAATATAAAAGCATTTCTCTATAGAGAAACGTGTACTCCAATGTTCATTGCAGCTTTGTTTACGGTGGCCAAGACATGGAAACAAGCAAAATGTCCTTCGATAGATGAATGGATAAAGAAGTTGTGGTACATATACACAATGGAATACTATTCGGCGTTAAGGCAAGATGATATAGGAGCATTTGTGACAACATGGATGGATCTCGAGAGAATAATGCTAAGTGAAATAAGTCAGACAGAAAAAGCAGAAACCCTATGATTTCACTGATATGTGGTATATAAACCAAAAAGAACAAGACAAACAAATGAGAAACAAAAACTCATAGACACAGACAATAATTTAGTGGTTACCAGAGGGTAAGGGGGTGGGGGGTGGGTGATGAGGGTAAAGGGGATCAAATATATGGTGATGGAAGGAGAACTGACTCTGGGTGGTGAACACACAATAGGATTTATAGACGATGTAATACAGAATTGTACACCTGAAATCTATGTAAATTTACTAACAATTGTCACCCCAATAAAATTAATTAAAAAAAAACGTGTATACATTTTTTGCCACCTTCTGTACATACACAATGAAATATTACTCAGTCGTAAGATGAAACAGTACCATTTGCGACAACATGAATGGATCTTGAGATTATTATGCTAAGCAAAATAAATCAGAGAAAATGTGGAGAACCATATGGTTTCACCCATATGTAGGATATAAAGGTAAAACCCACAAACAACCAAAAATTAATTGACACAGACAACAGTTTAGTGGTTACCAGAGTGTAAGGAGGGAGTGGAGAGGTAGAAAAGGGTAAAGGGCGTCAAATATATTGTTAAGGAAGGAGATTTGACTTCGGGTGGTGAACACAATGCAATATATAAGTGATGTATTAAAGAATTGCACACTAGAAACCTATGTAGTTTTATTAGCCAGTGTCATCCTAATAAGTTTAATAAAAATTTTTTTAAGTGTTTTCTCTGCTTTAAAATGAAGTTTTAGAAAGAGAGTTCCAGAATCTAACTTTTAGGTCAAACCTTGTATTTCCTAATAGTATTGACATTTCTTACTAAGAATGACTAATGTTTGTAGAGGTCTTTCTTGTCTAGAAAATCATCTTGTTTCACATTAATTTTCTTCTGTCATAGTCCTGGGAGAAAGTAGGGCAGGGATTGATACCATTATTAGATGGAATAGTATCCTTTTTACCGGAAAAAAAAAATCTAATTCTCAGAGTGGTTAATTGACTAGCCTGGAGTCACCCAGCACAAACCCTTGCCTCTGAGTGATATTGCGAAGATAGCCCACCCCTCCCAGCACCTGTGTTTGGCTCATTTTGCCCTCCTCAAACTGTCCATGGGCCTCTTGTTGGTTCTCCTTCAAGAGAGGATGTGTGTCCTTTTAACCACATCGTCTTACATTTTTGCCTTTGCTCATAGGTTTGTCACTGATGCTGAAAGTAGGTCAGGGCCCACATATCACGCAGACCATAAAAAGTGAGGAGACCATGAAGCTTAGGGACCCCTCCTCTGTCTAGCCCTCAAGTGAAGATGTCAGCATATCTGTCACCAAGGCTCCAGGGAAACCAAAAGGCTTCAATCCAGAACTTTTTTCTAAGGAAAGATAAGGTATTAAAAATAAATGAGAATGTCTGAAGTTCTCCAAATCAAGGAAGGGAAGCTCAAGTTTGCTGGGCCACCTGCCTTCTTATAGCACAGATGTGGATGGACTCTCCATGGTGTCACCACCTTCAGTGGCAGTAATGAAAGCCTATTCCATCCTCCCCAAGTAGAATCAGACATCTTCCTCCTTCCAGGGGACATTTACTCAGTGTTTTTAGAAGTTTCCCTGGTGACAATTAATCCTGTATTTACCATGGACACCATGTCCAGCAATCCCTCAAAAAAATGGCTTCTGAATGTAAAGCTTCCCATCATTTTTCCAATAACTAAATAAACTTTTGCTTTCTCTCACTTTTTCTTGAAGTCACTCAGACATTTATTCACCTGCTGTGCCCTGACTCTGGCCCAGGCTTCAAGCCCGTTACCAGGAATACGGGGGTCGGGTCTGAGTTGGTATCAACTCAGGGAACTCATAGGCTGTTTAACTGTCTAACTAATACAATGTGAAGTGTTGTGATATAAAATCAACACAGAAGTGTGCCTTGGATGCCAGGAAGGGAAGACACCATTTAGCTGAGATGTTTGAGGAGGGATGTTATAAAGAAAGGTTAATGTGAAGGCAACATTAGGCTGGGTCATTAAGAATGAAGGGGAGGAACTAACTGGGCAGAGAGATAAGGGGCGTCCACTTCAGAGTAAAGAAAGATGCCAGTATAAGAACCTGAGGTCTGAAAGAACATGGCAAGTGGCTGTGAGTTTGGGTAGAGAGATGGTGACAGATGTGCAGGAAGCTCCAAAGCCTGCACTTGATCCTGCAAACAGCATGGGGCAGGGAGCATGAGGACTGAGGTTCTAAAATCAGAGGACCTGAGTCCTGTCCAGCCTGTGTGAGCGTGGCTACCATCACTGGTCCACACTGCCCTACCTGCCTTGTGGGTGGCTGAATGGCCACTGTGAAAAAGCCCAGTGACAGGGTGTGTGCATTTCATGGGCTGAGGTGTCCTTCCTTGCCTGCTTCCATCACTGGGTTGGGCATGGCCTGGGGTTGCTTTGCTTATCACTGCCTTGAAATATCCTTTAAACCACAGGCTATCGCTGAGCTTTCCACGTCCATGTGTGGTTTTCCCTTGGCGTCTTCATGAATGTTTTGTTCAATTTTTGTCTATGGCCCCCACAACACAAAGCACAGGCTTGGTCCACATTATGGTTTTCAGAACACTTGTGCTCTGATAACAAGTCACTCAAGGCTCCGGGGATGCCCTCGTGTGAAGTAGCCTATCCCGTCTTCCTTAGGACTTGTATGCAGGCCAGTTCTCAGGGCCATGTGTGAGATAGATGGAGGTGTGTGCACTACCTGCTCTTGGCTCACATCGGCCTGGAGCATGGTGGGTAGAACAAAGTAAGCCAGAAAAGTGAGAGGACCTGAACCCCTCTTGCTGGATCACCACGGCATCTCACAGGCCTGTTGACTGGTAACTCTCCTGCTCAGGTGTCCTGCACGGGAGAGGGCTGGGGTGGGCTCATCCACAGCAAGAGTGAGAGCCCAGGGGGTCAGGCTGGCAGAAAGAGTGACACTCGATGTGGGCATCGGGTGACAGGCCCAGGAGGAGTGAATCCAGAGCAATCCTGGGTGGGAGCTAAGCCTCCACAGGTGCAGGTACTGTGGGCAAGCAGATCCTCACCGATATTTATGTAGGTTTCAGGCTTCCCACCAGCACCGTGCGTGTCACCATCTGGAGATGACCCTCACCATCATCACAGAGCCACGCATGCCCTGTGGCTCTCCCAGACCCAGCAAAGGACTCTACCTCTCCGCCGTTCTCAGCCACCGTCTCCGATCCAGAACACCCAAGACACCTGAAGGCATTTCTCCAAGCCCTGGCTGCCTGTCCTTGTCAGACACAGAGAGAGCAGGGTCAGTTGCAAGGAGTCAGGCTCTGATGTCAGACAGGACAGAGTTTGTCCTTCCCTCCCTCCCTATCTGACTGTGTGATTTGGGACAATTCAGCTAAACCCCATCTGAATGTCAATTCCCTAATCCGACACCAACTTCACAGGGCAGTTGTGGAGATTAAAGGAGCTATGTATACAAATAATGTGCTTGCACAGGGCCTGACACAGCCCATGAAAACCACAAAAGGCAGCTCTTATGCCTCGACAGTCCTTGTTGTGGTTGCAAGCTGGCATGATCCTCTCATAGGAAACATGCATTTCTAGATGCCATGAACCAGGCCAATTCTGCCTCCTTCCTCGGCTGTTCTGCACAAACATGCATTTTGGTGGGTGCTGCACTGTCTCACCCAGATGCCCCTTGAGGAGTTAGGTGCCTGCTCCTCAGCTCCCCAGTGCCGACCACTAGGGCTCACAGCCCCTAGGAGCTTACCTCTGCTAAAAGCAACTGCCAGCCCCGAGGACACACTCTGCCTGGGGGACAGCCTGCATCTACTGCCTGGTTGAAGAGCAGTGGTACAAAGGACCAGCCACCTTTGCTCAGCTTGGGACAACACTTAAGGACCATCCTGGCTCCAGCACTACCTGTGGGATCAGCAAGGCCCCTGCACCATCGTAGTTTATCCCTCTGCCAAGCCGAGCCTCTCTCACTCCCATGATTACCCCCTCAAACCCTGTTGCTCACATGTCACCGTCTCAGGGTTTGTTTCCAGGGATCCTGGAGTAGGACAAGCATCCTTTCACTATAGTTTGTCTAGAGCTGTAAGAAAGAACAGGATTCTTGATCTAGAAGAAAGGAAACTACAGGACAGAATGAGAAGGGGATCTTGTCTTCTCTTGACTCTCCAATTGGTAAATGTCATCCTCAATAGGTTTCTCTCTACCCTCCAATCCTGGGCTTGGAGGAGACACCTGGCTCCCTCATTAGCGGGTCAAACTGGAGAGATCTATGTGCAAAGCAGCTGTCTCAGTTCCATCACTCAGAAAACATCTTTGCCGTCCTCCCTTTCTCCTCTCCCCAGTTCTGAATGTGACATTTCTGTAAACGTTCCAATGAAGAAGAATCATTTGAGTCCGTGTTTCTTCCCAAACCCAGGTACCCAAGAAGGCAATGGTCCTGCAAGGAAGTATCATTGTCCTGGAATCAGAGCGATAAACTCAACTTGCCTTTTCCATTGGAAGATGCATTTTTTTTAACTAATTAGATTTATTGGGGTGACAATTATTAGTGAAATTACATAGATTTCAGGTGTACAATTCTGTGTTACATCATCTATAAATCCCATTGTGTGTTCACCACCCAGAGTCAGTTCTCCTTCCATCACCATATATTTGATCCCCCTTACCCTCATCTCGCACACCCAACCCCCTTACCCTCTGGTAACCACTAAACTGTTGTCTGTGTCTATGAGTTTTTGTTTCTCATTTGTTTGTCTTGTTCTTTTGTTGTTTTTGGTTTATATCCCACATATCAGTGAAATCATAGGGTTCTCTGCTTTTTCTGTCTGACTTATTTCACTTAGCATTATACTCTCAAGATCCATCCATGTTATCACAAATGCTCCTATATCATCTTTCCTTAACGCCGAATAGTATTCCATTGTGTATATGTACCACACCTTCTTTATCCATTCATCTTTCGAAGGACATTTTGCTTGTTTCCATGTGTTGGCCACCGTAAACAAAGCTGCACATGGAAGATGCATTTTTGAACCTGGGTACTGCCCTGAAAAGCGACTGTCTTACTCAACCCAACAGAAACCAACGGAACATACTGAGAATGGCTTCTTTACATGGCACAGTTCTGAAAGGCTCTATCTAGTACCTTTTCCCTGCATGTGCATGGCAAGACAGCCTCAAAGCTGGCAACATGTGCGTGTAGGTAGGGCAGGAAGGGTGGGGACATTGGGAAACACACTCTCGGGAGTGCTGGGTCTTAAGAGATAGAGCGGAGGGGCCAGAGGAGAGCATGAGGCCCACTGTGGCAAGGAGGTGAAGCAGCCCTGGTGTTAGTGTCAGGAAGGCGGTCCTGGCTCTAGCCTGGGCTCAGTGGCCTTGGATAAGTTGCTCCTCTCCTCCAGCCCCATTTTCCCTCTTCCGCAGGGAAGTGGCTGAGCAGCTTTCCAGACTCCTTATGTGCCAAATCAGATGTTGCGAATCATTTGCAGTCGGAGAATTGGAAAGCAGTGTGACAGGGATACAGGCTGCGTCAGCCCAACCACACACGCACATCCTTCTGACTCTAAAGCTGTTTCTAACCAGAATTGCTGTAGCTAAAGAATCTGTGGCTTTGTCTTTATCAAACTAATGATTCTAACCACACAGCAAAGCTCTGCCCCCCTGATTTCCAGCAAGACCCCTCATCTTCACAAAGTGTGCCAGATGACCTCGTGTTGCCTGGTGCCCTATGCACAGCTTTACTAGTGGTGCCAGGAGCTAAAAAAACATTTCTGGAACCCAGGCCAAGTTCTTTTCCCTGGAGAGCAGTTGCTCTATAAATCTGTGATCCTGCATGCCAGCTCATGTGCTAAAGAGGAGGTCGGTAGAGCACCAAGGAAACGAATGTTAATTACTGTGTCCGACACTGTGCTAGGCATGCTCTAATTACTGCATGTGGTCCCCACACAGAGCAGGAAATGGCAGAGAGCAAAGGACTAGTCCCAAGAAGCCGATAGAACCAGGGTGGGAACTCCGGTCTGACTGTAAAATACATATTCTTTCTACTGCCCCAAGGATATGTGTCTCTACCACAGTACTCATGTGCTTGAGAAAAGAAAATGTCACTGTACCCACATACGTGGGGACTCAATTCTTTGGTAAAGCTATGTTGGCACAGATTCCACACATGTTCTGTCTCTATTTCTCTTTCTTTTACTAACCTGGAAATCATGTCTCTCCAGCAAATATTGACCAAAGTAGACATTTTTCCAACTGTTCTTCTGAATGTATTCATACACATGTACACATGAGAGAGAGACAGAGAGAGAGAGAGAGAGAGAGAGAGAGAGAGAGAGAGAGAGAGAGAGAGAGAGAGAGAATACACACACCAAGTGCACAGAGCCTTTTAGCTTACAAAGCAATTTTACATTTGTTATCGTATCCAGTCCTAATGCCAATTATTAAAGAAACACCATCATTGCTATTTTTGTACTTAAAAACTTTTATTTTGAAATGATTATAGTCATAGGAAGTTTCAAAGAGACAGTACGGGAAGTTACCCTGCACGCTTCCCCAGCTTCCCCCAATGGTAACATCTTACATGACTATAGAACAATATCAAGACCAAAAAGTTGACATTAGCATAAAGTGTGCATGAGTAGCTCTATGTCAGTTTATCACATGTGTAGAATCACATAACCACTGGCAAAAAAAAACCCAAACAAACCACAATATCAAAAGGTCATATACTACATGATTCTATATATATAGCATCATTCCCAACTTAAAGATGAAAAACTGATGTTCAGAGAGATGACTGGATTTATTCAAGGTCACACAACGGAGTGGCATTTGGTCCCAGGCCATGATTCCAGCCTAGCATACCAGATTCAGAGATCTCAAAAGTGCAATAAAATTCTCAAAGAAGATGATTTCCCTGAAGGAAACAGACTGCCATTAAAAGACCATGCTTGCCTGTCTTCAGTTTTCGTCTGGGCAGGATCTGCCCCTGGCCTGTCTGTCTAGTGAAGTCCTGGAAGCACCAAGTGTGGTTCAGCCCCACCTGAGAGTGGGACATGGGCTGACTTTCGACTCCACATGCTCCTGTAGGATCTGGGACAACTGTGGCCTCACAATGTGGCCAATTCTGCCCTTAAAGGTTCAAGGAGACCTTGTCTAGATCTCAGTTCTGGATTCCAGCTCAGCCGCCCTCATAGAATTCCATTAGAGAAGCTTGTCATAAAATGTAAGGCACTTCCTGAGCATGTCCCAAGTGCTGTGCTTTTCATAAGGGAGGAATGTGTGCTCAGAGTTCTTGATTTCCTAAGAATTCTGCAAATGTTATTTGGCCAACCCAGTATTCTCAGCATATGGCATATAAGGGTGGAAATGTCCTTCCCATCACTGGCTTGATTCAGGCATTTGTCATTTCTGCCTGAAAAATTATGAAATTTCCCAATAGTTTCTGTGTTCTAAATCTTATCCTGCTCCAATCTTTCCTTCTGACATCTTTCTAGAATCCTGATTGTATTTATACCGTATTTCCCCCAAAATAAGACCTAACTTGAAAATATGCCCTACCATAATTTTTCAGGATGCTAGTAACATAAGTCCTACCCCAAAAATAAGCCCCAGTTAAGATCATCTGTTGCAACACAAGACAGATGTATTGAATTATAAAATAATAATATTAATATATAATTAAATATAAATAATATTATTGGCATTGGTACTTAAAATAAATGATAATATAAGTTATAATTAAGTATTTGTAAATACCCAAGTGGGTGCCTTTGGACGAGAGGTAAACACTTATGTAAACAGATGAACTCGAGACTTATTGCCGAATGACCAATTGGAGTACAGACACAATGCACGAGTAACGTGCGCACTTGATAATGAACGGACACGGTTGTGTCTAATATGAATCTTCATAATCCAACACGTTGTGTGTTGTAATGGACATACGTAATGCATTTGTGTAAAATAAATGTTTTCTGAATTTTGGTGCCTGCAATTTTTTGTTGCTTTTGTGTGGACCATCATTCTTAACTGTCATCATTTAACACTTGATTTAATGGTAGATTTAAAGGGAATAATATTTTGACCCACAGACAAGATGAGTGCAAAAAGGAAGAACTATTCTGTCAAGTACAAGAAAGGAATCGCGAAGGACTCCCGGGGCAAGAATCTTACCACTTTCTGCAAAAAGAAAAAGTTGGATCTCCAAATGGTCTAAAAACGGCGAGCAGATTATGATAACTTCAGTCAACAGGTGGACGAGGGAAATGCTAAGAGGAGCAAGTGTGGATCAGGTCGGCAACCATTATTTCCTGAGCTGGAAGACATCATCTGTGAATGGATTGCTGACAGGAGAGCAAAGGCTTTGGTTGTGTGCAGGGCTGATATTCAAGCATTTGCCCTTGCAATGGCAGCACAGTTAGAAATAACCCCAGAAGAATTCAGTACATCACAACACTGGCTCGATGGCTTTCTTCAGCGTTATGACCTGTCTCTAAGATAGATAACTCTGTTTGGGCTGGAAGATACTGAAGTTATTAAACATGCACTTGCATTCAAGTCCTTTGTTGATGGCATTGACTTTGCTAAATACCAACTCTCCAACATGATTGCTATGGATGAAACTGCAGTGTTTATGGGCCAAGTATCTCAAACGACAATTGATCAGAGGGGTGCCCCGTCAACCTACATTCCCTCCACTGGTTATAAAAGTGCACGTGTTATCTGTATTTTGGCAATTCGTCTGGAAGGAAAGACCGCCCCACCTCTAATCATCACTAAGGGCAAGGTTAAATAAGGTTGAACGTGTTTCAGGCATTTATGTTCTTGAAACCGAAAAAGCCTGGTGCACACAAGAAGGTATAAGGAAGTGGGTCGATTTAATGCTGCCACTTGTTTTGCGAGGTGGCCAAAGAGGTCTGCTATCCTGGGATTCAGCCAGTACTCTCCACGCTAAAGACATGAAGAACTTCCTTGCAGAGAGAAGAATAGATCAAATTATGATTCCTGCAGGAATGACTGCCTATCTCCAAACTCTTGATATTGCAATAAACAAGCTATTCAAGGACCATTTGCGCATGGAAATCAATGACTACATTTAAAGTAGAATGGAGAGAAATCAGCGTGGAAACTTTGTGAAGCCTGGCCTGCAAGAGGTCATGACTTGGGTGAAGACTTCATGGGATAAAATCACTGACAGCTGTGTGCCAATGCACTGTGAGCAGGCTGCATGGACAAGAAGCGCTCATTTAAGGAGAGCGCTATTGCTGGACAGGAGAGATTAGGGCCAGTGGTTCTACAGGAAATGGGGTCGCAAGAAAGTCAAGCCAGAATTCGGGGTTTGGAGAGTTATGACGATTTTCCAGAAGATGGCATGACTGTATTTGAATAAATGTAGTTTTTGTACATCAATAAATGAATAAATGTAGATTATTGTACATGAATAAATGTAGATTGTTGTACATGAGTAAATGAATGTAGATTGTTGTACATGAATAAATGTAGATTGTTGTACATGAAAAAATAAGACATCCCCTGAAAATAAGCCCTAATGCAACTTTTGGAGCAAAAATTAATATAAGACCCAGTCTTATTTTCGGGGAAATATAGTAATAACTGATGTGCCAGGCACTGCAGTGAGCACTTTAGACCTATAATCTCATTTATTCCTTGCAAAGAGCCTACAAGTAGATCCTCTTATTCTCCCCATTTTACAGATAGGAATCATATTTAGGGTGGTTTCTGTAATACCCTGGGTTACACTGAGTAAGTGGAAAGACTGGTATTGAATGCAGGCTCAACAGATCCCAGACTATTGCTTCTCATTTACAAAACATGAATCTAACCTTGCTATTACCCTGCTTAAAAAAATGAGGTAGATTCATCTCTCCTCACTCTTTCCCACTAAATAACACTGTAAACCCTAGAAGTAAACATAACAGGTAACCAAAAGAAGACTATGAAAGGTAGGGAGAGGAAGCTGTACTGGTTAGGAATCCAGGACTAGAGGAACAACACACTAGCAGAGTCTTAGGATGACCAATCCAGCAGAAAAAGGGGACGAAGACTCCATGTCATTTTATCCCTGATTCGGCAGCAGAAAATGGCCCAGGTAGGCTCATTCCTACCCTGGATGGAACAGGAACCCCACTCACAACATCAAGTCAGCCCAGCTAAGTAACAAAGGGGGCTGAGAAGATACTTGCTGACAATAGGCAGCCAGGGAAAGTCCTCTCATTCCTTGCTGAGCTTGAGGCTCCCTTCGACCAATCAGAGACACTTAGGAGCCTGGACATCAGTGGTGGTGGGAATTGCACCACAACGAGAAAAAACCCCAAGAAGTGCTATTTGTCCTGTTATCTGTAGAATCCTCACACCCCACAAAGAAACAGGTGGCTTGGTGGCTTTCATGGGGAGGCAGTGGAAAGCTCACAACACATAGGGTGAAATGGCTCAGATTTTTTGCCCTTGGATCATTTCCTCAAAAATCACAAACTACAAAACTCTCCCAAGAAGAAATAAACAGCATGAATAGTCCTGTAAGCAACCATTGAAGAAATTGAATTCTTTATTAACTATCAGGGCTTCAAAATTAAGGGAAAAAAGAGAATAGATGTTGAGTAATTAGTTATCTGCAATAACTTATTTTTTTTCTTCTTCCAGGCCTATCCCCTTTTCTCACATTAGATGAATCCAGTTGTGTACTACATATTTCTATATGAACAGACAAACATTTCAAATTTAAGATTTCTTAATGGAATTCATTTTTCTTCCCATATTTTTCTTTCTATCTATTTTTCTATAAATTAATTTGTGGCACCAACTTCCCTTCAGTCACCTACTCTAGGAAATGTTTCCTTTTTTTATGCCTCACACCCAAGCTCTAATCAAATTAATAATTTCCCTGTACCCAACATTTTTTTTCTTTCTTTTCCTTTTTTTTTTTTGTACTTCTAACCCCATCCCTCACTCCTTAACTGCATACATTTGTCTCTGTAACTCCTACTTATCTTTTGGATCTCAGCTTTGCCATCATATCTTCCCATCATGTTTGAGTTAGATTTGCCACCATGTGCTACCAGTGCAGCTGGGGCATTCTGGAAAAGGTGCTATCTCATTTTATCTCATTCATCTGGTTGCCCTTGAGACTGTAGGTTCTAAATCCAAGAGTCTCAAACTTGGCTCCATATAGGAATCACCGGGAATGCTTTAAAAATAGTAATGTCTTGGCCTGCCACCAGACGTTGTCTGTTTTAAGTGGGATCGTGTGTAGCCTGGGCATTGGAATATTTTAAAGCTCCTAGGTGATTCCTATCTGTAGCCAAGTTTGGGAACCACTGTTCCAAATCTTCCAAGTCTATCTGACCACTTGTTTTCTGTTTTATTCCCAGTTCAAAACAAAGCCTCATGTATAGTAAATCCATAAATACTTTCCAACTGAATGGGGCAAGAAGTGGAATTTATCACAATCTTCCTAGGAATCCTTAGG
Organism: Rhinolophus hipposideros; assembly: GCF_964194185.1. Lineage (NCBI taxonomy): Eukaryota > Metazoa > Chordata > Mammalia > Chiroptera > Rhinolophidae > Rhinolophus > Rhinolophus hipposideros. Next base: position 65,855,405 of record NC_138061.1, read on the forward strand.
TCACAGTGTATGAACCCCGCCAGATGCAGGGGATGACTTATCTCTGAAGAGGGGTGTATCTCAGCACCCTTGTGTATGCAGCCAGGCCCCAAGGGAACTGGACCATGTTTTCCTCTTTCCTGCACTTGGCCTGAGAAACCTGCCTCCCAGGCAGAGGACCAAAGTGCTGGGCTGCTGTGCCCCTCTCTCATGCCCTGAAGCATGGCTGATCAAGCCACTGGAGCCTGAGCTTGGCGAAGTCAGACTTTCCCTTTTGGGTGGAGCCAGTATGTCAGATTCAGTGGTTTGTTCATGGAGTCTACATTCTGCAGATGTCAGTAAATGTGTTTGTAGCACAGCTGCTGTGCTGCTGCCGGCCGTGTGTGCTAGGTAGAGAACAAAAGTCCTGTTGCTGAAGACAATCAAGTCACAAACCAATGGAAAATAATGCACAGCCACCCCACGCTCAGGTCTGACTTACTCCAGGCAGATGTTCTCATTGTCAAAACTCATGAAGAAAAATCTTTCAAAGATGCAGACAAGAAAGTCAGGTTATTTTCTCCCACAGAAATGAGCTGAAATATATTTTCTGGGTGGAGAGAGTTGAGATCATTTGACATGGAGCCCAGAATAGCTGATTTTTATGACTCGGAAACATTACTTAGTCCAGTAATCTCATTCTACATCTAAGGATACCTATGCATGAACATAGAGAAGTTAAACCTTTAGGGTTCAGGTCAAATGCCTAGTTCTTGGCAGAAGGGGAATAGAACGTACAATGATTGGAACAGCATTAAACAAGTTTCAAGCTCTCAGCACTTTTCAACAAATAAATAACCACCATTCATTTACCTATCCATTCAAAAGCATTTATTGAACACCTACCATAAAATAAACATTACAAGACACAAGAGATTCAAAGATGCAAAGCAGAGTCCTACCTTTAAGGAGGAATAGAAAAAATAAATGGAAATAACACAGAGTAGTAATGGTGTGGTGGTGGTGAACATGGTGCTGCTGAGACACCGTGGAGAGATGGCTAAGTGTGGGGTGATGGTTAGAGAAAGGGAGCCAGAATACCTGACTGAAATGACATGAGGGATGCACTGAATTGAGGAAATGAAGAAAGTTTGAATGGCTAGCTTTTTCAAGAAGCAAGTCTATGATATAGTACTGAAAACAGCATGGGTAAATCACTTTATAATTTTGAAGTGGAGAAAACATTTTAACCATGTATGGTTCAAAATCCAGAAGCTGTAAAAGGGAAAATTGATAAATTTGATTGCATAAAACTTTATAAAAATAGGAGACAGCATCATAAGCAAAGTGAAAAAGACAGAGATAGACTGGGAAAAACACAACTCATATCAAAAAGGGTTATATGGTTAGCATCCTTAATTAAAAAGGAGCTTCTAAAATCAGAGGAAATGACCTCATGGAAGAAAGATCTGAAGACGATAATTCACACACACATAAAGAAATGTAAATGGCTTCTCAACTCTCTCATAGTAAGAGACACACAAATTAAAAATAGACTGAGATAAGCAAAATTTCCTGTGTTTGGAAACATATTCTACTGACAAAGTTTTCAAGGAAAAAGCACTCTCATGCCTCCCTAGTGAGAATTTACCTAGTGATTTACCTTGTTCACCTAGTGACACAAACACTGTGAAAGGGAACTTGGCACTATCTGGCAAAACTGAATATGAATTTCCCTTTGAACCTAGCAATTTCACTTCTGGGGATCTACCCCAATGACACATGAGCAGAAATATAAAAATAATCTTGTTCAAAGAGCCTCATTACATTACTATTTGTAATAGAGAAAACCTCTAAACAACCTAAATGTCTATCAATATGAAAATAGCTTAATGAACTATTATACATGCACAAAAATAAATATTATTCAGCTACAAAAAACGAGAAACATCTCTATACACTGTTATGTGAATGATCTCTGGTATTATTGTTAAGTAAGGAAAAAGTAGAGAAAAGTATCTATAGTATGTTACCATTTATCTAAGCAAAGACAGTGATATAAATGTGTGTATATACGCATATATATTTGTATTATAATTAAAAAACAAGGAAAGAATAAATCATAATTATTTTTAAATTGCAGGGAAAGAAATAGAGTGAAGGGGTAAGGTTAGGTGCTAGATTTCTCTAAATAACCGTGTTTTATAGATTTGTAACTCTATAAATATTTCACAATATTAAAAAACAAAATTCAATTAAAAAACACTTCCTAAAATTCTAGTGAAACAGATTACCCTAAATGTATATACATAAACACAACTATTCCAAAGGACTTTAAAATTCAGTCATCTGATTATACATTCCAAGCAGATTATAACTTAAGGACAAAAACAACAACAAAAACCCCACAACTCTTAAACAGTTTCCATAAATCACTTCACGGGTGGTAGTGTTGATAGTGTTGGTGTTTTTATCATGAGACAGGTATGTGAGTATTGTGGGATTTATGAAATGATTAATTGTGCTCGTATCATTTCATATGCAAGATTCATGTACTTAAGTAAAAACCTGCTGACTTGCATGAATCTGAATTGGATGTAACAAGAACACATAATTTTATAAAAGAGATATGTATTTCCTAGCGTTTTCCACTGAAAAGACCGAGAAACAATTACAATACAGCAGCACACACTAACGCCACATTTTCTGACTCCTCCGCATTTCATGCACGTCTCGCCTGAGCAGCACAGCTACACATGACAGTCACTATAGGATTCGCATGTAAAACAATTCCCATGCCTGGGCTCCACCCAGAAATTGGTTTCATTGGTCTGGAGTGGGGCCCAGTCTTTGTGTTTGTTGTTGTCCCTTGTTGATGTTGGTCAGGTGATTTTAGCATGAGGCCAAGAATGCAAACCCTTGCTCCATCTGGGCGTTAATCTTTTCTTCCACAGCTGCACTGAGCTGTGCTTCCTGCCAACCGCTCTTTGTCTTCAGGGATGCAGCTCGATTATCTTTTTTAACCTTCCTTATTGCATTCTAGCAAAGAGGGGATCAAGGTGCCAGCATTCCCAGATGTCTGCCCAGGGGAGCCCTTGTAATAGAGAGACCACTTTCTTATCCTTCCAGGATTTTCAGGTGCAGTGCACTTGGCCCAGAGGCCCAGCAGAGTGGTGTGGGCAGATAACAGAGGCGCGGCTAACATTTCAATAGCAGAAACGATGAGGTCAAGGAGACTCCCCACACTCACTGCTGGGAGAAGAGGTACCTTCTTTCTCTCGTCTCCATGAAAAGGATTTTCTTCAATGATGCTTTTAAGGCTTTCTCTTCGAAGGCAAAGTATCAGCAAGTTTTACCCTGGGGTTTGGGGAAACTAGAATTTTTACATAATTTGTCTTCCAATCTTTATGACTGGAAGAGTTGTGGGAGCAGGTTGTGACAGGGGGAAGGAGCCCCTGGACCTCGGCCATCTTCTCCTGGGCACTCCTGTGGGCACTGTCCCAGCTCCTCCCCTTGCTCCCAAGTCTGCAGCACACTCCTACCTTCCCTGAGTTCCCGCCCATGAACCAGAAGTGTCTCCAGGGGGCACACAGGATGTGTATCCCCGGCAGTCCCGCCTTCCTGGTGAGAACCTGGTCCTTCCCCTCAACCCCCGTCTCATTCTTAGTGCCACGTACTTAACGGCCACATACTGAACCGACAAGCTCAGCAGAGACCAGCAGCCTGGCAGGCCCTATAAACTCAGAGACTGAAGTTACCCACAGAGGATGGTCTAAACATAAAAATTCCTAGCTTACAGCGGGTCGCACTGGATAGTCACATCCTAGGCCTGTAGCTTCCTTGACATAGGTCAGTCTTTCGGTGAAGTGAGCCTGTCTGTTGTCTTTTTTGCATCTAAGATAACATGCCTTTGGAATGTCAGAGTAATCCCCTTTTTCCTGGACCCCTCAGTCTCATCCACACACCAAGACAAGAGACCATAGAACCTCTCATTGCTGTCTTGTTCCCCAGATACCATCTCTATGTGCTATAAATGTTAATTATTAACTATGCTATATCTACTCATGTAAAATAAATACGTGTCTCTGTTTTACCTTTTATTTAATTACAGAGATTTCCCTGCTTTGCTTTCTCCTGCCCCCTTAATCTACCAGCAATGGATTTCATATAACCCTTCTTACGTCTACTCCTTTGCTTCTAATGTACACTGTACACTTGAAACCTATGTAAGTTTACTAACAATTGTCACCCCAATAAACTTTAATTAAAAACAAAATAAAATAAGCTGCAGAACTGCCATTCTCCAGAGCATTTTCTCAATTCATTGAGGTTTTGCTTCTTGGCAATTAATTGTCAACAGTTTGGCTCAAATAAACTCATAAAAATTCTCTACAGGTTTGGAGTTTCTTATGTCAACAATTATATTTCCTTGCAGCCATAAGGTGGTCAGCAGAGCTCTGAGTGATCCTGGAGACAGGTGAACACATCAAGAGAGTGCTTAGCAGGTGGTCAGTGTCAGCAATAGTCGGGTTTCCTTTCTTTCTCCTCCTCGCTGCCCACAGTCATGACTGAGCCCAATAAAGCCTAGCCCCAAGTGCCTCCCCTAACCATGTCCATCTGCACCCCTACCACCGAGCATGGGTGGAAGTGGGTAGCCTGGTGCAGGCTATGAGGGAGCATGTCAAGTTTAAAACCAAGAATAAAAACAGCTTCAACTCACCAGTAATTCTAGATGTCAGTGATAAAAATACTCCTCTCTCTCAAAACAAAGCAAAACAAAATAAAAAAACTCCTCTCTCCAAAACATCTTTTATTAGTCTAAGTTCTAAACCATTGCTGCAGTTAACTATGGATTTTTAATAACATATTTGCAAGCTTCAATTTTATTATGTAAGTTTTAATAAGCATCATATTTTATATGGAAGTTAATTTGGAAACTTTCAGTTATACAGTTTGGTCTTTGGCCCAGCTAATCTTGGCCATGTGGGTCCATTTAAGGGCAGGTTTGTAACAATTTGAAGTAATTAGAACTTGCTTCAGATCCTATTTGTGTCTCCTGCCTTGTTGCACTACATGTTCCTGAATTTAAACAATAGATTCAAAACTCATGATGATGGCCCAGTGAGGGAAAGGAAACAAAATGTGAGCCACTTCATTTCTGTCATTCATGCCCTTCACGTGTCACTTGGAATTCCTACTTGTACCTAAAGTTTAAAACAATGAAATAAAAGTATTCAGTGTGGGGTTTAATATTTTTGCTTGATAAGCACAAATTTTAGTTAATTCATAAACTATTTCATTAAATTTGAAAAATAATTTTAAATTACAATGTATTATTTTAGAATTGTTTTTTTTGTTTGAAAACTAAAGAATAAATCAAGAACAGTAATGATTGCCACCAATTATCACATGACTATTGCTAAAAATAATTTTTCCTACTGGGGAAGGAGGTGTTAAAATCTGATCCATCCTGGATGTCAGACATTAGCGTACACCCTTGATTGTGTTTCCTCTGGAGCAATGGCCTCCTGCTTCCTCTCATTTTCCTTGGATTCTTTTTTCATATCACCCCCTGTATAAGAATGTCTAAAAATCTCATTTTGTTACCTATATGCAAAGTTCATCCTCATTAGTTTGGGATCACAGAAAGGTGTGAGCCAACTGCCCAGCATTTTGGACTTCATTTGAATGAGAAAGGGACTTTGTGTTCAGGTGCTGAAATTGGGTTTTACCCACTAATCACACACTGTTAGAGTTTCATACCTTATGGTTCTCTGCAGCATCTGAATGTCCTGACCCACATTACTGTGCTGGCTCCCTGCCCCCGATTTTACCCTCTCAGCCAGAGTCGGTCTCCCCTGGCCACATACACAGGACAGACCTGCCTTTGGGTCTCTTCCTGAATGAGACATGCTCTGCTGAACAGTTGAGCCTGCCCATTTGTACAACACTCAACAGGGAACGTGTTACCTTACAGTTAGGACCCCAGAGCTCATCCAGAGACCATGAACTCAAGTGCCACATTTCACAACTGAGGAGACTGAGCAGAGGTTGTGTAAAGACACAGGTCAGACTCCAGTCTGTGTCGTTCCACACCAGCACACACGCACCAGCAATGCCTCCGGGAGAGTTTATACTGAGAGCAAGCTGAGGTTACAGACCATGGATAAATATCAAAAGAGCTCCTACGGGCCTCTGCCAAGCTATATAGGCATCTGGAAGGAATTGTGGTCGGGGCTGGAAATCGTGTTTAGAAGGACATTTTCTCGTAATTTCCCCTTTTCTAAATAGACACATCATGGCTGTTCCGAGTCTGATTTCAAGGTCTAAAATTTGTTCAAATTCACACTGACTTGGGAAGAAGGAGGGAGAATTGTGAGAGGGAACAAACCATGTAGGAGGTACAGTCTGTCTCCAGCAACTGTCACAACAGCAGGCACAGATTCCCAGGAAAGGTAACACGACTTTGGCAGAGCTCCTGAAAGGGATGCCTGCATAAACCCAGCCCCTGCCACATGGGCTGAGTCTGCCCTCCCTCCCTAGCTGAAGGGAGATTGTTCATGTTTCTTTTTCTCATCCCAAGCAGAAGCAGAGGGAGCAGTAGTTCTGTAATCAGTGAAGCTTATAACCCTAAAGGATGAATATTACCTGAAAGGAAAGCCTACTTTTTTCCTGAAAGGAAAAACCATAAATTCATGTTAGGTTCAGAAGACAAAGAGTTCTTAGTTCTCCCAATAAACTGCTCATTCACTAGTGCCCATTAGGATGGGCAGCAGGGACTCACCTTCCTCTGTTTCCCTCTTTGTTCATTTCCTGTGGTCCCCCCCTCTCAATAAGAGAGAAACACCTCTGAGCTCCTCACCTTCCTTCAGGTCAGTGCTGTCTAGTGCTCTTGCTGACCAAGCTACAGGTGAGGAGACCTTCCGATTGAACCATCTACAGGAAAGACAAAAAGGTGTTCTCTGTTCACTCTCTCTTTGCACTTTGTGGACATGTTTAAAGCTCATACTTTCTATCTCTAATTTCTCTTTTCCCAAAGACAGGGAGGAGAGACCCTAGACAGTGAAGAAGAGCTGGAGGGAAAGGGGGTGCCCCCCCAAGCCTCAAAGTGTGTGTGTTTCTCTTTTGTGCCACGTTAGCTCTGATCTAGAGTGGGCCCTCCAGAACGTTCTGCTTTTCTTCTCCAGATCTTGAGATTTTCACCTGTCACCCCTACCTTACATGTGCGGGTGCACACACATGTGCACACACATGCACACACACACATACACGGTAGGCACTCAATGTTCCTTTCTCAATTCTGCAGTCCTATATTTATTTTGGATATGTGCCTGGGTCTTAGATTTGACCACTAAGATCTACTGAAGAAAATGTAGCTATTTTGTGCCAACATGGTGGTAGATACATCTGAGGCTTCATATCAGTACACACTTCCAGATTTCTGTATTCTCTTACTACTCATTTCTCATTTCCTGGGAAGGGAACACAGGCACATCCGTCATCTCAGGTTGTACACTTCCGGGTAATCCAGGCAACAGTTGATGATGTCAGCACTCTGGATGGTTTTGGTCTCCTCTTTGCCAGTTCTTTGATGGGTGAAGTATGACTATATTTTGCCCTCACTGCTCTGGCTGTGGCCTCCAGCAGCACCCAACACACTGTTGAGGATTCTGACCGGGCTGCCATAGAATATGACACCCTTTCACATGGGCAATTTCTAACTGATACTCCTAAATTTTCTAGTAATCCCCATGTCAGGCCCCAGCTGTTGTCATTGACTCCACTGTCAAGGTGGTGGGCTTGAATTGGAGAAGTAATTGCAGCCACTGTGTACCCTATACTATTTCTCCCCCAATACTTAATAGTCTTGGATTTTTGTTTTGTACCAATGAACTGAAATAAAAAGTGAAACCCAGGTTTCAAATGACATCTTCCCCTAAATTCTATCCATTCTATACTCATTAAAAGAAAATGAAATAAATAATAACAACAAAAACAAAATGAAAAACAAAAGAAAAACCATAGACAGCTCAGTCAGGGCACCTTGTTTCATATATAAGGGAGTAAATGATGTTGGGCAAATACAATTATTAATTGACTGTGCAGGGGCTGATTACCTATGTTTAAAAATAGTAATAGACCATGCATTTACAGAAAAATGCAAATTTCCATCCATCAGAAGAAACTTCTGAAACTACATGAGGTACCGCCTTGCGGTCCATCAGAATGTCATAAGAACAAGGCAGAAACAGGGAAAGGTGGAAATGTTAAACAACTAGCAATAAAACATGGTGTTTTAGCTCCATGAGTTAGAGCTGCAGGCCCCTGGAGCCAGCCCAGACTGACTTGGTCACCCTTTCAATGGGCAGGGTCCACAGTACAAAAAAGGAAAACAAAGCTGCTGCAGTTAGAAAAAATAATCTCATTAATTAACTTAGTTTGTATTTCCTTCAACAACAAAAACAACAAGTCTTTTGGCAGAAAAGAAATGAACGAGGAAGAGGGGAGAACTCATAAAACAAGAGTATGATGAGCCATTTCCTTCCTCAACAGATCATCTGCAGGACTGTTGTAGAGTGAGAAGAACAGGCTGCAGAATGCCAAACTCATGTTAAATAGGTTTAATTTTTAACATTTGAAAAATAAAGGGCTTAGCTAAACAACAGAAAACAATGACAGATTGTTTTAATTAAGTCTAAACTTTTGCCCATTTTTCATCCACAACTTGTAATGATTTGTGTGCTCAAATTGTTGTGCTTTTTATTTTTCTTACACATGAAAGTGCCATCTGGAGAATCATCATTATGTTCTAAATAGTTAACATAGAATTAATTAAAATTAAATTTGAATCATGCTTTGACCAGCTTTATCTCCAATAATAATGTTATTTTTCCCTTTTTGTTGTCTGATTAATTGACAGTGGGTAGAAATAGGTGCTTGATGCACCATTGCTAAAGAATGAGTGAAGACCAAAACATCCTTTAAGAGCTCATAGAACGCTCTTAATCTAAATTCATATCAGTCTGGTAGACCATATTTTCACCCTCACCCATATTCTCACCCTTTCCCTTGAGCACAACTGAACTTTATCGGCATTGCTTTGTCTCCTTGGAAATATATGAATTGGCATGGAAAGGGTCTCAAGCACATGGATGTCAGGCTGATATGAGAAGACCTTTGGTGAGATAGTGCTTCAGAGGGAACTTCCATCAAGACATGGGGCGGGGAGGGCTATAAAGTAAACAGGGACAATGTCCTCAAAGAAAGAGGAAATGTTGAAGGAAGAAAATGACTTGTGAAGTACGTGATTTTAACCACCTTCAAAGGAGATTGCTCCCTGAGGAGGGGGGAGGGGGGTTCACGGTGTGAGGGATGTAAAAATAAAATAAAATTAAAAAAAAAAAAAAGGAGATTGCTCTAAGGAAGAGAAGATTACTAAATGCCATTATGAGAATAGACATTGGTGTCCACAAAGTCTCCCCAAGAAAAGTAAAATAATTATAACAATGAATGTTAGAACAATGAACTTTACCAGTCATGGTTAAAAAAATGTTTTCATAGCATATTATCCTTTAGATCCTTGCCACACCCTGGCAAGTAGGCAACACTATTTAGTGTTTTACACAGAAGATAAAAATAAGATAAAAATCCTGAGTTTCTCCCTCACACAAAACAGAGATTGCACCCAGAATTTTTCCTTTACTTTTTTAGCCTTTCTAAACCCTTCCAAGTCACTGCCTATAAAATGAGGGTTTTTGATACTGACCTCAATGGATTTTTGTGAAATAACTAAAGCAATTAAAACAATACCCAAAACTTAATGGACATACACACAGTAGCTGCTTTATAATAGATTTTAGAAAATTTAAGTCTAGAGGGATCATTTACCTTGGTCTAGAGTTCATCAGACCATCAACACCAAAATGTTGTTGGTGCAAGTAGTGTCTTTATTACTGATAAAGTCCAAGACCTTATCAGTATGTCAATTATAATTATCAAAAGACATACTATTAAGAGGTAGAAAATGTATGCTTTGGTAATCCATCCCGAAGATAATAAAAATATGAAAAGATGTAGGTGTAGGTATGAGGGTATTCACTATGGAACTATTTGTGATAGGAAAAGACTGGAATGAGCATACATGGTGGCCAGTCAGGAACTGGTAGAATAAACCATGGTTCATCCACACAATGGAGTTATCTGAAGCAATAAAGAGAAACAAGGAATAGCTTTACATATTGTTCTTGTGTGCTGTTCAAGACATAGCTCGATGGGGATCGCATTAAATCTGTATGTTGCTTTGGGTAAAATGGCCATTTTAATTATGTTGTTTCTTCCAAACCATGAACATGGAATGTCTTTCCATTTCTTTGTGTCTTCTTTTAAGAATATCTTATAGTTTTCACTGTATATGTCTTTCACATACTTAGTTAAGTTTATTCCTAGGTATTTTATTCTTTTTGTTACAATTACAAAAGGAATTTTTTCCTGAGATTTCATTGTTAGTATATAGGAATGCAGTAGATTTTTGTATGCTGATTTTGCATCTGGCAATTTTACTGTACTTGTTTATGGTTTCAAATAGATTTAATGAAATCCCCATTAAAACCTCAATGGCATTTTTTAAAGAAAAAGAACAAAAAACATCAGATTTGTATGGAACAACAAAAGACCCCGAATAGCCAAAGCAATTCTAAGAAAAAAGAACAATGCTGGAGGTATCACACTCCCTGACAGAGCAACAATAATCAAAACAGTATGGTATTGGCAGAAAAACAGACACATAGACCAATAGAATAGAATTGAAAACCCAGAAATATACCCACATAAATATGGACAGACAATTTTCAACAAAGGAACCAAAAACACACAATAGAGAGAAAAACAGCCTCTTTAATAAATGGTGTGGGGAGAATTGGAAAGCCACATGCAAAAGAATAACACTAGACTGCTATCTGTCACTGTGTACCAAAATTAACTCAAAATGGACCAAAGACCGAAACATAAGACCTGAAACAATAAACTACATAGAAGAAAACTAGCTACTAAACTTATGGACCTTGGGTTCAGAGAGGATAATATGAATTCGACCTGAAAGGCAAGGGAAAAGCTAAAATAAATGAATGGGTCTATATTAAACTAAAAATCTTCTGCAAAAGAAAAGAAACCATCAACAAAATAAAGAGGCAACCAACTGAATGGGAGAAAATTTTTGCAAACAATGCCTCCAATAAGTTACTAATATACAACATATATAAGGAAATCATACAAATAAAAAACAACAACAAAAAATCCAACTAAAAATGGGCAGAAGACCTAAATCGACATTTCTCCAAAGAGGACATACAAATGGTCAATAGACATATGAAAAGATGCTCAACATCTCTAATCATCAGAGAAATGCAAATAAAAAACACAATGAGATATCACCTCACCCCAGTAAGAATGGCTATCATCATCAAGACAAATAGTTATAAGTGGAGAGGCTGTGAAGAAAAAAGAACCCTCATGCACTGTTGGTGGGAATGCAGATTGGTGCAGCCGTTATGGAAGGCAGTGTGGAGGTCCCTCAGAAAATTAAGAATAGGATTATCATATGACCCAGCAATCCCTCTCCTGGGTATCTACTCAAAAAATATGAAAACATTTATCTGTGAAGATATATGTCCTCTGATTTTCATTGCAGCTTTATTTATGGTGGCCAAGACATGGAAACAACAAAAGTGTCCTTCGATAGATGATTGGGTAAAGAAGATGTGGTATATATACACCATGGGATACTATTCGGCGGGAAGAAAAGATGACATCGTGCCATTTGTGACAACATGGATAGATTTTGAGATTATTATGTTAAGAGAAATAAGTCACACAGAAAAAGTTGAAAACCATATGATTTCACTGATATGTGGGTTATAAAACTGAATACAACAAAGGATTATCTATATTAAAATCCAAAAACATGTACTCAAAACTCCTGGAACTAATCACTGGATTCAGCAAGTTCACAGGATACAAGATAAACACACACACAAAAATCAATTGCATTTCTATACACTGGCAATTAACTGTTAAAAACAAAATTTAAAACAAAAGGTCAGACAGGAAAAGTTGAGAACCACATGATTTCACTGATATGTGGGATATAAAACTGAAAGCAACAAAAGATATTGGCAGAGAAATAGACACAATTATCAATGGAACAGAACAGGTCAACCAGAAATATACCCACAAAAATATGTCCCATTCATTTTTGACAATGGTTCAAAAGCAATTCTGTGGAGAAAAGATGGCCTTTTTGACAAATGGTGCAGAAACAAATAAACATTCACAGGTGAAAAAAAAAGAGAGCCTTTATGTAAACCAAACACCTTATACAAAAATTGACTCAAAATGGATCACAGACTTAACAGTAAAACGCACAACTATAAAAATTTCAAAAAATTGAAAATCTTCAAGGTTTAGTACTAGGTAGACAGTTGACATCAAAAGCACAATTCATAAAATGAAAAATTTAACAAATTGGACTTTATGAATATTGAAAATGTTTGTTCTGTGAAAGATCCTGTTTAGAGTATGAAAAGACGAGCTATAGACTGGAATAACATGTTTGAAAACCATATATCTGACAAAGGACTAATATTTGGACTCTCAAAACTTAACATTAAAAAAATTAGAAAAATGGGCAAAAGACATAAACATTTTATTAAAGAGGATAAGCAGATGGAAAATAAGCACAGGAAAAGATATTCAGCATCACTAGCCATTAAAATATGAAAATTAAAACTACAATGTGATATCACTATGCACTTATTAGAATAGCTAAAAAAATGATAATACCAAATGTTAGAAGGATGCAGAGAAATAGGATTACTCATACATCATTCATGGGAATAAAAACAAAAAGTTATTCTGGGAAAATTTGTTAGTTTCTCATAAAACTAAATATGCAACTACCACACAACGCATAAATTGTACTTTTAGACATTTATTCCAGAGAAATAGAAATGTATGTGTATGCAAAACTTTATATAGATTTTCCTAGTAGCTAAAATACTAAAAATGCTCAGAGGTTCTTCAATGAGTAAATGGTGAAATAGCCTGGTCCATAGATATCATGGAGTACTACTCTGCAATAAACTGTAACGAACTACACTTACGTGCAAACCTTGTGTGACTCTCAAGACAGTTACGCAGAGTGAAAGAAGCAAGTCCCACAAGGTTACATGCAGGGTGATTTCATTTATATGTTACTCTCGAAATGACAAAAGTATGGGATGGAGAAGAGATTAGTGGTTTTCAGGAACTAAGAGGGGGCAAAGCAGAAGGAAACTATAACAAGGCAATGTGAGGGATACTTGTGGTGATGAAAATATTCTATATCAATGTCAGTATCCTGGTTGTAATATTGTAGTGTATTTTACTGCATTTTATATGTTATATTGTATTTATATTATATATAGTATAATATTGTGTATATCTTGTTTTTGAAAGACCTGAATCAAAGGTACATAGAATTTCTTTGTATTATTTCTTACAAGTACATTTGAATCTATAACAATCTTAAATGAGAAAGTATAATATTCACAATAATCAAAGATAGAAACAATCCAAATGCCATTGATGGATGAATGGATAAACAAAATGTGGTATATACATACAATGAAATATTATTCAGCCTGAAAAAGGAACGATATTCTGGCACATGCCACATATGGATGAACCTTGAGAACACCATGCAAAGTGAAATAAGCCAGTCACAAAAAGACAAATTCTGTATAATTCCATTATATGACGTACCGAGAATAGTCAGATTCACAGAGACAGAAAGTAGAAAATGGTTACTTTGTGGGGAGGGGCTGGAGAGGGGGAAATATGGAGTTAGTGTTTCAGGATAGGGTAAGGAAAAAGTTCTGGAGAAGGATAGTGAAAATGGTTGCACAACAATGTGAATGTGATTAGAACCAATGAACTGTACACTTTAAAGGATTAGAATAGTAAATTTTATGTTGTATATATTTTACAGTAAAAATGAGAAAAACCCCAAACAAAGCAAAACAACAAAAGTTATATGCGAGGGAGGAAGAGAACATGAAGGAGGGAACAGAGATAGATGCTTGACCTCTTTCAACACGCTTTCTTTTGGCATATTTAACTGTGTAAAATTTTTACATAATTGTAATATAATTAAATTTAAAATCTGGATTCCTTATAAAACAAAAGCTGATTGAAAGATATATAAGGTGTGATCAAGAAATACAGTGAATGTTTAAATTTAAAAAAATATTACAGTAAAAGACACATTGCTGTTAATTCCTCTCAAAATACTCCCCCTTTTTTCAGATGCACTTATCCCATTCTTCTTGCCACTTTCCGAAGCAGTTCTGGAAGTCCTCTTTCATGAGTGTCTTTAGTTACTCTGTCATGTCTGCCTCGATGTCCTGAATCGATTCAAAATGCCTTTCATGGTCAGTTTGATCTTGGGGAAGAGCCATAAGTTGCACGGGCCAGATCCGGTGAATAAGGTGGATGAGGACACCCTGTAATATTTTTATTTAACAGAAATTGCCATTTACCAGAAGTGTGACATGGAGCATTCTCATGATGGAAGATGATTTATGGCACACTTTAAAACCTTTTCTCAACCGTAGCTCACAATCGACTGACTGCACTAAACAAGTTGAACCTTGTCACACACTGTTGCTAAGGTTCGACATGCTGCTTCCCGTATTGAAGATCCCTGCCTTTTCATTGGGTGGCACTCAGCAGCAGCATTCACCGTATTTTTTTTTTAATCATACCTCATGTATCTAATTATATTGACTTGTGGCATATACAGATAAAAGTTGGAAAAATATCAATGTTTTCAGTAATCATATTGTTGAAGATGTTTGGTGTTGATATTCTTACACTATTTTTAACGTGTTTATTGTAAGATAAAACAAATTAGTAATTTTGTTGGAGTTGCCGGGAACTGAGATTCTTAGCCCAAGAGAAAGACATATATGTAAGATTAATGAGGTTAAATAAAAATCCTTTAGTGTGCAGACTGCCAATACCAGACAAGATAGCCTAGATTCCCTTCTAAATACAACAAAATCTTGCAAATAATTCAACATACAATAAAAAAGGACTCTGCAAGGCAGAAAGAGAAAGGCAAAATGGCTAGGGACCTCAGGATGTGAGGACTGGCATGATGGTGTGTCCTCTGAGTTTTTTTTTTTTCCTTTTAATTTATTTACCATGAGTTCCAGACTGGTTACTGCAGAGGCTTGCAACCTTGAACTACCAGCAAGGATAGACATAAAAAGCCCCAAGGAAAGCCTGCTTTCTCAGCTGAAGCACAGAGAAAGGGGCAGTCCAGATGTCATAGTGAAGATCCCTACCACTCTGTTTCCATACCCAGTGGTAGTAGGTAAGCTTGGGTCACCTGCTCAGGTGATGCCACAGAAGATCAGATGGGGAACCTCATTTTCTCTTCCCCAATTAGCAGCAGCGGGTAGACGCCTACCACCTCCATGCTGACCACAGCCATAGCACAGGCTGAGACTGGATGGGGAACTCCGTCTCTGTCTATCACACAGGAGCAGCAGGCTGCTCTCTCTGCTGGAAATGGTAGCAGGTAAAGACTGGGTGAGGAGTACCATCTCCCATCTACCCACAAGTTACATAAGCAAAGACAAAGCAGGGAAACTTCTCTTCTGTCCCCTATGCAGTGACAGCAGGAGGGGCTGCTCCACTCAACCATATGCACCAGCAAGCCTATTATCTCCTATCCAGCAGTACAAGGTGACCCAGATTCACCAACAGCAGAGAGTGACCCAGTACTGGTGTCCTGTGGTCATTTGCCCACTGACAGAGGGTGACCTAGGCTCAGGGTCTTCTAATCTCACCTCCAGTGGCAGAAAGCAACACAAACAGACATCTTCCTCACCTGGTGACACCAGTGGATATCTAGCAAGAAGCCATTAGCATCAGGAGAACCAGGTATCAGGCTAAGGAAGCTATATCTACCCTGCATGCCTGGCACCCCCCAACTCCCACCTAGGAACACTGGAAAGACCAGAAAATACCTTTCATTTCTGCAAGTGAACCCCATTAGGGATTAAGTGGAATTCCGATGAGCACTGAGCAGCCAGACACAAAATGACACATATTGTATGATTCCATTTATGTGACATAATTAGAGTAGATAAAACCATAGGCAAGATATGTGGTTACCAGGGAGAAAGGGGGAGAAAATGAGGAGGAAATGTTACATGGGTAATAGGTTTCCTTTTGGGTTGATGAACATACTCGGACTAGATAGAGATGGTGGTTGCAAAACATTGTGAATGCAGTAAATGCCACTAAGTTGTTCACTTAAAATGATTAGTTTTGAGAAGGTCCAAGATGGTAGATTAGGTAAATACTATGCCTGCTGCCTCCCATGATCATACCAAAATTATAAATAAATTATAGAACAATCAACCTCAAGAATCATCTGAAAACTAGCTGAATAGAACACTTATAACTAAGAATTGAAAGAAGAGGCCACCTCAAGACTAATAGGAGGGGTGGAGACAAGAAACGGGCTGACCCCAAAAACCACAGTTAGTGGTTTGAACACTAGGAGGGACAACCTCCTTGGCAGGGGTTCCCCACAAAAGAGAGAGGAGTCCCAGCCTCACACCAGGCTCCCAAGCCTAGGCATCCTGTGATGGGAAGTGGAATTCCCACAATACCTGGCAGTGAAAATCAGCAAGGACACTATCTGTCCATCCCAGAGAGATGGAAGATGGCTGGAAACCCAGACAACCTTTTAGAGGGACCACACACAGACTTGCTCTCTTGCAAAAACTCACCAGGTGAAGGAGCGACAACTCAAGAAGCCCCAGACACTACAGGGAAAGACTGAGGTGTGTGACCTCAGAGTGAGGGCTAGAGTCGCAAGCCATTGTCCCAGTGTGGAGCCTACTTCACATGTAACATATGGGAGGGCTCCATCTTTTCTATGTTTAACCCTCCCACAAAGGGGTAAATCTGAGACTCAGTCGATCTGGCAAAATCCGTGCATATGCACTACCTTGGATACCCCGGGTTCCTGTGCTGCACGGCTAATTCTGCATCGCCTGGGGCACTCTCAGCTATGGAGAGACTGTCCCTGCCACACGAGCTATGGAATCCTTTTATAGCAGCAGATAGTCCATGGCAGCCTGGGCAGGTTTTGATGATGAACAGTGAGCTACACCCTGCACCACAGCCTCTCTTGGGCAACTCTCTGCAACTTGCAGACCTTGGGTGAGTTGTGGCAGCAGCTATGTTCTCAGGGTGTTTTTGCAAAGAGGTCATAGGCCAAGCACTGGTGCAAGAATCAAAACTGCATTAACTTTGTAAAAACCACTGCCCACTCCTGTGACTCCTGGGAACCTGGCCTTGCCCATCTAGTGCTGCACTGCCAGGGACACTCTCAACACCAAGTCAACTAGCCTCATCTATGTACCTAAGGAGGCTCTTTTAACAGCTGAGCCTTAGAGGCAGCCGGCAGGTGCACAGGGGGCTCTGGACCACTTGCTAGGTGGCCCCAGGTCCAATACTGGTGGAAGCTGGCCGCAGTTCAGAGCAAGGCCACCCCCACAAGCCTCTGGATCTAGCACAAGCAGTAACCAAACAAATATAGCTGCACAGCTCCTACAAGGTAGCTGCAAGCTGGTAACAGGCAAGGCTGAAATTGGCCTGCATAGGAGACCCACCCAAGAGACACCAGAAACAACATATCCAGAGGCCAACTTTAGACAACACCAGAGCAATACCTGGTTAGCACTACAAGTGACACACCCAAAGCATAGACCCAATAGGCAAAAGATCCATGGGGGCAAAACCCACTTGGAGAGGTCAATCTCCACACAGCAGCTCATACACTGTGGGCACAGCTAATCCTTACCATCAGTCAGCATGAGAGTCAATCCCACACTGATGTGCAAAAATCAATCTCAGGTCAACTACAACAGGAGAACTCACACAACAGACACAAGGAACACTCCTGGAGCACACACACAGGAGCTCAGGGAGATTTTGCCATTGGACCACACAGGACACACTCTACAGAATGCCACCCCAAAAGACTGACAGACGTAAGAGATCTACCTAATATATAGAAGCAAAAAACAGAGAAGCAGCTAGAATGAGGAAACAAAGAAACATGTCCCAAATAAAAGAACAGGAGAAACCTTCTGAAACAGAAGTAAATGAAATAGAGGCAGCGAAACTACCAGAGACAGAGTTTAAAACACTGGTTCTGAGAATGCTTAAGAAACTTAGTGAAAACTTCAGCAAAGAGATAACAAGCATAAAGAAGGGCATTGAACCATAAAAAAGAACCTGTCAGAAATAAAGAATACAATAACTAAAATGAAAAATATACTAGAAGAAAGCAACAGCAGATTAGATGAAACATAGGGTTGAATCAGTAATTTTGAAGACAAGATACCAGAAAACACTCATTCTAAACAACACAAAGAAAAAAGAATATGGAAATAACTAAGATAGTTTAAGGGACCTGTGGGAAAACATCAAGCATGACAATATTTGCATTATAGGAATACCAGAAGCAGAAGAGAGGCAGCAAGTTATCAAGAACCTATTTGAAGAAATACTGACTGCAAACTTCAGTAACCTGGTGAAGGAAATAGATACACAAGCCCAGGCAAAATTGAGGGTCCCAAAAAAGATGAACCCCAAAAGGCTCACACCAAGACACATCATAATTAAAATGGCAAAGGTTAAAGACAAAGAGAGAAGTCCTAAAAGCAGCAAGAGAAAGACAACAAGTGACTTAAAAGGGAGCTCCCATAAAATTATCAGTTGATTTCTCAACAGACACCTTGCAGGCCAGAAGGGAGTGGCAGGCAATATTCAAAGTGATGAAGAACAGGGGACTACAAGCAAGACTGCTCTACTCAGGAAGGCTACCATTTAAAATTGGAGGAGACAAAGAACTTCACAGGCAAAAAAAAAAAAAAAAAAAAAAAAAACAAATCAAAACAAAACAAAAAAAAAACCTAAAGGAACTCATTACCACCAAGCTAGTATTACAACAAATGTTTTTTTTTATTTATTTTTTTCTTTTTTAGTTAAAGTTTATTGGGGTAAAAATTGTTAGTAAAGTTACATAAATTTCAGGTGTACATTCTGTATTACATCATCTATAAATCCCATTGTGTGTTCACCACCCAGAGTCAGTTCTCCTTCCATCACCATATATTTGTTCCCCTTTACCCTCATCTACCACCCCTTCTCTCCTTACCCTCTAAGAAATGTTAAAAGCACTCTTTTAAGCAGAGAAAAGAAGACCAAAAAAAAATGAAGATAAAAAATATGAATAACAATATGGCAATGACTATGTACCCATCAATAATCATTTTAAATGTAAATGGATTAAATTCTTCTATCCAAAGACATAGGGTAGCTGAATGGATAAGAAAACAAGACCCATTCACATGCCGTCTACAAGAGATTCACCTCAGATTGGAAGACACACATACACTGAAGGTAAAGGGATGGAAAAAGATATTTCACTGAAATGGAAATGAGAAAAAAGTTGAGGTAGCAATGCTTATATCGGACAAAACAGACTTTAAAACAGAGATTATAATAAGAGACAAAGAATGACATGACATAATAATAAAGGGATCAATCCAACAAGAGAACATCACCTTAGTAAACATTTCTGCACTCAACATAGCATCACTTACACATATAAAACAAATATTGACTCATATAAAGGCAGAGGTTCAACAGTAACATAATCATAATAGGGGACTTTAATACCCCACTGACACCAATGGACAGATTTTCCAGACAGAAAATCAAAATGGAAACAGTGGTCTTAAATTACACACTAGACCAGATGAATTTAATTGATAGTTTTAGAGCATTTAACCCCAAAGCACTAGAATATACTACGGGTGCCAAAAAATGTATATACATGACTTGTATTCATCTTCTGTTATCGGTATATATTGAGCATTACAATTTTAATATAGTTTTTTTTCTTTCTTAAAATGTGTATACATTTTTTGGCACCCTCTTTATATTCTTTTCAAGTGCACATGGAACATTTTCCAAGAGAGACCACATATTTGGCTACAAAATAAGTATCAATAAATTTAAGAAGATTGAAATCATATCAAGTGCCTTCTCTGATCACAATGGTATGAAACTAGAAATCAATTACAAGAAAGAAACTGAAAAATACAAACACATGGAGACTAAATAACATGCTACTGAGCAACGAATTGGTCCACAATGATCAAGAAAGAAATCAAAAGATACGTCAAGACAAATGAAAACACAACAACCCCAAATCTGTGGGACACAAAGAAAGCAGTCCTAAGAGGGAAATTCATAGCAATGCAGGCCTACCTAAAGAAACAAGAAGAATCTCAAATAAACATTATAACTTTACATCCAAGGAAACTGGAAAAACAAGAGCAAACAAAGCCCAGATTTAGTACAAGATTGAAAATAAAAAACATCATAGAGGAAATAAATAAAATAGAGTCTAAGAAAAACAATATGAAAGATCAATGAAACCTAAAGCTGGTTTAAAAAAAAAAGTGACAAACCTTTGACCAGAGTCAGCCAAAAAGAGAGAGAGAGAGAGAGAGAGAGAGAGAGAGAGAGAGAGAGAGAGAGAGAGACAGAGACAGAGAGAGAGAGAGAGACAGAGAGACAGGGAGACAGAGAGACACAGAGAGAGAGGATTTAAATAAATAAAATCAGAAATGAAAGAAGAAAATACAGAGAATTTTAAGATAATACCAGGAGCAACTATAGACCAACATATTAGAAAATCGGAAAGAGATGGATAAACTCCTACAAGCATATAATCTTCTAAGACTGAATCAAGAAGAAGCAGAAAATCGAATCAGTAATCAACAACTCCCAACAAACACTTGGTCCTGGACCAAGTGGCTTCACAGGCGAATGTTAACAAACTTTCAAAAAAGAATTAACACCTATTTTTCTCACACTATTAAAAAAAAAAATCCAACAGGAGGTAAGCCTTCCAAGCTCATTTTATGAGGCCACCATTATCCTGATTCCAAACCAGATAAAGACATTACAAGAAAAAAAATCTATATGCTGATATCCCTGATGAACAGAGATGTAAAAATCTTTAACAAAATATTAGCAAACCAAATTTAGCAATACATTAAAAAGATCATACACCATGATCAAGTGGGATTTATTCCTGGTATGCAAGTTTGGTTCAATATCTGCAAATCAATTAATGTGATACACCACATAAACAAAATGAAAAACAAAAGCATATTGTCATATCAATAGATGCAGAAAAAGCATTCAACTAAATTCAGCATCTATTTATGATTTAAAAAAAAAAACACGTCTCAGCAAAGTGGAAATACAGGGAATATATCTCAACATAATAAATGTAATATATGACAAACCAATCACTAATATCATACTCAATGGGGAAAAGCTAAAACCATTCCCCCTAAGATCAGGAAGAAGACAAGGTTGCCCACTTTTAGCACTTTTCTTTAACATATAATAGTTTTGGAAGACCTAGCAACGGCAATCAGACAAGGGGGAAAAAAAGCATTCACCTGGGAAAGGAAGAACTAAAATTGTCATTATTTGCAGATGACATAAAGCTATATAGAGAGAACCCCAAAAATTCCATTAAAAACTATTAGAACTGATAAAAGAATTTAGCATAGTAGAAGGATAAAAAGTTAATGTACAGAAATCAGTTGCATTTTTATATACCAATAACAAACTAACAGAAAGAATTTAAGAAAATAATCCCATTTACAATTGCGTCAATAAAACACTTAGGAATAAATTTTACTAAGGAAGTAAAAGACCTATACTCAGAAAATTATAAGACATTGAAGAGAAAAGTAAAAGATACAAATAAATGGAAACACACATGCTCATAGATAGGAAAAATTAATATAGTTAAAATGTCCATTCTACTCAAAGCAATCTATAGATGCAATGCAATCCCTAGCAAAATACCAATGGCATTTTTCACAGAACTAGAATAAATAATACTAAAATTTATACAGAACCATAAAAGACTTTGAATAGCCATGGCAACCCTGAATAATAGTAATAAAGTGGGAGGTATCATGCTGCCTGATACCAAATTGCACTACAAGTCCATGATAATCAAAACAGCATGGTATTTGCATGAAAACAGACACATAGATCAATGGAACAGAATAGAGAACCCAGAAATAAATCCATGCCTGTATGGTCATTTAATCTATGACAAAAGAAGCAAGAATTTACACTGTGGTAAAGACAGTCTATTCAATGGTGCTGGGAAAACTGGACAGACACATGCAAAAAAATGAAACTGAATACCACATGCAAGAATAAATTCAAAATAAACTCATTACACCACATGCAAGAATAAACTCAAAATCGATTAGACTTAAATGTAAGACGCAAAACCATAAAATTCCTAGACGAAAATATAGGAAGTAAACTCTCAGACATTACCCTTAGTAATACTTTTAGTGATGTATTTCCTCAAGCAAGGGAAACAAAAGAAAGAGTAAACAAATGAGACTATATCAAACTACAAAGTTTTATCACAGCAAAAGAAATTATAAACAAAACAAAAAGACATCCTACTGAATGGAAAAAGATATTTGCCAATGATACATCTGATAAGGGGTTAATACCAAATATTTATATAAAACTCATATAACTCAACACCAAAAAAAAATCCAATTAAAAATGAACAGAGGATATGAAGAAATATTTCTTCTAAGAAGACATACAGATGGCCAATAGACATATGAAAAGATGCTCAACATCACTAATCATCAGAGATGCAAATAAAAACCACAATGAGATACCACCTCACTCCAGTCAAAATGGCTATCATCAATAAATCAACAAACAACAAGTGCTGGCGCGGATGTGGAGAAAAAGGAACCTTTGTGCACTGTTGGTGGGATTGCAGATTGGTGCAGCCACTATGGAAAACAGTAGGAGGTTCCTCGAAAAATTAAAAATAGAACTACCTTGTGACCCAGCAATTCCCCTCCTGGCTATTTATCCAAAGAAATCCAAAACACTAATTTGAAAATACATGTGATTAAGTAGGCCCCATTGTGTAATGGTTAGCACTCTGGACTCTGAAAATATATGTGATTATTATGCTAAGTGAAATAAGTCACACAGAAAAAATAGAGAACCATATGATTTCACTGATATGTGGGATATAAAATTGAAAGCAACAAAGGGACAAGAACACAAATAAAGAAACAAAAACTCATAGACACAGACAATAGTTTAGTGGTTACCAGAGGGTAAGTTGGGGAGGGGAGTGATAGATGAGGGTAAAGGGGAACAAATATATGGTGATGGAAGGAGAACTGACTCTGGGTGGTGAACACACAATGGGATTTACAGATGGTGTATTACAGAACTGTACCCTTGAAACCCATGTAATTTTACTAATAATTGTCACCCCCAAAAATTTGATTAAACAAAAAATATGTACCCCTATGTTTACAGCAGTGCTATTCACAATAACCAAGATATGGAAACAACCAAAATGCCCATCTATAGAAGATTAGATAAAGGCATTATGGTACATTCATACAATGGAGTATTACTCTGCCATAAAAAAGAATGAAATTTTACCGTTTGCAGCAACATGGATGGACCTACAGGGTATTATACTAAGCGAAATGAGTCAGACTGAGAAAGACAGAGACATTATGATCTTACTTATATGTGGAATCTAAAGAACAGAATAAACAAAGAGAAGAAACAAAACAGAAATAGACCCATAGATACTGATGAACAAACTGATGTTTGCTAGGTGGGAGGCAGTTGGGGAGCTGGGTGAGAAAGGTGAAGGGATTAGGAAGTATAGATTGGGAGTTACAAAATAGTCATGGGTATGTGAAATACAGTTGGGGAATACAGTCAACAGTGTTGTAAAACTACGTAAGGTGTCAGATGGGTATTAGACTTATCAGGTGGATCACTGCATACATTATATAAAGGCCTAATCACTGTACTGCACACCTGAAACTAATTGTGGGGACTGAGCCCCAGAGAGCAGTTTCCAGACTCTCGGCCTCACGTGGAGGGGTGCTGGCTCAGGTAGTAGATGGCCGTCAGCTGTGGCTAGTTGGCCGTCAGCTGTAACCAGTGAGCCATTGGCCACTAATATAATTGCCATGGCTTTGCTAGCAGAAAATGGGGGCTAGCAAGAAGATGGTGGCTGAGCCTGCAAGCAGTGCAGTGAGGGTTGCGAACAGTGTGGCTCCTGCTTCCTGTATCTCCAACTCAGCCACCAGCGAGGATATAGTAGTATGACTCCCCTACCTATGGCTGCGTGGGCGTTCCTTTTTGGCCTCACCATGTCCTGCATTCTTATGTGGGGAGCGGGAGCAGAGACCCTGCAGGCCGCCCCGCGTGACTCCTTGCATGACACTAATATATAATAATACTGAATGTAAAAAAGAAAAAGGCTGTGGAATTTCAGGACATGCTAATTATAATGTCACTATAGTCTCATTTACATTGTAGCTACTACAACTGCCATCATGCATCTGACACCATGACAGTTCCAGAGGAACCAAATAAGGAAGAAAAAGCAAAACCGAGGGTCCCACCCAGGGGAGCAGATGAATGAACCATGTCAATGGGACGTCACCAATTCCTGCTCTGGGAGAATAAATACCCCTGATAATGCTTCCTCCGAATGGCTCATTCTCTGAGTTCACCCTCACTTTCCTCTCAAGAGTGTACGAGTACTTTCATTTTCAATAAATCACTGCACTTTCCTGCATCTGTCTCACTCGTGCATTCTTTCTTGTGTGGACACAAGAATCCAGTCACCACTGCTCTGGGTTGAGTCCTCTGTTGGACATCCTGGAGAGACTCCTGGGACAGCAGGGCACCCCCACCCAGAGCCACGTGACCTGTAGGATGTGAAGCCATCAGTCCTCAGGGCCTGGCCATGTGTACAGTTCCTGATGACCTTCTCCCTCTCGTTTCACTGGATCTGCTTGCCCCACAACTTACGCTGCCTATACCTTAGACTTCCAAGGCTCTTCTGTCTGTAGGTCAGCTGTGTTCTCGCTCAGTCACTCTGCTGCCTGAAAGACTGGACTTGGGTGGGGGAAGGGTGGAGGGAACCAGGACACTGGCTAACAGACACTGCCCAAGGCACTTAAGAACTGATGTAGGGGGAGACAAAATCAATCACGAAATCAGTTCCCAAACAGCTGCCTCTGAAGGCCAACTCTCTTGCTTCACTCAGACAGGCTTTCGGATCTTACTTTATAGGACTCTGTGGTCTGAAATACTCCATAAATCTCCGTGAACCTTTCAGACTCCTGCTCTGTGTTTCATTCACACATCCTGACAGTTCCTGTTCAAATGTGGAGCTCTGTGCAGAGGCTGGCCATAGCCTGGCCAGTCCCCTTGAGCGCTGAAGGATAAATCTGTCAGTAGCCTGGCAGGACAGTGCCCCTTCCCTGAGCTTTGAGATATGTGCACAGGGTTAGGGCCTGGGAGGATCAAAAGTCTGGGAATGTTTAGTGACAACAGTGCTTTTCAAAAGCATAAGAGGGGCATGTTCCAGGCTCTTCCCTTACATCTTTCAGATAAACGTCAGTTGCAGTAATCACAGTAAAGCCACCCTACATTGGGCTCCCATGCAAAGTGTGATACTAATACCAACAGGACTAAGACAAAAGGCATAACCTGAGACAACCTTAGCCTGGTTCTTGGAGCTGGAATCAAGCTGAGGCCCAGGACACTGGTGTGGGAAGAGAGGGCCAGGGGAAAGCCTCCCACTGACAGAGCTTCTAGTACGTGCCACCCTCCAGGGGACACGCCTACCTACCTGTTCATCTACCTTGCCAGGTGCATCCGTCAGACATCCCTGAGGGAGAGAGTGTGTCTGTTTTTTCTCAGTCAGAAGAAGAGCAGACATCACCCACCCAACACCTGTGTGTGTTAGATTTGTGAGGAGGGCCCAGTGGATGACAGCTCGGTGCAAACAGGCTAAAGGTGTTGGAGAGCAGTCACTTTGGGGTCTCTGGAACCCTACAGCATCCAGAAGTTTGGACTGACAGGACATGTATCTCCTGGCCACCTCTTTGGATGACCAGTGCAGACCATGCAGAGCCCCTTGTGAGCTTTAAATAAGGACTTTGACTTTCTTTTCTTGTTTGCTCCCAATTGCTACCCTCAGCTAGAAATGATAAACATGGTGAAGCGAAGGCTATTCCATACCACGGAAATGACTAATATTCCCTGTAAGGCGATCTTAAATAATATAAAACAATACCCAGAGAGGCACTCTGTTTTTATCAAATAAACCTATTTCTAAAGGTGAAATGTCAGACATTGTAGAAAGCCATGTGAAGACATGTTGAAACCCAAAACCACTTGAGCAGGCAGCTCCCTATTGTAAGTATAAGCTGGCCCCGCCCTCCTCTCTCACACAAACTTACACATAATTCCTATGTCCTTGTTTTTTTGGGGAGCCAGATTCCAGTTAGGCTATAATCATGGATTGTTCCCATGAAGACATCACTTCACAACTACCCCTGATCCCTCCCTTTAAGTGCCTGGTCTTTCCTCTCAGTCATAGCATGATGCCCAGAGCAGTCAGTCCAGGTTCCAGTTCCTAACTGTGTTATTCGGGGCACCTGGCATAACCTCTCTGTTCCTCAGTTTTCCCATTTGTAAAATGACTCTGATAGTGGCACCTGCCTCCTAGGTTTGTTGAGAGGGTGAAATGAGGTAACAATTGTGAAGCATGTCGAGTAGTGCCTGTGACCTGGGGAAGCACACAACTGACAGCAGCTGTTCCCGCAGAGAAGCGTGCTTCCTCCGTACATCAGTACCGACCACCATACTTGCTAGGGTTGCACATCGAACTTCAGAGACTGTGATCCACTGAACTTACTATTTTGTGAATTACATTTCTTACAGGATCCGTTCAGCCCAGGAAACCTTAAACAATGGCTCCAAAGATGCTTTTGGTTATAAAACATCCTCTTTTACTTGCCCAAGCAGAGCAGATAGAAGCTATGCTTACAAGGCAGGAGCATTTGGGGAGAGATCCTACCAGTGTTTGGCACAGCCCCTGCTGTGGGGATGCTCAGGAGTAACTTACAGGTATCTACCAAGTGGCTGAGCAAGCCCAGGGCAGAGCAGGGCTCACGACTCAATGCTGTCCTCACCAGCCATGTCTCCATGCCTCGCATCCCCCACAGTGCCCTAAGCTCTGTAATACATTCATCTTCCTACTCTCAGCACCTGGCGTTGAGCCCAGTGGACACATGACCACGAGCATGAGGGAGTCTGTGTGTGTTCTTTTCTGTGGATCACCCTATATTATTTCTACCTTGGAGATGGTCCACTATTGGTTCCCAAATCCAGCCCCATTGGGCTCATCTAGTCCACAGCTTCGATGTAATAATTTCCAAGGGAGCTCAGCAGAGACTGGCTTCACCCCTAATTACCCTCAGCATCACAGAACATGTCACCCAGGGTAATATGAAATCCTGCACTGGAAACACTCATCACTTGGGCAAAATTTAACCAAAATATTGCTCCAACTGTGGTGTTATTTGACAGTAGAAGGCAACTTGGTAGAATTTAATGAAAAGAAAGCTATATATAACTTGTCTGGGTAGAGTTAACCTCTGTGTGGACTTTCTTGGGGATCTGCTGCATTTATCACACACCAAAATTATTAATGCCATGGAAGATTGCTATAATGTAACACACACATGCTGTCATCATCTTGCAATAACAGAAAACCAAGACGTTAACTCAGACTGGTGTGAACCCTTCATTTTGACAGTTTCAGCTCAGTGCCCACTAAATGTGCAGTGCAAATCTGCATATTATTTCTCAACTTTGATTCATATTTGTAGCTACATGAGGCCAAATATCCATGAGAAAACTGAAAAGCTCCATTAAAAGTCTTGATTTTTATATATCCAGATGTTTTACTTTGTCTTGTAAGAACATCGAGAATTTTTATGGCTTTTTTTTCTCAGTATTTGGAATCCCATAGACCTATGTAAGACTTCTGGCCAATCAAAACTCAGACCTGAAGCTTGTACTTGAAAAAGACCAATAAACAACTTCCAGTTACATGGAGCTGCTTCTTTCGTTCCCAGGCCTCTCAGAGCAGTCGTCATGAACCCACAGACAAATGGGATATAGCTGTCTAGTGAGTTGGAGCTAAACAGCCTTGGGGACATGGGGGTCATGCTGACGGTCAGCTCTCAGCAACATGTGTTTGGCAATCATTGAATGTTGTGGGCAAAGCCTTTTTCTCAGATGATTTTTTTTTAATGTTAATCCTGTGTCATACAAAGGGAAGGACGTGCAGGGAAACTCCAGGAGGCTATAGCTGACCAGTCAGTCATAGTCTAACACTAACATTATAAAGAAAAGGTACTGCTTTCAAATTCTGTTTCTATGATGTGACTTTCCTATCCAGCAGTCCCCAGGGAATCCCTTTCCTAAAAAATAATTCCATCTTACCCATCTACTATTCAAGACCTACTGTTTCTCAGTGATGAGTGTCCTTTCCAGACCTGTCCATCTCCGTACCACCATCATCATTATGCCTTCATCTACTTGTTTTCCATACTACCTTGCCTGAAATTCTTTCTCTGCTCTGAACCTTAGTTTCCACATCTGTAAATTGGGAGACACTTTCCTAAGATTTTTCAAGGATTCGATATGACCACTTAAGTAAGGGGCTCAGCCTTGGACATGGTAAGCCCCTAGGGTAGACTTGACATATACCTCATTGACAGCCTTTACTAGCCAGTACAGAACAGAGGCTTAGAAGTCAGACTGAGTCTCCAGATGGGTAATCTTGAGCAAGTTAGGAACTACCACACAGATGATAAGTTAAATAAGTTAGCCATGTAAATCACTTTGAACAATGCCTGGCACCTAGAAGTGCTAGTCAGCACAATAAAACAAGAAAAAATAAAGGAAAACAGAGCAAAAGGAAGAAGTAAACCTGTATCTATTGCCAGATGACATTATCTTGCATATAGAAAATTTTAAAGAACACACACATACACACAAATTAGGACTAATAAATGAATTTAACAAGGTTGTAGGTTATAAGGTCAATATACAAAAATCAATTACATTTATATATACTAGTAACAAAATATTTGAAAATGGAATTAAGAACACAATTCAGTTTACAACATCAAAAAAAAATAAATACTTAGGAATAAATTTAACCAAGGAAGTGGAAGACTTTTAAAGTACAAATTACAAAACATTGCTGAAAGATATTAATTAAAGACCTGAGTAAGTAGAAAGACATCTTGTGCTCAAGGACTGAACGATTTGATATTGTTAAATGGCCCTATTTCCAAAATGATGTACAGATTCAATGCAATCATTTCAAAATCTCATTTCAAAATTTCAGCTAGTTTTTTTTTTCAAGTATGGACTCACTGATGCTAAAATTCATGTGCAAATGCAAGGGGCCCATAATAGCCAAAACAATCTTGAAAAAGAATAAAGTTGGAGGACTCACTTCCCAATATTAAAATCTACTACAAAGCTACAGTAATCAAAAGAGTGTGGTACTGGCATAAGTATGGACATGTGGATAAATGGAATAGAAGTGAGAGCTCAGAAACAAATCATCACATTTACTGTCAGTTGATTTTCAACAAGGATACCAAGACCATTCAATAGAGAAAAAACAGTCTTTTCAATAGACTGTGCTGGGACAAATGAACATCCACATGCAAAAAACTTAGGCTCGACTGATACTTCGAACAACATATAAAAACAAAATCAAAAAGGATCTAAGGTCTAAACTCTTAGAATAAAACATAGATATAAATCATTATAACTTTGGATTAGACAATGATTTCTTATACTATATAAAAACAAAAATACAAACGACCAAGTAAAAATGGATAAATTAAATTTCATCAAAAATTTAAAATTTTGTGTTTTGAAGGACATTATTAAGAAAATGAGAGGAAAATCTACATAATGATAGAAAATATTTGCAAATTATGTATTTGATGAGGGACTTGTCAAATTATATAAAGAACAGTTACTACTCAAAAATAAAAAGACAACCTAATTTAAAATGGGCAAAGGATTTGAATAGACATTTCTCCAAGAAGATACACAATTGACCAATAAACACAATAAAGATACTCAACATCATTAATCATTAGGGAAATGAAAGTCAAAGCCATAGGAGATGTCACTTCACAACCACTAGGATAGACACAAGTTTTTAAAAAGATGGAGAATAAAAAGTACTGAAGAGGATATGAAGAAACTCGAATCTTCATTCATTACTTGTAGGAATGTAAATGGCACAACCACTTGGGTAAAACAGTTTGGTAATTCCTCAAAATGCTAAACATACAGTTATCATATAAGCCAGCAATTACACACCTAAGTATATAACCAAGAGAAAATAAATGTTTACACAAAAACTTGTAAAAGAATGTTCATAGCAGCATTATATGTAATAGCCAAAAGTGAAAACAATCCAAATATCTATCAATTAATGAGTGGATAAACAAAATATGGCATTTCCATACAATGGAATATTAGCCATAACAATCAATGAGGTACCAATATGCTATAACAAGAAATGAAGTATCAACATGCTACAACATGAATTAAGTTTGAACTATTATAAGTGAAAGCATCCAGATACAAAAGGCCAGATATTATATGATTCCATTTGTATGAAATGCCAAGAATAAGCAAGTCCATAGAGACAAAGAGTAGATTAGTGATTTCTGGGGAGTGGGAAGAGTGGGGAGTGGGAAGTAACTGCTCATGAGTACAAGGTTTCTTTCAGTGATGTTGAAAATGTTCTAGAATTAAATAGTGGTGATGGTTGCACAACCTTATGAATATATGAAAATGCACTTAACTGTACACTTTAAAAGGGTGAATTTTGTGGTATGTAAATTATGTTTCAATTTAAAACAAACAACATTTAAAATAAGTAAAATACCACTTCCTTGTGATTGCTATTATTTCAGGTGAGAAATCCACTGTTTTTACAGGTGGCATTCCTCTCTAGGCTATGTGTTATTTCTCTTTCACTGTTTTTAAGAGTTTGTCTTATTTTGTTTTATTTTTCTGAAGTTTAATTACAATGCATATTGGCATGGATTTCTTTGGGTTATTTTTTTTTTCTTCATCTGTTTAGCTTCTTCAATCTGTGGGTTTTTATCTTACACCAAATTTAGGGAATTTTATTCATTATTCCTTTGAATGCTCTCTCATTCCCACTCCTATTGTACTCTATTCTGGGGCTCTGATACTACAAATATTGAATTATTTGTTCTTGTCCTACAGGTCCCTGTTGTTTTCTTTTTATATCTATATTCTTTTTCTTCTTCAGACTAAGAATTCTATTTATATGTCTTCAAGTTCAGTGATTCCATCCTCTGTCATCTTCACTTTATCACTGTGCCCATCCACTGGAAAAAAATTAAATTTCAGTTATAGTATTTTTTTTATTTCTATGATTTCTTTTTGGTTCTTTTCATAGATTTTGTTTCTTTGCTGAGATTCTCTTTTTTTCATTTGTTTCAAGAGAACTTGAAATTTATTATTGGTACATTTTTATGATGATTTTTAAAAAATCCTTATCAGATAATTCCGACATCTGATTAAACTTAGTGTTGATATCATTTGATTATTTTTTTCTCATTGTGATAGTTAATTTTATTTGTCCACTTGACTAGACCACAGTGCCCAGATACGTAGTCAAACAGTATTCTGGTGTTTCTGTGAAGTGTTTCGGATGAGATTTACATTTAAATTGGTGCACATTGATTAAGGCAGATTACCATACAATCAGTTGAAGGGCTGAATAGAACAAAAGACTGACCTCTTCTGAGCAAGAGGGAATTCTCCAGAAAAGGCCTTCGAACTTGAACTGCTGTGTTGACTCTTCGTGTACCTCCAGCATGTTGGCCTTCCCTGCAGATTTTGGATTGGAATAGATATACTACTTTTGCTTATCATTCATCACTCAATGGATATTAAGCTGTTCAAATTTGTTGTTTTTTTTCTAATTTCTCATATGCTTCCTTTCTTGTCCTATTGATTGTTTGTAAATATGTTGGTTAATTTAGGCAAGCTTGGGGATTTGCCAAAATATTTTTCTGTTATTCATTTCTAATTTCATTCAACTTAGGTTGGAGAAAATACTTTGTATGATTTCAAGCCTTTTAAACTTAGACTTATTTTGTAGGATGGCACATGGAAAACAATTCATGAGCATTTATATGGTTTATACTGTTTTTTCAAGGTGCATTCATGTGATTTATAGTGTTATTGAAGTCTTCTATTTCCTTGTTGAACTTATACCCAGTTCTATTCTTTATTGATATTGAGGTATTGAAGTCTCCAACTATTATTGTTGAATTAATTGTCTGTTTCCCCCTTCAATTCTGCCACCTTTTGCTTTGTGTACTTTGTCTCTATTGTTAGGTGAATATATGTTTATTCATCATATTATCCTGATAGATTAACCCCAATATTATTATAATAAAGTTACTATTTGTATCTAGTAAATGCTTTTGTCTTAAAACTCTCTTTAGCTTGTTTCTTGCATGGTATATTTTTTTCTATTCTTTATTTGTGTCCTTAAATGTAAAATTTGTTTATTTTAGGCAGTTTAGAGTTATACCATGCTTTTATTCTATTCTTCCAATCTCTGTCTTTTGATTGGGGTATTAAATCCATGTATACATAATGCAATTACTGATGAGATAGGATTTAGTTTTGTAATTTTGCTATCTGTTTTGTATATCTCTTACTATCTGTTATTATCTGTTTTGTATATGTTTGTTGTTTTTATTAATCAGTCTCTTGATTTCTTGCTTTCTTTTGTGTTAAATAGACACTTTTTAATGTACCTTTTTAATGCCTTTGTTGTTTGTTTTACTGGACTTCCTCAGGTTATTTCCTTAGTCATTGATCTGGAGATTACAAGTAGCATTTTAACAGTGTAATAAGTTTTGCTCCTTTATTATCTCATTCCTGCCCCCATCATTGGTACTATTATTTTCATTAAAAAATTATTTCTTTATATATAAGTTCATATATACAATAATATATATAAGTCCATATATATAATAATATATAACATATATATTATTATATATAATAATATAATAATATGTATAATAATATATATAATATATATAAGTTCACATATATATAATATATATTATTTCTTTATATATAAGTTTTATATAAGTTCATTGACAGTTTTATAGTTATTTTAACAGTATTTTAAAACAAATAAATAAGAAAATATCTAGAAACAAATAGATGTTGATATTATCTTTGACAATACCTAAATAGCTATTTTCACTGGTGCACTTTTTCCTTTGTGCAGATTTGAATTACTGTCTAGTGTCCTTTCATTTTATCCTGAAGAACTCTGGTTAGTATTTTATGGGAACCGGTCTGCTAGCAACCAATTCACTGTTTTTGTTTATCTGGAAATGTCTTACTTTCACCTTCATTCTTGAAGAAAAGTTTAGCTAGATAAAGAATTCTTGGTTGATATTCTGTTTCCCCCCAAATACTTTGAAGATGTCATCCCACTATTTTCTGACCTCTGGTTTCCAATGAGAAGTCAGCTATTGATGTTATTAAGTATCCTTTGTACGTGATAAGTTGCTTATCTCTTACTGCTTTCAAGATTTACCCTTTGGTAATGTCAGCAGTATGGGAATCTGATAGGATCTCTATGTCTCTCCTCTTGAAGTTAAATAAAGTGGCCAGTTATTCTTCAACCAAGTAGTCCCTGATCAATACACAGACATATCTGAGACATTGCGTATTGAGATATCTGAAGGTGGGCATATTTGAGTGAACAGTGGAGATGGGACATAGAGGGGAAGCACAGAGACAGAAGCTGTACACAGTCCTGTGATCCCTGCAGCCCCAGCGGATCTGAGAGCAGTTAAGTGTTGGGATGCAATACCCACTGGGTGGACCAGAGGGATAGAGATAGAAATTGAATCTTGTGTCTGGTACACATTGAGGGTGGGCCCAGGGTCAGGGGCAGAGAAAGTTGCAAAGAAGTAAAGGTGCTACAAAGCACACTAGAACCCAAACAAAGGATTCCACAGACAGGGAACTCACCTACTTCATCCCACTGTGTCCCAGTGGGCAGTAAAATCCTTGCTCAGCAGATTGCAAAATGATTGGGGGAAAAAAGAAGTTCCAGTTTAAGTGGTCTGTACTTGTTGCAGCTAAACCCATGAGAAAGAACAGAACTGCAGACTCCAAAACCTGATTATATCTGCTCACCCCTCCCCTATCATGACAGCAGCCTAATAGAGGCAGCTGGGTCAACTCAGACAGAGCAGCTGTGCTGGTGGCTTCTGGTTAGAGGAATGTGGTGCTAGGAACACACAGGAAACCCATAGCCTGCACTTCCAATCCATGGGAATGATGTCTCAAGTCTGAGGTGACTGGGTCACAAAGGGAATGCCCAGCTCCTCAGGGAATACAGGCATTTTCCAAAGTTGAGGCAATTCCACACAAAATATCCCAGAAGCCCCAAAAAGGCGGGCAAGAGAAAATAAAAACTGCTGTTCAGTGCCACCAACTGCAAAACAAAAGAAGATCTCCATTTATCAACCTGCTACAGTGAAGTGTCAAATAATTTTTTAAAAAGCCAATTTCATTCTCATGAATGTCCAGGCAGAGAAATAACCCATTAAGCATAATGTATAATGAGGGTAATAAAAGAATTCAGAAAGAAAATTTTAGAAACTCCAGAAAATAAACTTAAAGACATGGAATCATGTGATTTTTAAATGGCAGAGAATTCAAAATTGCAGTTCTGAAAAACTTAGAGATACAAGAAAACACAGAAAAGCCATTCAATGAACTCACAAATAAAATCAATGAACAAAAAGAGTACTTAACGAAAGAGACTGAAATTATATGAAAGAACCAAACAGAAATGCTGTAACTGAAGAACTCAATGAATGAGATGAAGAATGAAGTAACAAGCTTAAGAAATAGAGCAGGACAGAGGGAGGAAAGAATTAGTGAAATAGAAGATAGAAATCTAGAAATGACTTTAATTAAAAAAAGAAAAAGAAATCTAGAAAGGACTCAAGTGGAAGAAGAGAGAATTGAGAGTTAAAAAATCAAAAGAAAGAATTCTATGAGAACTATCTGACTCCATTTGAAAGAGCAATATAAGAATAATGGATATACCAGAAGGAGATGAGCAGAATAAGGGAACAAACAGCCTACTCAAACAAATAATCAACAACAAT
This sequence comes from Rhinolophus hipposideros, assembly GCF_964194185.1. Classification (NCBI taxonomy): domain Eukaryota; kingdom Metazoa; phylum Chordata; class Mammalia; order Chiroptera; family Rhinolophidae; genus Rhinolophus; species Rhinolophus hipposideros. Next base: position 65,890,711 of record NC_138061.1, read on the forward strand.
TTACCAAACCTATGGAAAGAATCAGATCCTCATATACAAGAAGCTAACAAAATATCTCATTATCTCAATCTAAAAAGGCTTTCTCAAGGCACATTATCTCAAAACTATCAAAAATCAATGACAAAGGAAGAATTCTCAAGGCAGCCAGAGAAAAGAAGGCAGTCACCTATGACAGAAACCCCATTAGATTATCTTTGGATTTTTCTCCAAAATTCAAAAAGCTATGAGAGGGTAGAATCAAATATTCATATTCTTAAAAGACAGAAATCACTAGCTAAGAAGAATATATCCAGCCAAGTTATTCTTTAGATATGAAGGAGAAATAAAGGCTTTTCCAGACATACAGAAGCTAAAGAAATTCACCACCACGAGAGTGGCATTATGAGAAATTTAAAGACTGCTCTATTATCAGAAACAGAAATACAAAAAAATACAAAACTATGAGTTTCATCACTAACAGATAGAAGCAGAAAATTGTAATCCTTGTTCACAATAAGGTATTAAACACTTAAATATAACATGAAATTTAAAGGATGTAAAAACATTTTAAAAAGTAGCAGACAATAGCTACTGCAATTTGGAAACACAGCATAAAAAGGGACAGTATGTGACAACAAAAACATAAAAGTAGAGGGGGGTAAAGTACTGAATGTGCACAGGGGAATGGAGATAGGATGCAATCAGAAGAAAAAGAATACTATATATATATATATGAAACTTTACTTTGCACAAACCTAATGGTAGCCACACACACACACACACACACACACACACACACACACATACACACACACACACACTAGAACTGAGACACATAACATAAAAAAATAGGAAACAGAGGAAAAATTCATAGAATACCTCCAAACTAAAACAACAAACAGAAACACAAGGGAAAAGAAACAATGGAAGCACATAGCTACGAGAAAACAAACACAAACAAAAATGGCTATGGGAAATCCTCATATATCAATAATTACCCTAAATGTAAGTGGACTAAAGTCACCAATTAAAAGGCACAGAGTAGCAGATTGGGTCAAAAAACAAAACAGAACTATATGTTGCCTTTTGGAGGCACATCTCAGCTGCAAGGACAAACATAGACTCAAAGTAAACAGTTGGCAAATGATACTCCAAGCAAATGCCATTGAGAGAAAAGTGGGTGTAGTCATACTTATATCTGACAAAATAGATTTAGAGGTAAAGAAGGTAAGAAGAGACAAATATGGACATTTTACAGTGATAAAGGGGACAATACACCAAGAGGACATAATACATATTAATATATATTCACCCAACCTGGGAGCACCAAAATATATGAAGCAACTAACTACTAACAGAAATAAAGGAAGAAACTGACAAAAACACAATTATAGCAGGGGATCTAAACACCCCATTTACAGCAATTGGATAGATTATCCAAACAGAAAATCAACAAGGAAACTTTAGATCAAATAGTTGTAATACATATTTACAGAGCTTTTCATCCCAAAACACCAGAATATACCTTCTCTAGTGCACATGGAACATTCTCAAGGATAGACCATATGTTGGGACACAAACTTGCCTCAGTGAATTTAAGATAACTGAAATTGTATCAAGCATATTCTCTGACCACAATGCTTTGAAATCAGAAATCAACTGCAAAAAGAAAGTGGGAAAAACCACAAATATGTGGACATTAAACTACATGCTACTAAACAACAAGTGGGTCAAAGAAGATACAAAAGATGAGATCAAATGATACATAGAGATAAATGAGGATGTTATTACAACATATTAAAATTTTGAGGATAGAGTAAGAGCAGTAATAAGAGGGAGGTTTCTATCCTTACAGGTCTACCTCATTACAGGTCTATCATTACAGGTTTACAAGAAAATTCTCAAAGAACCAACTTAACATTGTACCTTAAAGAAAGAGGAAAATAAGAAGGAAAGAAAAAACCCAAAGTAAGTAGAATGAGGAAAGTAATAAAAATTAGAGCAGAATTAAATGAAATAGGGAACAAAAAAGATGATAGAAAAAGTAATGCAACAAAGAGTTGGTTGTTTGAAAAGGCTAATAAAATTAACAAATCTCTGACTAGACTCACTAAAGAAAAAAGAGAAAATTCTCAAATAAGTAAAATTACAAATGAAAGAGGAGAAGTTACAACAGACAGCATAGAAATACAAAGAACTATACAAGAATACCATGAAAGGCTATCTGCTTCCAAATTCAACAAACTAGAAGAAATGGACAAGTTCCTAGAAATATATAAACTTCCTAGACTAAATCATGAAGAACTGGAAAATCTAAATAGACCAATCAACAATAAGGAAATTGAAAAAGTCATCAAAAAACCTTCCAAAAAGTAAAATTCCAGGACCAGATCCTTTCACTAGTGAATTATACCAAACATTTAATACTACCCTTTTCAAACTCTTCAAAAACAAAAAACAAAAAAACAGAAGAGGAGACAATACTTCCTAACATTTTATGAGGCCAACATTACCCTGATATAAAACCTAGCAAGGACAACACAAAAAAGAAAATTACAGACTAATCCTGCTGATGAATATAGATGCAAAAATCCTAACAAAATACTTGCAGATTGAATACAATAATACATTAAAAACATAATACACTAAAATTAGCGGGGTTCATTCCAGGGGTACAAGGACATTTCAACATATGCAAATCGATCAGTGTGATATGTGATATACCACATAAACAAAATAAAGGATAAAAATTATACGATCATATCAATAGATGCAGAAAAAGCATTTGACAACATAAAACATCCATTTCTGATTAAAACAGTCAATAAAATTGGTATAGAAGAAAATCACCTCAACATAATAAAGATCATATAAACAAACCTCAGCTAACATCATTCTCAATGGTGAACAACTGAAAGCTTTTCCTCTAAGATCAGGATCCAGACAAGGCTGCCCCCTCTCACCCTCATTCAACATAATATTGGAAGTCCTCGCCAGAGCAACCAGACAACAGAAAGAAAGAAATGGCATACAACTTGGGAATGATGAAGGAAAATTTCACTTTTTGCAGATGACATGATTTTTTATACAGAAAACCCAAAATATTCCATTAAAAAAAAACTATCAGAAGCAAACAAAACAAATACACTAAAGTGGAAGGATACAAAATCAATGTACAAAAATCCATTGCATTTTTATAAAAATGGGCACAGGACCTGAACAGACACTTTTCCCAAGAAGACATACAAATGGCCAACAGATATTTGTAAAGATGCTCAACTTCACTAGTTACAGGGAAGTGAAAATTAAAACCACAATGAGATACCACCTCACACTTGTTAGAATGGCTATTACGGACATGACAAGAAAAAACAAGTGATGAAGAGGCTGTGGAGAAAAAGGAACCCTTAGACACTGCCAGTGAGAATGTAAATTGGTAGATCCACTATGGAAATCAGTATATATATCCTGAAAAAAATTAAGAATAAAGTTACCATGTGACCCAGCAATTCCCTCTTCTGGATAGCTATCAGAAATTTTTGAAAACATTTATTTGTAAAGATATATGTACCCCTATGCTCATTGTAGCATTGTTCACAATAGCCAAGACATGGAAACAACCTGTTTCTTTTGAAGGATGATTGGATAAAGAAGATATACATATATACAATGGAATATTACTCAGCCATAAGAAAAGATGAAATACTACCATTTGTGACAAATGGATGGAACTTGAGGATATCGTGTAAACAAAATAAGTTAGATGGAAAAGGACAAGACTCCTATGATTTCACTCATATGTAGGATATAAAACAGAAAGCAACAAATGAACAAACAAACCTCATAGACACAGATAATAGTATGGTGGTTACTAGAAGGGAAAGGGGTGGGAAGAAATTAAACAGGGTAAAGAGGATCAAATATATGGTGATGAAAAAAGACTAGACTTTGGGTGGTGAGCACACAATGCAAAATACAGATGATGTGTTATAGAAACATATAATCTTATTAATTAAAAAATTTTAAAAAAATTTCCTCTGTCTTTGAGTTTCATCAATTTGACTATAATCTACCTGTGTGGATTCTGGAGTTTATTCTACCTGGATGTGTATAATAACGTTTTTCATAAAATTTGGGAAATCTTCAGACATTATTTCAGTAATTTTTCATTTCTTCTCATCTCCTGGGACTCTCATTATGCATATGTTGGTGTGTCTGCTGGTGTCCCACAAAGCTCTGAGGTTCTAGCATTTTCTTCATTATATGTTCTTTCTGCTCCTTGGACTGGATAATCTCTATTAACATATCTTTAAGTTCATTGATTCTTTTCTTCCAGCTCAAATCTGTTCTTGGTTTCTTCTAATGACATTTTCACTTCAACTCCAAAATTTTATTTAGATTTTTATATATGTTCTCTATTGATATTCTCTATTTGATGAGACATCATCATTATGCCTCATTTAAATTCCTTAGATATATTTCTCTTAGTTATATTTATAATAACTGATTTGAAATTTCTGCATAGTAAGTACAAAAATCTGTGCCCCCTCAAGGACATTTCTGTGGCCAGTTTTATTTTTTTTTCCCTGTGTATATGGCATACTTTCTTACCTCTTTGAATATTTTATTTTATTTTTTTAATTGTAAACTGGACTGGTGACTTCTCCTTCCCCAGGTCATTCCTGTGCATGTTCATGGCTTTGTGCATCTATGTAGACTTTTAGACTTTTAGGAATACGTCAGAGGTTTTCAAAGTTCCCTATGGTAGTGTAGTTCTCCAGGATTTCATTTGAAATTCCTGGTTAAGTTCTAGTTTTCCCTAAATAAAATTACACCTCAGGGAGCTGAGATGTTGCCATCAGTTTGATATTGGTTCAGTAATGTCCCGGCCGTAGGTTTCCTTCTCCTCCTCCCCATTTCTCACCCCTATCTGAGCTTAGAGGAGCTCTGAGTCAAAGCAAATAACCACCACATTCTCTAGACAGAGATTTACCATGGAGCTGCAAGTTATGACAAAATATTGACTGCCCTTTGGGGATTGCCTCTATTTTGTCTCTCCTGAGGACTTTTGCTACTCAACTCACCTGTTAGCAGTAGGTGTGCTTTTTGTCCTGTCTTAGGATGATTTTTCATATCACTGGACTTAGTCTCTCAAAATGCATTTATCCATTTGTGTATCATGTATATTCTGATGACTTTGAAATATAAATCTCAATTCTAGCACTCTGAAGATTTAAACTCTTAAACCAGAAAGCTTCTCTTGAACATTCTTCCAACAGTAACAACAACAAGAAATGTTTCTAGAACTAGACTCATTCTCTTCCATGCTCTGCTTCTGTAAATGTCTCATATTTCTGTTTCTTATATCAGTGGCAGGGACCCCTCTACAAGGCAGTCCAAACATTGTCTCCTGAGCTTTCTTCTCCCACATCACTGTTATTCCACATCCACATAGTTGAGGGTCCAAGTAGTTCTGCTCCCTAAACTCTCTCCTATACTTCCTTTCTGTTCTATCCACACTCTCATTGCCCCATCCTAGGCCACTTGCCTCGATTTCCCGGGGCTGGAGTAGCTACACCCCTGGCACGTACTCCTGTGGTACCCTATAATTAACCCACTGAATTACCACTCAGAGTTATAGTTACCCTTTGCTGATCTATCCCCCATCCCGGATAATCTCCAGGAAAGGGTCAGATCCCATTTACCTCATCCCCTTTGCTGTCACGCTTGGTAGGCACTCAAATTATATATATATTGAATAAGTGAACATTTATAGCAGCAACTGGAATTCTAATGATACTTAGGTCAAACTGGAAGTGACATTATCCAGGAAAAAAAATGGACGATAGTTAATAAAAATATACTGAAAATGCTCCTGCCACTAATCGGATGTGTACTGTTGAGATGTCTCACCAAGCGGCGTGAAGGAAGAAGATGAGAACAACATGAAAAACTTTCCAGTTACTCCTCACTCTGCAGAGTAAGTTTGTGGTTCAGATGTAATTTAAGAAAAGATGTAACTAGACAGCTCTGGATCACTGTCTTGAATTTTTGGACTCCAAATTCTTGTTACTTGGCTAGAAAACCCACAGAGATGTGACTTCAGTTTTCCTGAGAATAGAAATGTGTTTCTTTCAGTTACTGGCAGGTTGAAATATTTTTTTGCAATATTTGAGCAAACTGTGTATAACAATGTCCAGAAAAACAGATAACCCGACCTCTGGGAACTTTAAATTTGAATTTGAAATGAAGTCATTGGAATATACAAGATTCAAATTGAAAACATCCTTATGAGGCATCTATCTCCAGAATCTGGAATTTGCAGACTAACTCTCCCACAGCTTGTGTCCACAGCTTGCTTTCTAGTGAGGCTTGAGAGTAATGTATTTATTTATCTCTCTGAACTGATTTGGATATTATCCTACTAAAATTCACATGCAGATTAAGAAATAGAACATTACTCTTACCTCTGAAGATCCCAAGTGCCACTCCTCTATAACCAGAAGACCATTTCTAAAGGAGGAGATCTTGACAGAAATGCTGGCTGTGGGCAGGGTCTCTGCTGCCTGTCATCCTCTAAGGTATCCCAAAAACCAGCTATTTCTCCTTATTCAGGAAGGTGAGCTGGATCTGGCCAATCTTTTGCTCCTATTTAGTACCATGAATCTTAAGAGAGAGACACAAACAGACCCTTGAAAAAATATTCAGGAACAGCGAAATGCCCAGAGGTGTCATCCAAAAACATGATCCCTTGGCTTCTCTTGGCTGTGTGTCCCATTATCTGTCCTCCCTTGGTTCCAACCAATTCCCCAAGTTTTTGTTTGTTATTTCATTTGTTTGTTTGTTTGTTTGTTTTCTGCCAGCCTTCCCATGAATTCAGGGACTGTCTCTATACAAATCCAATAAATTCTTCTACTGTTTAAGTCAGCCAGAAGCTGTATCTGTTACGTGCAACTAAATCTCCTCCCCTGTGCTCTCTCTCATGGTGAAAAATCCATTGCAAAATGGTAGCTCCTGTCTGATGCATCTCTTGAACTCCAGCTCCCAGCCCAGTCCTAATCCAAGCTTGCAATCAGCAGCAGGAAATATGTGTTGACTAAATGAAGCCTCAGGGTAAAAAGAGAAAAAAAATATTTTGCAATTTACACTAGAGGATTTGGTGGAAAACTTCCCAGCTCCAGGAACCCTGCCTGTCACGAGAGACGCCATTGTGTCTATTGATTTGGGTTTTCTGGATTGAAACAAGGGGCACAAGCCACTTGCGTTTCTCCTCCATAATACTGAACAGCTGCTCTGAAGTGAACCCAGATGAAGTGTTGTAACCCCTTCTCTAAATAAATGCAGTAAAGATGACTTTCCCTTTCATGAAGTATGGTTAGGAAACATGCCAAAGGATCCTCATCTTCTCCCAGCTCTGGCAGCTCCCTGACACCCTAGACAAAGCAAAGCAAGGTCGCATGTTCCTGGGGCAGCAACAGCCTTGCTCCAGGCACAGCCATCGTCGCACTGCCTTAAGACCAGTGGGGTTAGGTGCTGTCAGGTGTGAAACCCTCTGCCCCTCTGCAGAGGCAGTCTGGTCCCATCCAGCCAATTAACCCTTCCAACAAGCATGCACTTGGGACAGGGCCTGGGCTGGGGATTTGCAGTCTAATGAGTGCAATAGACAGAAAAACACATTTGCCTAACAGATGGCCAAGGCTTCTGTCTGAAGCTTGCACCAACTGCAAGGGCTGGAAGGGAATACAATAGAGGTTCCAGAGGGGGTCAAAGAAGTTCCCTGAGGAGATGTCCCTGGAACAGTGTCTTGATGTCCGATGGGGGTTTACCAATGGGAAATGCAGGATGGATGTTTCAGACTGAAAAACAATATGAGCAAGTGCAGAATGCACTGAAGGAGATGGGAGCAGAACTTCAACTTTTCTTGCAGTTGCAACAAACCTTCTATGGGTGGGCCAGAAGTGGGCCTTCCTTTCTGATGGGGTTGGGAAACCAAGGTTGAGTCTCCATCCAGAAACAATGAAGGTACCTCCTGCCCAAGAGAGGTCCTTCAACATGGAAGCCATGATCCTAGCTGGTTCCTGATGATTTCCTATAAGCGTGGGTATAAGCCCTTTCTTCAGAGGGCTGGATTGGGACACGTGCAACACCCAACAGAGAGGCTCACCCTCGTTCTGGTCACAGAGTTCTATCCATTCATTAATCCAACATTTATTGAGCACCTATGGTGTACTGTGCCAAGGGCAAGTGGCCCAAAAGCACATTCTTTACAGGAGTATAACTACATATTATGCAGCTACTAAAAGTGATGTGGAAAGAAAATTTAATGATATAGAGAAGGGTTACATTTTATACTAAAAAGGCAAATTACAAATATGTTATATATAGATTTATGTTATTTTCTATAAGAGAAAATAAAGATATGGATACTAGAAAGATACATGGATAATATAGGTACAAACACAAACATGCATGCATACACATACATATATTTTCTCTGAGTGGTGGGATTGCAGGTAATTCACAATTTCCTTTTTATTTCTCTCTGTTTTCCAGTTTCTCTACAATGCACATGTATTATTTTGCAACCTGGATAAAATAAAAGAAAATTGAAATAAGACAAAAAGCAGAGCACTCATGCTCCCTGGGTACTCACATACAGGGCAGACGTTAGTCATGTCACCTAGAGGAGGGCTGATAGTGGGTGTTAGGGGATCTAGGTCCTATTTAATTCTTTTATTTTAGGAGGCAGCCATCCTGTTTAGTTTTAGCACTGTGCAATTGGCCTATTTTGTGGTCTGTGGTTCCAACAACAGTTTAATTTCCAAGGCTTTTGCCATCTCCTTTTGGTCTGCTCGTTTATCTGGTGTTCTGGGGGCTCACATTGGGCCCTGCTGGTAAAGCGTAAAGCATGTTTCCAGGTGGAGTGTGTGTTTCCAGGTAGAGTGTGTGTCTTCATGTGTCTCCTGTCAGGTAGGACAGTTCAGGCCTGAGGGGACAAGAGGCTTCTCTGGCCAGACGCTTGTTGTGACAAGATCCTCTTAATAGTAACCCCCAGCTACCCTCGTGTCAGTAGTGGGAAAACAGGGTCTCAGCCCAATGGGGACAAAGAGGTTAGATGTGCTTGGGGGTCTGTCTTGTCCAAGCACCCAGGTCCAAAAAGCCTCTCAATGGAGTGGGAAAGTCTCAGGCCTGGGGTAGAGAGCTCTGCCTTTGGCTGTTTATTTGTAGTAGGGCTTCCAGTGACCCACCCCCAGCATGTGTTATCATAGGAACTCTTGCCCCATGTAGGGAGCAAAGAACTTACCTGGGTGCTTTCTGTTGCTGAGTGGGGGTCAGAAAACCCTGGGTTCGGGTCACGTTCTGTGGGGCAGGGGTACTTAAGACACCCTGCCGCTGTGTTCTTTCTCCAGTCCTGGGGTCTCAAGCCAGTTCACTTTACCATCTTTCAGAATTCCATTTTGGCTGCCTGGGGTGGTATTTCTGGGTCTAAAGTTGTACTTGCAGAGAGGAACAGGAGGATCTTCACCATATTGTTTGAAATCCTAGCGCCCTCCTCGTCTTCTTCATTACTATTCTTCCTTCACTTAAGATGGACAGATCAGTGATTTTTTTAACTCAGCCTCCAGGTTGTGCAACCAACACCACTATTTAATTCCAGAACATTTTCTTCACCCTAGAAGGAAACCCTGAACCCATTAGCAGTCACTGGTTCTCATTCCCTTCTCCCCTCAGCCGCTGACAGCCAGTAATCTACTTCTGTCTGTAGAGATTTTCCTTTTCTGGACATTTCTCATAAATTGAATCATACAATAAGTGGTGTCCTATGACTGGTTTCTTTTGCTTAGCATAATGTCTTCAGGGTCTTCCATGTTGTAACATGTATCAGAACTTCATTCTTTTTATTTGCGAATAATATCCCGTTAAACAGATATACCACATTTATCTATTCATCACTTGAATAGTTAAGCTGTTTCTACATTTTTGCTCTTATGGACAATGCTGCTATGGACATTCCTGTACAAGCTTTTGTGTGGACATACAATTTAATTTCATAGGAATTCTATTCCTTTGCCTAGGAGTAGAATTGCTGGCTCATATGGAATGTAATACTGACTCATGCTACAACGGGGATGAACCTTGAGAACATTACACTAAGTGAAAGAGGCCAACCACAAAGGACCACGTATTGTATGATTTCATTTATATAAAATGTCCATAATAGGAAAATCCATAGAGACAGAAGGTAGATTAGTGGTTGCCTAATGCTGGAATCAGGGTTGGGGAAGGGGGACTTATAATGTGTATGGGAATTTTGGGGGGGCGTGATGAAATTTTTTTTATTTAAATTTATTTATTGGGGTGACAATTGTAAATTTCAGGTGTACAATTCTGTATTACATCAACTATAAATCCCATTGTGTGTTCACCACCCAGAGTCAGTTCTCCTTCCATCACCATATATTTGATCCCCCTTACCCTCATCTCCCTCCTCCCACCCCCCTTACCCTCTGGTAACCACTAAACTATTGTCTGTGTCTATAAGTTTTTGTTTCTCATTTGTTTGTCTTATTTTTGGTTTATATACCACATATCAGTGAAATCATAGGGTTCTCTGCTTTTTCTGTCTGACTTATTTCGCTTAGCATTATATTCTCAAGATCCATCCATGTTGTCACAAATGTTCCTATATCATCTTTCCTTAACACCGAATAGTATTCCATTGTGTATATATACCACAACTTCTTTATCCATTCGTCTATCGTCAGAACGGCTATCATCAACAAGACAAATAGTAACAAGTGTTGGAGAGGCTGTGGAGAAAAAGGAACCCTCATACACTGTTGGTGGGAATGCTGATTGGTGCAGCCGCTACAGAAGGCAGTGTGGAGGTTCCTCAAGAAATTACGAATAGAATTACCATACGACCCAGCAATCGCTCTCCTGGGTATCTACCCAAAAAATTTGAAAGCATTTCTCTATAGAGACACATGTACTCCAATGTTCATTGCAGCTTTGTTTACAGTGGCCAAGACATGGAAACAACCAAAATGTCCTTCGATAGAAAATATTTTAAAATTGACTATAGTGATGATGGTTGCAAGTATCTGTGAACATACTAAATATCATTAAATTGTACACTTTAAATGAGTGACTTATATAGTGTGTGAATTGTATCTCAATAAGGCTATTATTCTAAAAGAAACAAGGGAGAGACAGAAGGAAGGAGGAAGGAAGTCATTGTGGGGAGACAAGACTTGGCTGCTGCCCCTGTGTCCCCCGGGATGATTTGTCAGTGGCCCTGAGAGCCACATAGCTCTGGCCTCAGCACCTTCTCTGAAGTGAGGGCTGCCGTAAATCTTGGGCCAGCCGAGGAATGAGTCTGTAAGTACGGCCCCCATGGCCTCGGGTATGCTGCGCCCTTCCACAAAGCTTAGCTGTGATTACTGCTTTATTGATCCTGGGCTACCTTCTGGACATTGAGCTGCTTGGAACTTTTATAATCGCCTTGTAAGTCTCTCTGTGCAAATCAGCCGGTCCCCTTTACCAGCCCAGGATTCCCAAAGACCCCAATCTTCCTGCTATAAATGTCAGAAATGATAAACTGGGGGCAAATCTCCTGCAGGAAATGCTGAAAACCCTATTTCTGAAATGGAGGGAAGCAAGACTGGACAGAGCTGCTCTCCCTGCAGGTGTCCTGGGGTCGGGGAGGAGGACAGGACAGAAGAATGGAGATAAAATTTGGGAGCTTGCTTTTCTAAAACCCTTCTGTCCTGGTGGCTCGCAGCCACCACAAGAGAAAAACAGCAAAGGGAAGGGGAAATTTTTGTTAGAAGTTAAAATTTTTGGGATACATACAAAGTAATAAAGAGACATAGGCTGCCTTCACAGCAAAAAGACATACGCTGCCTTCACAGGGAGAATGTTTGTGGCGTTGAGCTAATGTAAGAGCCAATGCAGGCCTGTGAGGGCAGAGCGGGGTCTCAGGGCCCCCCAAAAGCAGCAGGAAGTCACAAAGTACTGTGGCTGGTACACTGGACACCACAGTCTGCAGGTTTGGGAGCCCCCAGCGCCCTTTTCAGGTAGAGGTCAGCAATGCACTATCTTTTTATATATCAGCTTAAACAAAGCAATCAAAGGTTTAAAAATGTGGTGATGTTCTCATTTCAAATAGAATTGGTTTGGAACCATCAGGACTTTTGAATTAAGGCGACTGTCTCTACCTGTCAATCTCATGAGTGTGGGAAAAGGGCAAAGGAGAAAACGTCCTGAGAAACATTTGGAAACTTAAAGCACTTGTCAAACACCAGTATCTTACCTTCTCTCTTGGGGATTTCTTCCTCAAGGACCCCCCTGAAGACTCAGCAGGAGACAGCCAAGAGCACTTCCTGGCCCTTTGCCCTCCGGAGAAACCCATCAGCCAGGCAGGCTGCCCCCTTCCGCAGCCCTGACTTCACACCAGCCCCACATTCAAACCCCAGTTTCCTTGGAATTGCTCTTGTTAGGTAGAACTTAGCAGTTTTCATAACTCCTATATGCCTACACTCATTTGGTTATTCAATGAAACAGTGAGGTTGGAGGAACAGAGATGAGCATCTCTAAGTACAGATGGACAAACTGAGGCTGGGAGGGGTTCTACAGTCTTCATCCTATGTGGTCTGGTGGAATGGGGAGGGTCACAGTTACTAGTGGCTTGTCAGAGAGCTCCATCCTCCCCCAACCCCAGGGCTGAGTTGATTCCCCTAACAGTCCTTTGTACCCCAGCACCCTTTGCTCTCAGAAACTTGACACAAAGTCTGGCTATACTCCTGAACCAAGAATCCATAGTTTGGAAGGTCCTCATGCCAGGACCCAATTTTCCACTGAGGGAACTTTGGTATCTTATCACACAGGCATTGGGGCTGAAGAATCTCACAGCACACATGCTCAGTGCTGCATGGTCCTCGCAGGGCAGTGAACAGGGAATCAGCTGGGCAGAGGGAAAATCCATGGAGCCAAACATGTAAAGGTACTTCTCCTTTCCACACATAACAGCTTTTGGAAACGTGTGCCTCTTTTAATTTCCTACTTCTGATAAAAACATGAATACAGAGAAATATTTCTCTATTATAAGGGGAAAAACAATGCAAAAATGATGATAAATGAACACTGCCCCCCTGCCCCTTAGCTGGGGACAGATGAGGAGCCGTGGGACTAAGGGAACTAAAATTTGGGCTGCTTCTCACCTCTGTATCATCATCCCCATGGATGGTGTGCCCATTTTCATGAGATGTTCTGAGTTTTCAAGGGAACCTGGAAATGTATACTTTTATATGCTGCGTCCCCATTTTCTTGTGTAGTGCAAATCTTGTGTTCCCCTGAAATAAAGAAGATTAGCTGTGCAGTGCATTGGTCGCCACATTTGACTCGCGAGTGTAGATGTCTGGCTTAGGTTTTATGTTACATTGGCTGTCTCTCCCTCAGAAGACCACACTGCTCTCAGAGAATAAGGTGACTTACCCTCTGCAATTATGCCGCAAAGATTTGGGAAGGGGCAGGGAAAGTTTCCAAATGTCGTCTTCCCTGAGAACACACAGGGATCCCCCCTCCACTCACCTACTCTGAAGACCAGCCACACAGGTATATACTGATCAGTCTTATTCTTATGAACTAAAAATGAATTAATTGACACAATGTTCTACAATGTTTTTGGTTTTATGATAAGCAAGAAATCTAACTCTTCATTCCAAAAGACAAGAATGATTTAATAGCTTTTGTTCAAAAGCCCTTAAGTTGAGGATGTAGCTTTTTTAGCAAACATCAGTACTAGTTAACGCAAAGTTTAGACTTGGCCTCTAAGAATCCCAAATTCAGGGGCTTATATCTTAATACAAACAGGCTGTTAACTTTTGACTAAAACAGGTAGAGTAATGACAAACAATCCACTATAAAATGAAAACTAATCAGAGGAGAATAGTTTTCTGAATTTTCTTGAGAAGCCCTGCTAATCCTGAAGGATATGATCTCACCCTGCGGCCACGCAGCCTCGGTCCACAAAGGTGAGCCAGAGAGTGATTCTGGCTCACCACTGGCTCCTAGTCCCGCCGTGGGGGGCTAAGTCTGGCCAGCACACTGGTTCCTCTGCCTGCACGCACCTCCCTTGTAGCCATCCTCTTCTAATCTCATTTTTGTCTCCTGTCCCGTGCGGCCATTCTGTGGGCTCTCCTTGGTGTGCTCCTCATAACTATGTTTCCTCCTTATTCACAGAATGATTATTTTTTTTAAATAGTTGAGGTATTTAGAACTAGCAAAAATGAAGTTGAGCAAATTCATTGACTCCTTCCTTCAATATGTCCCCCACAGAGCAGCCAGTGATCTAGTTAAAAGTCAAAGATTCTACCATGCCTCTGCTCAGAGCCTGCAGTTGCTCCCTATTTGGCTGGCAAAAGCCAAGGTACTTAAAATGACCTTTAGGTACCTCTGTGATCTGGTCCCCTACTTCCCCCACTCATGTCTGTGTCCTCAGGCCCTTCTGCTCTCTCCATCCCCTTTACATTCAGCTGGCCGTACTGATGCCTCGAGAACGCCAGGCCCACCTCACCTCAGGACCTTTGCACTTGTTGCTCCTTCCACCGGAAACCTCTTCCCCAGATAGCTACATGCCCTGCTCACTGACTTCATTCTGATCTTTACTCAAATGTCACCTCATTGTGGTTTTGATTTGCATTTCCCTGGTGATTAGTGACCCTGATCACCTTTTCATGGACCTGTTAGCCGTTTGTATGTCTTCATTGGAAAAATATCTATTCAGGTCCTTTGCCTATTTTTAATTGGATAGTTTGCTTCTTTGCTATTGAGCTTTCATAGAAACAGGGACCAGAATGGTCATTGTCAGGAGCTTGAGGGAGGGGAAATGGGGAGATTCAGATCAAAGGATGTAAACTTTCAGTTATGACAAGAAGTTCTGAGGATCTGACATACAGCATGGTGACTAGTTAAGAATATTGCATTGTATCCTTGAAAGTTGCTGAGAGTATATCCTGAGTGTTGCCCCCCAAATTGAGTTAACTATGTGAGATGATGGATGTGTTAAATATGGTAATCTTGTCAATCATTCCACAAAATATATGTATATGGAATTCATCACATTGTACACTTTAAATATGTACAAGTATATTTGTCAATTATTCCTCAGTAAAGTTGGGGGAAAAGCCAGCTCTTTGAGGCTGTCCTGGCCAAACTATCTAAGCTTTGTGCCCACAACTGCACCACCGCTGTCCTCCCTTGCTCTCCTCAGCCCTGTCACTCTCTGGCATGCTGTCTGGTTTGCATTTTACCTTGTTAACTGCTTCCCTGATGAACTGTAACCACCCCAAGAGCAAGATTTTGTCCTCTGGTTGGCACATGGCCGGCTCTCAGTAAATATTGAAATTTTTATTCCTTTTTCAAAAACAAACACTGAGTAAACAAAGTGCACATGTCTGACAAGACGACACTAATGGAACCGGGCCATGGACAGAGCTCTGCTCCCCTTGCCCTTTGCTCAAAGAAGGTCCCTTGCCATCTTTGAGCCTCACACTCCTCTATAAAATTGGCACAATTATACCTACCTGTCTCACCTCACAGGACGCTTGTGAGACACCAGTGAGAGGGCATTCTAGAAGGCCCCACAGGAGCTAGTATGCTCTGTGGCAGTGTTTCTCAGCCTTGGCGTCCTGGTACTCAGGGCCAACTCATTCTCGGTGGGGGCTGTCCTGGGCATTTTAGGGAGTCGAGCAGTATCTCTGGCCCTAGTACACTGGACGCGAGTAGCAACCCCACCAAACCCCTCTCCCCTAAGACTTTATAACAAGCTGCCTCCCAACACTGCCAAATGTCCTGGGGTGGGTACAAACTATCCCCACTGAGGACCACTGCTTATGAGGATTGATTAGTTGTAACAGAAACTATGATATTCACCATCTAATTTTTTTTCGCTGGTCCGGTTTTCACTGTAATTAAAACTTCACATCCACCACCTCTTTGATTACCTAGGTTTTATTCCATGAGAATGAACTAGAAATATATCCTGCTCGAGGAAGCACCCAGATGGTTCCAGCTCTGACTCTCACAGCAGATGTTCTTTCCCCCCTGGAGTACAGTAAAATGTTTTCAGAGTTTACACCTCAATTTCAGAGCCTCAAATGGGTTCCCCAAAGTACTGGGGAGCCTGTGCAAAGTTCTAAAGAAGAATCTGGTAGTGAGTTGTCAGGCAGGGCAGGGAAAGCTTCCATTCTCCTCCAGCTGCCACAACCATGTCCTTGAGGAAAAGCTCAGGAGGTAGTTACAAAGTCAGCCTAGTGGCTGGCTGAACGTATTTGATGACATCTAAGTGGCAGTTTTGGGAAAGAAAGCACACAAAGGTGCTTGCAGCTCTGAAGGGGGTTCTTCTGAAGGGTAATAGCTGGGTCCCGAATTTCACAGACTGCACTTAGACGTACAAAGGAAATGTTGCTTGTTTGCTTAAGTTTTCAAATAACTGTTTTAATCTTCCACATGAAACCCGCCCATAGGTCTAAGTACAGAGAGGGAGGAAGTGAAGGCAACTGTGGCTTTTCAGTAAACAGCATCTTAGTTTGCTTAATGTTCAAATAGTCTCTTTTAATAGTCTCTTTTAGTAAATAGTCAATTCCAAGTTCAGCTCTGTTTGGATTGCTGTTCCCTCCATCTTCTCCAGATGGTGATCCGGGTTTAATGAAAGTCCTGGGACAAGGGAAGCGACAGCTTGTTGGTAGTCACTGAGTGACCCACTCTGCCGGCCACCACCATGGCATTCTGCTCTGTGAGGTCTGCACTGGCCCCCATTTCACTGGTCCTGGCTGCACTCGCGGCGGGGATGGTACCGCCCACTGCCGCTGCCACTGGGCCTCTGGCCTCTGTGGCCCTCAGTGCCTCTCTTCCAGACATTAGATTGTAGTGCACCATGAACTACACATACTCTTATTTGGCAGGGGGAGCTCCCAGACCATGTGCACACCTGGTCTAGTTTAAAGGGAGTCAAGAGCGCTGCTCAGACCTGACCATCTAGACACCTGTCACTCACTCCTAACCTATGTTGAATATGACATCGAGCCAAGGTGGGGCTCTCCAACTCATTATTAATTCAACAAATGTCTATCTGGTGATCACTGTATACCACAAACTACTACTGTAGGCACTGCAGACTGAGCAGCAATCAAAACAAAGTCTCTAGTCCAGTGGAAAGGAAAAAACAATAAGCAAGAAAATGAAGTACATGGTGTGTCGGGATGATAGATACCAATGAGAAAATTATCCAGCCGGGTGATGGGGACCATTGGGAGAAGAGGGTGCTATTTTAAATAGGGTGATCAGGGAAGCCTTCTCTGATAAAGTGATAGTTTAAAAAAAAATTGAGTGGAGACCTAGAATAAGTGAGGGGTGAGTCACAAACATATCTGATGAAAGAATCTGTCAGGTAAAAGGAATAGCAAGCACAAAGGCCCTAAGGCAAGAGCATGGCTGCTGTGTTTGCAAAACAACATGTAGGCTCCGGTGGCCAGCTGGAGAGGGCTTTAGAAACCCCCAGGCACATATGGGGATACCTTAATGGCTGGCTTCCATTACTCACTGGCCATGTTCACTCTGTCCCGCCTCTGATTATTCTCTAACTTGAGGGCGCCAGCCTGGCAGTAACAGTGGGCTGTGGACCTGAGGTTTGGTTTCCTTGCTCTCCCTCTATGTCCAGTCCCTTCCTCACCAACTTCCAGCTCAGGAGAGGCGAGTCTCTTGGTCTAATTTTAGTCTGGTTGGAGAACTCCCTTGCTGTATATCTTGTGTTCTCTCTCTGCAGTATGACTTCCAAACTCATGGAAAGTCTCATTCTTCATGTCTAAAATGGGCAGCTTGGGACT
This sequence comes from Rhinolophus hipposideros, assembly GCF_964194185.1. Lineage (NCBI taxonomy): Eukaryota > Metazoa > Chordata > Mammalia > Chiroptera > Rhinolophidae > Rhinolophus > Rhinolophus hipposideros. The sequence goes on from NC_138061.1 coordinate 65,908,578, forward strand.
TTTGAAATCATTATATTCTTTCCCCAAAAATGTTGGCTTTGTCTCTGCTAGTCCACAGGGTACAGCCTGCAAACTGAGGCACAGCTTGCCACTCCAACCCAGGCTGGGTTTCTGCCCCTTCCTCACACCCCCTGAGTAAGGAATCCTCTAGCCTGTACCCGGGTAAAAGCTTACCTGTCTGTCAAGACTACTGATCCCTAAGTTCTTGAGAAAGTCAGCTCTGAGACTCAACATTGGCAATAACCTATGTATCCTAAAAGACCAATGCTAAACTTTCCTGGGATAATGTATAATATGATTTGTGGTGTGGTCCTGGAGGTAGAAGAGAGCACAGAATGAAATTTAAAGAGGGAAATGAAAATATTATCCCTATTACCAATATTTCCATAAGAATCTGCAGAGCCCATTTTGATGGAGAATTAATTTCTCCTTTCTCTCTCCCTTCATGACTAGAGCCAATGAGGACATCCACAGGCTGTTCCCAGAAGTTAGCATTTAAGAGAATAATGAATGTGGATGGAGAACAAGGTGCGTGTGGGGACTAACCGAATCCAGGCTTGGGCAAAGGAAAGGAGCCTGAGGAGATGATCAAGTCCTAACTAGTTTGTCTCTGGTACTGCCTCAAAAGTAAACAAAAATAGGCCCAAATACAAACTGTAGGCAAAACTGGAGAGTTTGGCAGCTCAGACATTCCTCCCCAGGGGCATGTTTTCTGTAGCTAGCGGTTGGCCCCAGTAGGCTAGGCCAGCAAGCAGTTCAAGCCATCACTGACAGCGGCTAGCCTGTCCGGCCACTGGAGCCACATCTCCAGGCAGAGTGCAGCAATTATGTGTTTAGATTCAAATCAGTGTTTATAAACGCCTTAGGGGAATTTTCAGTGCATGGAAGACCAAGTAAGCTTTTATCAATAAAATCACATGAATTAAAACTGCAGAGGAAAGATTTATAAGATCTTCTGCAGGTGAAATTATTTTGACAAGAAATTTAGTTTGCTTTTCTTACTGCTTCTTCTGTTTGTGTGGGTGTTAATTATTCACTCATTCAGTTAGTTTAATTCAATGTCTTCATTTTTTTAGAAAAAAACTTGTTGAGTATTTGCTATGAGTTGGTTTTGACTGAGTACTGAGGATACACAGATAGGTGAGTGGCCGTCCTGTCCCCAGGAAGCTCACAGTTCCTTAGCAGCAGTCCTCTAGGGGAGCCATGGAGTGCTGGAGGTGCGCGAGGTGTGGGTGGGGGCAGCTGTGCCTCAGACACAGGGCCTGACCTCCCTCTACCCAATCTGTGTGGGAACTGTGCCCTTCATTCTTGCTCGTCACCTCTTACTGCCTCCTTCTTCTCAGTTTCTGATTGTGCTGTGTCCTGCAGATTCCCACTTGGGCTGCAGAAAAATTTTAGGGCAAACTAGTTAAGAATATTAAAATCCAGCATTACTGGGCATACTCGCAGGTGGGCAAGATGTCCAGTGAAGCCTCCTGTATCTGTGATAGATGAAGAAATTGAGAATGAGTGAATAAATGAATGAATCATGTAAAAGCGTGAATTCTTGTAACACATAAAAAAGGAAGGATGAAATGTACACCCATTAAGGATGGCTGTTAAGGAAAAGAAAAAGGAGAAGGAGGAGGCAGAGGAGGAAGAGGAGGAGGAGAAAAGAAGTTCTTGTGAGAATGTGGAGAGATTGGCACACCCATGTACTGCTAGTGGGAGTGTCAAACAGTGCACCTGTTGTGGAAGACAGTGTGATAGTCCCCCCTCCCCCATAATAAACACAGAACTACCATGTGATCCAGCAATTCCACTTCTGGGTAATATATCTAAAAGAAGTGAAAGCAAGGACTTGAACAAAAATTTGTACACCAGTGTTCATAGTGGCACTGTTCACAATAGCCAAAAGGTGGAGACAACCCACATGTCCATCAACAACTTAATGGATAAACCAAATATGGTATACATGGATTTATACAATGGAATATTATTCAGCCTCCAAAAGGAAAGATGTTACACATGCTACAACATGGTTGAACCTTGAGGACATTATGCTAAGTAAAATAAGTCAGTTACAGAAGGACAAATGCTTATTTGTCCTTATATAAGGTTCCACTTATATGAGGTATCTAGAGTTGTTAGATTCTTTCAGACAGAAAATTGAGTGATGGTTGGCTGGGGCTGGGGGAGGGGAAAATGGAGAGTAAGTGTTTAACGGGCAGAGTTTCAGTTTGAAAATTTCTTGAAATGGATAATGGTGATGGTTGTGCAACAATGTGAATGTACTTATTGCCACTGAAATGTACACTTAAAAATGGTTAATGGTAAAATTGCATGTTATGTATATTTTACCACAATAAAAAAAAAGAAAGGTAGAATATTCAGTGAGTCATCAGTTGAAAAATAGATGGCATTTTTCAATTTTTAGCCAGATGTTTTGGCGTCATGTAGACATAGCCAAAATGAAATGATGAAGGATTTGGGAATTGGAGCCAGGACTCTGCAGTCTCAAGTGACTGCGATAATTACTACATTTCATTTCCTGTATATAAGGCAAATTGAGTTCAAGACCAAAAGCAATATTCCAGTGGGCTGTGATGAATTGCCCCGCCTGTGTGTCAGTGGACCTCCTCATGGCTTCTGCTATTGTTCTGCGCAAGTCATTAGGGCAGTTTCACTGCAGAGGTCATTCTCGTGTATGTTCTCAGGGAGGAAAGACAAAGGGTAATTTCTGTTCGGCATTTAATGACATTTCAGACCGGGAATATTTTAATCCATGGTTATATCACGAAAACACGAGTTTAACTGGAAAGGGAAGACACAGTTGTGAAGCTGCTTCAGCCTTTGCACCAGCCTGCCATTCACCCACACCACCTCTCTTAGTTTTCTCAGGAATTCTATGAGGTAGTGTGTTATTTTTTTTCTTTCTTTATAAGTGAATCTCAGAGAGGTTAAGTAATTTTCCCTGAGTCACATGAATAGTAAATGGAAGAAGAGATAATTTGCTCTGCTCTGATACCAAATGCTGCAATGTTGACAGGCACTAGACACCTTGACTTTTTCTGAATAATTATTATGTTATTCATTTGGTTATTTGTTCACTCAGACAGCAAATAATCATTCTTCACTTCCTAGATTCCAGTGATAGGCTCTGGGGATAGAGACATAAAACAGTCCCGCAGCCTGTCAGAAGCTCACTGTTAGTGCCCAGGAGATCAGCTCAAAGTCTGTGACTTGTACTCAGGCGCAGGTACGCACAGGTAGGAGAGAGCATAAAGGGGGTGGCAAAACCCAGGCCACCCTGCACCTGAGGTGAGGATGAGAAGGAGGCAACAGACAGAAAAATGGGAAGCTAGCATTTCAGTCACAGAAAGAGATCCACGAATTCCCTTTAGGGAGCAGTGAGGGTGGGGCAATCAACATGGTAAAGGGTTTGGATTTGGTCCCGAGGGGGACAGTGGATGGGAAGCCACTGACATTCTTAAATGAGAAAATGACAGGTGGGTACTGGACTTATCAGGGGATCACTTTGTAAGGTGTACAAATGTCTAATCACTGTTGTAAACCTGAAACTAATATGATATTGAATGTGAACTATAATTGAAAAAGAAAAAAGAAAATGACAAGAGCAAATATGCATTTTAGAAAGATTATTCTGACAATTATATGAAAGGTGGAGAAGAGCTGTCAGGCAAATACAGAGTGAGGGAGATTGTGTTAGTTTCCTAAGGCTGTCATAACCAATCACCACAAACGGTAGGCTCAGAATAACAGAAATGTATTCTCTCACAGTTACGGAGGCTGCAGCTCTAACATCAAGGTGTCAGCAGGACAAAGGTCCCTCTGACGGTTCTAGGGGACAATCTGTCCTATGCCTTTCTCTTAGCGTCTGGCGTGGCAGGCAATCCCTGGCATTCCTGGCTTGTAGGTGCCTCACTGGTGTCATATCCTGTGTCTGTATTCTTCTCTCCTGGTGGCATAACCTGCATGTCTGTGTCCTTTCCCTACTTGTAAGGACATCGGTCACTTTGGAATAAGGCCCACTTTTCTCCAATATTATCTCATATCAACTTGATCACATCTGCAAAGACTCCATTTCCAAATAAGACCATATTTACAGATATCAGAGGTCAGAGTGTGAAAATATTTTGGGAGGCAAAATTCAACCCCCAGCAGAGACCAATCAGAGGACTGTTGCAATTGGTCATCTGAGGAATGATGAGGAAGACAGCACAGAGAAAAACTGTTGATCAGGACATAGAACCGGCTGAGTGGGTCGACACTTGCCAGGTAGCAGGTTCCCCGGTGCCTGGTTAAGGGCTGTGGGTGGTAAAGGAAGGGCATTAGTGTGGGAAAAGAACGGTACAGCGTGGTGGGACATATAACTTTACCAAGCCTGTTTTTTCAAACTTGAAGCAAAGCTGTTGGCAGCGATGGTCTTAATTCTTCACTTCAAAATGACAGAACTCTCTATATTCTATGAGATAAAACTAGAGCCTATGATTTGGGCAAAATCATGCAAGTCTGGCTCACACTTCTCTCTCCAGCCCTTCTCTCTCACACCCCCACCTCCCCCTTAATGTGCATGTATGTACACATGCACACACACGCACACACCAGTCAGCTATTCTCTTATTTGTTCACCTTAACCCTAGGCTCATCCCAGGGACTGTGCTCCTTGAGGATGGGTGACGTCTTGTGTCTGTGTTTGCCTGGAGCAGAGAAGACAGCAAGGATGTGGAGTGGGGAACAACCCCTGCCCAAGGTGTGTCCCAACCTGTGGAACTCCACGCCTCTGCCCACCTGTTATCCTTGGAAAAAAGTATGACTTCCTCCCATCCCTCACTTCCATGGCATGTTGAGTCTAATAAGTACATTTGTGTACTGCCCATGTGTCATGCCCATTCCTTGTCATCATGCGTATCTGCTCCACTCTTAGAATAAACACAGATGGCAAGGTCAATGTTCTACACATCTTTATATCTCCAAAGACTCACAGGGTCCAGCCCAGAATAGATGTTCAACAAATATTTGCTGAAAAAAAGTAAACCTTATTGGTTCCTCAAGGGAAGTTGCTGGAGTCTGCCGGAGGGGTCAAGTGCAAGGGCATTTGATTGATGGCTCTGATCATTAGCAGCTCTGTTCAGTTGCTGGAATTTTTTAAATTCCTAAGCCTAATTTTGTTGCTTCAAAATGGGGATCACAACAATAGAGCTGCTGTGACAATTCAGAGAGGTCACCGGTGGAAAATATGTAGCATGCTTCCTGATACAAGGCTCAGAACAAGGCTGCTAATCATGGTTAGTCTTCTGAGGCCATCCGACTCCTCTGATAGCCTGTTCCTCTCTTGAGGACAGACTGAGGAGATGTGTGAGTCTGTGAAGCTCTAGCCCTTTCCACCATTCTCGTGCCCCATGGTGACCACAGAATTATGGTGCATTTGAGAGGCCCATGCATGGTTTGGCCTCCTTCTTTACAGTGTAGGTGTTAAGCAACCATGAGACATTGGAGGGTCATCGAGAATGGCTGTTGTTGGAGGAAACCTCTGTGAAGAGTACAGCGCCAGGGTGTGCCAACTCGGGCAGGAGTCGAACAACATGCTTTACAATTGGCAGATGGAACGCAAGCTTGACACAGTGGAAAGAGCTTGAACTGCCGTCCCCAGGTGAGTCCTGGCTCCATCTCTCATGGGCTGTGAGACTGGGGACAGCTGCTTACCCTTTCTGACCCTCACTGCCTAAGCCTTTTCATGGGGCTATTGTGAGAACTGGAAATAAAGTATAGAAATTGGCCAACCCAGTATGCGATGGACAGCAACTATTCAATAAACAGTGTCTGTTTTTCTGTCATTATGAAGATGATGGTGGGGGTGGAGAGAGGGCCCCAAGGCCCTCAGTAGTTGACACTCAGTGGTAAATCAGTCCCCTGGGAGCCTCAGCCTCCCTCTCCCTGATGTCACAGGTAGGCTCTACAGTTTAAGAGGACGTGTGTGGACCTGCTCTGTTTGGAAAGTGCTGTCCTCTCAGAGACCAGAGGTGACTTTCCTGGATCCCAACACAGCCCCACTTCTTTGTCCTGCCTGACTGGTTGGGCAGGTGCCCTGGGCTCAGTCTGGGTAATAGACAATCTGGGAGCTACAAACTCCATGGGACAGGCATCTTGAAGGGGGTGAGGGAGAATAAGCAAGGCTGGAACTGAACTCTAAAAGACCTGGGGCCAATCATTGGGTGGGATGGGGGAAGAAGAGTGTTTGGGGCAAAGGAGAGTTTGGGGAAACAGAGAGCAAGTCACCCAAGCAATTGTGTGCACACTATGTTTGTATTTGGACATCTTTGGAAATGCTTTCAGGAGCCTTGCAAAGTACAACAAACTTCTCAGTATGTTAGAGAATTGAGAAGTCCTTGTTTTAATCAAAAAAAGATTTATTATCTACCTAGGGAGGTCTTTCGGCCTTGCTGTCATGAACTGGAGGTAGGGCTCTTGCTGCTGGTTGCCTCTGGCATTATGGAGTTGAATGACCTCCATCAGAAGTGGACGCAGCTCCCTTCTCTGTGAAGAGTGGGTTAGAGAACTTGGTCTCTTAGGTTCCTCCTAACTGACATTTTGTAACACCAGTTTCAGATTCCCAACCTCCCTTTCTTCCCCATTCTAATTTTTTAAAGAAGTGTGGGAGCTATAACTTAGAAAAAAAACATTTTTTGTAACTTTCACTATCATTTCCTAGACACTAAATCTGTGTAACAAAATCTCCCAGGAAGCCTATTAAAAATATTTACCACAGGACCCTCCTTTGGGAAGGGACCCAGGGACATATGTTAATTTAACAAGCTCCATGGATAATTTTTTACGATCACACAACAATTAGCTTACGGTATCTCAAAATATAACCTCATAAAGCAGCTGCTCAAAATTGAGCATAATTCAATCCATAAAAGGCATATCTTTAAGCTGTAATAAAAGCCAAGGTCTGTGCTAGCAGCGCGAAGCCAAGATTTGAGAGAAATACGATGATGACCACCAGTCTTTACCAGCTGGGCCAGAGGCTATCTGAGAACCACTGAGGCTGTGCTGTGTGCCTGCACCGCGGAGTCTCCATGAGGGTGCAGGGTGTCCAAACGACCTTGGGCCATGGACCAACTCCCACCATTGTTCATCTGACCTGCTTGTCCACATGGCCTTGGTTTAAGTTACAGCGCATGTCCATCACATTGCTCTAGAGGAGCAGGGGTCACGTCCTGCTGTAGAATTTGTACAGTCACTCCACCCTGTAGCTCTCCGTGGGAAGGCAGCTGGTGGGCCCGGATGCCCTCCGTGGCCATGGCCAGAGCTACCCAGCAGCGCACCATAGATGAGACCCTGTACGATGGCTGCCCAAGAACAGAGCTCTGCAGTAGCTGGGTCCCTGGAGGTCACAGCTGCACAGAGGGCAGACGTTCAAACCTTAATGACCCCCTTTAAGGAGGCTGGTGGCCTAGGAATACCCAGAGGCAGAATGTGTGGCCCCTTCCATCAGCTAGGGCTTTTGCTGGGGTCCTGACGTTTGACTCTGTGCAGGAGAGAGCAGGACAGAGCAAGTGGCCCCTCAGCAGGTTTGGGTGGCCTCCACTGGGGACTGCCAGGCTCACCAACCCTATCTTCCATGTGGACGTGACTCTCCCCAATCTCCTCTGCATGCTCAAGCCGGTTCTGTTGTCCTCAGCAACAGGACTGCACACAATTGTAGCCAGTTGAAACCACAGGCTTGAGTGTACTTGCTTAGCTGGGAAATTTTCCATTGGAAGAAAAGGCAGTTGGCTATGATTATGTATGCACATTATGATTATGATTTTACAGAGCAGTAGTACTAAGTAATGGTGAGATCAACCCCTAACCAGCCTTAAATCCATGTTTTTGAAGAACTTCTATGGGTCAGTTGATTTTTTATCTCCTTCTCTTCCTGTGTCTCCCATCTAGGCCTTTGTATACATATTCCCTTTGCCTAGAATGTCCCCATCCCATTTTACCCCGACTCCCATCCCCTTACTGTTTCATCCTATTCACTTTTAAAAAAGAGAAAAATTTACTTTTAGAAGAGTTTTGCACTTATAGAAAAGTTGTAAAAAAAAAGTGAAGATCCCACATTCGGTCTGTCCAAAGGTTAACATATTATGTTAATACGCTTCCTTTGTCACACAAATAAGTCAATATCCATATGTTATGATTAGCTAAAGTCCACACTTTGCTCAGATTTTCTTAGTTTTCACCTAATATCCTTTTCTGTTTCAGGATCCCATCCAGGTTTCCACATCATATTTAGTCATCACGTTTTGTTAGGCTCCTCTTGGCTGTGACAGTTTCTCAGACATTCCTTGTTTTTGATGACCTTGATAATTGAGTTTTGAGGAGGACTCATCATTAAAGGATCAAAAGGAATAGATTTACCACTCCCAAAATTCCCCTATGCTTTGCCTATTCAATGCTCTCATCTCTCCAAACTTTTGGCAACCACTGATCTCTTTACCAATTCTATCGTTTTGCCTTTTCAGGAATGTCTTAAAAATTAAATTAAAAATCTCAGACAACAATGGAGAGAAGTGCGCCTGAGCATAGGTTATACCCAGAGCCTTACCCATACTTGACTTAGATGAGGAGTTTTGATTTAGTAAGACTTAGATGAGATTTTGGACTCAGGTGGAAGCTATAATGGATTGAGACTGTGAGAACCGTGGCTTGGGGCAAATGTATTCTGCATGTGAGATGAAGATGCTTTGGGGCCAGAGGGTGGACTGTGAGAGGCAAAATGAGACCTCCATAGACCCTGGCATCTGTATATATGCTACCTACACAGAATAAGAGATTGTGTAGATATGATTTGGTTAAGGATGTTGAGATGGAGAGATTCTCACAGATCACCAGGATATCAGGGTGGGCTTGTTGTAATAACAATGGTTCTTATAAGTGAAAGAAGGAGGCAGGAGGGTCAGATCAGAGTGATGTGACATTAAAAACACTCATCTATTGTGGGCTTTGAAGATAGACGAGGCCCATGAGCCAAGGAATCTAGACAGCCTATAAAACTGGAAAAAGAAAAAAATAAAAAAAAGGATTCTTCCATACAGCCTCCAGAAAGGAATGAAGCTCTGACAATACCTTGCTTCTATCCTACTGACTTCTAACCTTCAGAACTATAAGATAATGTAGTTATATATTAATATATTATAAGATAATAAAATTGTGTTAAACCACTAAACTTGTGGTAATTTGCTATAGCAGCAATAGGAAACTAATTCAACATCTATGATCCATTTGAGCTAATTCTTGTGTAAAGTGTAAGATTTGTGTGTCGGTCATTATTTATATATAGACATTTGATTTTTCCAGCACCATTTGTTGAAAAGACTACCCTTTCCCCTTGAATTGCTTTTGTCAAAGATCAGTTGACTATATTTGTTGGGCTTATTTCTGGGCTCTCTATTATGTTCTATTGGTCAATGTGTCTATTATTTTGCCAGTACTCAATTGTCTTGATTATTATAGTTTTATAGTAAAGCATGAAATCAGGTAGCATGAGTCCTCAACTTTGTTCTGCTTTAATATTGTGTTGGCTATTCTAAGTCTTTTGTCTTTCTACATAAATTTCAGAATTAATTTGTTGACATCTAAAAAGTAGATTGGCAAAACTTTGATTTGGGTTGCATTGACTCTGAAGACAAAGTTAGGAAAAATTAACACCTTAGCAATATTGAGTCTTCAAATACATGAACATGAACTACTCCCCTTTTATTTAGATCTTTTATTTCTTTCGTAAAATTTAAATAGTTTTTCATATACAGATCCTGTACATATTTGCTATGTTTATAACTAAATACTTAGCTTTTTTGGTGCTATTTTAAAGAGCAATTTTATTTTATTTCAAAATCCACTTGTTTATTGCTGGTATACAGAAAAGAAAGAAACTGACCTTTGTATATTGACTTTGTATCCGGATACCTTCTTGTGCTTGTTTATTCATTCCAGGGTGTTGATTTTTATTTGTTTGTTTTGGTAGATTCTTTGGTACTTTCTACATAGACAATCATGCCATATCTGAATAAAGACAGTTGTATTACTACTGTTGAAATCTGTATTACATTATTTTTTTTCCCTAGCCTTGCCGCACCGACCAGAATTTCTAGTATGATGCTGAATAGAAATGTTGAGAGAAGGACATCTTTGCCTTGTTTTCAGTCTTGGGAGGAAAACAGTCTCTCATCATTAAGTGCAGAATTAGGTGTGGGTTTTTCATATATATGAAGTGTGATCAAACAATACAGTAAATGTTTAAATCAAAAGAATTTATTACAGTAAAAGACATTGTCATTAATCCCTTTCAAAATACTGCCACTCGCTTCAAACACACTTATCCCGTCTTTCTTGCCACTTTCTGAAGCAGTTCTAGAAGTCCTCTTTCATAAGTGTCTTCAGTTTTGCTGTTATGGTTGCCTCCATTTCCTGAATCATTTTGACTTTAGGGAAGAGCCAGAAGTTGTATGGCTCCATATTCAGTGAATAGGGTGGATGAGGGCACACAGCAATGTTTTTATTTGGCAGAAATTGCCGTATACTAGAAGCCATGTGTGACATGGAGCATTGTCATGATGGAGGATGATTTACGGGACACTTTAAAACACACCTTCTTTCAACCGTATCTCACACCTGACTGACTGCACCGAACAAGTTGAAACTTGTCAGACACTGTTACTAAGGTTTGTAGCGCCACTTCCCATATTGAAGATCCCTGCCTTTCTGTTGGATGGCAATCGGCAGCAGCATTCACCGTATTTTGTGATCACAACAGAAAGACTGCATCACACATCGCTTCTGGTATGGTAATTTCTGTCAAATAAAAACATTACGATGTGTCCTCATCCACCTTATTCAATGGATCTGGCACCATGAGACTTCTGGCTCTTCCCCAAAGTCAAAATGATCAAGAAAGGTAAAGGTTTTGAATCAATTCAGGACATGGAGACAGCAAGGACAGCACAACTAAAAACACTCACGAAAGAGGACTTCCAGAACTGCTTCAGAAAGTGGCAAGAATGATGGGATAAGTGTGTTTGAAGCAAGGGGAGTATTTTGAGGGGGATTAATGTCAATTTGTCTTTTACTGTAATACTGTTTTAAAATTTAAATATTCACCATATTGTTGGATCAGACCTCGTATATTCTCTATTAAGTTAAGGATGTTTTCTTCTATTCCTAGTCTACTGAGAGTTTTTATTATGAGTGGGTATTAAACTTTGTCATATGCTTTTCTGCATCAATTAATATGAGTACATGTTTTTCTTATTTAGTCTGTTAATATGATTAATTCCATTGATTGATTTATGAGTATTGAACCAGCCTTGTATTACTAAATTGAATGCCACTTGGTTGCTATGTGTCATCCTTCTTATAAATTGCTTAATCAATTTTCTAATAGTTGTTAAGGGTTTTTGCAACTATGTTCTTTAGATATATTGGTCTGTAGTTTTTTTGTAATATCTTTCTCTGGTTTTGGCTAGGATAATGCAGCTCTCAAAGAAATGGGTTAAGAAGAATTCCCTCTGCTTCTAATTCATAAAAGAGATGTGGAGAAGTGATATTATTTCTTCTTAATTGTTTGTTAGAATTTACCAGTTCTGGTACTTTTTTTCCCCTGGAATTTTTAAAATTATTAATTCAATTTATTTAATAAATCATATCTACTGAGATTACCTAATTATCTTTTAGTTTTGGTAGTTTGTGTCTTTCAGGTGATCATTCATTTAATCAAAGTTATCGAATTTTGAGCAGTGTTGTTTATTATTCACATAATGTTCATGAAATTGCTAGTAATGTCTTCTCTTTAAATCCTGATGTTAATATTTGTGTTTTCTCTTTGTTTCTTGGTTAGTTTGGCTAGAGGTTTATCAGTTTTCTTGATCTTTAAAAAACATTTGATTTTCTTTATTTTGTTTATTGTTTTCCTCTTCACAATTACATTGGTATTTATTCTAATAGCTAGTATTTTCTTTCTTCTGCTTGCTTTAAGAATAATTTGCTCTTATTCTCTAGTTTTCCAAAGTAGAAGCTTAGGTTATTGATTTTGGATCCTTCTTTTCAAATATAGTCATTCAATGCCATTAATTTTCCTGTAATAACCATTTTACTTACGCCCTCAAAATATTGATGCTATATTTAAATTTTAATTCAAAATATATTTTGAATTTCAATTTCAGTTTCATTCAAAATGTATTTTAATTTGTGCAACTTCTTATTTCACTTATCAGTTATTTAGATGTTGTTTAATTTTCAAATAGTTGAGAAAATTTTCCAGCTATCTTTGTTACTTATTTCTAAGTATGAGAACATTGTAATATGAGAACATACTGTGTATAGTTTTTATTCTTTTAAATATTTTAAGGTGTGTTTTCTGGGTAGAATTTATCTGTGGTAATGAATGCTACATGTGAGTTTGAGAAGAATGTAAACTCTGTTGTTGTTGGATGAGATATTCTAAAAATAGTTAGATCAAGTTGACTCAGTGCTTATTCATGTCATCTTACTGATTTTTATCCTTCTTGATTTTCTGCCTCTTTAATCTAATGACAGAAGAGTGTTGAAGTCTCAAACTACAATGGTGTGATTGTCTATTTTATCCATTTTTGCCTCATGTATTTTGATGCTCTGTTGTTAGATGTATGCATGTTTAGGATTATTATGTCTTCTTGGAGAGTGGACTCTTTTATAATGGTAATTATAATGATAACTAAATTATAATTTCCTCTTTATTCCTAATAATCTTCCTTGTTCTGCAATTTGTTTTGTATGAAATTAATACAGCTACTCCATCTTTGTTTTGATTAGTATTATCACAGTATATCTTTTTTCTATTACTTCACTGTTAGCTGGTCTGATTCTTTATAATTACAGTGGCCTTCCTGTAGGCAACATGTATTTAAATTTGTTTTGTTTTAATCCACTCTTATAATCTCTGTCTTTTAATTGGTGTGTTTAGCTCATTCATAGTCAAACTGATTATTTATATAGTTGGTTTCATATCTACCTCATTTGTAATGTTTTTTTATTCTTTGCATTTGTGTTTAGTTTCCCTCCCTACATTTCTGCTTTCTGTTTTTAACTATGCATTTTATATGTTCCATTTTAAATATTTTCTTAGCATATCATTAATACTATATTAAAATTTTTTATTTGTGATTGCTTCAGAGATTATAATACATGTTTTTATATAATGTAAGTCCACATTCATATAACACCACTTTACTTCACATGCAGTGCAGGTAGTTTTTAACAGGATGTTCCCAATCCCACCCATCTATCTCCCTTGAAGTCTAGCCACGGACCAGACACTACACACAGTGCACTACATGTACAATATTATTTGAATTCTCAAAGCAGCTTTGACATGGACGATTTCCCCCTTTGGTAGAAGATGAAATCAAGATTTAGAGGAAATTTAATTCCCACCCTGGGTCATGTAACTAATAAGGCCCAAGACTGCCAGAACTCCGGGGCACTGAAAGACTAGAGAGAGCTCATGCACTGCTCACTACAGCACCAAGCACGTAGCAATGGCTCAGTAACTAAGACAATCCACACCTCAAGGATGAGAAATGCCTCAGTGAGGGACCTGGGATACCATGGTTTGCAAAAGGAATGGTGTGAGCTGGCTGAGGTTTGGTAAGCACAACAGGGACTAAATTACTATTATTATTATTATTATTATTTAATTTGTTAAACTCAAATTAACAAATGTGTCTCTTTTGTGTCTTTGCTATCCATAGTAACTGTCATATTAGCTCTGATTTACTGAGGATCAATTTTTGTCTGGCATTGTGCTAGGTGAAGGCTAGGCCTTCCCCATGACTTATGCTGTATCCGCAGGTGACAGGAGGAGACAGAGGCTTAGAAAGATAGAGCTCTTGCCAAGGTCAGAAACTTTTGGAAAAACTAAGACCTGAACCCACCTGCCTACCTCCCAAATCTGTTCCCCTGGCTCCCCGAATGCAGCAGACCTGAAATAATTGTTACCATATCACTTCATATCAGGGGCTGAGCAGAGCCCCAACTGCAGCTTCCAGCCAGGCTTGGAGCTCTCCACACCCCTGCAGCTGGGCCACCTGAACAGGCTCCCAAGGCTTCAGCAACAAGTTCAAAGATCCAAGTAACAGCCCATATCTGGGCCTAGTGGTTCCCATTCTGAGGGCTAACAATGTCCAGAGGCCTCAAGAAGTCCTCTGCCAGAAACATCAGATGGAAGTGGGTGCAATTGGCCCACACAATTAACAGCCAGGAGACAGTTTATCAGAGCACCCATGAGGCAAAAATCCAATCCCTGTCTGACAGGTCCTTCCAAGGACTACACCTAGTCCTGTGACCCAGCCTGGGGTCCCCCAGTGATGCCTGAGGGCCATCAGGCAGTCTGCACCTCTTGGGTGCTGGATGTGTGTGGGAGGCTCAAGAACCCACAGACCAGACCACAGGCCAGTTGCAGATACTAGACAGGCAGTGGCTGCCCAGCTGCTCTCGTGCCCCAGCGTTCCACCTCATGCCCTGGCTGCTATCAGAGGGGGAGCCTACAGCCCTCTCCCAGTTCCTCCTACCCCACCACCACTGTTTGGTCCTCAGTCTTGGCCCAGCTCAGCACTAACCTGTCTCTATTAACTTTTATGACCACGCATTTTCACCTTAACAGCTCCTATTTGGTCTGGTCTGTTCAGAGGCCTGACTGTCCCCAGAAGCCCCTACCGCTGGCCCACCTCACGATGTACTGCTCGCCATACAGAGCTGGGACATCAAGCCTGAGGGGTGGGGAGGCTGACAAGGCAGAGGCAGTAGTAGTGAGGGGTGGGACCCCAGGCAGCCTGCAAACTCCCAGCAGTTTTCCAGTATCCCCGATCCCTTGAGCATCCTGGACCCTAGGCCAGGCCTGCTGGAGTCACTTCTGCAAATGTAATGCTCCGTTCAAGTCCTGAAGGCCTTAGAAGAGGGAGCCCAGAGTGTTGCAATCCATGCTGTTCCGCTGTGGGAAAACCAGCCTCTGCCAGACGCAGTGAGGGTCCCCCACATAACTGAGCAACCACTTTTTGCTCCAGCATGACCCGCTCTCCCAGAGCGGGAGGAATGGAGGCTCACATTCATTGAGCATGTGTTCTGTGCCAAGAGCTGTGGGAGTGACTCACACATTTCATTGTCTCTGCACCCTGGGGGATAGGCCCCACAGCTTACCTCTGTGCTGTGGATGGAAAAGCTATGAGTCCCTGAGTAAGTCCCTTGTCAACAGACCTGAGGGCAAGGTCTCTCTAATGCCAGGCCCTGCTCTGCACCCAGCACACAGCCCCTCTGATGGCCTACCCTCCCAGACAGCCCGCTGGGCCGTGGGCCTCCTGTCTCTGCATGAGTGTTACGTGCTTTAAGGATTAGGGGAAATTGACTGAGGAGAGAAAGCAACCAAATAGGAATAGAAATTTCCCAATTGAACAAATACTGTCCCTGAAGTTTATCATGTCACTGCAATGGTTTTTCTTCTGTCCCATTTACAGAAATGACACTGCAACTTGGAAAGTAGAGAAGGCAAAAGCTGTATTTTCCTTGGTTGACAGCAATAGCCAGAACAAGCGCTGGACACCACCAGGTGACACAGTAATGAGCCCTGCTAGAGTGTGGATGCCAGGCCTCAGGTAGAGGACTCAGGCAGACCCCTCAGTGTCCTCGGTCTGTGCATGTAAAAATCACGTTTTAGCAAGCATGAAAGCATAAAGGGGTATTTCCTGAATGTTATACAAAACTTATATTTTTAATATAAAAATAAAAAGTAAAAAATCCTTGTCAAAAAAAGGCTAGCAAAGCGGCCAGTACTTCTGATCTCAGTATCTCATTGTCTCAAGTGAGAAGTGAATAACCATGCAAAAGAGATAAGCAAGGAGGGAAGTAAGTAAGTAAGTAAATAAATAAATAAAGACATGTATCAGAATATTGTAGGGCACCCCAAACCACACAGCTGACAAGGAACAGCTCCCTGGCATCACCACTCATTTTAGCCCAAGGAGGGGGAATTATTCAGCTCTTAGGACATATTTTAGGGGCATCTACCCCTTATTTTTTGACTGCATAAAAATGTTTAATTTTATTCCCCAAAAAGATCCACAGATGCCTTGAGTGCTGAAATTTTTCAAATGGCTTCCATGTGTGGGTCATTTAGTAGATGTTATATCTGTGCTTGATATTTAAATTGTGACGAGTCCATAATGAATCATGGGCTGTGCAGGGCTGGGCCCTGGGGGCCCACAGGTAACAGGGCAGGGGCCTGGCCTCCCCAAGCTCACAGGACTTCAGGGCAATGACACTGCACTCGCTTCTCAATGGTCCTGCCATGGTTTCCCCAGCTCATCACTCTGATCAAGCACATGCCAAAGAATCTTAGAAATAAAATAGTTGTTCATATCTAAAACCATAAGCACACCAGTTAAAAATGTTTATAAGGAAAATGTGAGGATGTAGGCAAAACAGAAATTCAGGGGTTCTCTCTCTCTCTCTCTCTCTCTCTCTCTCTCTCTCTGTCTGTCTGTCTCTCCCCTCTCCCTCCCTCCAGACTATTGTTTTTATCTAGAACTATATTACCTGCAAGCACAACCTGGTTACAACATTTCCAAGCTCTACTCTAGGTACAGGAAGTCGATGGTGGCTGGTGCCACAAATCAGGAAGAAGCACATATGCACCTGGAGCTCCAGGTGTTCATCAGCATCTCCTTCCTACCTGAAAACCTGTGAGGACCTGTTATCAGCCAGGCACAGGGTTAGGTGATAGCTAAGGCCCCTGACGAAGAAGCTCACATTTTCAAAAGGGAAGGCAGATAAGAAACAAAAAAGTGAACAAATAAATCATTTCATATCCTGAGAAGTGAGATGAGTAAAATGAAGCTAGCTATGGTCAGGGAGTGTGAGTGGACAGTGAAGGGAGAACTCAAGTTTGGAAGCAAGAGAAGGCTTTTCTGAGGGAGCATGCTGACTGATGTGAGGGACGCACCCTGAACAGACCTGAGGGAAGGCCTCTAGGAAGGAGCAGGGTCAGGGCAAAGGTCCTGGGGTAGGAGATACCCTTTTTATTGCAGGGATCTCAAGGGTGAGTGAAGAATGGGGTGACTGAGGGCAGAGCAGGATGTGGTAAGGGCCATGGTTTTGGGTCTGGATTTTATTCTAGAAGGAATGGGAAGTCATTGGGGGTTCTGAGCAGGAGCACGACACGGAAACCATCACCACAGGCAGTGTGTGGGAAATAGACTGGACACCAGTGTGAGCTCCTGGGTGTGGGGCTCAAATAACAGGATGAATGATGGTGTCCTCAGTGAGATGGCAGCCCTGCCTGAAGTGAAGCAGGCTCTGCTCAGGACAGTGCAGAGGTGGGGAAGGAATTAAAAGTTTGATGTTACATGTGTCACTTCTTTTTTTTTTTTTTAAGATTTTATTGGGGAAGGGGACCAGGACTTTATTGGGGAACAGTGTGCACTTCCAGGATTTTCTCCAAGTCAAGTTGTTGTCCTTTCAGTCTTAGTTGTGGAGGGCGCAGCTCAGCTCCAGGTCCAGTTGCCATTGTTAGTTGCAGGGGATGCTGCCACCATCCCTTGTGGGAGTCGAACTGGCAACCTTGTGGTTGAGAGCCCACTGGCCCATGTGGGAATCAAACAGGTAGTCTTCGGAGTTAGGAGCACAGAGCTCTAACCGCCTGAGCCACCGGACTGGCCTATATGTGTCACTTCTGAACATGTTCCTTTAAAGAGGAACAGAGAAGTGGGATGAAGATGTACCCCAAGAAGACCATGGGAAACCAATTCAGGAAGGAGTAGAGCCAGTGCAAATGCCCTGGGGTAGGAAATAAACTTCATATTCATGTTTCTAAAGATCAAGCTTTCACTGCAAGTTTATGTGCCGTTGGAATGACCCAGTGGCAAGGCAAAACCTGCTGATGCAGGTGATGGATGTCATCACTGCAGGAGCAGGAAGAGGTCTAGATTGTATACCTTGAGGAGCGGGACTCTGCTGGACACTTCTTTATTTCCTCAGCACTTAAAACTAAGGACAAATTGCTGAGGAAGCAAGGGCGAGCACATGAGTCTGACTAAGAACCATGTTAGCTTCCTAGAAGAGACAACACAACACTATGCTGAGAAATGAAGGACCAGAAGCAGCTTCTCAGAAGAGTTAAGAGGATAGGAATGTTCCAGGGAAAGACAGCATCATGCACAAATCCCATGACACCCGGGTAAGAGCTGGGCATATTTGGCCATAGGGTGTGCAGTGATTTGAGGAGCCGAGGTGGACAGGGGGACTGAGCAGGGCTCGTGGGCCATGCCAATGGACTGGATTGTGTCAGTAGCTGACCATCACCCCAGCAATGGCAGAGAGGACAACTGGGGGAGGGGAAGCAAACTCTGGTGAGACGGGCAGCCTTTGGAAGGCACCCCTAGGGGTCCAGAGATGATGGTGACTTGGGTCAGGAGACAAGTTAAGGGGTAACATGGCCCTCAGGGAGCTCGTTAACTGGACTCAGAGGCTGATTTTCCAAAGTGGGTGAGGTGGGAAGATGCAGCTAAGGATGGGTCCAAGTTCTTGCTGGGTGAGTGGGTGGACAGAGCTGTTCATTGAGAATGAGAACATGATGAGGAAGGAGGATGCCAGGGCCTCGATGTCCAGATTGGTGACAGACCCCCAAGTGCCCTGGAAGGGAGGTGTAGAGGGAAGAGCAAGGGGCCAGGGTGGTGTGGCCTTCCCTCCAGGGCCCTGCAGGACTGCTGCTCCTCTCCAGTCTATATGGTAGTGAGAGCCATGGTTCTTTGTTTTCTAGACAGTGGAGACTCAGCTCTGCTTTAGGAGGATCTCTCTGGCTTCTAAGGAAAGTGGAGGGAGCCTGGAGACCAGGACCTGATGGGAGGCTGTTAAACAGTCCAGGAGGGAGGCGATGAGCCTAAGCCAGGGAGAGGGCAGGGGGCAGTGAGGCCTGGCAGAGCTCCTACTACAGCAGAGGGGGCATGATCAGGATGTGGCAAACAAGAGACAAGAGGAAGAGGAGAGAGTCAGTTGGGTCCTGGTGACGGGGGACAAGTGGTGCTATTGAACTGTGAATCCCAAACAAGGACATGATGAACTCGTGCAAAGCCAAAGCTGATGAGCAGGCACATTCTGGACAGCAGTGGTGGGATTAGCTCAGTTCCTGGCTGCTTGGGCCATGGGTCACCAGCTGCCTCTCTCAGCCTACAGGGATTCTTAGCCCAGGTCCGTTTATGCTTTGGGGACACTGGGCAGTGACCTCAGAGGAAAGAGAAACAGTTCTCCTCACTTCTCCAACTGATTTCTCACTCTGGGGATGGGTTGAAATGTTTGGGACGTTGTGATAGAAGGAGAGGCTGAGGCCAGCTGTGCAGCAGGAAGCTGAAGCCCTCAGAGCTGCCTCAGGGTGGTTAGCAAGTGCAGAGCAGAGAGCCCTGAGGTGCTGCTCAGGGTGTTGGACAGCGAGCAGGCTCTTTGCCTCTGTCTTAACTGGCCCAAAGCCATGAAGAATGAGTGACCTGGTCAGCAAAACTGCATTTTAGGGCACCCACTTCCCCTTCTCCTGGACGGACACTGACCTCAGGAGGCAGGCACCATGGAAGGAGTCCTGTGGGTTCTCTAACAGAAATGCTCTGAGGTCCCAACAGCGATGTCCATGGCCCCATCCAAGGCCCTACTGTGAGGTTTCAGGGGCAGACCAGGTGACGAGAGATTCATAATGACATCAGAGTGATCAGGCACAAACACACAAGGATCAGTTTTTGAGGAGAAAGACCTTGGCCACTGCTCGTAGTGCACGAGATGAAACACCTCACCGTGGGCAGAGGGCATGGCCCTCGCTGAGTGATGGGGATCTGAGTGAGGGCTCCGAGCCTGGACACTTGGACTGGAACAACCACGTAGACTGTGGTAAATCTCAGGAGTAGGAAGAGGGGGTACAGTGAGCCCCAGGCACACTGGAGACCTAGTCCGAGTACCGAACTCGAAGTGTTGCCCTGAGTGGAGAAGAGTGTTCTCTGAATCCCCTGATGAGATCGTGGTTGTTCTGAAAGTCTGAGCCTGCAGTGGGAAACCAGGCCTGCCCTGCAGAGAGTCTGGGGGTGCCAGAGCACAAGAGGATGTGCTCTCCATCCTCTTGGAACATTCAAGTTAGACAGGCCAGGTGATTCCCCAGTCATCCCATAGCAATCTAGAAATACTCTTCCTTCTCAGAGTCCTGGAGAGCAAGGGGAGACTAATGAAGAGATATCTCTGGAAACATAGAGTGAGGGGAACAAAGTGAGGGGAACGTGTTTGAACAAAGTGAGGGGAACGTGTTTGTAACTCAGGGTGGGTGCGGGCCGCTGCATTGCCTCTCTTCTCTCTGTGCTGGGACGTAGGGCACAGTGCCCCCCGGGCTCTGAGTGCCCCCTTGGTGCTCTGGCACACACAGAGGAAAGAGCTCCAGCATGCACTCTCCCTCCTGGCCCAGGGCATGCATTTTCGTCCCCAGCTCTTATAGTGCACAGACCTTCAGGCATATATCCAGGTAGCTTTCCTCTTCCCCTGCTGTCTGCCCACTAGACTGGGTTTCTGCAAAGGCAGGGGCCAGGTCTCAGGTGTTCATTGCTGTGCTTTCACATCCCAGAGCAAGGGTCACCAAAAATGTGTTTGAAATAAGTCCCCGCTATGTTTAAGGTGTATAAGGGACTTCTGTTATTTCAGACCTCATAACAAGCCAGAGCGACGTTTATGTCAATAGTCTCCCATTTACAGCAAGGACGCTGGCTCCAGGAAGTTATGTTACTCACTGGAGGTTGCAAACCTAGAAGGTGCCAATGCTGGATTTTGAACCCACACTTGAGTCCAATTTCAGCCTCTGTGCACTGCTTTACAGTCTGAGAGTATGCACATGAAAGGAGAGACAATCAGATGATGTAACTTGTGTACATTTGTGAGATCTGAGCATTGTAAAATCACAAAAAAATGACACCAAGTCTATTTTCATGGAAAAGCAAAGTGGGTGTATCCAATTTAGACAAATGAAAAGAACTGGAGAAGGCTGGAAGTAGCCATGGGTGCCCTGGGTCCAGGGTGCAGGCTCATCTGCTCAGGCTTTGCTGGCTTGTCCCTAGCTTGCCTTCCTCTCACCATCAGGTGGTTCCTTAATTCAGCCTTTTACTAACCTACTGGAAGCCTGTGTTTACTCATCCCCTTGAGTACCTGTTGGGTTCCTGGTCTTTAGTCCCATCCCACCATTCCTCCATCCATGTTTCTTATGGATGGGGGTTTTTCCTCTTGTGGGAGGTTCTCTCCAATCCAAGAGGTATACAGGGTAGCAGTTGGAGTTGGGATCAGGCAGACAAGGTTGCACCTATCTGCTGGCACCCTAATAGGTGACCTCACCCTGGCATTTTCTCTACGTGGAGACTCAGTTTCCCCGTATGTTAAGGCAGGAGTGACAACACCCAGGTGGTTGACAGGCTGTGAAGATTCAATAGACATATTCAAGCCTGGGCACAGAAATTTCACAGAGCAAGTGCTGTAAATGCTAGTTAATATCACCTCTAGAATTACTGTTTTGTTTTATAGCCCACTGAGTGCCACACAAGAAATCCAGACGAAGGGCCTGGGCCCTGCAGAGCCTGACCATCTTCTCCAGGTGGAGCTAGAAGGGGTTACTGCAAACCCACGTGGGCAGGGCCACACCCTGGCCTCTGTGCATCTACTTCATCGTTCACTGTGAACCACAGAGTAAATGCTTCAGGAAAGGAAGCACGGAGGCTGGTGATGCTGAAGGAGAATGGGACTGTCTATGGAAAGGAAGACCACAAGCTGAATCACAGAGGTAGTGTCAGCTCAAGATCCTGTGGCCCAGGAATGGGCCTGGCAGGAGGATCCTTGAAATAGCCAGAGAGACTGACTGCATGGGCCAAGGCCTCAGGTATGGACCCAGCTTCCCTGTGCCTCCAGCCCCTGTGTCTGTCTCTATTTTCTCTTACAATGGTCCCATCTCCCAGAGCAACTCCCCTGTGACTTCACAGATGCTATTCTGCAATAGGCATGTGAGGGGACTCAGGGCCTGTCGCGTCCAGTGCAACGCGGGCAGTGAGGGAATGAAAAGGGGCGGCTTTAAGTTAATTTTTTTTAAAAAAAAAAGAAGCAAAGACTTGATGCAGTTAAATCTCAGAAGGCCAGGGGGCCTCACAGTCATGGAAGACTGGAGCCCAGAATCAAGCTTACTGGTGGCTTTTATTGATATTCACATAAGGCATTAGCATTATTTATTCCAAGGTCTGTGAATCTCATACATCTTAACAGAAACCCGATTAGAGTCAATTACCCTTGCCTGCAGACAGCTGGACTGTCAGTCTTAACTTCCCCAAGGGACAAAACCTATATGCATATGAATAGATGGAGAGCACCTCATTGAATCACTTCCCTGGCAGGTTTTGGGAAGGAATGCAGTCACAGAGGCTGAGACTTTCCTTAGCCTGAGGAAGGTGGGGGCTGTGCCCACCTCTGTGAACATCGTGGGTTCTCCTGTTGGTCCCCATGACTGCGTCTGGCTTGAGTTTTTCCTTCCGTGAGGAATCTTACTCGTCATTGACTGTCCAGTCATCTTTCTGGGACCAAACAGGGAGGCATAGGGCGCAAACACAAAGGTTTAGCGAAGTTCCTGAAAGGATCCATCCATCTTACAGACTCTCCTTTCTATGGCGGCAGGTAGAAGGAAACAAAAGGTTAAACTGTTGCATGGCTACAAGGGTCTGACCTCTAACAGGTCCTGGGACACCTAGCCCTTCTCCCCTGGCTCCGCCTTGCAGGGGTCAAGGGTACTCCAGGACCTAGAGTTTGGGGCAAAGAGTAACATTCATCTTTCACCCTCATCCCTCAGAGATAGGAACCACTAGGGTCAGGATGAGAAGCCATTTCCATTGGAGTTACATACCAGTCCTGGTATCTCCCATGCCCCCCACCAAGGGGCCCCTAAGGCTGGGATTTCACAGCAGATTCCTACAGCTCCCAAACTTCCCTACAGGAAATGACCTCAGCAACACCTCAGACTGCAGCCAGCTTTGCAGACTGCAAAGCTCCGGGCAGCATACCTGGAACTTAAGGTCTATGAGTAAGGCACACCCAGGAAGCCATTCTTACTTCCTGGTCTAGATACAGCAGTTCTCAGCAAAACTCAGCTTTCTTAGAGCCTGGCCGACCTCTCCACCAGCAGGCAGAGTGAGGTCCCCAAGGTCCTGTGATCAGAGCCACACAGGAATTGCCAGGGGAATCTACTGATCACGGAAACCCCATGCCACTGCAGGTTACCTGATTGTCCTCAGTAGGCAATCATGATGGTATCCATGAAGGACAGATATCCAACTGATTGAATAGCATTTACCAGACGGAGCAGTAACTCCTCATTGCCAGCTCAGGGATGACCTGGGAACACCATGATGGCCTTTTTCCCACTAGGCAGAGCCACTGTTAGCTCAGGCCCCTCCCACTGCCCCACTCCTTGCCTGAGGACCTACACTACCACTGCCTCAGTCCCCACAGCTCTCTTCTAGATATTACCCCTCCCCAGAAACCCAGCTCAGTGCCTCTGGCCCCTATCTACTCATGGTCCTGTGATCCATTTCTAACCTTTGGTCCCAACCTAAGATGTGGTGGTCAGGTGGAAGACAGGAGTGGGGCCAGTGGGCTCCGTGGGCCTCATTAGCACACATCCCAGCCTCCCCTGGGTCTGGAGGTCTGTTTTGGCCTATTTCCCAATGAGTGATGAGAGGAAGGGAAGGGTGAGAGGGGTGGAGCCTAGTATCTGCCAAAATTAAGGCCAGAAACCAGAGACCAGAGGAACTTTTGAAGGAAGGCCAAATGTATAAGGGCCCTAGTAGAAAACCTACAGGCTCAAATCCTGCAAGCCAGCAAGATGGTGTCCCTCTCTTGCCCTGAAGTCCAGTTAACCCCAGTGTGCCCCAAAGCCTGCTGACATTTCTGTCTAACAGTGCCTTTTCTCTGTGTGCTAAAGCATTCTGTGTTCACCACTCCCTTCGACAGGCTCACCTGAGACCCTTAATCAGGTAGCAGAATGGAGCTAATCCCTCCCACCTTTCTGAGAGCATCATGGGAGGCCCTGGAGAAGGGCAGACCTGCCATCCCATTGGGTTGCTCGGACTTTCTTGCTGTGGAATCTGGAAGAGCAGAAACATGGCAGCCATGAGCAATCTCTGAGATCATCTTGTCTCTACACAAGGAAGATGGAAATGAAATGAGGTGTGGGCCCACCTCCTTGGCCTCAAACACCCCGATTCTGCTTCACCCATTCAGTGCCAGGACAGCATGAGGTAGCCCATGGTCTCCAGGTATGGTCTTAATTGTCCAACTAAACATACTTATGACCAGACCAGCCTTACCCACAAGAGAACTCAGACATGGGGTACGCCTGAGTGTCGGTCTGACTGTTTGGACTCCTGCTTTCACTACTGCAGTCTAAGAAGTGACTAGGTCGCTCTGTGATTAATGCAAGGCCAACTGGGGGGCAGGGATGTCAAAGGAAATCCACGTGGTCTGGTAAGACACACAAATCAGACACCTAAGAGGGTGGGTGACATAAGACACAAACAGGGGTTGGATGGAAATGGATGCCAGGAGGATGAGCTTATCTGCACGTCTTGTGTGCCAGACAATGTGCTGGGTCTTACTTACCATAGGTATCATCACAGTAGCCCCCATGTCAGCTGGAGGGTGGACATCCCCCCACGCCATTCACAGAGGAGCTTGAACACCTCACCCAAGAGAAGGCACCTGATGAGAAGCTGAGCAGCTTACCCCCAGAACCACGGTCACAAAGCCATGCTCTTCCCCTCTCCATTGGCACTCCTGGTAAGGAGCTCACAGTGACCTCATTGAGGTTTTACTGGTGGAGTTGTCTCCATTTGATAATGGAGAAGCCATTTCACTGGGTTTCCCTGGGAAACCCAGTCCCACCCTGTCTGTCTGTGGATACTTCAGTCTGTGGAAGCCACAGTGGCCCATGTAAGCCATGGGGGAGCTCCAGCAGCTTTTCTCAGTTTGTCATTTGTGAGCCCTATAAAAGGAGAACTTGGATCTGAAATCAGGTTCTGTTGTGTCCACAATATCCATTTCATCAAGTTACGGCATCTGCGTGAGGAAGAAATAACAGACTTTTGTCTGTAGGCTGTTGTTGGACAAAAGCCACATTTGTCACTGGGCTATTGGCCAAAGTAGTAATAGTTTCTTAAATTGACCCTGATGTAGGGGAGCAGTTATGGGCCACCAGGGTAGTGGTGGGCGTGCTGAGGAATTTCTCCTCAGTGGTGCACCAGTGCCAGGGCTCAACAGATCCCACAACCGACCTGGACACCCAGGGGCTGTGCGGAGTCGACACCCAGCCTTGTTTTCTTAATAAGCAGTGAGGTCAAAGTAATGGGTCTGGGTAAACAGTAGGGTCAGATGTCTTAGGGGTCTTTATTGTCAAAATATGAAAAGAAAACTGTTTGGTAGCACCACCAGCACACAGACCTCCTGATTATCCTTCAGAATCTGCACTCACTCAATCGTGCTTTGGATCATTTTCAAGAGAAGGGAACTTTGAGGACTGAATGAGCTCCCACACAGATTCTTCCTTTCTTTTATTTGCAGTATGCATGTGGAGGGTCATCTGTGTCTTGCTCGTTATGGGGCATGTGCTGGGCCGGTCAAGGCAAGGAGAGTGGAGTAGGTTATTTAGAGATTTGGGAAGTCCTTTGCACTCCAACTCATGATCAGGAGGCAGAAACCTAAGAATGAAATGAAAACCCAGGAGGAGGGCAGTAAAGTACAGGGAGACAAGAAGGTGTCATCAGGTGTTAAGGCAGCCAGGGGTGCAGGAGGGGCTGTCAGGGGAGCCTGGGACAGCAGGCCACCCCCAGCTCCAGTACTTCTGGCACAGTGGGAGGAATGGGAGCTGTGTGGGGTAGTGGCAGTGTGTTCCATTCCACCATTATACCTACAGAGAAGGCGGTGAGGGGAGCCCTTCTTCATGGCCTTGCACCAAGCAAGAGGCAAGTCCTGTCTCCACCCCCCCACAGTAGGACCAGCTGTGCTGCTTTCCTGTGCCTTCCTTCATGCTGCCCCTCAGCTCAAAATGCCCTGCCCCACCCTTTTTGTAAGGACAGCCCAGGCATCTCCACAGCCAGCAGCCTCCAGACAAGCTTTGGGCCACTCCTCATGTACTCTGAGTACACCGTCAGCGACACCTTGGCCTCCTTGTCCTCACATCTAGCACCGTATTGTGGTCGTCTGTCTCCTGAGCTTCCGTCCGTTCCACTGGGAACTTGTGGTGGGCAGGCATCAAGTCAATTTATACAGAGTGTGCCAAAAAAAGTATACACATTATAAGAAAGGAAAACTGTATTAAAATTGTAATACTCGACATATAATATATACCGATAACAAAAGATGAACACAAGTCACGTTTGAATTCTGCAATTACAAGAGGTGCTCAAAGTGGTTACCATCAGCGTCCAGACACTTCTGATTACGGCGAACGTTGACCAAAGTGTCTACTTGTATACATTTTTGTAGCACCCCTGGTATATGCCTAGCCCTGGGCCCATATGAAGGAGGCTCTCAGTCATACTTGTGGAAGGAATGAATGCACAGATGGATGAATGAATGAGAAAGGAGCAGTGGCTGGAGAGCTGGTGCCAGCAGCTCAGAGGGAAAGAGATGGTGGGCTTTGACTTACGTGCTCATCTGAGCACCCCTGCCACATCTCAAAGTCTGATTGCTGAACATCCTAATAAAAAGAAAATAAAGACTTCCTGGCCCCGGTGTAAATTCCGTATTTAACTATCTTAATAAATGTCTCTGAGTGAAAGCCAGCTCAGTGTCTTTCATGGAAAGTGTGGAAAAATCCAGTGGGAAAATGCCACAGTAAACACGAGTGTGTCTTTGGATTTGATTTACAAACTGGTTGTGTCCAGAAGAAAGGCCTCTCCTTCTCCCCTCCCCACATACCTCATGGTTTGCTCCCATAAATCGTCCTGCAGTAGCTCTCACTGAGGCTCATGGACATGAGGATACAAGAGGGGCTGAGAATTGTGCATTAGGAAGGGAAAACACCCCTTTATTTAAACTTGATAATGACTTAGATTTTGAAATTCAGGTAAGAACTACTAAACTTGAGGACTTGATATTTCAACATCTGTTTGGAGACACACTGGACCAGAGTTTGCTGTGGGCGTGAATGACACAGCTGAACTTGACTGAAGCATTGGACAGAGCCCGAAGTTCTCCTCCCTCTGCAAGCGCCCCACCCCCCTACACATGCACTCAGCCTTTTCAGAATCAGAGAGGGCAAGAAGGCCCTAAAGGCTGGGACTCTTTGAAAGCTAAGTGTGTTTTACTCCTCACATACCAGGGTAAAGCAGGATTAATTTTAGACTGTAAAAAAAAGAATAAAAAGCATTTATTTATTTAAGCAAAATGGGAGTCCAGGAGGTACAGATTCAGGTAGCAATCTAACTTGTGTTCTACTGAAACAAAGGAGAGGTTGCCTTTATAACAAAAGTTTCCATTTTATGTAAATGAGGTATCCAAATTGTGCAGTTCTGATTGATCAGTATAGAGGGAAACAATTTGTGTAGTTCTGACTGGACAGGGCTGGTCTCAGTCTAAGGTAGAAAGGCAAAATCAGGGCTTCCCTGCACAAGTTGACTCAGACAGTGTAAACAAGCAGGGCAGAGTGTGGGAACCAGAGCTCAGTTGGAGATTCTTCCAAGTATAGAGTACCAAAGAAAATGGACACTAGACTTTTACTATTCATAGGATTTAGGCCTTTAATTGACCATGGGGAGTTTAGATAACTTCCTTCTCAGAGTTTGCATCAATGTGTCTTTCTTCTTGGGATCCACACATGCAATTATTGTCTCTCACTTGGATAACTCTTACCACTTTTCTCCTCTCCCCTGTATTTGCTGGCTTGCATTTTTCCTCTGGGTTCCTACTTTCCCTGTTGGATTTCCTCTTCCTGGATTTCCTCTTCCTTTCAAAGGCACCGAGAAAGTGGTGACTTAGACAAATACATATATTTGTGTGTTCATCAAGGAGCAAGCAAAGGAGTAGAACGGTTCTCAAAAGGTCTGAAAGAAGGCCTGGTGAGAGGGGCCTGGCCCACTCTGCTGCTAGTCTGTGCAGGGGATTCTCAACATATGGGATTAAGAGCCCTGGAATACCTGGGGCCTAGCTGACTCTCAAAGGCCCATTTATTTATTTATTTATTTATTTTGTTAACTACACTTTATTAGTTTTTTTTTTAATTTATTGGGGTGACAATTGTTAGAAATTACATAGATTTCAGGTGTACAATTCTGTATTACATCATCTATTAATCCCATTGTGTGTTCACCAGCCAGAATCAGTTCTCCTTCCGTCACCATATATTTGATCCCCCTTACCCTCATCTCCCTCCCCCGACCCTCCTTAGCCTCTGGTAACCATTAAACTATCCTCTGTGTCTATGAGTTTTTGTTTCTCATTTGTTTGTCTTGTTTTGGTTTATATACCACATATCAGTGAAATCATATGGTTCTCTGCTTTTTCTGTCTGACTTATTTTGCTTAGCATTATACTCTCAAGATCCATCCAAGTTGTCACAAATGTTCCTATATCATCTTTCCTTAACGCCGAATAGTATTCCATTGTGCATATATACCACAACTTCTTTATCCATTCATCTATCGAAGGACATTTTGATTGTTTCCATGTCTTGGCCACCGTAAACAAAGCTGCAATGAACATTGGAGCACACGTGTCTTTATGTATAAATGATTTCAAATACTTTGGGTAGATATCCAGGAGAGGGATTGCTGGGTCATATGGTAATTCTATTTGTAATTTTTTGAGGAATCTCCACACTGCCCTCCATAAGGGCTGCACCAGTCTGCATTCCCACCAACAGTGTATGAAGGTTCCTTTTTCTCCACAGCCTCTCCAATACTTGTTACTGTTTGTCTTGTTGATGATAGCCATTCTGACTGGGGTGATATCTCATTGTGGTTTTTATTTGGATTTCTCTGATGATTAGTGATGTTGAGCATTTTTTCATATGTCTATTTGCCATTTGTAAGACTTCTTTGGAGAAATGTCTCTTCAGGTCCTCTGCTCATTTTCAATTGGGTTGTTTGTTTTTTTTGTTGTTGAGTTTCATGAGTTCCTTGTATATTTTGGATATTAGACCCTTATCGGAGGAACTGTTTGCAAACAACTTCTTTCATTCAGTCGGTGGCCTCTTTATTTTGTCGATGGTTTCTTTTGCTGTGCAGAAACTTTTAAGTTTCATATAGTCCCATTTGTTTATTTTAGCTTTTACTTCCATTGCCTTTGGAGTCAAATTCATAAAATGCTCTTTGAACCCAAGGTCCATAAGTTAAGTACATATGTTTTCTTCTATGCAGTTTATTGTGGCAGGTCTTATGCTTAAGTCTTTGATCCATTTTGAATTAATTTTGGTACATGGTGAAAGATAACAGTCCAGTTTCATTCTTTAGCACGTGGCTATCCAATTCCCAGCACCATTTATTGAAGAGGCTGTCTTTGGTCCATTGAATGTTTTTAGCTTCTTTGTCAAAAATTATCTGTCCATATTCTGGGTTCTCAATTCTATTCCATTGGTCTCTGTGTCTGTTTTTCTGCGAATACCATGCTGTTTTGATTATTGTAGCCCTGTAGTACAACCTAAAGTCAGGCAGTGTGATACCTCCAGCATTGTTCTTTTTTCTTAAGATTCTTTTCAAAAAACCAGCTCTTTGTCACATTAATTTTTTCTATTGTCTGTTTGTTCTCTATTTCATTTAGTTCTGCTCTGAGTGTCGTTATTTCCTTTCTTCTGCTGACCTTGGGTTTCACTTGTTCTTCTTTTTCTAGTTCTTTAAGGTGTAACATGAGGTTATTTATTAGGGATTTTTCTTGTTTCTTGAGATAGGCCTGTAATGATGTAAATTTCCCTCTTAAATCTGTTTTTGCTGCATCCCAAAAATTTTGGTAGGATGTATTTTCATTGTCATTTGTTTCTATGTATCTTTTGATCTCTCCTCTAATTTCTTCTTTGATCCAGTCATTCTTTAAAAGTGTGTTGTTTAATCTCCATGTATTTGTGTTTTTTCCTGCTTTCTTTTTGCAGTTGATATCCAATTTCAAAGCCTTGTGATCAGAGAATATGGTTGGTATGATTTCAATCTTCTTACATTTGCTGAGGCTGATTTTATGTCCCAATATATGGTCTATCCTTGAGAATGTTCCATGTACACTCGAATAGAATGTATAGTCTGATGTTCTAGGATGAAGTGCTTTATATATGTCAATTATGTCCATTTCATCTAATGTGTCATTTAGGGCTGCTATTTCGTTGTTGATTTTCTGTTTGGAGGATCTATCCATAGCTGTCAATGATGTATTTAAGTCCCCTAGTATAATTGTGTTTTGGTGAATTTCTGCCTTTAGTCCTGTTAGTAGTTGCTTGGTATATTTTGGTGCTCCCTGATTGGGGGCATAAATATTGATGACTGTTATCTCTTCTTGTTGTATAATCCCCTTTACCATTATGAAATGTCCATGTTTGTCTCTTGTTATCTTTTTCACCCTGAAGTCTGTTTCACCTGATATCATTATGGCTACACCTGATTTTCTCTGGGTTCCATTTGTATGGAGTGTCAATTTCCATCCTTTCACTTTGAATCTATGCTTGTCTTTGTAGCTGAGATGTGCCTCTTAGAGGCATCATATGGTTGGGTTTAGTTTTTTGATTCAATCTGCTACTGTGTGCCTTTTTATCGGTGAGTTCAGTCCATTTACATTTAGGGTGATTATTGATACATGAGGATTTCCTGAAAATCTATCTTTAATTTTCTGGTAAGGCTGTGTCTGCATTGTTTCTTTGCCATTTTGTTGTTGCCTGTTATCTGTGTGGTGGTATTCTATGATGTTTTCCTCTGTTTATTCTATTATTACAGTATATATTTCAGTTCTGGATTTTTTTTGAGTGGTTACCCTTAAGTTTATGTAAAAGATAGTTTGATATTTAGAGTATTCCATTTTCTTCAGTATGACTACTTTCTCCATTCCCATATTCCAGTTCAGTTCTTTATGCTCCCCTTTTTATGTTGCCACAAATTGTCCCTGTTAATGGTGGTCGAATAGCCACCTTTAGTATTTCTTGTAGTGCAGGTCTTGTATTAGAAAATTCCCTTAGCTTCTGTATGTCTGGAAAGGTCTTTATTCCTCCTTCATATTTAAAGGATATCTTTGCTGGATATATTATTCTTGGCTTATAATTTCTCTCTTTCAATAGTTTGAATATTTGGTTCCATTCCCTCCTGGCTTGTAGAGTTTCTGCTGAAAAATCTGATGATAATCTAATGGGCTTTTCTTTGTAGGTTATCGTCTTCTCTTCCTTGGCTGCCTTGAGGATTCTTTCTTTGCGGTTGATTTTAGACAGCTTCAATACAATGTGCCTTGGAGAAGGCCTGTTGGGATTGGGGTAATTAGGTGTTCTATTTGCTTCTTGGATTCCAGGATCCAGTTCTGTCCACAAGTTTGGGAAGTTCTCATTAACAATTTGTTTGAATATATTCTCTGTTCCCTTCTGTCTTTCTTCTCCTTCTGGTATGCCCATTATTCTTATATTGCTCTTTCTGATGGAGTCAGAAAGTTCTTGTAGAGTTCTTTCATTTCTTTTAAGTCAAGTCTCTTTCTGCTTCCATCTGTGTAACTTCCAGGTTTCTATCTTCGATGTCACTGATTCTTTCCTCCATCTCGTCAACTGTACTACCTAAGCTGGTTATTTCATTCTTGATTTCTTCTATTGAGTTCTTAATCTCCAGAAACTCCATTTGGTTCTTTTTTGAAAATTTCAATCTCTTTTGTAAAATGCTCATGTTGTTCTTTGATTGTGTTTCTCAGTTCATTAAATTGCCTTTCTGTGTTTTCTTGCATCTCGTTGAGTTTTTTCAGAACTGCAATCTTGAATTCTCTGTCATTTAAGTCCCATATTTCCATATCTTCAAGTTACTTTTCTGGAGACTTTTCACTTTTTTTCTGAACTGTTTTGTTGCCTTGGTTATTCATGGCAAATATTGATTTATTATTTCTCTTCCTAGACATCTACAGGAGTGGCTTCTGCAACAGGTTGATAGGAAGAGGTCTTTCTTTTGTTTTCCAATAGTTGTTGGTAGAAAGTTTTATTTTCTCTCCCACTTCAGCCTTTTTTTTCCTTTCTCACACAATAGTGCTATGTTTTCTCTGCACTATTCCAGCTTCTCACACAATGGGGGGATTCCCTGGGAGACGGGCTTCTCCTCTGTTAACAGTTCACCTGGGTCATAGGGCGCCATGTCCCTGTTGGGATTCGGATAGCTTTTGAATTTCCAAAGCTCTTTCTGCACCAGATTCAGAGCCGGTATGTTTCAGCAGTTCTGTTTACTCCTGCAGGGATTTGCCCAGATAGGTGGGGCCAGAGGCGGGGTGAATTGTGAGAAGTGGCCCCGAGCAATGGCGGCCACCACCACCACAGGCAGTCCTACCTACACAGCTCCCACCGCTTTGCTGGACTAGTTGGGCTGCGAATCTGTGTCTGTGGTCCACAGTTCTCAGAATAGCAAATATTCTGTTCTTTTGATCTGACACTGCTACTGTTCTGCTTCTAGCACCGGGCAGGTGGGGGCAGGGCGAGCTCTGGGAGGGTAGGGAGGGGGCGGCTAGTCTCAGTGCCTAAGGCTTCCATTCTCTTCTCAGCAGTGAGGGCTTAAAGCACCGTTTTCAGCCTTCTTCCCTCAGTCTTTTCTCCGAGGTCTCTGCCGTGACCCTTGGGTTCAGCGGTTTTGTATGCTGCCCCCTCAGCCCTGTGGGCCGTAAGCGGAGCCCTAGCAGTCCGAGTTCTTCCCTCTCCCGCACCGGCGGTAGTTCCGGGATGCAGCGAGCTCCGAGCACTGAGCTAGGTCTGCGTCCTGCGCCCGCGAGACTCCGTCTCCACACTTCTCCCTTCCCTCCTCCCCTGCTCGAGCGATTCTCCCACCTTTAGGTGAATTCAGTAGCGGGCCTGTTCGTCTTGCCTGTCTTCTGTGCAGGGAGTCTATGTGGAGTTATTGTTGTTCAATTAGTTGTAAATTCCAGGGGATCTTTATAGAGCTCCCATGCTGCCGTTTTGATGACGTCTTGTCTCCAAAGGCCCATTTAAACATAGGTGCCTCAATCCAGATGGCTGATCTTAAAGCAGAAAGTCCAAGGGAGCTGTCAGGATGGGCCATTTTGGGACACCATGTTTTTAGGGGGAAAAGTCGTGTCATCTGACTCCAAGGAAGAATGTTCAGAGGCAGAATCAAAGGAACAAGGAAATGTCAAAAGGAAGTACAGTCTGAAGCACAGAAGTTGTTGTGGTCAGAGAGACTAGGTCTGCTGGGCTCTGGAAAATTGTCCTGAGCTGTGGACACTGAGCCCAGTCTATGGCTTGCCCTTCATAGGCTCTGGGTTTGCCTGTGGTGGAGGCAACTGGCTGGTGGAACAGCTCAGATTTAGGCTCTGCTCGTCAAATGCCTAGCCCAGTACTTCTAACTAACCCTGGCTTGGCCAAGGCAGAAATGTTCCTTTTCTGACTAGCCTGCATGGTTGGCTGTCTCAAAGACTGGCCCTCGTCCTCCCCAAAATTAGTGCACAATAATCATGCATCTATTTTTCTTTATTTCTCATATCAAATCAAATACAATAACATAGACAAGATGTGTATGCATAAAACATATTAATAATTTTTATAAGATAGCTTTACTATAGACAACAGCAGTGCTACCCAGGCAGCCAAGCAGATAAACTGATTTATGAAAATTAAACATGGCAATCACATGTCTCCCACTTTGGGAAAATAGATGACCAAAGCCCACAAAGCACAACTGTGTCTTCTGAAAGATGAGGGTGCCCTACAGGCAGGCACTGTTACCATGTGGCAGGACAGATGAAGAGATGCCCTCTTTAGCTCCTTGCAGTTCCGGTATCCCCCTACTCTTCCTGCAACTGGGGCTGATGGTGTTCCTATTAGCTGCTCAAGAAAACCTCAGCAATCCAGACACCAGCTAAGACAGCCAGGAAACTGCCTCTGACAGTGGCCTTGAGCTCTGCGTTGTTCTTCCACTTTTTTGACTGTACAATCACTGGCTTGAATTTAGTTTCATATATAAAAAATAAGCATTTTTTTTAGTGTTTTCCACCTGATAACCAAAATCACAGTAAACATGTAGAGGGGATTGGAGCCTGGTGGGTGGCAGGGTGACTCACCATATGATTCTAAGTGTTGATGGTTTTGTAAGTGCCAGTAGATGGTAGGCAGATTTGCAGGGCTACAAGGCCCCTATGGAGCAAAATAGTAGCAAGAAAAATGCAACATCAAAAACATGGAGCTTCAAAGTTGCCTGTCACTTCCCAATGTGTGTGTCCCCACTTCGTGTAGAGGCACAAATGAAACACTTAACTGTGCGTTTAGGTAAGCAGATCTCTGAACCCCTTCCTTTTGTCCCCACAGAAGGCCTGGGATGACTGTCATCTGTTTTTACAATATGGTCTACTTTGTACGCTGAAGTGCCTCCCTTGGAGTCCATGATTGATAATGTCTTTCTTTAATGGAAGTGTATGTGCACTCTTGTTGCAGGAGTGTACACTCCTGCCAGCCTTGCCAATGGTCCTGCAGGGTGCTGAACTAGAGCTCCGTGATTTTCCAGACTGGTGGCAGAGTGGACCAGGCCTCTGTACAAGCTTTGATTCTGCCATTTACTGTCTAGCGGTGTGATCTTGGGCAATTTGTTTAGCCTCTCTGGGCTTCAGTTTCTTTATAAAATGGGATAATAATTGTGCCTATTTAAAGGGAATTCATATGGTGCATGTGAACCCCTTAGTCCAGTGTAGTACAGTAGTTCTCATTAAATGGTAGTTAATAGGTATTATTGTTTGGTTACAAAGAGCATCACGGTACACATGTTGACAGGGAGTAAACGGTTGAATGAGTCTGAAAAGGCCTTCTGGAGAAAACAGGTTTCCAGAAAAGCACCAGTGAATAAGACATTGGGAACTGCTCATGCAGAAATGAAGTACTGTGCATTTTGGAGACACCTTCCAGACACAGGCAGACTCTGTGAAACACCACAGATTGCAATTTCCATTAAATCGCCCTGTGACAATTATTTTATATAATACTGCAAGATGGAGTATATTCGCCACCACAATTCCGTCTCTTTCCGGTAGTTCTCAGAATATCTGGCAAAATAAAGACATCTCCTACAAATTTACATGGAGGGGCTGACTAAGTAGAAATGGTATACCATACAAACAGCAGACGTCAAGCGTAGAGTCTTCATGAGTAAGCAACCTCACGATGCAGTTTGTTCGCTTTACCCAATCACTTGTAATTCTCCTAAGCAGGGTGTTAAATCCTAGCATGCATGAGCTTCTATGTGATACTCTTGGCTGTTCCTGCAAAGGCCTCTCTACCCAGAACCCCACTCTACGCCACTGCCCAGGAAACTTAAATATGGGCAAGATTTCCTGCTCAGCTGTGTTGGTGAAGCCTGGTTCTTCTGATTCAGCAGACACATTGCTTGTGACATCCTCTCTGTCAGCCTTCTAGAAGCCTCCAACCAAACCCTCTATTACCTCTCGTCACCACAAGCCTGAGAGGCCAGGGTGCAGGGACCCTCTCCAGCTTGTGTCCTCCAGCTGGTGTCCTCTCCCCCAACCACCCCTGCTCTGCTTTTCTTGAGCAGACACTCATCCTCCCTTAGTCATCCCTCAGGCCCTTCCACAACTGACCAGTCTTTCTGTCCCCACCTATAAAGGAAGTGCTCCCCTGATGGACAGACCCTTACAGCTGCCAGTGCCTGGAGCCCATAGCACACTTGTCCAGATGCACTTCTCCCAGCCAAGGAAACTAGCCTTCTTCATAACCATGCAAAATTCCTACCATAACCATCCAACCATATGCAGCCCAGATTTAACACCGGGCTATAAATAGACAATCCTTCACATTTATCCATGAGACCACTGGCTTAGGCGGCCAGTGACCTAAGCCTAGGTTACAGAGGCCTGGAACTGTTCCCAGTGGCACACGTTTCAGTGCGTCAGGACGGGCGGCTCAGGGGCTCACTGCTGGAGAGCAAGGATGTGCCAGCAGCAAAGTACCAGGAGGGTGACAGAGATCATGTACGGCCAAAGAAGGACTACAGGGAGGAAAGCTGACACTCAGACAAGAAAAGAATGAACATTTCTTGCTCCTTTGCTAATGGGCCAAACCCCTCACATGGGGCCAAGGAGCTGATCCCTGCCTGCGTGCTGCCAGGAGTAGCTCTGTATTCATTTCAAGCAGTATGTCAATGGGCCTGTTCTTCCAGCCTGGTGTCCCCGAGGGTTAGGGACATGCCCATCATCATGCGGTTCACTGCAGAATGATGTTCCAAGAGGGGGGAAAGTGGAGAGAGGATGAAGTGCTCCCTGTGAAACCGCATCATTACCTCTCCTAAGTCTCACAGACGCCTGGGAGGGAGGCATCATGGTGAGGAACCAGGATTCTGAGGTTCGGTAACTTGCTAGCAAGTGACAGAATTAGGATCCACCTCAGGACAGACTAGCTCCTTGCACCACCCGCAGTGAGATGCAGCACAAATACACAGCCCTGAGCTCCTGACTGTGGGAAAGGAAGGCAGACACGACTGGCTTCTGTGTTCCTCCTACCAAGACAAAGCTAGTCAAGCCAGGTTTCATGTGGAAGAAGAATAATCTTCAAGGATATGTTCATTCCCCAATGCTTAGGCCTCTGTAACATGGTGGGGAAACCCAGCAATGTCTGCTTTTTAAAGCAAAATAAAGAGAAGAGTTTGGAGCAAGGCAGACTCACTATGGTACATAAAGTGTTGATTGTACGTCACCACAAGGGGAGAATCCTTTCTGCACTTCTATGTGTTTCCACTATCGGATAAGGTAGACAGTAGTATTCTTGGAGTAGAACACAAAGTTAGAGCCCAGCAGAAGCAGGGTTCAGTCCCACCAGGCTGACTCCATACCACCGACCTGCCCTGCCCCTGCATCCCACCCATGGGCCACTGAGTGTAGGTGTGTTGCTTAAGAGTGGAAGACACTACCCTCCACAACCCACACATACCCTTCATAGATGCTCATTGTGCCAACCTAACCCCATAATGTGACCGTAGTATTTGATTCACACATACTCCTCCCTCCCTTCTTCTTTCCTGTCCTCGTCAAAAACTGACCCAGCCTTTGCCATGTAAAGGAATCCAGGTGAGGTGCTGTGCACTACAGAGCCCAGCCCCAAGAATGCTTTCCTCTCGGGAGGACAGGCCACACACATAACTCCAACACGGCAGGATGTGAAAGTGCTGGGAGGGGGTGACATAGGCTCCAGAATTCTCGCAGAGAGGACCTCGGTTCCAGCTGGGAAACCAGAGTCAGCTCAATAACAAAAGTGCCATTGAGGCTGGGCCACATGAATACCGAAAGATAGGTCATATTTTGAGAGAGATGGAAACAGATGTAGCTAAATGCCCATCACTTTGTACTAGAAGTGGAGATAGGATAGAGCCATGGCATGTGAGGGCTAAGAAGGGACCTATGGACCACTTTGTTCATATATGTCCCTAACCATCAGGATGGTCTTCCTTAAAAATAAATAATGTCAAGTAACCACCAAGTTCTAATCCCTCTGCTAGAGCCCTGTGCACTTAGCATCACACCCATTCTTGTTCCTGGCCCCTGCAACCCTGCATGTCTGGCACTTGACTACCTCTCTAGTTTCATCTCAGCCAGCCTGCCTGCGTCCACTGCAACTAGGCTGTCCTGCTTTCTTTTTTCTCAAACACACCAAACATACTTCCATCTTAGGGCCTTTGCACGAGATGCTCCCACTCTCTGCAACACTTTTCTGCCACATCACTATGTGTCTGTCTCCTCACCACAATTCAGGTCTCAGCTGAAATCTCACTTCTCACCAAGTTCTCCCTGGTCACCCTCGCCGAAGGAGCTTCCCCACAGTGCGCCCACACACATACACAGGTAATTGCTAGCTCTAGGGTATCACCCTCATTAAGTCCCTCAAAACGCCTATCCCTCCCTGGAATTGCCTTTGTTTGTTTGTTTGTTTGTTTGTGTGGATTGTCTCTACATCCTCATAGAATATAAGCCAGAGAAGAAATCAGGTTAGATTTAATCATGGTGTTAGCCCCAGTCGGTGCCACGTGATTCGTCCTCAAAAAAAATCTGTAGTTGAATGTTCCCTTTCCTCTTCACTCTTTCCTCTGAGTCTCAACAGGCCAGTCTAACATGAGTGTTATGGGTTGCAGTATGCCTTTGGAAAATGTGTATGTTGAGGTCCTAATCCCTATATCTCAGTGTGTGACCTCATTTGCAATTAGGGCCTTTGCAGATGGAATTAGTTAAGTCAGCATGATGTCATACTAGAGTAGGATAGGCGCAACTCCTACATGGCTGGCAGCCTTATGAAACGGTGAAATGAGATAGGCAGAGAGGGAAGACAATGTACAGACACAGGGAAAAGACCTCCATCTCCAAGCCAAGGAGAGAGGCCTGGAGCATATCCTTCCCTCACAGCCCTCAGAAAGAACAACCCTGGTGGCACCTCAATTTCACACTTCCAGCTCCGAAACTGTGAGACAGCAAACTTCTGTTGTTTAAGTCACCAGTCTATGGTACTTTGTCACTGCAGCTTTAGGAAACTAATACAAAGAATGTTAGATGATTTTCAATTTCTCCCCTTTGAGCTCCCACTTCCTGCTCTCCCCTGGTTCTCCAGGAAGGGCTCTTTCCACCATTCCCTTGGGGGAGGGCATATTGCAAATAGAGCTGGCTTAATTAACATTCTTCAACAACTGAACGAACTCACTTCCCTCAGGTGGGATTAAATTCTTTGGCTGGACAGAATCCTAATTTCTTCACTTTGTTGCTTAAATAATATTTGTTCTACCATTTCCTACAAACAACTTTGCTGAGGGAGTTTATGACATGGTTTAAAAGAGGAAGCATTTACTTCCTCTCTCAAACCGCTGTTGCAAGAATTTCTCCAGGGAGCTGCGAGTTCTTGCTCCAGCACCAGGGCAGTAACAAGCCCCTCCAGGGCTCCCCTTGAAAACCCCAATGGCCCAACTTGGTTTCTGCTTTGGCTCCAGTCCATCCATGATGATTTTCCAGCCAGCACCCGTCATGTCAGAATACATAAGCCCTGGTTAAATCACAACTCAATCTTCATTCATGTTTTTCAAGTTTTTCCAAAACGAGAAAACTATAGTGCTCAGGAGACTGGCTGAACAACTTGAGGTTTCTGGCAAACACAAATATGTGCAGATGTGTTTTTCAAAACAAGAGCAGGGCCTCACAAGCCAGTTCACATAGGTCTTCTGTACAGGAAAAAGAGGAAAGCAGTAGTCCTGGCACGTGTGCCTGAGAAAGCGTTGCATCCTACATGCTTAGATCTGAGAAAACCACCTCCAGGTTCAGCTCAAGAAATGTAGACAGCTGAAAAGATATCATCTTTATAACAAGAAAAAAGCTAGGTAAATTGAAAATTAATGGCATTTCTTGAACTGAGACCATCAGAGAGTTGAGGGCACAAGTCAAACAACTAGCCCCAACTCTGGGGAGAGACAGATATGCAAGGAGAAACAGGATTTGAGTGTTTGCTTACCTGGTACAGGCACCACCAGGAGCCATAGAAGCTGGTACGAAGATTCAATTAAAAAATTGTAATGAATTAATAAATGTCACATCTGGGCTAGCATGAGTAAGTGAAACCCCTGGGGAGGAGGAAGTGAATGGAGTTTGGGGGATGTTGGCAGCCTTTTGCAGGATTTTCCTCCACGAACCCCACCAGGCACTCACAGGGAAGATTCGGAGAATCCTGAAATAGTCTCACATAGTGATGCTGGATAGGGAAGGGGAACAGCAGCCTTAATCTGCGGAGCAAGAGCAACACACATTGCAACCTAGGGCACTGGTAGAAACCCATTGCAGCTGGGGGAAAGGAACAACAAAAGTAAATCTGTATCCCTGGAGAAGGCCAGGAAAATGGACTGGACCCAACATTATAGCTGGAGAAGGTAACAGAACACTTATTAAGGTCATACCCCTGACACCCAGCTTCACTGTGCCTACTTGAGACTAAGGCTTAACCAGAATGTCAGAGATCACCCATTTCCCCATTCCCCACCACTATACTAACAAACATTGCATAAAAGTAGCAGTGGACTATAGCTGGGAAAGTGACAACAAACAGATTCTTTCTGGGGAGTAACACTAAAGCAAACACCCAACACCAATCAGCTAGATCCCAAACCAAGCAAGGTGCATACAGTGAGAAAAAAACCTCAGGAAAAATAGCCCGCACCCTAAACACAAGACATTTCCAGGGGAATCTGAAGTCTCTGGTGCATTGAGGTAACCAGAGCAACGACAAATTTCAGGCAACCCAACCCCTGACTATATATTAACACGAATTCCCACACAAAAGGTCCAGGAGAAAGAAAGCCATGCTCAAATCCAAGCATTAAATATCATTCATATATATATATATATATATATATATATATATGTATGTATATATATATATATATATATATATACTATCAACAACAACAACAATACTAGGAGGCATATGAAAAGGCAAAGGAAACATACAGCAGGAGACAAAGCAAGTATCAGAACTAGAATCAGATATGACACAGAAGTTGGAAATGTCAAACACTTTAAAATAACTGTGATTAATATGTTATATGTTCTAATGGAAAAAGTATGACATGTGAGAACAGATGGGTAATTTCAGCAAAGAGATAGAAATTCTAAGAAAGAATCCAGCAGAAGTGCTAGAGATGAAAAACATGATAACACAGATGAAGAAAGCCTTCAACATGGGTACAACATAAATGGGTATAACACAGCTGAGGAAAGAATCAGAAAATTCTAAGATAGGCTGATAGAAGGTATCTAAACTGAAATACAAAGAAAAAAGAAAAGTACATCCAAGAGCTCTGAGAGAATATCAAATATTTTAAGACATGCAAAGTTGGGATATCAGAAGAAGAGTAAGACAATGGAGTAGAGAAATGCCAAGAAAATAGCATCCAAGAACAAGTATTTTCCCAATTTAATGACAGACACCAAACCACAGAAGCTCACAGAACACCAAGCAGGATAAACATCTAAACAACACAGAACAAACAAACAAAAACACCTAAACATATATTCAAATCTCTGCAAACCAAAAGCAAAGAGAAACTCTTGAAGGCAGTCAGAGAAAAAAGTGACATTACCTACAGAGAAACAAGAATAAGAATTACAGCAGACTTCTCATCAGAAACAATTACAAAGGAGTGATCTTTTTTAACTGCTGAAAAAAAAGACTGTAAGCACAGAATACTAGAGCTAGTGAAAATATTCTTCAAAAATAAAGGAAAAATTAAGACTTTCTCAGACAAACAAAAACTGATATAATTCACTCTAGTAGGCCTCTTCCAGAAGAAATGTTAAAAGAAGTTCTTGAAGAAGAAGAAATATAATATAGGTTAAAAAATTGGGATCTTCACAAAGAAATAAAGAGATTGGAAATGGAATAAATAAAGGTAAAATAAAAGTTACTTTCTTATTTTTAATTCCTCTAAAAGATAATTGAATATTTAAAGCAATAATAGTACCAATGTATTGTGCATGTATAGCTTATGTAAAAGTAAGATATGTGACAACAATAGGAGGAAATATTGGGAATAAAGATCCTTATACAACTTGTGAGGAGGTTAATATTATTTGAAGGTAAACTTGGATTATTTTTAAATCTATACTGTAAACCCTAATGCAACCACTTAAAGATTTTTAAAAATATTTTATTTTAAATATACATACATACATATATATATATATATATATATATATATATATATATATATAATACATACATTTCAATAAGAGATAAAATAGAAAAACCGATTTGTGAAGATTTCTTTCAACTTAGTCTAAGCAGGCATGGAGGAAAACAGAGCTGGAAGGAGAATGGGGAAACACTTGGTTACATATAGGTGTGTTGCTTGGGACCTGTGTTAACAACTGCCTTTTTCCCCTTAACTTATGCAAAAATCTGTACTTACTCTTTTTACTCTAGAAGTTGTCCACTCATAGAATGATGTTTCTGAATAATTTCCTTTATTTTTCAATACTGTATCCAGTCCTTCAAGTCAATAGTGACCAAGTTATTATGACAAAAATAGCAGACACACTTGATAACCCTTTGCTAACCAAAACAAAACTTACGTGATGTGGGATATTGATTAATAACAAGTTACACTATTATTAATATTATATTTGATTAGTGGCTTTATCTTTTTTAATTCATCTTTACTTCTAAACAGTGAAAAATTACCAAATAGGGAACAGGCTTGTACAAAGTTATCTTTTTACTGATGCAACACTAAATCCTTTAAATTCATTTATCCACTGATCATTCATGACTACAAAAAAAAAAAAAAGACAGAAGATAAGAAAAAGAAAAAAGAGTGATTTCTATATCAGCATTTGTCAAAGTTACTGAAATAAAATCCAGAAATAGTCTTTCAAATTTAGAACAATTTATTTTAGAATAAATAGATATCCATTTTCAGGAAATTAAATTCCATCAACAGGAGGGAATATATATATATATATATATATATATATATATATATATATATATATATATATATATATATATATATGTATATATATATATGTATGTATATGTGTGTGTGTGTTTAAATTTATATATATATATATATATATATATATTCCCAGACATTGACTCTCTTACAATGCAAGCTATCTCAAAATTTAAACACTTCACCAAAAGAAGAAAATTTCTCATGAGAAACCAAACTGAAAGCACTAAAATACAATCATGCAACTGTAAATTTCACATAGAAACTGCTTCTCCAGATGGTTGAGGCTCTTGAGGACAGTGTAATTGCTCCAGAGGCTAATTTACTGTCTATATGAACTTGAAATGGTTATTTTTCAATGAAAGTTAAACTTTCCATTCTGAACATTGGCCGTTAATTACTTTACCAAGGAATTTTCTGGACTTTTTCATAGTAAAATCAAGATCACAAAAAAATACACCCTAAAATATTTTTAAATGCTTGCTTTAAAGAAGTAAATCTTTCCTTTTTTTAATAAAGCTTTTTTATTGTGAGGTATTTTTAAATTTTTAATGGTTTTAATGAAAACTGTATATATTCAATGTGTAGAACATGATATTTTGATACACATACATAATGAAGTAACACAGTCGAGGTAAGTAACATATCCGACTTCCTCGCACTGTTACCATTGTGTGTGCCTGTGTGGAAGAACACCTGAGACCTACTCTCTTAGCAAATTTTAGGTATATGACGCCGTATTATTAACCAGAGTCACCATGCAGTGCGTTACATCCCTAGAACTTATTCATCCTACATGACTGGAAATTTATATTCTTTGACCAACTTCTCCCCATGTCCCCCAAC
This sequence comes from Rhinolophus hipposideros, assembly GCF_964194185.1. NCBI lineage: Eukaryota > Metazoa > Chordata > Mammalia > Chiroptera > Rhinolophidae > Rhinolophus > Rhinolophus hipposideros. Next base: position 65,952,176 of record NC_138061.1, read on the forward strand.
CTCCTCAGCTCCTGGCAACCACCATTCTGCTCTCTATTTCTATGAATTCAACTTTTTAAAAAGATTCCACCCACAAGTGAGATCACGAGGTATTTATCTTTCAGTGTCTGGCTTATTTCACTTAACATAACATCCTCCAGGTTATTATCTCAAAAGAGTATTAAATAATGATGAAAATTAGACAAAGGGTCTCAAAGTCTGAAATGGGTATGTAGAAGAAAGAAAGTACGTATGTTCTGGCTGGTAGCAACCATGACAGGATTCCAGAAGCTGACCATCCGCCGTCTGTGCTGCAGATCAGAGGTTTCATTCACTGTGCATCTTACATGTCGCTGAAGTGCGGGCTCCACAAACACTCCCTGAGGCCTCGGGCCTGCCAGGCAACTAGGCTAAGTGCTAGGGCCCCCAACATGCAAAAGATACTATTCTTTCAAAGAGTCATATTCCGGAAAAGACAGAGTTAGAGGTAATTAAAAATGGCACTTCAAGTACATGTTGTCAAGCCTCGTACCTCATAATTTGTCAAATGAATCAAAGAAACTCAGTCTAGGAAAAAGGAAAAATAGTCACCTACATAGAAAGTCTTACCTCATTCCACAATCTCCGCAGATTAGCCCTCATATACACCACAGGTGGTACTGAGCTCAGGGACAGAGCTCTTCACAAAATAAGCCACCCCAAGGCAGAGGTGTCCGGTGCAGGGAAAGAATTCTGAGTGCCCCTATTACCTTCCAGCATGGAGGGGTGAGGACCAGAAGCTGGAACTCCAGTGAAACTAGAGGGGAAAACCCCAATTTAGCTTCTCCCACCCAAGGACAATCATCACAGGCAGGAGGACTAAAGAGAAACTTGATACCAAATAGGGTTTTTATTCGCTGTGACCAGGTTTCACAGACAGGAGGGGTAAGATCAGGAGACGTGGTAATATGTCTAATTTTATCGTTTTTAAGTTATAAAATAATGCTAAAAGTCAACTATTTTCCTTCCAAATTCTTAGTCATGTTTTTTGAGGTGGAATAACAGAGACTATAACTCAACAAATATAAATATATATATGTATATATGTGTATATATATATATATGTATATATATACATATATATATGCTGTAAGACATAGCTTTGTTCTATTTTAACACTTCCTTGGTGTTTTCAATTTTTCAATTTATATACATATATATGTGTACATATATATATAATGCAATAAATATAAATGTATAAACTTAACTCATAAAAGAAAGGCTACCAGTCAGGACCAAAACAAAATAACACAAGATGAAATCACATGCATTCTACAAAAATAATGCAATTAAAATACAGTAGTACCTCGGTTTTCGAATGTCTGTTGACGAACATTTTGGTTTATGAATGCCGTAAACTTGGAAGTAAATGCTTCAGTGTTTGAACATCCCTCGGAAGTCAAACATGTCACACGGCTTCCGCTGAATGCAAGATCCTGAGACCTAGCTGTCAGCTATTTTCGAACGTTTCAGAACTCGAAGGGTCTTCCAGAATGGATTACGTTCGAAAACCGAGGTACCACTATAAAAAGATGTTAGGAAGGTTGAAAGTAAAAAGAAGAGCAAAAATATTCCATTTCAACGTGCATAATAGAAATCTAAGTGTCAATATCATACACAGTTACATTCAGGGCCAAAAAAGAGGATTATGTCACAATAATATTGAATTGTATTCAATTTAAAAGTAGTGTACTCAACAGAAGTATTTGACATAAAAATATAACATATTTTACAATATTTTTGTTCAATTGTTAGTAAACAATGCAGTAAAGATATAGATGTTGAGAACTTTTATTTATTAAATGGCATAGCATTAATAAATAAAGCAAAAGCCAGGGTAAATAAAATAATAATTTGTCAAAACACAAAATCATTAGAATACTTTAATATAGCTTTCTCACTCAATCATGTATAACGAGAAATTAAAGATGAGTAAAATATGGAGACTTTAAATAATATAATAAATTAGATTGATTATATGTATAACACATACCTATATTAATAGAAAAAAATGTGTTTATTTATATAAGAATATGTCTCCATGCCTTGCAAAGAAAGTTTACATCCTTTTTTATTGTCCATTTTCTTACATTATTTCACAAAGAAAATTCCAAATTAGAAAAAAATAATAATTAATTAAAACCAGCAGAAACCATGTTCTCCAACATGAATAGAGTCAAACTAGAAATATATAACAAATGGTTACTAACTGCCAGTAATAACGAGGAACAATTTTGGAATTTTGAAAGTTCTTCCCTAAACAATGCTTTGGGCACAGAACAACTTAAGACAGCACATGGAACTTCCTTAAAACAATAATTGTGATACTGTCAAAGCTGAAATCACAGAAAAATGGGTAGCCATTTAATAGTTTAGTAATAAAAAATAAATAATAAAAACAAATGAATTAAGAATTGTATTCAATATATTTTAAAAAATTAAAGTCACTAAAAAGAATATTAAACATAGAATCATAAGTGAATTAAGAAGTTAAAACAGAAAAGCCGTATATAATTGATAGTGATACAAAAGATGATTCTTGGGGGAAGGGAGGAGAATAGAATACTAGAATAGAATGGAATAGAACAGAATGTTAATTAGTCCAGTAAAGAAAAACAAAACTAAACTAATAAAAGAAAATGGAAAAGGGAAGAAGTAAGAAGGGAAAAAAAAATAGAGTAAAAGAAAGTACAAATATCCAATATGAGTATAAAAAAAGAAGGAACAGAATTACACAAACATATTATGACTCAGAAAACTGGAATAAAATGTGCTCTTTTCCAGGAAAATATAAATAATGAAAATGGATTCAAGAGAAGATATGTAAGAGAGCCTAAAGAGCTTTCCAAAAACTACACACTGTAAAGTACCTTATCCAAACTTTTTCTGGGTGAACTTTTTCAAACACTGAATTTAAACTGATCCAGAGTATAGAAGTAGAAAAAAAAGTCTCTCAGTTATTGTTTAAAAGCTAATACAATTATGACATCAAAACCTAAAAGAGATAGCACAGAAAAAAACTACAGACAACTCTCCCACATATCGCTGCATAAGTACTAAGCTAAAAACCTACCTTAATATTTAATAATATTTCATAATAGTAATTAGCTCAAGAATACATAAAGAAGAAGTGAGGTAACACACCAATGTCAGCCAATTGTCTCAGTGTCTTGCTAGGTCATAGGGTCCAACTGCGTTTCTGAGGCTAAGATCAGGGTCTTATCTAAAGGGACTGGAAGATCCTACTCAGCATCATGAAGCAGGAGTGAGTACTGGGACAAAGGTTAGGCCCAAAGTGCAGGCAAACTTGGGATGTTTGTGGACTAGAGGCTAGGAGTGAGGGGCGGGTGCCCAGACAAATACTCCAGGCAGGTCTGGTTTTGGGAGGTTGGAAACTCCTCTGTGAATTATTCTGGGTTCCTGCTGTGAGTGGAGGGGAGTGCTGGCCCCCGGTCTCAGGGGTGCAATGGGGAATGAAGGCTGGGCTTCCAGTCCAGTGCAGAGATGCCGGAAAGGGGGTGACTGCAGTGGCCTCAGATGGAGAGAACTCTCCTCTGAGCAGGAATGCCTTCATTAGCTAGTCAGGAGCCTGGAGCCCTGGGGCAGGAAGGGTCACAGTTCCTGAGCACACAGGAGATTTATCTTAGATGGCCCAGAGGCATTTTGAGGGGAAAAAAAAAGTATAGAAAGTGAGAACATCAAAGCAGCATGAACAGACAAAGAGAACTGTGCCATGTTTTGCAACTTACCATGCGTCTTTGCAGCCTTTAGCCTGTTTCTTATCAAGGTTTGGAATATGACCAACCTCAGGGACATGCCTCAGGCAGGCTGGGAATTAGGGAACACACCCCTCCCCTCTGTGCTCCCACCCTTCCACTATGACCAGTGTGACGGGTCACAAAATAAGCCACTTTTCAGACCCCAGCCACCCTCCAGGCCAAGCTTTCCAACCTAAAGTCAAACGTGGTGTGGGCACATCCAGCCCAGGACGGCCCAGGGCCATCTGAACCCATCCGAGCTGTGACATTGTCCTCCTCCTGCTCCCTCTGCTCTTTGTCACATTTAACTGTGTGGATTCTGCATCGTCCTCAAGGGCCTGGAGAAAGTGATTTGTGTGAATGACAAGGTAAAGCAAGGTTATGGGCAGAGCATGATTGATTCCCTGGGGCTTCATTGTAATAACTTTAATCTCCTGGAACTCATCTGGTATGAATTTAGGAACTGAACGGCGTTTTGCTGAAATCCCCCCTTAATGCAGCGCTGGCTCTGCTGGCCTTGGCGGTTATGGAGTTTGCCATGTTTATAATTTGGCCGCAGGCTCTGTATTAATGGGCCTTGAAAAGAGGGTGTGGAATGTGTAGGCACTTTTAGTGTGCTTTTGTTGAGGAGGAAGCAAACAGAAATATCTACCTCGAGGTGAATCTGGGCTCTGCCTTTCCTTAAAGAGAAGTAAATCACAGGTGCTTCCCGGGTCCCATAGGGGTGGGAAGCCTTTGGCGAGGAGGCAGAACTCTGCCCAGATCTAGACTGTAGTAGATGCAGAGATGGGCTACTAGGCCTTCACTTTGGGCCTGAAGGACTTGTTTCTCCCAAGCACTGGGGGTGCCATTGGCTGATGGACACCTGGCTGCCGTCCTCTGCTGGAGAGAGCAGCCTCAGCCACAGCCATGCCTCTTCCAAGGGCAGTGGCGTCCAGCAACCCATCTGGTGAAAGCATGAGGGCCCTCTTCCCTCAGAGTTAGGGCTCCCCTGGGGACCTTTTTTAAGGCTGCATCACAGCTCAGCTTCTCCCTCTGCCCAATCCAGCTTCTTTTCCTCCCACACTGATCAGCCTTGGGAGTACTTTGTGTATGTTACAAAAATACAGATATAAGACAGATATAAGTCTCTGATCCCAATGGTCCTAGGTGCAAACATTCTCAGAGGCTCCCTCTTGCCTCCAGGACTCAGTAGCTTTCCTAGCTGTGGTCCAATGGGTCCAACCGTGAAGGTTCAGGTCACCTGGGCAGGTTCTGCCAGAGCTCAACTGGCTGGAATCAGATGGCTGAGAGGGTGTCGGAGAGAAGAGCAAAGTGACATTAAGCCGTAGGTGGAGGGAAGGTGATGCTGGAGCGGGCATTCTGGTTCCTGAACGAGGCTCCTCTGCCTGAGTCTGAGATGGCCAAACACAGTGGTACAGGTAGACGGGAGCTCTGTGAGGCATGTCATCCTGTGGCAGAGTGTGGCACAGGTGAGAAAGCAGGGCCGCTTCACATAGAACAGGGACAAGCACAGCTTCGTCTCTGGCAGCTGGAAAATGGGCATCTTGAGAAGTTTGGTGCTCAGCCCGTGACACTGGTGGTTACTTTAGGGTTGGTCCCAGCAGCATGACCAGTGTCAACATGTCCTCACGTAGCTTTCATAGACCCTGACATGAAAGCGTGAGGGGGCGGGGGCATTGTGAGTGGGGGCTCCAGTGAAAGGGAGAGGAGTTACTGTTTCCTACAGATACAAACCCGTCTGTGCCCTCCGGCTAGGAGGGAGAGAACACCGAGGACTGAAGAATTCCTCCGTACTCTTTGGTCAGCCACTCTAGGTTTCTGTGAGCTGGTCACAACCTGCCTCACTGCTTAGCCCTATGATTTCCCCTCATGCATCTGCTACTCCACCAAATCAGGCTCCTGCTGTCCCCAGCATGCCCCCAGTGTCCTCAACCTCTCCGTTGCTTCCCCAAACCTCTCCCTCCACCCACCTCCTCTCCACTGTTTATACCGTTGCGGTCTTGGACATTTCACTGGAATACACCCTCCTTCATCCAGCTGTTCAAAGTGCCTTGTGATTTGCCTCTCCTCCACCCTCCACCCCCTCCCTGCTCCTCTCCTGGGACATCTGCGTATTCTTGTAACTCAAGACCCCAAGCTCAGCCACTGAGATGGCCCCTCCACCTGCCCTGAGAGAGTTTGTGCAGCACGGAAGGAGGGGAAGGCCCAGGATTTGTGGTTAAATGTGAGTTCATATCCCATCGTTTCCACTTACTGGTGATAAACTCCCTGAGCCCAGGCCTTGTCTGTAGCAGAAGGACATGCCAGCACACGTAGGCACAGGTGGGCTCCAAGGACTTTCCCTCCAGGTAGTAGAAGAGCTTTGGGTGGATTGGGCTGTCCGCTCTGACTTCTGCATGGAAGCCATACCCTTGGGCTCGGCTCCCGCCAGATCTCCAGTCACCTCCTGAAAAGAAAGGAGGAAGAACCCAGGTGACAGCTGGGGAAGGAGTGTGCTCTCACCACTGCAGGGCACAGTGCAGGCAAGGGACACCCAGGACGGCACTGGAGACTAAAAGGGGCAGCCCCAGTACTCAGGTGTGACTGCAGGGATTGGAGACATGGCATCGCCAAGATGACTTTGTTTGTGTGGCCACTTAGGGAAGGCAAATACATGGGGTGGGGAGAGAGGGCCCAAGAGGCTTTTGAGCACCCAAAGACAAGACTGGAGGTGACTTTCCTCAACACAGACCCTTCCATGGCTGCTGGCCCTTCTCACCATTAACCCACCCTCCCAGAGCCAACCTACGAGAGGCAGAAAGTGTGGGGTTCATACCCATGCTGGGCTACAAAGCATTCCAAATTTGCAGCCACATAAGCCAATGGGTTCTGTCCAAGGGACAGGGTGTTGGGTATAGATTGTGACTGGCTGCAATGCTGAGTGTATCCCTTTTCTCCTTGGCATTGATCTGAACTGAACTTTACATCCGCTTACTCCAATCGGTCCTGCAGTGGACACTGCTGTCCCAGGCCCTCTGAGGAGGTGGAGGGGCAGGCTAGTGAGGTAAAGGCTCTTTCCCGGGGCACTCTGGGTGCCGACACCCACTGGTGTCCCTCCTCTCTGGGAGAGGACCATGTCCTTCTGAGCTTGAAATGGGAAGCAATGTGACGGCTGACAGGTGGCTCTCTGTCCGGTGCAGTTTCTTCCCTTTTCTTATCTGCAAACTAAACACATTTAAACACATTTACCATCTGGCAACCTGGGGAGATAGAGTTCAAACTTTGCAGACATGGAGCATTTCTGCCTGAATAAGCAAGTTCTTTTTGTTTTTTTAACATTTTTATTTGGTCCCCTGTCATTCCTAGAGTTAATCTAGCTGTTCACAGCCTGGGCTACCTCCTGGCCCAGATGTACTTTGGGGCAAGAACAGACACGCACCTGGTCTGGCTGAATGGGGGAAGGAAAAAGGAGTGTCTCAATTCTGTGGCCTGAGAGGGAGATGACCGGTCTTGTTCAGGGATACAGGACGAAGCAGGTGGTCGCCCACTCAGCTTGGCCCTGCCTTCAATGCTCTCTCTGGGGTCCAGGAATCAGAGGCTTGCTCCAACAAGGTAGGCTGATGGGTACACACTAGCCCCTTCTCCACCAACTGAGATGTTGCTCCTAGAAAACTATTCCCACCCTGGACCTTCTCTCAGGCATTGCCCTTCCCGCTGTCTTTTTCTACCTCCTTCTTCCCCTCCCCCTATGCTAACTGAGAGCTGATCCTGGGTAAAGAGACCAATTTATCTCTGCTCCTATCTCCCATGGATCCTAGGCCTGCAGACAGGCTGGTTCTCTTGGAAACCATGATTGCCCAAATTCCAATGGTTGGAGCTTACAGAAAACAAACTCCCACTCCCATTTAAAACCCTGTTAAGGGACCAAGCTGAAGGCAGCAAAGGAGTAGGGGTGAGCAGCAGGGGCTCAAAACCTGTTTTCCCTGACATCAGGTCTAACCCTGGGGCCAGTTGTATGCAGACACCTGCCTGAAAAGCCCATGTTGAGATTGTGGTGGCTTCAGAACCAGAGGGAGCCTTCAGGAGCCAGGCAGTGATCATTGGGAGCAAACTGTTTTTCCAGTGTCTTGCTAGGGTTAGATCTGCTGCTGGATGAGTTGCTCCTTCCTGGTGGCACTCAGCCCTCAACATCTGCACCAGCCTGTAGAGATCATGCAGCTGAGGGTGTGACAACCCCCAGCAACCTGCATCTCTACACATCACATGAGCAGCCTCCTGGATCTCTTGAGTCCTGGATTCCTCAGCACAAAATGGGGATGAGTATCTGGCCTTACTGTAGTTCAGGGAGAGAGAAATGCATATGACTGCTGCTTGGTAGCCCCACGAGAGCTATAAGCTGAGAAGAGGTCAAACGTTTTAAAATTATATAACAACAAATGCTGGTATTCCCTGCACTTACATAGTGCCACCCTCAGAGCTTCTCACTTCACCACAAGGGAAGAGCAGATCCTGCCCGCCTTTCAGCTTCTCTGACTGTCCAAGCCCATTTGAATCACTCCATTCTAAGAACCTGACATCTGGACATGGCCTTAGCTGTGTGGATTTCGGGTCTGCGAGGGCAAGGATGAGGAAGCCCCTCTTGAGGAGCCCAGAGAGCCATGCCTGGAGCCACCCAGGAAGACGCTGGTGGGCATGAAGCAGTGGGAGAACCCTTTCTTGGGCCCACACTGCAGCTCCCAGCCAGCCTGGGCCTCCCAGGCCCTGCAGACCCCATGGCAGGCCACAGACACAGATCAAAAGGACCCAGCCTCATTCTGACCTTCATGGTCAGCTCTTCTGTAGGCTTATGAAATTGTCTCCTCTGGGCTGTCAGGCAGATCCTAACTATAACATTACAGACCTGTGCCCCACACCAGCTAATGCACCTGCGGTGGATGGAGGGGCAGAGGGAGTCTTCACTTACACTCCCAAAGCACTGAAATGCCAGGCACTTCCACACACAGACTAGGGCCAGGAAGGGAAACACGCAGGCCCTATTTTGAGCCTGGTCAGAGTCTAGTCTGCACCACCAGCTCACACCATGTTGGGAAGTCCCTTCACTCTCCAAGCCTGGGAGTCTGCATGTGAAGAGTGGGGTGAACATGCTTACCTACAGTGCTGCTGGGGAGCCTGAGGAGCTGGGGGCAGGCCCTGTCCACGCAGCCATCTGGGTCTGTCTGACATTAGGCCGTACTGCAGCTGTCACCGCACACAGGACCCACAGGCTCATGTGGCTGGCTCATGTGGCTGCCTCAGGAGGCAGCTTGGCGCTTGGTCCGGGGGGAAAGATGCCCATCTGCCTAAGTTGAAGCTTTGATTTCCCTTCAGACTTCAAGGTCTTTGCTGGCTGGAATGGGCTCTTTCTCCCGAGGTTGCATGGGACGGCTATACAGCTCCGACCACCATCTGTACAGCGCTATATCAGAAAGATGGGCCTTCGGACAGCTCTGGGACAAATCACAGCCGATGACTGCACCACCCAGGGGTTCTGTTGGCCCAGGTGCAACCTGAGGCTACCCATCTGGGCTGACTATAGCCTGGATGTGCAGGCGCCCTCACTCCATCTGGCCAGGACCCCATGGTGTGCTTTTTTTGGCACACTCTGGGCAGGGGTGCCTGACGCCTCCTGAGTTATGGGCACTTGGGGTTTGGGCTTCCTGCTCAAAATCTCAACTCCAGTCAACTGCTAGACAGAATTATACCCACACTGACCTGCTGAAGAAGCTGCAGAAGTAAATACTGCCTCGGGTCAGAGCCCCTCCTGGAATCTCAGAACTTTGTTGAAAGCTGCCGAGGCAGGGGTAATACATCACCACCACTCGCCTCTGTTTACAACCGGGTAATGCCTTTTATGACGGCCTCTCTCTATCCTGAATATTTGTTTTATTGCCCCTGTAGGGAGATTTTTCCATTTGGCAAAAATCATCAGATGGTTTCAGTCATGTTAACAACTGCTCATTAAATGCAGAGGAGTAAACACAGAAATAAAGCTTTGCTTCTTTGCTATTTTTTTTTCTTTTTTTGTAATTAATAAAAGAAAATCATGGATTGGGTGATAGAGGGTGAAGAGTGCTCAGATGTTGCTGTCCTCGGATCCTGTCTGGGCAGGCATTCCTCAGGAACCTCTCCCTGCCCTTCAGAGAGGAGAAGGGCGATGGTTTCAGTCTGTTTCAAGGTGAGGCCTTGCTGTGTGATCTGTGAGTTTTGGTCTCTTGATGCTTGATTATTCTTCCCCTGTGGTCCAGAAAGTAGGAGGCACATCTTTCTGTTCCTGGGGAAAATAAGGCTCAGAGTTAGAGCACCTGGAGATTATTGGTTTGAAATGGTTAGAGGAGAGAGCCAAGTGGATGGGTGTGTGGATGGATGGATGAATGAATGAATGAATGAATGAATGAATGAATGAATGGATGGATGGATGGGTAGGTGAGTGAGTGGATATATGTATGTATGGACAGACTGATGGTTGGATATGAAAATGGAATGGGCAGGTGGATGGATGGGTGGATGGATAGATGGGTGGGTGGATGGATGGATGCATTTGTGGTGGGTGGTTGGATGGGTGGTTGGACAGAAGAATGCACAGATGAATGAATGGATCAGTGGAAGTGTAGAGGAATGAATGGAAGGTTAGAGTGCAGATTTAGTAAATCAATACAGCACCTCTTGGTGACACACCTAGGGCTCTGAGGCACTGAGGCAGAACTTGGGTACTCCACAGAGACAAAGGGAGCATTAGTAATCAACCAGCCTGGATGCAAACAGAAATTTCATTCTGGGAATATAAAAAGAGAAATGTCGCTGGAAGCTGGAAGCCAGTGAGGCTTCATGGGTGGGCCTAAACTCTGAGTCAGCATTCTGGATTGCATTGTCAAAGAAAGGGAAAGGAAAGAAGGTAGGAAGGAAGAAAGGAAGGGAGGAAGGAAGGGAGGGAGGAAGGAAAGAAGGAAGGAAAAAAAGAAGGAAGGAAAGACCCTAATTTTTAAAGTCTTTATTTGACAAAATATCCCCAGACAAAAACACCTTTTAATGATCAATTTGTTTTACCGTCACAGTCTGCTTCGGAGCACTGGGGTGGGGGAGGGGGTTCCTTAGATGCACCGAGTTATCCCCCACTTGAGTTCATCCCCCATTTAAATCCCCTGGGCCAGGCTGCCAGTGGGGCCTGCCTTCGCACTTGGCCTTGACAGCCTCTCCGGGCAGCCTCCATGTGCGGTCTTGTCCAGGGCATCTGTGCACAGGGCTCCAGACTCCCAGACACAGGTGGAGAAAGAAGTACAAGTCTGTCCTCTGAACGAGAGAGAGCCAGCAGGGCTGGGATCCTGGCTCCTCTGATGCAGGGACCAGCTGTGCGGGCAGGAGGCCCAGCTCCTCCTCTAAGAACCACCGCAGCAGCTCTGGCCCTCTTTCTTGGTGTGCAGTTCCCTCTGGAGCCGGATACTGCTCATGTGATGTCATTCCTGGGACAATGGCTCCTCCTCTTCCCCACACACAGTGCACGTGCTGCCTGTAACAGAAGGAAGAGTGCCAGGCTGGGCTTCATATCCACCTGCCCTGACCGGAAGGTGAGGAAGACTGCTAAGGCTACGGACGCATCTTTTTCCTTGGGCATGACCAGTACTATTTCTGGAAAGTCAGGGTTGTGCTAGTGACCTGACAGCAGAGAGCACAGTGAAAAAAGATCATCCCCATACTGCTTTACTGCACCACTTTCCAGCATGACAAAACTCTGTTGTAATGAAGCTCAAGAAATCTCCTCACTGAGAAAGTGGACGATTTCAGAATTTTCCTTCCCAATAGCCTTCCCACCCTCTGTCCACATGTCCTGAAGGCCCAGCAAGAAAGTCCACCGAGAAGGGCTCGCTTGTGCTGGGAAGAGCATATACTCTGCAGAATGGTTGCCAGACTCAGCAAATAAAAATCCTGAACACCTAGTTAAACTTGAATTTCAGATAAACAATGAATGACTCTTTTTAGTATAAGCATATTCCATGCAATATTTGGAACACATTCACACTAAAAATTAAATCAAATTAAAAATTAAAAAAAAGACTCATTGCTTATCTGAAATTCAAATTCAACTGGCTGTCCTGTGTTTTATATGACAAACCCACTCTTCTATCTTTCACCAGCAACAGCCTCACTCTGGAAGCAAGATGAATTGATTTTAATCCTGACTTTGCCAAGCAGTAGCTGTGTGATCTTAACTCCCAAATTTGGGGACTGGGGTTAACACTGACTGCATCCCATAGGTAGATGTGAGGATAAAGGAGATGTGAGTAACTCCTTTATAAATAGTACGTATCCTCCCAGGGCTCACACTTCCAATCACCTGGGGTTCATGGTAGTAGCAGAGGCTTGCTCCAATTCTAGAAACTTCCAAAGACCCCAGATGCTGAGACTAGTCTGCCCAGAGGCAAGGGTAACAGGAGAGAGGGATGGGGTTAGGAATGGCAGAGCAGATCTGGACTTGACTCCACTGCTTTGGTGACAGTGTGCAGGCAGAGTTGAGTCAGTGTGTGGGAGCTCGGATGGGGGCTGGGGGCACAGCCTTGATGCCTCTGATTTGCCCTAGAACATTCGCTCCTGGAGGAAGTCCCAAAAAAGACCACCCGTGCTTTAGGAGTGTCAGTCGAGGGATTCTTGGGCACAGCCACCATAGGTGGAGATCTGGCCTGCTGGATGATGTGCACACTCACCTAGGGTGAGCCATGTTCCACAGCCAGTCATATTCCTGCACTCAGCCCTGCCTGGGAGAGCCCTGGCTCAGTCCCCGGGCTCCTTCCCTCGGTGATGGCCTGGGGCTCCTGGAACTTGCTCCTGATGCCAATTTGGGATCCAGTCAAGGAAAACATAGCCAACCCTACAGCTTCTGAGCCCTGGCCCGGAGTACAAGACTCCAAGAGGAGGCATGCAAGACGTCCGTGACTTATGTCCTTGCACAAGCTCCCAGGCCTTACTGATATTCCAGAATCCAGATTCTGGTCCCAGAGAGTTGTGCCTTTGCCGCTGTGCAGCTCTGCCATGTTGGCCAAAGCCTTCAACCACTCTGAGCGTAGGATCCTTGTCTTCACAACTGAGATATTAGGGCTTATTTTGTGAGTTCAGTCTTTGTAAGAACCAAGTGTGCCAAATTCAGAGACAGCAAGTTGAAGTTCTATGTAAATATCTTCCTGAAGGCCTCTCTGTGTCAAGTGGTTTCATATTTGCGTATCCCAGTACCAACCCTGAGAACTAGTACACCCGTTCCACCCATGACAGCACAAAGGCTCTGAGGATTTGTCTTTCTCACAGGGTCTCCTGGTTCCCAGGCTAGGATACCTACTCATGAACCCCAAGCAAGAGGTCAAAGGTGGGAGAGCAGAGGTTGGTGTGTGTGTGTGTATGTGTGTGTGTGTGTGTGTGTGTGTGTGTGTGTGTGTGTTGGGGGTTACAGCACATGCAGCTGTCTCTTGGCTGTGTCCCTCCTGGCCAAAGTCAAAGCTACAAGAAGGAGGACTCATAGTTGGAGTGGTAGGGACCCGGATGTCCAGGGCCGTGGGGCGGGACCTCATATGTCCCCACACTCTTTCTAGGACCAGAGCGCTCCTTAGTGAGCCTTTTCCAGCCTCACCTGGATGACAAGTGATTTTGTTTTACTGCTTTGGGACCAAATGGTTTGTTTAAAAAGGGAAAGGAAGTGCCAAATAATACAAAAAAATGTTTTTCATTTAGGCAGCATTTTCAAACTTTCGATCTTTTTGTATCGCTGTCTGATTTTTGACATACTCCCAACCACCTATATTATCACATGCTATATTATTTAAATCTACTTACTCTTTAAAACTTAAAACATATAATAAGAAATGAAATCAATCCTGAGCAATATCTGAAACATCTGCTTTAATGTGTCAATTATACTTTTTTTCTTATTATTTTTAAACATAAATATATAAATCTATCTTTTTTAAATGAATGTTTTCATAGTACCACCTAAAGCGATCTTGCTGGTTACACACTGAAAAACAATTATTTGGTGCAAACCTTCAACTTTGTACCGAGGTCCTTTCCCAAAAACCCAACTATTGATCCCTGAGGAAGCGAACGGCCCAGGTTGGGCAGAGGGCTTTGGCCAGGCGCTGCACAGGGCCCAGGGCTTTTGCTGCAACACCACACAATCCGGCCATGGACACGTACCTGCCTTTTAACTCCACAGCCAGACCCCTGCCTCCCTCCCACCCTGAATTCCACAAGACTAAGGGGTCCCCGAGGAAATGTAGCTCTGATGCTGGATGTGAGAGATCCGGTGATCTCACAGGAAAGGTGGCATTGCTTTGGTCCTTGATGGGAAACTGAGCTCCCTGGAAGAGAAAGAAAAGAAAGGTGGAGTCTTTCCAGCAGAGACAGTGGTATAAGCAAAGGGCAGGAGAAAGGGTGGGGGCTCTGCTGCTCTGGATTTGGGAGGTGCCCCTATGGCTGAGCCCAGGTAACAAAGGTACAGTCTGATGTTCCCTGGCCCCCAGAATGTTGGCCTGCTCAGAGTTACAAATTTAAATAGCTTGCTAACTGAAAAATTGTGGCGTCACCTACAATACAGATCCTTGGCTTCCCTACTCAGGATCATAATTCCCTCCCCCTCCCTGAGCTCCATTTTCCCACAACACTTAATCACTTTCTACCTTCTATAGATTCTAGTTACTTATGATTAGCGCCATTTTCCTCTCCTCCCCCAAACCCCCTCCATATAAACTCCAGGAGGACACGGGTTTGGGAGGCTTTTGTGGTTCCATTACTAAAATATTTGAAAACTTAGCCCGTGTCTTGCACATAGTAGGTGTTCAGTATGTATTTTAGTAAATGAATGGTGAAAGTGGTGGGCTCTGACGTGTCTCACAGTAATATGGGTCCTGGGGTCTCAGGGTACCTCCAGGAAGAAGGCCCTGGTTCCCCTCCGCGCCAGCCCACGCGGCCCCTCCTAGTGGCTGCCGTGGGCTGTGGGGGCAACACCTGATTTTGCAGCAAGAAGGAGGCAAGCAAGAGGCTTTGACATTTGCTTTGGCCAGACTAGCAGGCAAGGCTCCGCCGGCTTTCCCAGGCTCCAGACTCCCTACGTCCCAGCCGTCCGGTTTACGGCGGAGCCCACAGCTTTACCTGGCTTCTCAGTGATGTGGGAAGAGCCTGAGCCTTAGTCCACCAAGACCGGGGGCGGGAGGCACGAGTGGGCGAGCCGGAGGAAGAGGGGTGGGAGACTTCACCACCAGAGGGCGCCCGCGCCCAGCCGCCGCTCTGCAGTGTCCACAGCCTGCGCGGGCTCCAGACGGGCGAGCGCCCCAGCTCTCCTGCGAACAAGTGGAGGCCCAGGAACGCGAGGACTGTTTTCTTCGCTGGGTAGTTAGTTCCTCACAGGCGGGAACCAATGCAGTGGGATTCCCAGCTCTATGTCCAGAAGAGGGTTCAGCACAGGAGTGAATGAATGAATGAATGAATGACGATGAGTGTAGTTTCACAGCGCACTTAATGGGGCGCTGAAGTAGTTTTGGAAAACTAGACACAAAAGACACTCATCCCCAACACTGGAGTCCCAGAGCTCCTACAGCTTCCTGCTGACCGCCTCCACCGGGGGCCCCCAGCTGGAGCAGCTGAGCCCAGGCCCTGCCAGTCCTGCCCACTCCCTCAATGGGGGGGGGGCGGCTCTGGGACTCTGCAGGGACAGAGGCCTGGCCCCACCTTGCGCACCTTCGATGGACAAGGGAACAGAATCCACTCTACCGTCTGGCTATACGGAGAGGGGCAGGGAGAGGTGGCTGCAGCAGCCTGTAGTGGCTAGCAAGGCCCAAAAGGGCGCTTTTCTCCTTCCAGCGCCTCCGGCCTCCACGGAGGCCATCTCAGGGGGGCGCAGAGAACTGCCAGGAGGGCTGGACACCACCGAGGGGCATCTCCAGTGCTGTTTTCCGGACCAGAAAGGCCCAGGGAGGGCAGGCGGGAGGGAGGAAGGAAAGGAGTTATCGCAGCACTTTGGGTCACACAGAGCATTCACTGGGGAGAGGGAGAAAACACTGAAGTTTACACAATTATTTCTAGCTTCTATTTATTGAGCACTTCTCCGTGCGGAGCAGAGTCTCCTTCAATCCCCCCAGTTTCACTCCCCGGGGTGGGAACTGTGATTAGCCCATTTCCCAGTTGAGAAACAGAGGTACAAAGGGTTCATTAAACTTACTGAGAGCTTGGGCGGGAACTGCTTTTGCTTCCTTTCCACGGCACAGGATCGCATTTTAGAGCCCCAGTTTCACAGTTGAGGAAACCATGCTTGGCTAGTGAAACGATAGCCTTGGCTTGGAATCAGAATTGCTCCGAATGCAAAGATCCAGCTCCTACCATTTTAGGCCGAGCTTTGGGGCCATGGTGCAGCGGGCCTGGGTCGGTGGTCACATCGAGGTCCTACACTCTGAAAACAGGAGGCTCTTAGCTACCTCAGGTGCTGCCCACCCCATCAGCCCTCACCCCTAGGGCCGACTTTGCTTTTCCTTGGTTCTCATTCAGTTCTAGCCTATGGAAGTCAGTGTCTCCATCTGGACAATGGGGACAATAGCCAGCCCTTCCGGCCAGCCTCACTATGGGGCCAGGCTCCTCACTGCAAGTCAAACTTACAGAGCAGGGCCCAATGGGACCCGCGAAGGCCAAAGGCCTGACCACGCTACAGCCCCAGGAGCACCCCTGGCGCGGAGAAGGGGAGGCAGGGAGCGGACAGTCGGAGAGGCCCGGTTGGAGGGGACGCCAGGCCGAGACCCTGGCCGTCGGGTCCCGGCCCCAGGCCCGGCCCCGCCCCGCCCCGCCCCGCCCCTCCCCAGGCCCCGCCCCGCCCCGCCCCTCCCCAGGCCCCGCCCCGCCCCGCCCCGCCCCGCCCCGGGCTCCGCCCCGCCCCGCTCTCGCCTAAAGCGCCGGGCGCTCTCTCCTCGCCGACGCACTTTCACTCTCCGCCGCTGCGCTCGCTCCGCCTCTGGCCTTGGTGTCCCGTCCGCCTTCGCCGCCGCCCGCCAGTGCCATGGATGCCAAGGTCGTCGCCGCGCTGACCCTCGTGCTGGCTGCGCTCTGCCTCAGCGACGGTGAGTGCGCTCGGCGGCGCGGGCTGGGCGGGAGCCCTGCTCCCGCTCCCGGCTCTGTACGGGGCCGCGGTTCCCCTGCCTGCTCCGCGCTGCCCGGAGCGAGCCCAGTTCGCGCGGTTGCGCACAGGGCGACGCAGCGCATGTCGCGGGGCGCGCTCCCTAGGGATGCGGCGGCGGAGCCCCGCGCTCCGCGCCCCAGCGCTCAGGCGTGGCTCTCCGCAGCCCGGCTCGAGTTCTGGGACAGCCGTCCGGCCGCTAGATTTAGAGCGGGCTTCCGAGCGAGGTCGCGCAAGATAACTGGGTGTGCACGCCGGAATGGGGGGCGCGCGGGACCCTGGCCCTTGCCGGCCCCCCCAACAACTAGTGCCTTCCCGCGCCCGGCTTGGTTTCCAGAGGCGTATGGGCTCTGAGGCTTCGCTGCGCACGGAGCTGGAGATGCGATCCGCGGTTGGTGTGGGAGGGATCTCCACGCAAAGCTTGATTCGCGTTGTGCTTGTGGTGGCGGTGTGATCGCATGCAATAGCGTGGCTGCCCCTCCACTCGGGGCCGACCTTCATTTTGCGGCCCCCAAGCCAGGCTCCGAGGACGGGATGTACGGAGCAGCGGTGGGTTCGCGCCACCCGCGCGGCCATGCTTCTGCTCAGCTCCATGGTCCTCAGTGACGCCGTGTACCTGGGGCTGTCCGGCCACTGCCTCCCGGCCTCTTCCCGGGGTCCCCTACAGAGGCCCAGGGCCTGTCCAGGTCGCGCGTGCCCTAGCCCCCAAAACACACCTACAGACAGGCGCCGTTGTCAGCAGCCAGGCCAGTGCTCCACCTCAGAATGAGCGCTACCTGCAGAGTCCTTTCCAAGGTCTTAGGGCCACTGGGCAAAGTGCTGTCCAGCTTCACGGAGAGGTAGACAGCCTTTTTTTTTTTTTTTCCTATTGAAGCTTAAGTGAATCTCACTGTCCTGGCACAGGACACCACTGCTGAAAACCAAAATAAACTCTTTGCTCTGAACACACAAAACAAAACCATGTTAGTCAGGCCATGCTGCTAGTTCTATTCTTGGCTGCGAAGTTTCCGACAAACTGCAAAAGCTTGGAGGACATTCTGAGTGCTCTAGGTGCGGCTGAGGTCTGTGCAGGGCCCGAGCTCCTGGAGCACAGGGCTGGGTTCTGGGAAAACCCCTGCTGCATTCTGTCCTGCCATGGTCAGGAAGCCAGTGTGGGTAAAATGAGCATGCATGGGACTGGGCCAGGCAGGGGGCCTGGGCTTACAGAGATTCTTGGCTGACCCCTGGGAAGTGTTCCTTAAAAGTGTAGTAAGTTGTTGGTCAGAGCTGCAGAGGGACCAGATCAAAGGTGATTTAGAATTTTTCTCCTAGCCAAAAAAGTGTCCCAAACTGAGTATCTTCAGTGACTTCCAGGTCATGGGGGCACCCTGATTTGGGTATTAACAACTGAGAGGTCTGGTGAGCGTGGAGGTGTCATTGCACACTTCTCTGGGGAAATGGTGCTGCTCCTAGCTTCCCCATCCCCTGGGGAGCTGCAGAAAGGACCTAAATGCAGGGACCCAGGTCATTGAATCTTCAGCATAACTGATCTGGGGGCTGCACAGCCAGACTCCTCCTGACCCTGGAAAGCTTTGGTTGCTTTCCCCTCTTGGCAGCCAGGTGGCCAGGTCAGGGTCCTGGTCTCCAGGCTGGTGTGGTTCTCTTTGCATGCCAAGGCCAGAATACACTGTTGGAACTCTTGGAGCCAGAGTACCCATGCTGTGTCCCAAAACTGCACCTGGGAAACCCTGTTGAGGTTCAGATTAGGGCTCCTGCCCTCCCCCCACTGGTTGACCTCAGCCAAGCAGTTGGGCCCCTGAGTTCCTGGACTTCCAGGGGTTAAGCCCAGGGTGGGCCCCATTTTCAGACCAGCCTTGTCTCCTATATCTCCACTAGAGTGGAAGGTTCTCTGATAACTGCTCTGAAAAAAAGCCAAGATCACCAGGTCCCAACCCCTAGTAACATTTGGGCTAATCAGGTGTCTTTCCTGCACATCCAAAACACTTGCAGAAGTTAGTAATATTGACAGAAAGCTGGGGGAAAGAACACAAGGTGGACACAATCCACTGAGTTCTCTTGATAAGGGCACTCGGGGCTCTGTCACTTTAAAAAACCTGCTGAAATTCCCACTTGATAGGCAAGCAACTGGGTCCTGGGAGTAGGAATAAGAATTGCTTTTGAAGGAATGGATAATCCCAGGGGATGAAGAGGGGAAGAAGAGAAAAAGAGAAAGCCTGTGTTTTGAGCCCAGACTCAGCTCTGATTTCTGGCCTGATCCCCACTGCAAGGTTAGTGGAGCCAGAGCAGCTCCTTGGACATTGGAGAGCAGCAGCCCCCAACAGCCACAGCACTCACGCTTTGTACCTTCCAACTCCCTGTTGCTCTAGGGTTGGGGCCTGTCCTTTCTTATCACTGGCCCAGTAGCTGCTCAGCTCAGGAGGACCCATCAGAATTCCAGGGAAACATGGAAGCTGGACACTGGGAGGGGAGGGGAGACTTTAGTTCCTCCTCTACCCAGGCTGGTGAACCCCGAGCCCTGGGCTGGCTTTCCCAGGTAGTCTGGTACAGGGCAGTACAGACATAACCTGCAAGGCACTGGGTGCAGCTGCTAAAAGCCAGGCCTGGTGGAGACTTTCTGGAGTTAGATCGGGGTACATGGGAAGGTGCTCCAGAGCTCTCCAGCACTATGGGTCAGCTGAGTCCCTCAAGCCAGGCCTCCTTCCTCCTGGTTTTCAGGGGGTCAAATTTGGTCTTGGGGAGGAGGGATGGTCTGCTTTTACCCTGGACTTGATGGCTAAATAGGATGCTGTACTCAGGTCAGGGCATCTCTCAACTGAATGCAACCTTTAGAAAAAAAAAAAAAATTAAGTCCCTCACTTGCAAGCGTTATTGCAGCTTCCCCACCTCTCTTGCCCAAAGGCGCAGAAGTTCAGAACCACCAGGAGGCCTCTAGGAGCTCTGTAAACAGGAGTACTAAAAAAAAAAATTCTGGACTAAATATTCTCAGAGATACATTTATTCCCTGATGAAAGCATTCACAAACTCAAATAATTTGGATTATTAAGTAGGGCTTGGATAAAATCTACAGGAAAAACCCTCATAAATCCCAGCCCCCGCAAGGCTTGCAATTCTAAACTAAAAGGGTGAGGGTGGGTTGGGCAGGAGCGTTTTGCTAATTTACACTAATGAGTGTCAATTATGGCATTTTGCAAACTGGTGAATTAGCAAACAAAGACGTAATACAACCCAGGAGGCTGGTGGGTCCCTACACAGGCAATGAAAGCCACATTTGACTCCAGACCTGATAATCTCTATTTCTTCTGGGAAGTGCTAGGGAGAAAATGGGCCCCTGGCCTGCCCCTGGGGACTCCCAGGTAGGAAGCCAGCCTGGATTCTTTTGTGGTTACCAGGTCTTAAGGTAAATGTGAGACAAGAAGACTGCAGGTGGGGGAGTGCAGTATTCCCAGGAGAGTTGGGGTGGCTCCCGGGATGAGGCCTGGGACAGGAGCAAGGAGAGGAGCCTGGAGCCTCCGTGTGCCCCTCCCCGGTTCTGAGGAGGGAGGGCTTTCTTTGTTGGCCTTGGAGGAGGTAATCTTGCGAAGAATAACTGGGAACCTCAGTACCTTGGACTGAAACAGTTCTCTCCCGTGACTTACATCCTGTATCTTAAGACATCTATCTGATCAGGGGCTTCTTGTTTTAATTTCCCCACCCTCCTTCCTAAGGTCCATCTCTCCACAGGTCCTTTTGACCTCTTGGCCTGTAGAAGCCGAGCCCAAGGAGAAGGTCTTTGCCAGGACACACGCATGACTCATCCCATTGCTGTCCAACCTCCCATCATTCCACCACCTTCTCCCTGGGCTGCAGACCCAGACACGTGTGTATCTCTGAGGCCTAGCAGGATAGTAAGAGGCCGCCTTGTTCTCATTACCTCTTCTAGGGAAACCGGTCAGCCTGAGCTACAGATGTCCTTGTCGATTCTTCGAGACCTACGTTGCCAGAGCCAACGTCAAGCATCTCAAAATCCTCAACACTCCAAACTGTGCCCTTCAGATCGTGTAAGTTGGAGCATCATCATCCAGGAATGTGGCATCTACTAGGCACCTAACTGGCAGATTTGGTAAAGCTAGAGAAATGATGCAGGCCAAGTGTCCAGCCTTGAACTTGGCAAAATTAGAGGCAGCTGTTACTACAATGAAGCACTTGAGTGCACCCGCAGGCAGCAGTTTCCAAAGCCACTCTGAACCTTGGAGCCTTGCTGCGCTCACAGTGGTCCTGTCTCTTCTTTCCAACTGCCTCCCTTCAGCACAAGTAATGGCAGTCCATTTGGATGCACCTCTGGCTGGAGAAACAGGCTTCACCAGTCTGTGCTTAAGTAAATTAGCCAGCCCTTGGCTAGTAACAATTTTCTCTGTCCCGCCAGTTTCAGGGCCTTGGTGCTCTCAATGAATCCTTTCTCACAGCACAAACTCGCAAGACCCCAATTCAGCTGAAGTCATCTTTAACCATTTGGTGAAACTCAATGATCAGCTCACTTAACTGCAATGTCTGAAACACCACACCTGAGTTTGTGGTTTTGCTGGTGCTAACATTTTATTTCATTCGTGTGGGAAACGAGACAAACCAAAATCACACACACAGGAGACAGAGATCGCGTGGCCTTCAGTGCAGGAGTCTGGGCGAGGTGTGCAAGAAAGTCATACTTGGCTACCCGTTGCTTAGCCATCCAGTGCCCTGAGCACCCGTGCATACACACAGCACACTTATGTGTCCACATGCCCGGGAGGTGATGCTGGGGGTCTCCTGGGGGGAGCCCACCTCCTGAAAAGTCTCAATGCTGCAAACTGATGGGGATACAGCAGTTAGTATGAAAGCTGCAACTTCCTGAAGACTATTCTGCCCAATGCCAACTGTTTTTAGGTTTGATTTTCATTGTCCCTTTTTCTAGCCTTTGCTGCCTTGGTGTGTTTGTCATTTACAAATGTTTTAAGGCACGAGTAGATTAATGTTTTTTCACTTTGCTTGTAATAAAATACTAGTTGTCCTTCGAGAAGTATTGATCAGATACTGAATTTAGTGGCATGGGCCTGCTTGACTGTACATATTATGCTGGTTCACTTGCCTACGGATCCACCTTGAAGGTGAAGAAGTCACGTATAATTTTCGGGTCTGGGTAAACACAAAGTTAATAAACAGCAAGACCTAGATTTGAACTTCCATCCACCTTGCTTCAAGCTACAACCCTCTGCACACCTC
The DNA here is from genome assembly GCF_964194185.1 of Rhinolophus hipposideros. Lineage (NCBI taxonomy): Eukaryota > Metazoa > Chordata > Mammalia > Chiroptera > Rhinolophidae > Rhinolophus > Rhinolophus hipposideros. Next base: position 65,974,343 of record NC_138061.1, read on the forward strand.
CTTCACTAACTGGCAGGTTGTGTGAAGACCCTTCTGGGCATCCCAGAGCCCCTGTGCTGGCCTTAGGTGTCCTCACAGATCTGTGAGTGGCTGCCAGGAGTGTCCTCAGGCTACCTGAGATTCCCTGGCACTCAGGGCTGTATGGAAAGCGGTCTAGAGAAAAGCCCAGGTCCTCCTCCAGGAGTGTGCAGTCAGGCTGTGAGTGGACGTGAGAAGTGTGAGGAACTTTTAGAAAACAAGTGAGACCATAGGACACTGTGAACTTGTAAAATCTCTCTGGAAACCGTTTTCTGGCAAATTACCTATCCTCCCCCTCCCCCAGCCCGTGCAGCCCTCCCCTCACTGCACTCTCACCTCTCCCCATTCCCCAGACCTGTCCTCTGCAAGTCTCCTGCCTCCAGGCTTACTCTTAAGTCTGTCTTCTACGTACTATCAGGATGATTTGCCAAAACAAAAATCTAGTTCTGTTACTCTGCAGTTTAAAGTCCTCACACGTTCCCATAATCCTGCAGACAGAGCCCTTCTTCTTTGCCCTTCCATCTGGCCACAGGTTTCTCGAGCATCCTGTCCCCCACTAGCCCAGTTCCTACTTATCGTTCAGTGTCCAGTGCAAATGATCCCTATGGGAGTTCTCAATGGACTGCCCCCTACAGACCTTTGTCACTCCCCATATCTCTGCTGTGAAGCTTGCCACACTGATCGCATTGTGTTCCCCACTGCATCTGAGTGCCTCCTGACCCTTAGCCTGCCAAGCAGGCCCCTGGCTCCAGTCAGAGTCCTGACACAGATGTCGGACGCGCAGATGTACTGGTCGCAGCATGGCTTCCTTCCCACTTGGTCACCGGCACACTGTCCCCTCTTGTTTTGGCAGGGCAAAGCTGAAGAACAACAACAGACAAGTGTGCATTGACCCGAAAGTGAAGTGGATTCAGGAATACCTGGAGAAAGCTTTAAACAAGTAAGCACACAGCCAAAAAGGACTTTCCACTAGAGCCACTGGAGGAAAGCCAAACCTGTATGAAAGACAAAAGGGGAAGTGTGGGGGAGGAAGGCCTGGATGTGAGGGCCAGGCGTGCCTGCGGGCAGGGCACTGATCTGGGGACGTGGGAGGTTTGCCCAGCGTGTAGACAGCTGCATTTATAGCATATGGTACGATATCACAGCTTATGTGCATTTGCGCCCCTGACCCTTGCAGATTAGCTGTTTTATAACTGGGGTTTTTCTACAAACTTGTATTATCTCAATAGCATTTCCCATCAGTCACTTCCCTCATGATCGTCAAAATCATCATCATTCTCATTGTCCTCTTTTAAATCAGTGATTACTTCAAGATCTGTATTTGGTTTGTTTTGGAGTTTTTCCTCTTCTCCCTGGGGAGTCTGGGCACAGTCAGGTGATGGCCAAGCATGGAGTTCAAACAAGTGTCCTTTCTCCAGACACTGAGGTGTGGGGAGGACTGGGGGTGCCCCCTCGGGCGCGCCCCTCCTGGAATGAAGGCCCAGGGTGACTCAGACACTGACCATGCTAGGCAGCGGCCACCACCAGCACCGTTTCCTTCAAGCTCGGTGAATGGACCTGTGGGCTCCATGTGGAAGCCACCATCACTGGGGACTTGTGCTCAGACACCCTCTGCAAGTCATTCTCAGCCCCTCCCTGCCTCCAAGAGCATGCTTTCATCTCGCTTCTGCTTATCACGTCTGTACACGCTCGCTCCCTTGCTCGCTGCTCAGGGAGGAGGGTCATGGCTGGGGCTCCCGCCCCTCTTCCCATTGCCCTCCTTCCTGCTCAGGCCCTCTGTGAGAATCTATCTGCTCAGGCCTCCTCCGGACTAGGGCTGGCCTTCTGGGGAATGGGACACCATGCCTTCGCCTTCCCACTAAAGACAAGTCTCTGCAGAATCAAATGTAACTTTCAACCTGAGCGCTTGCTTTGAGGAATTTGCTTTCTGTGATTGCCCCTGAAGCCTGTGTGTGCTATGGAGGCTCTAGAAACACTGAGGTTTGTGAGCTCTGAGGTGAAAAAAATAAGTGAGTAAACAAGCCTCTTGTTACTAACCCCTGCTCCTGAAGCCACAACAGGGTTTCAGGTTCTGATCAGAAATGTTGGCAAGATGAAATTTCTACACATAAATGTGATCCACAGATGGGCCTGATGCTATTTGTAACTTCTTGCAAGGCATTTTTTTATATATTTTTGTGCACAATTTTTTAAACATTTCTTTAGAAAACAAATGTATCTCAGAATATATTTATAGTCGATCAATTCATACATTTGAAGTGGAGCCATATGAATGTCAGTAGGTTACGTTTCTCTATTATCTTAAACTACTGGCAATTTGTAAAGTACATATGACATAGAAATGTGATTGCAGCTTTTTAATGTTAGCCACAGTGTATTTTTTCACTTGTATTAAAATTGTATCAAATGTGACATTATCTGCACTGGCAATAAAATGCTAATTGTTTCATGATATGAACATCCTACTGTATGTGGGAATTCATTTACCTACAGTAAAAGCCATCAGTGAGATGTGGAGTTCTTCCATATTTCCCGAGTTTATGAGGACCAACCGGCCTGCTAGTCAGCTGCTGTGGATCTCTTCTGCCGAGGTCACGTGCGACAAAACATGGGGCTTGCTCGGGGTCAGGATAGATCCGCAACTCAAGTTTTTGTGTCTTTTTATTTTTATTTTTAACCCAATGGAAGCAGCAGTACTCGTTTTCTGAAGAATAATACTTGGCTCACTAATTCCTCTTCCCCTTTGTTCTCCTCAGTTCTCCTAACATCCCCATGTAATCTCTAGAGACTCAACCCTGGTAATATCCAGCTTTCACATTTTCCCATGTAAAAATCCCATAATTCCAACCCATGGTTAATATCAAGCTTTCTGAGGAACAGGTGGTCTTATCCCATATATCATGAAATACCATTCAGCTTGAGTCATTTTAATGGGACAGTCATGAGAAAGTTGCTCTCATAAAATGCTGCTAACCAGCTCTCTCCTTGCTCTCCAGAACAATCCCAGTCATTCCCAGGGGGTCTGTAAGCATCCAGAAAGGAGAATGTGATGTGGGCCTCCTTCTTTCTTGTCTCCTGGATGGCCTCTGAACCTTGGGCCTCCAGCTCTAATTTGCAATGCAGAGATTTTTCAGATAAAGCAGAGAGTTCAGCTCTGCACTGAGAAAGAAGGAAGCCCTGGAAAGCAGGTTGGGGTGAGATAGGAGACCATGTCCAATCAGTGGCTGGCCTTCACATCCTTTTAGATGTGAATTCCTTTCTCCACTGGAAGCCCCAGGCTGTAGGGGAGTCAGGGTCAAGGAGGCAAATTGTCAATTGCTGTCACCAGTTCACAGGTGTTGTGGAAGCCCATGTAACATTTTTTTTGAATTGGGGCAAATGTCTCATTTATTTTATGGAGCATGGATGGACAGTGCTTGGCCCAGGGGCCTCCAGGCCTGAGACTGAAGACAGTGAAACCAGTACACGGGCCAGGCATAAATATTGTGCAGACTAAGACAGATTCTTGTTTATTTCAACATTATTAATGGTTCTACTAATTTTATCGAAGGGGACGCAGAGAAGAAAAAGTGGGGAAAAAAGAAAAGATAGGAAAAAAGAAGCGACAGAAGAAGAGAAAGGCTGCTCAGAAAAGGAAAAACTAGTTACCTACCACCTGGAGATGGACTGCAGTGCACTCTGCCCTGTCCCCGTGCTTTGTAAATCTGCTCTCACCTCCCAGGGCAGACACCCTGCCTCCTGAGTGGCCCTCAGACTTCCCAGGGGGAGCAGCGCTTTGCAGCCCCTGTGACCACACTGGCTCCTGCTTTTCCATGCTTATTAAGGTTCCTCTGGGTCTGCTAAGTTATGAAGAAAGTAGTTGCACAGAAACTGGGGTTGGGTCGTGGGACACAGACACTGTGTGCTCTGGACTGTCTAGAACAGCTCGGACTCTAGAATGGCTCAGGACTCTATGCAGAGTGGCTGGGGTCTCCAGCATTGCCCCACGCCCCACCCCCCTCATGCCCCCACCCCAGCCCTCCATCCCCTCTCTTAGAAGGCCCTGACTTACAATCTGCCATCCTGTCTGAGACCAGCATGTGGCCACCTGGCCAAGCACAGAGCAGTCTGCTAGCCCAGCAGCAGAACCTCAGCCAGGAGGGGGCATGTGCCTTATGTGCTCTCATTTGTCTCTACTCTTGCCACCCATCCTGGCCTTCTGGGGCAGAGCTGGCTGTGGCCATTACATTTGCAGGTGATAATTGACTCCTTTTCCCAAGTGTCCATTGTTTGGCCCACCACCTCTCTGCTTGCTTGGGTGGGACTTTTTTAGCCCCTGTCACTGTGCCGGGGGCTGTGTGAGCAGCTTTACTTCCAAGCTAGGATGGATTTCTGCAGACCATGCAGGGAGAGCTGGGATGAGCCCTTTTGCTGCCAGAGAGCAGATGTGGAAGTGCTTCTCAGGGAACCTCCTTGCTGGGTAGTTCATTTTGTAGATTCTTTACACGGGTCCCGGACGACATGGAGGAACTTTGCGAAGGGGCTGCAGCTCCTGGATTCCTAGCTTATCCCCTCCCCCTCCAAGACCCTGTGCAATTAGGTTGCAGGACACAGCTGCCTTAGTCTTCACTCATGGGAAATATCTGCTTAAAGTGGACATGGTTCAAGTTCTAGAACTTTCCTCACTCCTCTCCCTACAGAATTATGTGTGAGATTTCTTGCCAAGTCTTTCTAATTTGGACCGGAAGGATGGGATCACGAGGGAGGGGGAGGGAGAGCATGGCCCTGATGTCAGTAGAGCTTTGAAAAAGGATGCCTTAAATATCTACTCTTCTCCCCATCCCCCATCACACATAAACACACACCTTGAACCCCAGACTGCTGGTTATAATTTCAGTACATGGATCCAGAAAGAGGAAGTGGATGGAGGACAAAGCAGATGGATTTCAGGAGAAGAAAACTCCAGGTCCCTGTGTGTCAGACTCACCTGGGTCGCACAGCACTGTGTCCCCCTCAACCTCTAATGTGCTCCTTTGTGATTGCAGCATGGAGCATTACTGCCTACCTTTCCCCAGTGGAGAAACATCCCACTAGGGCCCTGTAGCCAAAGACCTTTTGTGTCCCACTGCCACCCTTTCAGCTGGCTGTCTCCCAGCCTGGGCCCCTCTTGCCAGCACCGGGGGTAGCAGGCCTGCTCCTGGGTGTGTGGGGATCACTCACCCTGCCCTCCCACCTCTGAAGGCATCTGGATGTTAGCTGAGCTGCCCAGGGCCTCGGTCCTTTCTGAGGCAGCAGCAGAAGTCCAGTGTGTGGGAGTTCGGCTGGGCTAGTCCTAATTCTTAGAGAAGCACCCACGAGAGGGTAAGACCTGCGCCCCCATTGCTGTCCTTCATTCTTCACACTGTGGAGCAGCTATCTCTGTGCCTAGAGAGGGTGACAGGCCTGCCCTGTGCACCGAGGACAGCTAACTGCCCTCCAGTAGCAGTAGGTCAGGCCATTGCTGCTCTGAGGTGACAAAGTGATTTCTGCAGCGCTCATGGGGACAGTGCCTCCCACTTGTCGTGGGAGAACAGGGCCTGCAGGGATTAAGAGAGCAGGAAACAGGCAAACACCATCCTGCCCTCCCATCACTCCACTGGCCCTGGGCCTCACTGTATCTGACAAGTGGGCATAGACTCAGCCCCACTAAAGGGTCCTCCTGGGTTACTGGGGAAGAGCCGAAGAGCCGGACCTGCATGCCATGGTGGGTTGAAACTGGGCAATGTTCACACATCTGTATCAGGTGAGCAATGAGGGGCCACTCCTGTGCCCAGCCCTCCAAGGCTACCCCTGGCAAGGCCACTGAGAGATCCCGGGGCAACTATGGGAGTAGGGGGGCAAGCGGTGGTACCCAGGCCCTGGATGGGCCAGCAGCCTGTGCTGGGCTCCACGAGAGGCCACCGAACGTCTGCACTGGGAGAAAGCAGCGTGCCCTGTCCTGTCCTGTGACCACTGTGCCAGGCCAGCTCCATGTCCTCGTTCATCTGCCATGCCCTAAGCTTGCTGCACCAGTCTGTCCCCTCCGCTTCCAGCCCCCATCCATCCCTCTGCTTTGGCCATGCTATCTCTCTTACTAGCCTCCCTACCCAGGGCCTTGGAAGGGAGAAGAGATGCGGCTGGCTGCTTCGATTTGGAATTCAAAGATCAGGAGTGGGGGGCTGGCTGGAGTGGGCGGGCTTGGCCTCTCAGTGTGAGGCCTGGCCGCTGCGGGAACCCGCCTTAATGGTGTCTCCCTCTCTTCTGTTAACAGGAGGTTCAAGATGTGAGAGGCGCAGGTTGTGTCAGACGCCTGAGGAAGCCTTACAGTAGGAGGCCAGGTCTGAGATCAGTGTTAGGAAGGGACCCCAGCCCGGGAAGACCCAGTGCATTTCCCAGGGCTTTGTTTTGCACAGTTTGCCTTACTTTCACCATTTGATTATGTAGCAAAATATATTCTGTTTCTTTTCCATTTAGCTTGATTACCCAATGTCACTGGTGACAGGAACTTAGAGTAAAACCATTATTTTATGTTATTATAATATCTTTCCCAATGGAGCCCTTGGTCTGACTAGGGTTCCTGAGTTTTATGTTCTTCTAAGCTGCATAGGCTGGGATCCCAGACTGAGAACTCCCCTCCCTCTCCCGGAGTCATCAAGCAGGACCAGTCAGCATGGGCAAACCCTAGTGAAGGCTACTGGAGGGCTAGGCTCCAGAGGGCTAGGTAGGAAGCTGACCTTCCTACAGGTGAGCTTCCCTGAGCTGCGGCAGGCAGGAGGTGAGGCCAGAGCAGGGCAAGATGCACCCTTCATCCGAGCTCTCCTCTACATCCCATCACGTTCTTCTCATCATTCTCTCTCTCATCCATCATCATGTGTATCCAAGACTGTCTCCATGACCCTGGAAAAGGACTCTCTCGAGAAGAAAGCTTTAATTTAAACAGGGCACCAAGAACAAATCAAAACGTATTCTGTTACAGGTCCTGGACACGCTGCACATCTGTGTCTAGTTTGGAATATTGTGTGTTGTCCAATCCTGTGTTTATGTTCAGAGCCAGTGTCCTCGGTGCTGCATGGTCAGTTCCTCATATGTATGCAGAGGCTGAGAGTGAGGATGTGCCCCTTGGGGTCTCTGACCAGGCCCCTGCCTAGGGCTGTGATAATTTGGGTGGATGACCTTGTTTCCCACTGATCAAAGCCATGGGGGTCAACGGAGCCAAGTGGACTTCGGTTTGCAGCAGCACTGACCTCTGAGGACACTGCCTCCATAGATGCTGGTATGTCAGCACTGTAGTGAGTTTATCTCGTTGGGTCAAGCCCAGCATTATTTTGGGACTAACAGAAATAAGAAAAGAATTCTCAACTCTTTTTGGTTTTGAAATCCCGATCCGTAAAATAACCGAGCTTGGGAATGTTTTTCCTGGTTGGACTCTCACCTCATTTTGGGTCACCATTTGGCAATCCCATCATCTCTTCCCTTACACTGTGGCCCCTGGACCTTGTCACTGCTGCTGTTACCCTGTGCTTCCAGGAAGCCCAGCAGGCTATTTGTCTTAGAAAATGATGGCACATTTGGGAAAGCTGGGTTAAGGACCCTGATGTTTGGGCTGTTTCTCCTTGCCTACTAGGGCAGTTTGTAGAGTGACATGAAAAAAATTAAATTTTTCACTTTTTAAAAAGGTAGGCACTGAGGGTTTTTTGTTTGTTTTGTTTTATTTTTCATTTGGTCTGACTAATTTTGCCCCTTTGGTTCAAGATCCTAGTAAACTTTTTAAAATTAAGCAAGTGGAAAAAAAGAAGGGCAAAACAAGGAAATGTATCAATTGACAGGACATTGCAAATAACAAGCAGAAAGTATATTATAGTAAAATTATCTTGAATTGTAGGTGTTTTTAGATTCAGTAATGTTTGGGTTATTAGTAGCATGTGTTAGGCATTTCCATAAGTGTTCCTTAAAATTGGATATTCATAGTAGAAGGGCAATCCACCAACCAAATAAAAATTCACATCCTCCAAATTATGTTATATTAAAAAAAAGTGTATGGGGACTTTATTAGTTGTAAGGGATACAGAACTGGTTTCAAAACCCTCTTTTGAAATTAACCTGTCACTACAGGGCTCCTGAATTCTACCTGAAGCTATTGAATTTTCAGTGGGAGGGTCATTTGCCAGGTAATCCAAGATATTCAAAAATCTGGTGACAAATTTGGAAGCATCTTCCCTTGGAATCTATGAACCAGAACCTAAATCTGTTACTCTGAGGAAATAAATAACGCCCCTAAATCTTGACTACGATTAAATAAAGAATCATTTCTGTTTCTCCCCTATAGGGGGAAAAATAGGTAAGAGTAGAAACTGCAGGGAAAATTATTTGTGTAAAAATTCCTGTTTTCGATTTGCCCCTAAAAGGTGACTTCCCGGCTAAAGCAAATATGCATTTAAATGGGCCATTTGCAAAGGAAAAGGCTCTCCCTGTTGCTTTCAAAATACAAGTCAAGTGCCTCAGGTGTTCAGGAGTTACCCAGCAGTTCCTTCAGGCCCAGTGCTGCCTCTACCCGACATTCCCTTGGGCTCAGCGTAACCTCCAGGGGGTCCTCTGCTGCCAGCCTTTGCATTGCCCGGGGACGGGGGCGGGGCACAAGGGGCACAGATGTGCTGTGTGTTGTAATCTGTGCTATGTGTTTGCGCTGTTGTTTGTCCTGCTGTCTCAGGCCAGGTGCTGAGACCCCAGCGAGGGAGGCTCTCCTTTGCTTGAGCAGAGGGCTGCGGAGCCCCTGTGTGAAGTCCAGAGTTTCAAAGCCTTTCCAGTGATCTCATTTCATCCTCCTTTTCTGACCATGGCCTGGTGTGATCACCATGGGCTCCCTGGCTGGGACGTGTATCACCTTTCCCAGGTGCGGCGCCTTTTGCAGCTGGATAATTGTGGGGTGCTGGTCCCTCTACACATCTCCCCTGACCCATTCTGAGGGAACCCATCCCTGGGAAACGCTCCCTAGAAACGTCCGCATCCCCTCAGCAGGCCACTGACAGCCAAGTTGAAAACCCCACAGAAAATAAATTATCCCGCCGCCTCGCTGGACTCTCAGTCTCTGACTAGTGATGGGCTCAGTGTTACATGTGATAAATACTGTATTTTGTATTGTTTAAATTGCATCTCCCAGATAATGTGAAAATGGTCCAGGAGAAGGCAGCTTCCTATATGCAGTGTGCTTTTTTAAAAAAATAAGTAACAACTCCTTTTGAGAAACAATTTCTACTTTGAAGTCATATTAATGAAAAGATGTATATGCACTTATAATTGTCCTAATAAAGACATGTATTCAAATGTAGCAGCCAATGGATTGAAATTAGTATTACTGTTTGGAATTTTCCAGACTTGATTTTTCTCCCTCAAACCCTGCAGAGAAGGGTGTGTGATCGTAGCTGCAATGGTTAGTGGGAAGCAGGCTGTTGTAATGTGAAACATGAGCAAGGATTCTAAGTGCTACCCGCCTCTCTTGGTGCACTAATGTGGAGCTGGGAGAGACATACCCTTTTCTCTGCGTGTCCATAGTGTGGCTGGAGCCCCTCTTAATGGCAAGCTAGTCCTTTGTTCTAGAAGGATGGCTCTGGAAGAAGGCCAGGTGTTTGTCTGACAGCTGTGGAGAAAGATACCTCCACAATGAAAATGAAAATTCCATTCCTTCCAGTTAGTTACTCAACCTAAAACCTTATAATAGTCATCTTTGATTTATTGTATTCTCTCACAACTCCAAGCTAAAGCATTAACAAACCCAACTAGTTGCTTTCAGAATATATGCAGAAGTCAATCACTTCTCACCCCTGTCCTCAGCATGCTCAGTGGGTGATGAGAGGTGGTCCCTGAAGGCACTGCTGAGGACCAGCCTCCAGGGCCTTTCCTGTCCTGTACAGGGGCCCTTCTGGCAGCTGATTCTCTCAGACTGTCCTGCACACTGCACACAGATGAGCCCCTCATACAGGTCTCTTGTCTTCACGGGGATCACGCCTTCACGCTTTCTACCACATTCTCTCTGGTCCCTGTCAACCATGCTGGAAAGGAGAGGCCTGCACAAACACCCCGAATGTCCCAGTCCAGATTGTTGTGCCCTCTGGGCCTCTTGCCCACAGGTCCTGAAGTGACCAGGTCACCGCTGTGCTCAGAACCTCGTGTGTTAAGCATAAGGTGACCGCAGTGTGGTTGCTTAGGGACAGGAGGAAGAAAGGAGGGTTAGAGGAGGCCGCGGGGAGAGGCGTGTAGGTGTTCTGCAACAAGTGTGGTGTGAAGGTGAGGCTCAGTCGCCCCAGCAATGGTACTGAAGCTCAGCATCATCAGGAGGCAGGATGGTTAGTCTGGAATAGTGTAGGGGAGCCATTTTTCTCCCTCTCTCAACTTGCTGCTCCCTGGGGTCCACAGAGCTGGAATCAGCTCACACCTGCCTCTACTTACACCCTCAGCAAAGCTCAAACACCAACTGGAGCTACACGTCATTCGACTTGAGCTTCTCCTTCTCAGCTCACAGGTGGGGAGAAGCCTCCTGGTGGGGGTCTTGTTGGTTTCCTGAGTGGCTGTGCAGCACTGGTTCCACACACTCTACCACTATTCTAGCACTAGGAATTAACCACCTCCGGGTTCATTTTTAGGAATATTGACTCTTCACAACGATGTCGTGTAAAACAAAAAGTTCATGGCCCACCGAGCTCTCCATGGCGGCTGGCCCTTGTTAGTCAGCGATATCTGTGGTGTCAGGCTGCACTAGGTGGTATGGAGACGCGTGAGCGAGACAGCTGGCTCCCTGCTTTCATGGAGCCTATAGTCTGGGGGACTGACTTACAATTAAGTGAACGTTTTCCTAAAGCTGGTACATGTAGGACAGATGTCAGGAAGCGAGAGCACCATCAAGGGCCCCTAAAAGTAGCAGTGGTAAAGGGGGGACCTTAGAAACGTAGGCTCTTCTGGGGGTGACCCACTGACACACAAGGATTGCAGTTGGGAGCCCCTGTGCGGCCCTGCTGTGAGTTAGAAACAGGAGCTTATTCTGCCAGGGGTACAGCTCACACAGGAGCCCAGCATGAGGGGAGAGGAAGCTGGATTTCAGCCCCCGCACTGCACCCCTGTGTAGGGCACAACTCTCATGGATGCAGCTGACAACTGCCCTTCATAGGGATGGGTCCAGGCAGCTGGGAAACGCCATGAAGGGGTCCCCTCAGCACAACTACTGGATGGTGTAGACCCCAGCCCAGGCTGTTCAACCCAATTTTCTGTCCCAGAAACACAGAGCTGTGATTCAGACCTCATGATGTCCTCAGGGGTTTGCTGTGCCTATGACTGAGAACCACGGGAGTGTGGGTAGTGGGAGCCAGAGAAGCAGAGGGAGCTACGACTGGATGAAACAAATTCAACGAGAAAAGTGGGGATGAGAAACTTCTTAGCCCTAGAGGTGAGGTGTGGCAGCTCACGGGACAGGAGTGACTGCAAAGCTCCCTTTTGTGGTCCAGCCACATTCCCTGCTCTTGGGGTCTGGGTATTCTAAATAAATCTTAGACTTGAGAGCTAAAATGGGGATTTTTGCTAATTACATGCAAATAACCATCATTAGGGGCAACTAGGCAAGCAGAGTGGGCAAGGCAATCAGGCAGGAAAGAGGCAGTGGTCTGGCACACACATGTTATGTCGGAGACCTTCTCCCCCTTTCCCCTCGCCAGTCTCCCCAGGGGTCTTTTCTGGGCCCTCTCCCTTGGCTTCAGCTTGAACTCCAAGGAAAGACCATTCAGGCCTGTCCTTGCTACCCTGTTAAGATTGATAAAGGACCCAAAGGCATAGCCCTGAGCCCCTCCCTGCATAAAAGGTGCACAGATTTGGTTACGGCCTAGACGCTCTTCTCTCCATGAAGGCATTCTCCAGCCAACCCAACTTGCCCAACATCAACTGTGGTGAGACAGCTGGACACAGTCAGCCTGTGGGGAGCTCCAGCCCAGCCCCACGTGTGTGGAGGGGTGGTGAGGCTCTGCCCCATAGCCTGTGCATGCAATGAGAAGAACAAACCCAGACACTGGAGTTCTCGATGCATCCAGTCCTAAGGCAACCCCTGCCAAGCTGTAAGCTCCATAGTGTCTTGTTGGGGATGGGGTTGCTTTGTTTCCAGTGCCCAGAAGAGCGCTTGTCACAGTGGGTTTCCTAAGCATTTGATGAGCAAGCTGATGCCTCAGGTTGAGAGCCGTCACAGGCCCTAGGGCTGCAGCCTCCAGGCAAGCCACAGCCAAGCCCTGCTGTTTCTACTTGACATGGAGCCACTCCAATTTCAAGGAGGTTGCTTTGCTAAGTTTTCAGGAGTTAACGTTCCTTTTACAGCAAATGAGTTGCATCTAACTCTTGGCCCATGAAACCAAACAGAAACAAAGCAGAGTGAAGCCCTAGATGGAGCCTCCCTTCCTTTAGTCTCTGCTCACTATGACCTTGTTATAAAAGTCTTTGCAGACTTCCCTTCCCTGTCCTAGCTCAACCCTCACTTCCCTCCCCCATGCTCTGGCTCATTGCTGTTTCCTTCTCATCATTATTGTGCTGTCTTCTTTCAAAGCCACTGACCATGTTTACTTGTTTATTGACTGCTTCTCCATACAAGAGGGTTAATATCATGTGGAAAGAAAGGGGCTTGGTCTGTTTTGCTCACTAATTATTGTTTGTGTCTACATAGAAGGTACTAAAGAAATATTTTTTGAATGATTCTCTGGTAAATCAGCAAAATTTTAACACACTGGAACATTTCTTGCCCATCTCTAAAATGAAGACAGCAATGCCCTCCTCACAAGGTCAATGCCCTCCTCACAAGGTCATGAGTTTGCATCTTCAAGGTCACACTGACAATCCATTATTTGGACCCAAATTTCTCTTACTCCAGTGTTTATATATTTGAGATCACACACACTGCCCCTTTTCTAGAATCCCTTGACCCTTCTTCCCCCTGGAGTCCCCAAAACATGAAATATTATAATGATTCATTTTCTGTGAGCCTAGATGAAAGAATTGTCCCTCCCACATTATTCTCAACTGTGAAATATTTCCCTCTAAAATAAGACAGAGGTGCCACTCTCGCCACTTTTGTTCAACATAGTATTATAAGTCTTGGCTAGAGCAATGAGGCAAGAAAGAGAAATAAGAAGTATCAGAATTAGAAAAGAAGTAGCAAAAATGTTTCTATTTGCAGATGACATGATTTTATGCATAGGAAATCCTGAAGACGCCACCAAAAAAAGTTAAATATTGATGTAATCAATGAATTCAGTAAAGTTTTAGGATGTAAAATTAACATACAAATATCAGTAGCATTTCTATACATGAATAACAAATTTTCTAAAAAGAAATAAAGAAATTGATTCCACTTATAATATCATCAAAACCAATAAGATACTTAGGAATAAATTTAACTAAGGAAGTGAAAGACCTCTACTCTGAAAGCTACAAGACATTGATGAAAGAGATCAAAGACACAAGTAAACAGACACTAGACAAATAAAATAACGTTGTCAAAATGTCAGTAGTACCGAAAGCCATCTGTAGTCAATGCAATAGTTATCAAGATTCCTATGGTGCTTTTACGGAGGTGGAAAAAACACTTCTAAAAGCTCCTAAAAATTTATATGAAACCACAAAAGACCCCAAATAACCAAAGAAATCCTGAGAAAGAAGAATAAAGCTGGAAGCAGCAAACTTCCAGATTTCAAGCTACAGTATAAAGGTATAGTAATAAAAACAGCATGGTACTGGTATAAAAACAGACAAATAAACTCATGGAACAGAACTGAGAGTGCAGAAATAAACCCAAGAATGTGCAGTCAACTTGTATTTGACAAGGGAGCCAAAAAATTCTCCGTGGAGAAAAGACAGTCTTTTCAATAAAAGGTACTGGAATATTTGGATATCCACATATAAGAGAATGAAACTGGACCCATACCTTATGCCACTCATAACAACTAACTCAAAATGGATTAAAAACTTAAATTTAAGACATGAAGCCATGAAACTCCTACAAGAAAATAAAGCTCCTTAGTATGGGTCTTGGTAATGATTTTTTGGAACATTTCTTTGGTCATCTCTAAAATAAAGATTTGTTGTCACCAAACAAAATTGAACATTTGTTTTCATACTCAATGCCCTAAATGATGCCTAAAGCACACTAAAGCACAGGCAATAAAATAAAAAATAAACAAGTGGACCTATATAAAACTAAAAAGCTCTGCACAGCAAAAAAAAAAAAAAAAAAAAAAATCATCAACAAAGTGAAAAGACACCTATGGAATGGGAAAAATATTTGCAAACCATATATCCAATAAGAAGCTAATCTCCAAAATATATGAAGAACTCATACAACTCAATAGCAAAAAGTCAAATAACCCAATTAAAAAATGGGCAAACAACCTGAATAGACATTTGTCCAAAGAAGATATACATGTGAAAGGCCAACAGGTACAGGATAAAAAGCTCAACATCACTACTCATTAGGGAAATGAAAATTAAAATCACAATGAGATATCACCTCATACCTATCAGGGGGATATCATCAAAAAGACAAGAGATAACAAGTGCTGGTGTTGCTGTGGAGAAAAAGGAACCTTGGTGCACTGTTGGTGGGAATGTAAATCGGTGCAGCCACTATGGAAAACAGCATGGAGATTGCTTGAAAAATTAAAAATGGAACTACCATATGGTCCAGCAATTCTACTTATGAGAATATATTCATAGGAAATGGAAACACTAACTCCAAAAGATATCAGCACCACGTTCATAGTAGCATTATTTACAATAGCCAAGACATGAAAACAACCTAAGTGTCCATGAATGGATAGATGGATGTAGAAGATGTGGTATCTATACAATGGAATATTATTGAATCAGTCATACAAAAATGAGAAAATCTACCATTTGCAACAACATGGATGGACCTAGAGGATATTACACTAAGTGAAAAATGTCAGACAGAGAAAGACAAATACCATATGATCTCACTTATATGTGTAGTCTGAAAAGCCCCCCCCCCCAAAAAAAAAAAAAAACTCAGAAAAAGAGATAAGAATCTTTGTTACCAGAGGCAGAGGGCAGGGGTGAGGGTGTCTGGGGAAGTGGGGATTGGAGGAAGGTGGCCAAATGTACAGATTTCCAGTATAAGATAAGTGAGTACTAGGGATGTAGTGTACAACAAGATGAATAGAGCTAACACTGCTCTGTGACACACAAGAAGTTGTTAATAGTGTAAATCCTATGTGTTCTCATCTTAAGGAGAACGTTTTTCCCCATCTTTCTTTTTTTCTTTCTTTTCTCTTTTTTGCATCTGTATGAGAAGATAGATATTAGCTGAATGTATTGTGGTCATCATTTCACAATATATGTAAAGCAAACCACCGTGCTGTACGCCTTAAACTTACATAATGATGTTTATCAAGATTTTTTGATAAAACTGAACAAGTGAAAGGATCAGTCCTTTCCCAGAGGCACCGCCTTCTGGGTGCTCCTCTCTCATGTAGGTGAAACCAGAGGCCAAACGAGTCCGAGGCTCGTGCTGCCTGTGCCTCTCAGCCAATAGACTGACATAGCAGTTGGCCACAGAATAAGTACTTATTATCAGAGCACCAGTGGTCTGAGAAGGCAGTGGGTTAACACCTCCACAAACTGCCTTCACATTCTCAGGTTGGCTTGGAGTTTTTAAAGGAAAATCTGGGCTTTCCTCCAGAGGCTACGTGAAGGTTCCGGGGCTCTGCATGGAGCCTTCCCTCTGGCCACTTGATTCCATGGTGGAGTCAGCAACCCAGGAAAAAGGATGGGAGTAGCCTGGTAGACCACTGAGATTGTGATCAATAAGCCTAAGGGTATTAATCATAAGTTTCAGGGTAATTTTCTAAAACAGGGATCTGGGTGGGACAGGGGACATTCTGAGCTCAAGCCACAGTGAGTTGATGTATTGTTAAGTTATAGGTAGGTCAAGGAAAGTTGAGGCCGGGGACAAGGAGAGGCTTCTAGTATGGGGTGCCAACTGGGCTCTGTTTCATAGGGACCTGCACATACACTTTGGGCAGACCACAGCGTGGCCAGTGCTGGGCCGGAGTCCAGGGAGAGGATAGCCATAGCCACTGCAGGTCCTCGGGGTGAGATGCCTGCCGCCATCACGGGTCTTGCTCGGGGCAGTGGGCCACTGGCCAGGCCTCAGGACACAGCCTGGGCTTAGAGGAGCCAGACTCCAGTCACCGCCAAGTGGAGCAGAACTGTAAATGGGATCAGCTGCTGGAAACCAAGACTGTGTCCTCCCACAAATGAACACGGCTGGGAAGCGGCAGAATGGGGATTCCAGCTTAGGCCTGTTTGGCTCCAGACAGGAGCCCTTACCCATTAGGATTCCCGGCCTTACTTCTAGGGTTCTCCATGCCTTTCCCACTTTCTTGCCCAGGTAGAGGCTTTGGTCCTTCTGGCGGCTGCTGACTTGGCCTGAAGTAGATGCTCACAGCAGACCTGGGAGAGACAGCTGACTCTCTGGGGAGGAAATGAGGGAAGGGGCCAATAATTCAGCAAGGACTAGATGCAGTGGTGGCTGTGCTCACTTTTCCGGAACATTAGCTGAGCTCTTCTACAGCCGGGGAAGGTGCTCATGAGACGAGGGACTGGTCAGTCAGGAAGGCCCCAAATGTAGCCACAGGCTCCCCTTGTCCTGGCCTCTTCTCAGGCATTTTCCAGAACATGGGACTATCAGTACAGGTCACATGGGCTTGTAAGCCGTGAGGAAGCAACAGTTGTGGGCATTTCTGAGCTTCAGGGAAGGTGGCTCCCCTTCAAGCTACTATGGGAACCCCCATAGTGGGCCTTGGTACCTGGGAATCAGGTCTGCCAGGGACCAGCTGTGTCCAGTTCTTCCACTGAGAGAGCACCTGCGCAGAGGCTGTGAGGGCCTGCCCCAGACTCAGGCATTGAAGGGGGACTGAAGGCTAATGCATTCACTGCATGGTTTCTTAAGTCAGCATGACAGAGTTCCCAGCGGGGATAAACAAACACTCTGGTCAGGCGCTTTCCATTCAGCTGATATTTCCAGGGCAGCCTGTGACTGCCAAGCCCGTGGAGGTACTTTCCAGGTTGTCTTCAACCTGCCCAACATTTCCACGAGAGACCAGCACTCTCCTGTGCGACAGACACAGAGATTGAGCCCAGGGCAGCTATGGATCCTCCGTGTCTCAGAGCTGGGACATCTGAGGGCCAGATCTGGTCTAGGGCTGTTGGGCTCCAATGAGACAAACCACCTGTTCTTACACTTGCAAAGCAGTGCCCAGGCAGAGGTGGGCTAATTTCCAGGTCTGCCCTGTATGGCCCAAGGGTATTTCTAAAGTTTCAGTGAGAGTCCATCTAGAGGAAATGCTGGGCAAACTCAGGCTGGGCAATCAGTATAGCCTGTCAGAAGCAGCAACGTGAAAAAAAAAATGCAGTAGTATCGAACAGAAAAAAAAGAAGAGTGTGGGAAAGATTGGCATATGTCACACCTACCAAAGGGTAAAACAATTTGTGTGTGTGTGTGTGTGTGTGTGTGTGTGTGTGTGTTTTATAATGTCAAGTGCAATTTTTATTGTAGACTGTGGTCAAAAAAGCGGACTGCCCTTGTGTACATAAAACCCAAGGATGAATGTGACTCACCCTCCCCGAGCAGAAGAAAAGAAGTTAGAGGATGACACTAGATTTCCTTGATTTAATTAGAGTTTTAAAAACATTCTAATGGTTATAAAATCAGGATATATTTTACAATTACAGTACACATCTAATGGCTATTTTTTTCTTTCCATGTGCTCTGTAGGCTTTACAGTTAATTGATGATACTGCAGACCCAGAACACCACGTCACAGCTGCTACCCTACTTGGGGCCTCCTGTTCTGTGCTCTTAAATCATTATTGACCTAGTCCTTCTAGAGCATCTGACGAATATGCCTCATGACGATACCACTGCTCTGAGGCCCAGGTGAGGACTGGAGGCTCAGAGAGGTCCAGGCAGTGTTTGGTGCCACACATGGGCTGCAGCTCTGGAATCTAAGAGCAGGGTCTCTGTCTCTGAAGCTCACCTTTGCGCTTTCTGAGAAAGGCTGGGTTTGAGCCACCCCAGGAAAGGGGCAGTCCTTGTTTGCTCTGTGCTTGTCCAGAATAACAAAGCAGATCTCACCCACAGGACACTTTCCCTGTAGCTGCCAAGGCCTGTGTTCTCAGGTAGCAGCAGGCCAGGACCAAATCGCCAACACTGTGCCTCTTCAGAGACCTCAGTTCCAAAGGGGCAGGACTCATGGAGACCCCTGCTCACCTCCCCAAGCATGGTCCTTGTGGACCTGTGTTCTGGGTCGGCACCTGGGAAGCCCTGAGGGGCAAGGGCCTGGAGCCTGCGGTCCCAGAAAGGGAAGGACCCAAACCCCAAGATTCCCCCTGAGGGGATTGCCTCCTGAGCAAGCATTGGTCTCAGTGATGCTATTCAGATACCTTTTCAAAGTCCTTAAAGAATGGAGGAACCATGTATCCCAATGTGCCTGATTAGTCCCAATGTCTGCTTGTGTCCCAGAAAAATGACGAATAGTGCCCTTTTTTTCTCACAATGCCCTAGTTTGATGATAAATTCTATGGCCACCTATCAAAGAATGAACGAGTCTGTGAAGTCTGCCGAGCTGCTGCCTAGAATGGCAAAGCACTCTGCCCCTTCCCACCCTCTGCCTCCTCTGTCCCCTCGTCTCGCTCCAGGAGAGCCCGGACCTCAGCCTCAGCTCCATGCCCCACTTCCTCCCCTAGCCCTCATCTTCTCTCTTCACCCAAACCTGGAGCTGGTTTCTGGGGCATCCAAATGTCCAGCCTGGCCTTGGGCTCCTCATTCTACCAGACACAGGACCAGAAGCCTGGTCCAGGATGAGAGCTCAGAATCCAGCTTTGAGAAGGGCCACGGGACCTGCGCTCGGTGCCCACCCTGTCGCACTCCACACCTGAGATCCGGGAAGCCTCTGGGCCTCCCTGAGTACTGGTCTCCTTGTCTGTGGCTCCTCATCTATAGCTCATGACCCGGAGAAGGAACAGCCCCACAGGTGGGTCAGGGCTGGTGCCTGAGTGCAGGTAAGGATACCAAACTAAAGGTCATTGCACCTTTCCAAGGGCCGGGCACCTGACACACACTAACTGATGCTCTTTGCTCCCTGCAAGGGAGATGGTGTTCCTGTTTTGCAAATGAGAAAACAGTCAAGTTACAGCATTTTCCAAAAACACATATATGAAAGTAGCAGAACCTTGATCCTTCGCATTTCGCACTGAGCCCTGTGCGTCACCAGTTAGCCCTCCTTCCCGTGTGTCCCACCTGTAGCCATCCAGAGATGAAAGGGAGGTGTGTCTGCGTGTGGGGAGGGGGGC
This sequence comes from Rhinolophus hipposideros, assembly GCF_964194185.1. NCBI lineage: Eukaryota > Metazoa > Chordata > Mammalia > Chiroptera > Rhinolophidae > Rhinolophus > Rhinolophus hipposideros. Next base: position 65,993,750 of record NC_138061.1, read on the forward strand.
TGTGATGACCTGAGGGAGTCACTTTGACCCTAATGGGTACTGGCCACTCCCGTGCCATCTGCTGGGGGCTGCCCTGGAGGGCAAGGGTGACGTGAGAGACTCACATGGTGTCTGGCACACAGCAGTTTTGGGGAAGTGTCAGAGTGACCGTGGATGGGACAGTGCTGACATACACACTCAGTCATGAACAGCCATGGGCTCAGGAGGCTGTGGAAAGAAGTGCACTCTTGAGCTGGAAAAAGGGAGAAGGAGAGCCTGCCCTGGTCAGTGGGCACGGAGCAGGGAGCCAGGGCATAGTCTGATCCGGTGACAGGACTAAGAATCATCAACACGATGCCAGCATGTGTTCTGCAGTTGCTGATTAGTGCTGGACTCAGGGCTGGCTGCCCTGGACGCATGACGTCACCAACCTGACACACCAGGGAGGAAGAGAGCGACTTCTCAGGGCCACCCAGGGTCCGGAGCAGACCTGGACCTGATCCTCTACATCTCCTTATGGTTTTGGTTCCAAGGCTGGCGACTGGAGCTTTGTGGCCAGGTATGCTGAGTGCTAGAGAGTGCACTGTTAGGTTGGGTTCTCTACTGCTTTGCCCCGCAACACCTGCAAACATGCAGCTCCGTCTCTCATTTCTCAGAACTGCGTTCCACCCTCCATCGGTAATCAAACCCATGTTTTAGTGAAGTGCCAGGCACTCCTGGTGAGGTTTGTCCCATCAGCGCTCCATGTTGAAGATTTCTATGCTGGAGGCCAGGCTGGGATAAAGGACAGAAGTCCCCTCACTGCAGCTTTTGCCCCAGGCCCTTCTCCCAGTGACTCCTGATAGGGTGGCTTGGCTTTTGAAGTACACAAGGGCAGGACATTCTCATGAAGTCAGGGTTTAGGAATCTTAGGGGTCTGGCCTTGGCCTTAGGATACATAGGCCCGCCGTCCACTCACCCTGAGCTCAGCCTGTTGCTTCCCTTTCCCTTCCCCATCCCCACACTGCTCTCTGCTTGTGTGGCAGACCCATCTTCAGGGCCCCTAGCTCCTAGCTTGGCCCTCATCTAGGGCTTTGGGCCCTGTTTCCCTTGGCCCTGGATCCATCAGCAAGAGTCACCATCTCTGCCCAGATTCATGGTAGTTCCCAGCTCTTAAGTCTCCATCTGGGGTTTACCACTAACTCATTGCAAAAAAATCTAATTACTTGCTGAACTGAACATTTAAACACACATCTGAGGCTATGCAGTTGCCACCCACTGCAGCTCCCTGACCTGCAGCTTCAGAAGGGCTGGGATAACAGTGCCTCTGGGCCTGACCCAGGGGCTCCTGAGAGCTGCCTGTCTGTGAGGCTCTGGCACATGGGGCACACCAGTTATATGTCTGCTGCCAAAGACGTGGTTTGAAAATCACTTTTGCTCCTTTACCTGTGAAGTAAACATCTCTCGTCTTAATTTCACCATTTTTTAATTTTGCTAGTGGGTCACAAACTACAAATCTCCACAGTTTTGAACATATGTGTTCTTGGGAGTTCCGATTCCCAACGTTCATCCTTCACTCCCAGGTGTTCCAGCTTCAGTAAATTTATTCCACCAGCTGTGCTGCCTGGGCCCCAGCGCCACCTCACACCAGTATAACCAAGACAGATGGTCTCCCATCCAAAAAAATAAATAAATAAAAATTCCAAGTAAGATAAAACTGATGGCAGAGTCCTCACCAGGGTCCCCCCACATGTACCTCTCAGTATGGTCCCCACCTAGAAGTAGCTTAGGAACTTGGAAATAAGACTTCCATCTCCTCTTCCTCTAACACACATGATGAGCTGTTATACAGAAATCAGGTTGAAATGGAACAAATGTGTGAGGTTCCTAGCACTGAAATTCTCCTTCCCCATTGTTTTTGTTCACATGTTCACACCATTCAGCATGAAAGTGAAACAAAACAAGACAGAAAGAGGCATCTCTAGCAGGTTTGGGCTTGAAACTTAGGACACTCATGAGAAATCCCATCATAGAGACCCAGCCAAATCCAAACACTGCATGACCCGGGGCCACTGCCAGCCTTTGGGAACAGCTCTAGCCTTGATTTTTAACTCTTGGGGCATGTCTCCGATGCTTAGTGCAATGAAAGGCAGGTTGCCAGATCTTTGTGCTTCCCAGCACCCAAAAACAGAAACACAGAAGCTTCCTGACTCCTTGGACATGACCAGTGAAGGTCATTCGTGGTCAAAAGAGACATGCAGAGATTTCAGGAGAGTCTGGGAGAAAAAAAAAACAACAGCTGAAATGGGTGGAAAATAGAATTTATAAAACAATATAAAACATTCAGCTTTAAACAATGTGAGGAAAGCCTTCATGATGGTCTAGAACTATTTAGAATTTTGAATGTAATCAATTTCTTTCCTCATAGAAGACTGAAAAATACCTCAAAGGTAGCAAGGTGTTAGATTCTGGAGTAGAAAGCTCAGCCTCACCTTGCTTCTGGGTTACCCGCCAGTGCCCAGTAAAGTGTGAGCTCACAGTGAGCACTCAGTAAAAGTGTTCTGCACAGGTCTGACCATTCCTTTGTTTGAAACCCTCCAAGAACCTCCCAGGCACCCCTCTCCAGCCCACTTATCCTCTTCTTTCTCAGTCACACCTTCTGGCTCCAGCCTCCCTCAGGGTCCTCAGATGCAGCTTTTCTTTGCCCAAGAACTCTTCCCAGACTTTCTGCCCCATGACTCCCCTTATCATTCAGCTGGACCCTCCTGCCCACCAAGATGCCTCCCCAATGTCCTTCCTAATCCACAGACCTCTGCATCATCTTCATTCCTTTGCGCACGTGTCTGTGGTCCATCCTCCTCACTGGCTGTGAGCTCCAAAAGGCAGTCCTTTTCCTCCACACCACAGCCCAGCTATCCCTGCTGGGGCTCCCTCTGAGGGCAGCTGGCCCTTCTAGTCTCTTCTCTTCCAGAAGACTTCTCCCATCATAGCTTCAAGCCCAAGCTTGTCTGCCTTCTCTTAGGTCAAACCTGACTTGTTATTCCAAGAAAGAAGACAGCAAACCTGCCACTTGTTAACTATTTACAGAGCAGTGCCTGGGTTTTGTTGCTGTTCCCATATGCCTGAGAATTTTGCATTGGCCAAATTACCATAATCAGAATAATACGACAAGCTAATATCTCTCTAAATACTTTCATATTTGCAATATATGTTAATATATGCTATATTTACATAAACTACTGTATTCATTTTGTTTAAAACAATTTATTTTAGCAAGTTTAATATAGAACACTGTAACTCCTCCCGACTACAGACTGAAGCATTAGGAAAAATAGAATATACTATTTTTTGTTTTATTTTTCAGGTTTCTTTTTTTAAAATTGAAGTTTATTGGGGTGACAATTGTTAGTAAAGTTTCATAGATTTCAGGTGTACAATTCTGTGAGACATTATCTATATATCACATTGTATGTTCACCACCCAGAGTCATTTCTCTTTCCATCACCATATATATATTAGACCCCGTTTACACTTTTCCAGAGCCCCCCACCCCCTTGCTCTCTTGTAACCCCTAAACTATTGTCTATGTCTATGAGTTTTTGTTCCTTCATGTGTTTGTTTTGTTCTTTTGCTGTTTTCAGTTTTAAATAACACATATCAGTGAAATCATATGGTTTTCTGCTTTTTCTGTCTGACCTACGTTGCTTAGCATAATAATCTCAAGATCCATTCATATTGTCATAAATGGTCTTATTTCATCTTTTCTTACCGTCAAATAGTATTCCATTGTGTATATATACCACAACTTCTTTATCCATTCATCTATTGATGGACACTTTGGTTGTTTCCATGTCTTGGCCACCTTAAATAAAGCTGCAATGAACGTTTGAGCACACGTGTCTCTATGGATAAATGATTTCAGATTTTTTGGGTAGATACCCAGGAGAGGGATTGCTGGGTCACATGGTAATTTTATTCGTAATTTTTTGAGGAACCTCCACACTGCCTTCCATAGCGGCTGCACCAGTCTGCATTCCCACCAACAGTGTATGAGGGTTCCTTTTTCTCCACAGCCTCTCCAACACTTGCTACCATTTGTCTTGTTGATGATTGCCATTCAGACTGGGGTGAGGTGATATCTCATTGTGGTTTTTATTTGCATTTCTCTGATGATTAGTGATGGTGAACATTTTTTCATATGTCTATTTGCCATTTGTAGGTCCTCTGGAGAAATGGCTCTTCAGGTCCTCTGCCTTTGTGTCAATGGGTTGTTTGGGTTTTCTTTTTTGGGGGGGGTGGGGGATGGGGGGTTCTTGGTGTTGAGTTGTAATAGTTTCTTGTATATTTTGGATTTTTGCCCCTTATTGGAGGCGCTCTTTGCAAAAATCTTCTCCCATTCAGTTGGTTGCCTCTTTATTTTGTCGATGGTTTCTTTTGCTGTGCAGAAGCTTTTAAGTTTGATATCGTCTCATTTGTTGATTTTAGCTTTTACTTCCATTGCCTTTGGAGTCAAATTCATAAAATGCTCTTTGAACCCAAGGTCCATAAGTTTAGTACCTATGTTTTCTTCTATGCAGTTTATTGTGTCAGGTCTTATGCTTAAGTCTTTGATCCATTTTGAATTAATTTTGGTACATGGTGACAGATAGCAGTCCAGTTTCATTCTTTTGCACGTGGCTTTCCAATTCTGCCAGTATCATTTATTGAAGAGGCTGTCTTTTCTCCATTGTATGCTTTTGGCTTCTTTGTCAAAAATTATCTGTCCATATTTACATAAATTTACTTCTGGGTTCTCAATTCTATTCCATTGGTCTATGTGTCTGGTTTTCTGCCAATACCATGCTATTTTGATTACTGTTGCCCTGTAGTACAAGCTAAAGTCAGGGAGTCAGTATTGTAGTACAAGCTAAAGTCAGTATTGTTCTTTTTTCTTAAGATTGCTTTGGCTATTCGGGGTCTTTTGGGGTTCCAAACAAATCTGATGATTTTTTTGTTCTGTTTCTTTAAAAAATGCCATTGGGATTTTGATGGATATTGCATTAAATCTGTATGTTGCTTTGGGTAATATGGCCATTTTAACTATGTTGATTCTTCCAATCCATGAGTACGGGATGTCTTTCTATTTCTTTGTGTCTTCTTCAATTTATTTTAAAAAGGTCTTATACCTTTCAGCATGTAGGTCTTTCACATCCTTGGTTAAGTTTATTCCTAGGTATTTTATTCTTTTTGTTGCATTTGCAAAGGAATTTTTTTTTTAAATTTCTTTCTCTGAGATTTCATTGTTAGTATATAGGAATGCAATGGACTTTTGTACGTTGATTTTGTAGCCAGCAACTTGACTGTTCATTGATTGTTTCTAATAGCTTTTTTGGTGGAGTATTTAGGGTTTTCTATATATAGCATCATGTCATCTGCAAAGAGTGACAGTTTAACTTCAATATTTCCAGGTAGGATGCCTTTTGTTTCTTTCTCTTGCCTGACCGCTCTGGCGAGGGCTTCCAACATCATGTTCAAAAGGAGAGGAGATACGGGACAGTCTTGTTTTGTTCCTGAAAGTAGAGCAAAGAGCTTCCGTTTTTCACTGTTAATTATGAGATTAGCTGAGGGCTTGTCATATATGGCCTTTATTATGTTAAGGTATTTTCCTTCTATACCTATTTTATTAAGTGTTTTTATCATAAATGGATGTTGTATCTTGTGAAATGCTTTTTCTGCATCAATTGACATAATAATATGACTTTTGTCCTTTATTTTGTTTATGTGATGTATCCCATTGACGGATTTGCGTATGTTGAACCATCCTTGTGCCCCTGGGATGAACCCTACTTGGTCATGAATAATCTTTTTAACACACTGTTGCATTCGATTTGCTAGAATTTTGTTTAGGACTTTTCATCTGTATTCATCAGAGATATTGGCCTGTAGCTTTTTAGTATGTGTGTTGTCCTTAACAAGTTTTGGTATTAGGGTAATGTTGGCCTCCTAAAATGAGTTAGGGAGTATTGCCTCTTCTTCAATATTTTGGAAGAATTTGAGCAGGATTGTTATTAGATCCTCTTTGAAGGTTTGGTAGAATTCACTAGTGAAGCCATCTGGTCCCGGACTTTTGCTTTTAGGAAAGTTTCAGATGACTGATTCAATTTTCTTACTGGTTATTGGTCTATTTCAATTTTCCAATTCTTCGTGATTCAGCCTTGGAAGGCTATATGTTTCTAAGAACTTGTCCATTTCTTCTAAGTTATTGAATTTGGTGGCATCTAGTCCTTCATAGTATTCTTGCATGATCCTTTGTATTTCTGTGGCATCTGTGATAACTTCCCCTCTTTCATTTCTGATTTTGTTTATTAGTGTCTTTTCTCTTTTTATCTTAGTGAATCTAGCCAAGGGTTTGTCAATTTTATTAATTTTTTCAAAGGACCAGCTCTTTATCACATTAATTTTTTCTATTGTCTTTTTGTTCTCTATTTCATTTAGTTCTGCTCTGATATTTATCATTTCCTTTTTTTCAGTTGACCTTGGATTGCATTTGTTTTTCTTTTTTTAGTTCTTTAAGATGTAATCTGAGGTTACTTATCTGCGATTTTTCTTGTTTCTTGAGATAGGCCTGTAATGATATAAATTTCCCTCTTAAAACTGCTTTCATTGCATACCAAATATTTTGGTAGGATGTGTTTTCACTCTCATTTGTTTCTGTGTATCTTTTGATCTCTCCTCTAATTTCTTCTTTGACCCAGTCATTCTTTAAAAGTATGTGGTTTAATCTCCATATATTTGTGTTTTTTCCTGTTTTCTTTTTGCAGTTGATATCCAATTTCAAAACCTTGTGATCAGAGAATATGCTTGGTATGATTTCAATCTCCTTAAATTTGCTGAGGCTCATTTTATGTCCCAATATATGGTCTATCCATGAGAATGTTCCATGTACACTAGAAAAGAATGTATAGTCTCATGTTCTAGGATGAAGTGCTTTATATATGTCAATTATGTCCATTTCATCTAATGTGTCATTTAGGGCAGCTATTTATTTATTTATTTTTTATATGGATGATCTATCCATAGCTGTCAATGAAGTAGTTAAGTTCCCTAGTATAATTGTGTTTTGGTCAATTTCTCCCTTTAGTTCTGTTAGTAGTTGCTTGGTATATTTCGGTGCTCCCTGATTGGGGGCATAAATATGACTGCTATGTCTTCTTGTTGTATAGTCCCCTTTATCATTATGAAATGTCCATCTTTGTCTCTTGTTACCTTTTTCACCCTGAAGTCTGTTTCATCGGATATCAGTATAGCTACACCTGATTTTCTCTGGGTACCATTTGCTTGGAGTGTCAATTTCCACCCTTTCATTTTGAGTCTATGCTTGTCCTTGTAGCTGAGATGTGTCTCTTGGAGACAGAATATGGTTGGGTTTAGTTTTTTGATCCAATCTGCTACTCTGTGCCTTTTTATTGGTGAGTTCAGTTCATTTACATTTAGGGTGATTATTGATATGTGAGGATTTCCTGTCATTCTATCTTTAGTTTTCTGGTAAGGCTGTGTCTCCATTGTTTCTTTGCCTTTTTATTGTTGTCTATTATTTCTGCATTGTGGTATTCTATGATTTTTTCCTCTGTTTCTTCTTTTATTACATTATATTTTTCAGTTCTGGATTTCTTTTTTGAGTCGTTATCATTAAGTTTATGTAAAAGAAAGTTTCATATTTAGAGTATTCCATTTTCTTTAGCATGCTTTCTTTCTCCATTTCCATATTCCAGTTCAGGCCTTTACGCTCCCCCTTTTTATGTTTTGGTTGCCACAAATTGTCCCTGTTGGTGGTGGTCGAATGGCCTCCTTTAGTATTTCTTGTAGTGCAGGTCGTGTATTAGAAAATTCCCTCAGCTTCTGTATGTCTGGAAAGGTCTTTATTCCTCCTTCATATCTAAAGGATATCTTTGCTTGATATATTATTCTCGGCTCATAATTTCTCTCTTTCAATAGTTTGAATATCTGATTCCACTCCCTCCTGGCTTGTAGGGTTTCTGCTGAATAATCTGATAATAATCTAATGGGCTTTCCTTTGTAGGTTGTTGTTTTCTTTTCCCTGGCTGCCTTGAGGATTCTTTTTTGTTGTTAATTTTTGACAGCTTCAATACAATGTGCCTTGGAGAAGGCCCGTTGGGGTTGAGGTAATTAGGTGTTCTATTTGTATCTTGGATTCAAGGATCCAGTTCTTTCCACAAGTTTGGGAAGTTCTTGTTGACTATTTGTTTGAATATACTCTCTGTTCCTTTCTCTCTTTCTCCTCCTTCTGGTATGCCCATTATTCTTATATTGCTCTTTCTAATGGAGTCAGAAATTTCTTATAGACTTCTTTCATTTCTTTTAGGTCTCAAGTGTCTTTTTATTCTTTCATTCATGTCATTTTCATATTTTTATCTTCGATGTTACTGATTCTTTCCTCCATCTGTTCATCTCTTCTACCTAAACTGGCTATTTCATTTTCCATTTCTTCCATTGAGTTCTTAATCTCCAGAAATTCTATTTGGTTCTTTTTAAAATTTCAATCTCTTTCGTAAAATGTTCATCTTGTTCTTTGTGTTTTTGAGTTCATTAAACTGCCTTTCTGTGTTTTCTTGCATCTCTTTGAGTTTTTTAAGAACTGTAATCTTGAATTCTCTGTTATTGAAGTCACATATTTTCATATGTTTAAGTTCCTTTTCTGGAGACTTTTCTCTTTCTTTCTGAGCTGTCTTGTTGCCTTGGTTATTCATGGCAATTTACTAATTTATTATTTCTCTTCCTAGACATCTACAGGAGTGGCTTCTGCAACAGGTTGATAGGAAGAGGTCTTTCTTTTGTTTTCCAATACTTGTTGGTAGAATGTTTATTTTCTCTCCGACTTCAGCCTTTTTCTCTCTCTCACACTGTAGTGTTATGTTTTCTCTGCACTATTCCAGCTTCTCACACAATGGGGGGGATTCCCTGGAAGGTGGGCTTCTCCTCTGTGATCAGTTCACCTAGGTCATAGGGTGCTGCCTCCGTGGTTGGGTGTGGAGAGCCTTTGAAGTTCCAAAGCTCTTCTTGCACCAGATTCAGAGCCCGTGTGTTTCAGCAGTTCTGTTTACTCCTGCAGGGAGCAGCCCAGATAGGTGGGTATGGATGGGTGGGTTGTGAGAGGTGGCCCCGAGCAATGGCGGCGACCACCACCACAGCCAGTGTTGCTTCCACAGCTCCCTCCCCTTTGACGGAACTAGTTGGGCTGCAGTCCACAGTTCTCAGAACAGCCAATATTCTGTTCTTTTGATCTGACAGTGCTACTGTTCCGCTTCTAGCACCGGCCAGGTGGGGTGGGGCGAGCTCTAGGAGAGTAGGGAGGGGGCGGCTGGTCTCAGTGCCTAAGGCTTCCATTCTCTGCTTGGCAGTGAGGGCTTAAAGCACCATTTTCAGCCTTCTTCCCTCAGTCTTTTCTCCGAGGTCTCTGCCGTGAGTGTGGGTTCAGCCGTGTTATATGCTGTCCCCTCAGCCATGTGGGCCATAAGCGGAGCCCTAGCAGTCCGAGTTCTTCTCTCTCTCACAGCTGTGGTAGTTCCGGGATGCAACGAGCTCGGAGCACTGAGCTAGGTCTGTGTCCTGCGTCCTGCGCCCTGCGCCCGTGCGGCTTTGTCTCCGCACTTCTCCTCCCCGGCTCTGTCTCCACACTTCTTCTCCCCTGCTCGAGGAATTTGCCCACCTTTAGGTAAATTCAGTAGTGAGACTCTTCGTCTTGCCTGTCTGCTGTGCAGGGAGTCCTTTGTGGGGTTATAGTTGTGCAATTTGTTGTAAATTCCAAGGGAGATTTCAAGAGGCTCACTTCATGCTGCCATTTTTATGACGTCTTCTCTGGAATATACTGTTTTTAACATGCTGTGCAAAACCCACAGACAAAGGACTTACTCACAAGTGTCTACCTTGTTTAGTATTTTTTCTTCTGTAAGTATTTGGAAAGGAGATTATCTTTCTAAACCTTTTTTTCAGTGAGTAGATAAAAGAAAAGAGAAAAAAGCAAATCCAAAATGTGGATTTAGTAAAAGAAATACAAATGCAGAGAGACATGGAAACCGAATCTAGAGGCAGCAGCGTGATCCTAGAGGCCTGGGCAGGGCTCTTAGCTGGAGCTGCTCTTCTGATCCCGAGTCCCAAGCTGTCACCAGGGAATCAGAGTGGGGGCAGGGGAAGCCCTGTGGCAGCACTGTTTTGCTGTGTAGGTAATCTCAGAGTGGGAAGTCACTGCTCTGGACCAGAGGCTCTCAGATTTGAGAGATTATTAGAATGGCCCAATGGCTTCTCAGGACACAGGTTTCCTGGCTACATCCCCAGACCTCTGGCTCTACAAAACCTAAGCAGGTAAATTTCTACCTGGCAACATGCTGCAGATCCAGGACTGCAGCATAAAGAGCCTGTGTTCAGGAACCCAGTCATTAAGCCTTATTAAAAGGTTTGGATGGTGCACAGATGGTAACTATGTACTGTCCTAGGGGCCATGGGAATCACGAGGCTTCAGGAGTGGAAGACATGCTCTGCCTCTGGAGTGTAACCTTGCCTGTTGGTCACCCCTCCTGCAGTGCAGGGATCTCCCTTTCTCCCAGGGGAATCCAGGACATTTCTTCCAGATATGATTATTGTGGAATCCTTAAATGGAGCTGAGTTCAGTCAGCCATACCTCTACTTGCTGTTCTTAGCATACCTGGTAGTAACAACTGAATTGTCCAGGTGATGTGAAGACCAGGGCAGTTAACACTTGGCTTCTCATTTAAATGTCTCTGCAGTGCCTCTTGATGGACTGCCAGTACTGTTCCCTGGTTTTCTCACCCATGCCAGCCCACCCCAGGCCTGTCTTCAGCCTGCTCACACTCCAGTATTTCAACTCCTCTCCTCTCCTGTTTTGTCCCCCAAGAGGGAAGACCCAGTGACACATTCCATTTCTAACTAGCCTTCCCCAGCAAAACAGGGCACCCTGGGCTGGGAGGAAGGGTCATGTGAAATTGGGCACCAGAGAGTATTTAAAATTTGAAACTGTTTCTGTCTCTGTGAGACCCTATAAAGTCCCTCCTTGTCCCTGAGCCCTAGTGACCTCCATTTGCCTTTGCAGCCAGATACTGAGTTGTGGCCCTTAGCACTGAAAGAAACTACCTGCCATGCCAAACCCACTAGCTCCTTGAAGCATCTTTTCTCTCAACTTGTGGGATGACAGGCTCTGTAGGGTTGGGTGGGGCTGACCACACACTTTCTCAAGGTGTGAAGGATGAATCTTCAGACCAGGTGATCCAGGCTTCTCTTTATGAAAGGTTAGAGCTCTGTCCAGGGGTGCTCCCTGACTTTGCATCTGGGGACTGCTCCCTCCCCGCGCCTTCTCAGGGGGAGGCAACCCTGTGTCCTGCCCTCACCTTTGGAAGGAGTCCCTTTATTAAACTCTTCTGAAATGACCTTTACTGTGCCATCTGTTTTCTGCTGGGACCCTAATTACTACACTCGCTTTCATATTGTCAGATTATATTTTCCCATGATGTCTACATTTCTAATAACAGGTCTGTGTTACAGGTATGATACAAGTAAACAGCAAAGACAAAGAAAAAGAAAGGCAGCACTGGGCACACTCACAGGCAGGGTGCTGCTCCTTGAGCTGGCTGCACCTGGCCCCAGGTTTGAGCCGCAGCAGGGACCCAGAGCTGAGCCAGCATCTGTGCACAGGGACACTCTGAGGCCATGGAGCTTAAGTCAGAGAGTTGTGACGATGCCGAAGGGATTTGCTGACAAGAACTCAATTCACACTGTGGGGTGAGAACTTTGTAACTTCAGTCTGCTTTAATTCCACAGTCTGCACCGTGCTTGGAGGTTACAAACCCAGGCTTTGACGATAGGCAGACCTGGGCTCTAGTGCAGGATTAGCCTGTGGGACCCCACACAAGGCACCTAAACCCTCCGAGCCCCACCCTTGTCATTGGTAGAATATTGCCTGTGGGGAGAACTCTGTGAGATGATATGTTTCAGATATTTAGAATAATTAGAACCCAGTAAGTGCTCACCACTGGAGACAATTCTCATTATAAGTGCCATTTCATATATAGAGCAATTAATGGGTACAGTAAGATGGGTGATAGTATAGCCGCTTCTAGTCTATTTTTCACAGGGCAAGTGTGGCAAGAGGGTACTTTTTGTCCCATTCCAGCCTGGCTCCTCTCATGATCTTCAGCTCCTCTGCTGTCCATCCTCTACTGTGTGGCCTAAACTGCCTGAGGCCTGATTTGCTCTGCTCTGTGGCGGCCAAGCCCTCTTGCCAAGATCTTTGTCACTGTTGGCAGAAAATCTGCAGCCTGGCCATCTACAATCATGCCGAGGTTTCTTCGTGCACAGAGATGTTACCACCTGATGTCTGAGGAGGAGCAGTCCCTCTGATGAGGTCCCCAGAGCTCCGGCTGCCAGGCCAGATGCTTGATGTGGAACAGGCGACTTGTTGGTCACCAGAGGGCTTAGTGTGGTGTTGGGGCCATTTTTAATGTTTGCTGATTAGGAAGAGTCTTTTCCTGAATGAAACTCAAGCTGAGTCCACCCACTGGGCCCCTACAAGGACACAGGAATAATTCCTCTGTAACAGCACCCTGTCCAGCTGTCCATCCAGCTACTCTGCTCACTATTACACGGCCCCACTCATGCTTTAGAGTCAGCACCATGCATTCCATGCCAACCATAAGGGGTTCATCAGCTGTGAAGTTGGGAAACATCAACCTGAAGCTGTATGTCCCTTGGCCAAAGCCCCTTCCTCATCAATTCCCACCCTCCACAGCAGGGTGGGAACACATGCTTGTAAGGGAGGCTTTTAGGACGTCACTCGAGGGACAGTGGTGCCCCGTACACCATGCCACACTGTGTTTCTGTCCACCCCAACAGCTTTCCCTTCTGCCTACCTACGGCCCGGGTCCCACGGAGGATTGAAGAAGCCACCTGTGCTGCCTCCATGTAACTCGGGCTCAGTTCATGGTCTCTATCACATGGTCCTTGCCCCAGCGACATGAAGCCTGTGGAACAGGGGGTTTTCTATGCGACCAGACACTCTACCAGGCGTCCAGCAGCCCCCACCAGCCAGTCTGAACATTCAAACATAACGTAGTTCACAGCCTTCTTGCCAAGTGAGATTCCCCAACAGCTTTTCTGTACATTTAGAATAAAACCCAAAGAGCTTTCCGGAGCCTACAGGCCCAAGGAGCTCGCTGTGGTCACCTGCCAGCGCTGGTTAAGCCACTTCCACCACCCCCTGCATCCCACCTCCCTGCTGCTGTGCCCTGCCCCTTGGCCAAGCACAGCTCTCTCCCTCCTCAGGACACTTGCCCCGACTGTTCCTCTGGCCTGGAGCTCTGTCCCCTGCATCTTCCCATGTTGTGCTCTGTTCACCCCCAATGTAAAGAAACATCCTCAGGGGGTCTGCCCTGGTCAGGCCAGGCCGACTCCTCCTCATCACCTCCTGCCTCTGTTCCTGTCCAACCGCCCCCACACCAATGGTCATTATCTGACAGTGTCTCATTCATTGTCTATCTGCGAACATAGGTGTCTGAGGACAGAGAACCTTGACTTTTTCCATCATGTCACCAGGGCCCTAGAAGAATGAGGGGGACATAGTGGATATTTAGTAAGTAAGTGAGGGTTGGACAGTGAATGGTTCCCCAGGTGTCTTTCCCACGTATAGATGCGGTATCCTAGCCCCAGGACAGAGGGGCCGGAGGCGCCTAGGCAGACACGCGGCTATGGAGCTGCTGCACGCAGGGCTAATGGAGGCGAGAAGCGCTTGGCATGACCTCCTGAAAAGTGCAGGCCCACGTGCCCCTGATGATGGAGACAGGAGATGCGCGAGGAGTGGGTCCAGAAGCCAAATTCAGGTGTGCGGAGCCCTGGGTGGGGGAGACATGGGCCCTGGGGGCTTGGGGGGCCAAGAGTATGCGGCTGGGCCTGTCATCAACTGACGGGAGCCTGGGCTTTGGAGCTCGGCGGCTTGCCGAGGCCACAGCTGGCCAGGCTCAGGGAGCAGAGCTGTATAAACAGGAAGTCCAGGGCCCAGACCCTGATGTGCTTTCATAACTGCTAAACCTCTGTAGGTCTCTTTCTCCCAAACAGTTTCTCTATTGGTTTGAAGCCACAGCTCTGGTGCAAGAAAACAAATGCTACACTTTTCTCATTCCTGACTCAATCACCACGCAAGAGAGAAGGGGGGGAGAGGGGGAGGGGCGTCCACTTCTGTGGACTGTCTGTTTGTAAAATATGCAAGTCAGAAATGCCCTCCTTCCAAAAATGTGTCTCATAAGAAATCCTGTTTTCTGAAGGTGGGGAGTAGGGATGGGGAGGGCAGCCAGGTCCCTCATCCACTGGGAACCAACATCAGGGGTGGAATTTCTGCCATGCTAAGGCTGGTCATGCTTGGATTACGTGGGTCCTAGTGACTCTGTTCTCCAAGCAAGAAAGGCAGTGTTGAAGGGTGGAAAGAAACACGTCCTGGAGGTGAGACCACACAGCTGGTAGCTAGCTGCACGACCTTCAGGAAGTCCTTCAGCATTTTGAACCTCAGTTTCTCCATCTGTAAACTGGGGAGAATGAAAGTATTGACTTCTTAAGGCCATTGTCAAAGCTCAGGAGGAACAAGGCAAGGACAAGTATCTGTACACAGAACATCCTGTGCCCCCAGGGAAGTCAGACCGTAAAGTTGCCTGTAGGTGACAGACATCTACCGTATGCGGCACACCGGAGCAGGTCTCATGCTAGTGGACCCAAGGAAACCTGTGTGCTCCCTGCATAGAAGGGCGGACTGATTGACCTCCCAGCTGTGCTAAGTGCCCAGCCCAGAGCAGATAAGTCTCCCAGGTTTTCAAGACTCATCTGTGGAACTTCATAAACGAGGCATTTGCTACATGCTGGGCCAAGATGAGTAACAACAGCCGCAGATTACTAACTGCTTGCTTTACACATCTGTCTCCTTTAAGTGCACCTGCCCTGCCCATCCTATATTGTGCGTGTTTTCTCATTTGCCAGAGGGCGGTTCATTGAGGCTGAGTCAAGTCCAGAGGTCATTCAGTCAGCAGGTGGCAGAGCCCCCTAGCATCTGATGATTGCCAAGCCTTGGCTCATAACCACCAGGCGAAACTGCCGCGGAAGAAGAATAAGACACGTCCTTGACTTGGAGGACCTTGGGAAGAAAATAGATTGAAAATGAGCAAGACGTTGAGCGATGAGTGTGGTGGGGGTGGATGGGAGTGCAGCCCAGCACAACCACCCACAGGGTGCAGCAACCTCACAGGGCGGGGGCCTTTGGTCCTTGGGGGAGGGAGGTGCAAGGAGCAAGAGAGGGGAAACCTGGCACTTTAGGGAGAAACAGTGGCAGATGAAGCTGGCGCAGGAAAACAGGCCCACCTATGCTCTGAAGGGTCACCTTTTTCCTGGCCTTAGGGACTGCTCTGATGAGCCGCATCAGTGCCACACACTTTTAATCAGTACACCCAAGACCCCTTCGGCATCTCCACTTGGATCATGGTAACAGGCAAAGCCAATAACGCTTCCCTGGCACAGACATGTGCTAGCACCTGTCTCCGCACTTTATAGAGAGTAAGTAGCTCCGTTAATTCTCCCAACAACCACAGAAAAGAGGTACTATCATTAGCCCTTTTCACATATAAGGAAAGGAAGTTGTAACGGTTGGTTTTATGTGCTAATTGGGCTAGACCATGTTGACCCGCTGTTTGACCAAAGGCTAATCATGATGTTTCTCTGAAGCTATTTTTTTTGGATATGATTACAACTTAAATCAGTAGACTTAGTGGAACAAGTTATCCTCCATAGTGTGGGTGAATCTCATCTAATCAGTAGAAGGACTTAAGATAAAAAAGTGAGGTTTTGGAAGAGAAAGACATTCTGCCTCTAGGCTGCCTTAGAACTCAAGACTGCAACCTCAACTCCTGCAGGAATGCCCCCTGCTGGCCTGCCCCACAGATTTTTGGATTTGCCAGCCCCTGCAAGCATGTGAGCCAATTTTTTAAATTAAGTATCTATTTCTCTGTCTGTCTAATTCTCTCTCTCTCTGTATATGTACGTGCATATGTAAGCTATACATGTACATATGTGTGTATATATCTCCTATCAGCTCCGTTTCTCTGGGGAGCCCTAATACAGAAGCACAGAGAAGAACTTCGTACACTTGCGCAAAGTCACACCGCTGAAGTGTTGAACTACCATCTGAATCCAGGCAGTATGGCTTCAAGCCATCGTGAACTCATCACCATCCTTCCTCCCACACTCAGATGTCCCTCAAGCTGCTCACACTGAGCATGTCCAAGTTGCATCTCCTCTGCCCAAACCTGGTCTTCCTTGGCTTCTGACCCAGCAAGGGCCACTAGCCAGTCAGTCTCAGTCCGGAAGCAAGTGTCACCCAGTCCTGTCAGTTCAGCCCCACACGTAGCCCCCACATTCCTTCTCTCTCCTTGTGCACGTGGCTGCTCGGGCCCTCGCCGCCTCCAAGTTGGAGATTTGCTCTTAAGTGAAGTCCATCGAGTCCTCCGGTGCAAGCAGTACGAGGGCGAGCGCTGCCTGTGAGGGATGGACACACGGGTGTGCGTGCGCTGCCTGTGAGGGCTGGACACACGGGTGTGCGTGCGCTGCCTGTGAGGGCTGGACACACAGGTGTGCGTGCGCTGCCTGTGAGGGCTGGACACACGGGTGTGAGTGAGCTGCCTGTGAGGGCTGGACACACGGGTGTGCGTGCGCTGCCTGTGAGGGCTGGACACACGGGTGTGTGTGCGCTGCCTGTGTGTGAGGGCTGGACACACGGGTGTGCGTGCGCTGGCCTGTGAGGGCTGGACACACGGGTATGCAGAACTTCCGGAAGGACTGGGTCCAGTGCTCTTTCCCCATCTCTCTGCTCCGTTCTCCTCACAGAGCACCTCCCTGGCCTACCACAGTGTGACCTCCTACACTGCATCTTGACACCCGAGTGAGCATAATTTCAGGCAAGGGTCTCATGGGCCGGCTTGGGTCTCTTGCCCACCACTGGACAGATACTGTGCCAGATGATAGGGACACTACGGCCAGGAGACTAGAGTCATATGCTCAACCCTGAATGGTGGGAGTGGTTGGTATGTGCAATGACAATGTCCTAAAGACCACATGAACAAGGAAGGGACATTGGCCAGAGGAAAAGTGGGGGTTCTGTTAGCAAAAATGAGAGTGGGCCAGCCAAACCAACATATTTCTCCTCTTTTCAGCTGAACTTCTCGGGAATCACATCTTGGGGGAAGGTTAGATGCCTTTCCTAGGTCCCTGGGTTTCTCTGGGTCAGTCTTTCCATAGCACTTAGCTAAGGCATTGTGCGTATTGTCTGCTTCTCTAGACTAAGCTCCTTCGGGGCAGGACTGATGACTCTCATCTCAGCATCCTCAGGACCATGGTTCAGTAATTTTTATTATTATTATTGTTTTTAAGTAGAATGAACCCTGACAATTCTCTGAGCAAGGGGTTAGCATGATCCAATTTGTGCTTGAAAGCCAGAAGGTGGAGGGAATGCAATCGAGGTAGAAGACAAATTGACAAATTCGGAGGCTAGAAGTGACCACAGCATAAGAGATACTAGGAGGGTGGAGATAAGTAAATTAATGATGTTGCAGTATGTTAGTGGAACAGCCAATAGGCAAGCTCAGCTGAGCTCTTGGACCTCCACTGACCAGAAAGTCATTACAATGTATCACTGTGTCTCTACCTGTCTTGGTCTAAATCTGCACCTCCCTCCCCCAGGAAAGTAATCACCTCTTGGCATTTTGGACTCATTGAGAGGTCGGTAGTTGGATCATCTACCATAGAAATTGTCTAAAATGTCCAAGTGTGTAGGCTGAGGCAGGTGGTCTCAGTAACTCTGACACATAGGGAGGAGGGTCGTTTTGCTAAGCACTGTACTCTGTGGACATGGTAATAGATCAATTGGTGTAGCACAACTTGTAATAAAAACAGTGGCCTCTGCCCACTGACCCACTCCTAAGGCAGCCTCTTCCTGTCATTGCTGTTTCTGCTTCTTTGAGTATGTTTATTCCTTGTTTAATATATACAAGGTCTATTGGTCCCCAGGATTTATCTCACTCCACTAACATTTCCCACTTCTGCCAGTGTTAGGTTAGGTTAAGTTGCTAATTTTAATTCTTACATTATATTTGTAGATTAGAGAACAAACAAACAAAAAACACATATTATACTTGGGTTCCTTATTCAATCTTTACTCATGGTCTCAACTCATCGCTCTGTAAGAAAATATTCACATCCTCTTCCTTCTCGTCTGTCAGCTACAGTTTTGCACTGACATTTTACAAGGCTCTAAGTTGTTACCTGTGCTTTGCCACAGGTTGATTCTAAAATTGAGCAATAATAGAGTGCATTTAAATTATTATGATAATGTCAACATTTTCACTACCAGGCCAGATTGTGGGTGAGGATTATATTTGTTTCCCTCCATGTTCAAATTCACTCAGATGAGAATCAAGTGCATATATTTTTTGTTCTTAAATAGTATCACTTAGTTATACTCACATACTTATCATGCCATATTTTGGTTTGCTTTCATTTTGGAATGATGCTTTTTGTATAGGGTTTCCTTCCCTTGGAGTTGCTAATTTAGTTTGTTTATTTGATTGGTTGTTGATGAAGACAGATTCATGTGTCTCTATCATGACCTCACATTTTCCCATTCTCTCTTTATGCTATCTATTACTTGAAAACAGTTATTTTTCCCTTTCTAATGGTCTGATATCTCTTTCTAATGGTCTTCCTGCTATGATTTGAGATAGCTGATCTTAAGGCCTTCTAGATAGTTTTCATATTAGAATTTTCTTCTGCATTCATCTATTGTTTTATAAATCCCTGTTGTTTGTCTTGGCTTTCTTGTTTGTTTTACTGGAGTACATCCTCACACAGCTTCCTAAAAAAGGAATCCATGAAAAATAAGCGTTTTGAGTCTTGTTAGGAAGCAACTTTATTCTAACCACGAATTTAACTGATATTTTGACTGGGTGTAAAGGAGGTATTTGCTGGCAGTATGAATATCATTCATTTGTAGGTTGGTTTTCTTTGTTCATCTCTGGAATCTTTAAAGCTTATTTTTGTTTCCTCATAATTCTGATTTGACCAGGCAGGATGTGTCTAAATATGACTTTTTTATCATTCAGTGGACCGACTCCTGATGGACTTTTGCAGTACAAAGACCCTGGATCTATTTCAGCTTTGGGAAAATTTCTTTTTTCTTTTTTAATTTTATTCCCTCTGTTGTTCATTGCCCTCTCTTTCTGATAATTTGATAATTAAACTTCTGTCTTGATGCTCAATATTCTTTGTTTTTCCTCTCACATTTTTATTCTCTTTGCTATAGAAGTTTATATTCTGAGAGATTTTCTTAGGTCTTCGGTCCTATTTTTTAGGTCTTCATTGTTCTCCTACCCTCCTATTTTAGTGATTATGTTTTTAATATTTAAAAGTTATTACTTATTATCTGAATGTGTTTACACATTATTTTTACTTTTTTGTGTGTGGATGCAATATCTCTGACTCTATTAACTGAAGATGATTTTTGTTCTTTTTTAAAGTCTTTTTCCAAAATATTCTGTTTCCTGCAGGATTCAGTTTTGTATTTTTGTTGTTGTTTGTTGTTTCTGGGTTTCCTCAACCATGCGGCTATTTCTCTTTACCTGTGCTTTGATCCCTGGATACATGGACTAAGTGTTTATGCCCGCCTCTCCCCTACCCCAATTCATATATTGAAACTCTAGCTCCCAATGTGACTGTTTTTGGAAATAAGATATATAGGAAGTAATTAAGATTAAATAAAGTCATAAGGGTGGGTTCCTGACCCAACATGATTAGTGTCCTTACAAGAAGAGTAACCAGAAACTCACTGTCACCATGTGTGCACCAAAGCCACTTCAGGACACAATGAGAAGGTGGCTGTACGCAACCCAAGAAGAGAGCTCTATGCAGACATGAGCATTGCTGGAACTCACTCTAGGATTTCCCAGCTTCCAGAACTGTGAGAAAATAAATTTCTGTTGTGTCAGCCAACCAGTCTGTGTGTTTTGTTATAGCTGCCCTAGTAGATTGAGACCCATTCATTCATTTCACAGAGAGTACCTGAGTTCTGGGCACTGAGGATACAGCAGGGAACAAAGCCGACAAAAGCCAGGCAGGCATTATGAAATGTGCATTCAAGCAGAGAGGGCAGAGAGGAAATAACGTAGAGTGTAATGTCAGGAAGGGATAAATGTTTTGACGAAAAATAATGCTAAGTACCAAATGGAAGCTCGAAGGTGAACGCTCAATTCTCCATGCTGTAACCAAAGTCCTTCCTGGGTTTCTGAGAGTCATGGAGCACTTTGTCACCTTAATCATTGACTGGGAGAATGCATAGCCCAGACGAGGTGCCCTGGCTTGAGAGGAGCAGAGAGGACTGACAGTGAGGCTGAGCATGCTCAGCCCCGGCTTAGACGACTGTGAGCACTGCAGGCTGAGCCGCAAGGCTGACTCATTCTGGGTGTCTGGTCTGCCCTGTTAAGGGGAGGAGTCAGACTAGAATTCTCACAAGTAAAGGAAACGGATGCTTTTTCTATCCTGACCTGCTAAGTTGATTCATATCTGCTATTTACACCTGCTTCTCTCCTTAAGGAGAGTTGCCAAACCAAACCTTCTCTTTCCATAGGCCTCTCAAGAAAGCTGATTACACTTGCCATGGATCAGGCAAATAGCCCAGAACCTTCTTCCTGGGGTGAGCTGAGGGCTGGCATTCACCCGGCAGCATTGCAGAGGCTCTCAGATAAGGCATCTGGGTGGTGGGGGTTTGGCCAGCTATCCAAGCTTCCCGAAGAAACCACAGACCTGTCCTTCACTCAGGCTCAGAAGCCTCGGGGCTTGTGTCCCAGATCTGTGACCTTCTCTTCCTCCAACAGAGCTCAGTTCCCAGGGCACAGGGCTCTCTGGTGCCCAGGTGATGTCCCAGACCCTAGCAGCACCTCTGAAGCCCTTGGGGAGCACAACAGTGATGTGTAAGCTACAATTTCATGGCTGACTCAGCATCGCACAGAAAGACTCAGAGGTTTGCTGCGGCCAGAGGTTCTTCAGAGGGGGATTAGAAGGAGCCCCAGTGAACGAGGCCGTGGTGTTGGTCTCGTCATCCCTGGGACTGCACAGTGGGTGTAGAAGCTCTGCTCTAAGACAACCGCCTCCCAGAGCATGGGCTTTCCTTGGGGGTCTCTGTGACACTCACACACTCTGCCCAAATCTCCGACTGCTGCAGGCCTTTCTGGAGTCTTCCATATCTGGACCACTAAGGGCCCTTGGTCTTTGGCTCTGCCCAACGTCCTGGGGACCCATGACAAGGTCCTTGAACATCTGCAAAGAACGTGGCTGCTTTCCATCTCCCAGTATCTGCTCCCCCTTCCCAATAGCACAGAGACTATGTTTTGCAGAATCATCTGTCCCCCTCTCTGACCCCGCCCATCGGCTCACTGGGGAGTGGGTGGCTAGGAATTTAGGGCCTGCTTCCCAAGCTGGGCTGAGGGTGGCCCCGCAGAAGATGTGACCCTCAAATGCAGGGAGGCAAGCACAGA
The DNA here is from genome assembly GCF_964194185.1 of Rhinolophus hipposideros. Classification (NCBI taxonomy): domain Eukaryota; kingdom Metazoa; phylum Chordata; class Mammalia; order Chiroptera; family Rhinolophidae; genus Rhinolophus; species Rhinolophus hipposideros. The sequence goes on from NC_138061.1 coordinate 66,015,328, forward strand.
AAACATAGCAGGATGGTAGTCCTCCTGGTGCTATTGTCTGAAAGGGAGAGCCGGGGAGACTTCTGAACCCCAAGGCAACCCTGGCCCTTGTTCTGCGTTTTTTTTTTATTTTTTATTATGAGTCTGATTCTCCATTGTTCTTTCCATCTGGAGCCCCTTTATAAATGTCCCTGTAGCCTGAGTGGGGTGAGGAGGTGCTAACAACAGAGGACCTTCATTTCTGGGTGGTATCTGAACCCTATATGACTCCCACTATGGATGCTAACAGAAACTTCTAAGCCTGCCAGTGTATAGGCCCACTTAAATATACACATGCATTTTGTTTAAAAATTAAGAAAAACATTAATTAAAATAGTTAAGAAAATTACTTTGGTGGCTGCCAAGCAGGGAAAGGTGTGTGGGTCCTGGCGGGATGGGTTTAGAGCTCCTGAGACTGAGGGTGTTTGCAAAGGAAACCCACCCCGTAGGCCCTGCTCAGTCCAGTGCACCAACCAACTACAGGCTGGGGCTGTGGGGACACAGGATAATTAGCCATCCCCGCAGGGCAATTAGCACTGTAGCTGGGGAAGAATATAAAGGGGTTTAGCCCCATCTTTGACGGTTCTCTCCAGCCTTCTTCTCTTCCCTACTCTCTCTCTCTCTTTCTCTCTCTCTCTCTTGCAGAGCTCTTCCATTCCTACCTTTCCATGTAAATCACTCCCAAATCTCCACTCTGGCCCCATTTTACTTCTCAAATTCAGTCTCATATTTTCTATTGCCGCCTCCAGCTAGATGCCCAACTGGCACTTCAAACTTAATGAAATCTGGCGTTTGAAAGTCACGTGATGTGCAAGGATAGGGGTGAATCCAATAAAAATAAGAAATAGGAGGAACACTGCTCTCTGTCGTACCCCTGTGTCTCCACACGTCACTGGGTACTTTGCATGCAGTAGGTGTACAGCAACTGCTGACTGAGGGAATGAACTGATGACGGACACCACCATCCACCCAGCTGGAATTCACTCATCTGTGGAAGTGGGAAAGTCCCATCCCTCCTTTCTCCCTGGTTTTTCTCTCCCACCCTCACTCAGGTTCTCACCGTCTGTGAACTACACTGTATAGTAGGATATGTATTTGTTGCTCCCCCATTCAGGTTTTGCCCATTCCAAACCACTTCACTGTTTAAATCATTCCCAAGCCAACATTTGATATTATTTTACATATAAACACAGGTCCTACTATGTTCCTGGCCCTGTGCAGAACTTCTCACATACACCAGCTCGCTGCTACCTCCCCCCATGCACCCCCAGTCCCATCTCCCACAGCCTCCAGCACAGAGCGCGGAGCAAACGTTGACTCACTAGCTGACCACTGCATTGTTCTCCCAGGCTCTCACCCAAATGTTAGTAACTCTCCCCAAAGCTGGACAGCACACTAATAGGTCCTTCAATCTGATATTCCAGGACTTTCCCAGCCATGCCCAGCCTTCTTTCAAGGCAGATCGCCCCTGAGCTGCCAACTTAGCCCCTCAGAGCTCCTTTCCCCATGCTCACCTCGGTGCTTCCTCCTGCCTAAAGAGTCATTTTTCAGATATGTCCGAATCCTACCCATTGTTGAGGGACAAGGTCATATAATACTGGATAGCTTTTTTTGAAAATATTACCATGTGACTTGACTGTGTACCCAGTATTTCTCACTCTTGGAGAAGTACTTCTAGGGGCACCACTGTGCCTCTCCCAGATCTGGGGCAGAGAGCAGCACCTGTCCTGCCTGATCAAACAGGAGGCCTCCCAGCTATTCCTGCTGCCTTCTCGGCAGCATCAGATGGATGACAAATGGGAAGTTAATCCTTGGAGCCTGCCATTCACCTTCCTTAAAGAAAGGTTGTTTCCGGGAGGATACCTCCATCTCACTGGCCTATGCCCAAGGGAAATCTTAAAGCAAATCCTGTGTTCTGTCAGGTTCCAGTTGGCCCTATGCTAAAAAGTCACTTTTTAGGCGGAACAAGTGGTTGCAATGAGCCCGACTATAAGAACAGATTGATTCATTTTTAAAAGTGTAGGACATGCATTTTTTTTTAACTACTGAGAGTGACCTGTCCAGTCCCCCCAAAAAAGCCTTGGAATTATTTGCCAAAAGAGCCCTAGGGACAACTTAACAACTGTGCGGGAAATCCATGGGAATCTGTGTTAGTTTGGTGCTTCCAAACCCCACCTTTGAAAAATGTACAGAAAGTTAAATGTAAAGACAAGTTATATCCCAACACTCTGCTAGTAACTGAGAAATTCAACATGGTAGGTCTGGTAGGGAAGCTAGATCTGGGCAGCTTCAAAGCCAGGGTTCTTGTGGCATTGGCATCTGCAGAGGCACTCTAACTATGCACACACGCGCTCAGGGCCATCCTGTCCTCTGCCACTGGGACTCTCTACGCTTTCACACCTACCGTCTCCAGAAATGGAAGTGACAGGGCTGGGCCCCAAGCACTGCAGAGGAGAACCGTGCATGTGTTCTGAGGACTTCAGCTGGTCACATGCCCTAAAGTCTCAGTAACCTTAGAGGCAGCCCTGAGATGCATGGTTGCATGGGTGCTTCTAAGTTCTCACCAGCCTTTTCCTCTCCAGTAGGGTTGGGGAAGCATGTTCTATCCCAGAGACTTCCTCTTTGGACTTTTATTTTGGTAAATTTTGTCTGTTTCTCTGGGTTAGTCAAGTGAATTTTGGATCCTACCAGTTTCATGCACTCAGGTTTGATTAGAGGGTATACCGTTGGCAAACATCTCAAATGCTTTCAGCTTCTCAGGGTTCTTCCTCTCTTAATAAATGGCTCCAAGAGCTGAGTTGGACTAGAATGCAGGGATCTGAGATCCCCCCAGGAAAAGGTGGATTCAGGGTTCCCCTCCTTCTAATCCATTTTGTAGCTGTCCTTGCCTCTCTCTGCTGAATCATGACTCGTTTATGCCCAATGTGGAAAGAAGGATCACTTTACCTACTGCGTTCTGTTTTTTAATCCCATCAATGTTTTCACATATGAGAGATGTGTCAAGGTTCCCATGACAGTTTTCCAAACATTCTTTCCCAGAAAAGTTTAAAGAGAAGGGCCTGGAGGAACCTAGAGCCCTTCTGCAGCCGGAGGCTGAGAGCCAGGTTTTCCATCCCTGTCCTCCCTTCCCTTCAGCAAAAATGGGCCTGGCTCTGTCCACCAGCCTGGGCAGTGGAGACTGGGAAATGAATAGCCTGGTCTGTTCTCTTTCCTTTCTAAAGAAATGTGTTCCCTCCAAAGCAACCTTATTATCGGTGGTGTCCCCGTGTCATTATAGCTGGCTCCAGGCCAGCTCAGGGCTAACCCTGAAATTCATAAGAGAGCCCCTGTAGATGGAAAGAATCTCTCACTAACTCCTGAAATTGTGACAGTAGTTTCTTTTTGTTGGTAGAGTAACCCCCAATGAATCCTCAGCTAAATTATTTATCAAATAAAAATCCCATAGCCTATACATAATTGGATTTTTTTAAAGGTTTACACTACTCCATCCCATAGACCTGGTTTGTGGAAAGTTCAGTGGCACTTAATAAGATAAATGAGGGGGAACTGGGAAGTTAGTCTTTATAATTGGGACTTCTTGGGGTATTCAGAGAAGGCCAGATTTCTGGGGAAGAAAAACAAAGAAAGAGAAGACAGGAAGATGTGAGAAGTCTTATGATTTGGTTTAATAAGGACTGTTTTGGGAGCGGTGGCTTTCAGCCATACCCACAAAATCCTCCCTCACCTGCATCTCAGGACTACCTCAGAATTTTTCTCCTAAAGACTTTAGTACTCCAGTTGTGTTTCACTATCTATCAAACTGTCCCGAAATGCAGTGACATAAAACCACCATCTTTCCACTGTGATGACAGGATCTGTGGGTCATGAGTTTGAATAGGGCAGAGGGCTGGCTTGCCTCCCCTTCACAAGATCCAGGATCGTAGCTGGAAAGACTTGAATGGACAGAGTGATGCTAACAGCTGAACTGGACTGGAACCATCGGGAGGTGCTTTCACTCAGTGTCCGGCATATGGGCTGAGCAGCTGGCAGGCTAGGCTCCGCTGTGACTGACCACAGCACCTCCTCCTTGCCTTTTCATGGGAGTTAGATGGCTTACAGCATGGTGCTGGACTCTAAGAGAGAAGTCCTATGATGGTCATTTTTAAGTGTCAACTTGACTAGGCTATGATATATAAATATTTGGTCAAACGCTAGTCTAGATGTCAACGTGAAAGGCATTTTTTAACATGAGATTGACATTTAAATCAGTAAACTTTAAATAAATCAGATGAGCCTCCATAATGTGGGTGAGAATTGTCCAATCAGTTGAAGACCTTAAGAGAAAAAAGGCTAACCTCCCCTAAAGAAGAGGGAATTGTGCCTCCAGACTGCCCTGGAACTGAAGACTTCAGCATCAGCTTTTATCTTCGCCAGACTGCCAGTACACCCTGAATAGTTGGGACCTGCCAGCCTCCACAATCATGTGAGCCAATTCCTTAAAATACATCTTTGTCTCTGCCCCTCTCTGCTTCTCTCTGTCTCTGTCTCTGTGTCTGATATACCTCTATATGTCTATATATCTATAGCTATCTCTATCTCTGTCTTTATCTCTATCTCTATATCTGTATACACACACACACACACACACACACACACACCTTATTAGTTCTGTTTCTCTAGTGAACCTCAACACATATGTGCACAAGAGAGACAATCTTGACACAGCTTATTGGAAGAGACGAAGGCTGAAGTGTCCAGGCCTCCTTTGGCTGAGCCCAGGAAGCCACAGAGCATCACTTCCCTATGCTCTATTGGTTGAACCCATATGTAGGGAGAGGGGATGTAGCCCCTGACAGAAACAGCATGGAGGAATATGGGCCCATGTCTTATAACCTGCTCACTGTGAACTTCACAAAGGCCTTTTAAGAACTAGGATCCTATACAAGATAAGGTTTCCCAATGATTTTCTAGAGAGCCTGGTGAAGAATAAATTGGAAAGCACATTTATGCTAAGAGCCCTGGAACCATTGCATGGTTTCTAAATGAATTTTCCTACTGGAGATAAGAGAGGAGATGGTCAAGGTCACATTTGTCCTCTGTCTCAGGTAAGACCAGTTGCTAGGTGAACTGCGGCCTTGTCCCAAGCTTTGGGAGAAGCCTGTTGCATGTGAACCATGGATTTGAATATTTGGTTGAGAGGGTAGTCAGCTTAAAAGAGGGCATAGACCAACATCTAATATTCTAATGTGGGTTAGGTTAATGGAATGGCTGAGCACATGGGCCACAGAATGGCCCCTCCCAATGTGCTTAGTGCATGCCAGGCTGTACTCAAAATTCTTTCATTGTCTCATTTAACTTTTAAAATAAGCACAAAGTAGTTAACTATTACTGAATATATCATCCCAAAGTCTAGTGGCGTAAAGCAGCAACAGTCATTTCGTGACCCATTCTTGTGGTTGTAGAGTTATCAGGCTCAGGTGGGTGGCTCTCACTGGGCCTCTCAGGTGGGAGTGGGGATCACCTTGAGGGTTCTCACTCATGTCTGGCTGTTAATGGGGGATTGGCTGGGGCCTCAGCTGGGCCTGTCAGCTGAAACATCTGTATTGGCTTCTTCATGAAGAGTGACTGGGTTCCGAGAGAGCATCCCAGGGGAACCAGGCAGAAACTGTATGGCCTCTTATGACCTCATTTCAGAATCATATAGCATCACTTCCACTGCATTCTCTTTGTGATGAGCAAGTCACCGAGGTCAGACTGTCATCAAGGGGAGGAGTGCCACAGCATTTTCAGACACATCTAAAAACCATTCCAGGAAATATTTATTTCTCTCATTTTACAGATGAGGAACCCAAGACCTTGAGAGGCTGAGTCGACCATGATGGTCCACACGGCTAGTAAGTAGCAGAGGGGAGACCTGAAACCAGCTCAGCCAGAGTCCAAAGCCTCTGTTAAACCACTGTGCTGTCCTGCCTCTGTGTGAGCCCACGTTCTGTGTGCAGGGTGTGTATAGGAACAGGGACTGAGACTGACGTCAATAAACACCAGGAGAAAGGAACTCATAAGCTGTTCCAAGAGCAAAGAAGGAACATACATGTCCTGCTAAGAGAGGCCAAGAAAGGCTTCCTGTAGCAGGGGATTGGAGCAGGGTGGGAAGGGTCTGTGAGACTGTGCAGAGAAGGTTGGGGGGTAGGGAGGTGTGTGGAGGGTTATGGGCATCCAGGGAAGAGACACAGGATGAGTGGATTTCAGAGCAGGAACACACATGGCAATCCTAGTAAAAACTGCCAGCTGTGCAGAAGATTCATGGAAGAAAATGCAGAAGTGGGCTGCCACCTGATCATGAAAGTGCTTGAATACTGAGTCAAAGCCTTTTGCTTTCATTTAAATCTGTGCTTCTCAAAGTGTGGTCCCTGGACTGGCAGCAAGGGCTGCATGGACAGCATTGGTATCACTTGGGAACCTGCAAGAAATGCTAACCCTTAGCCCCACAGCTGGTGAACAGAAAATTCTGGGGTGGTGCCCAGCAACCTGTATTTTAATAAGCCCTGCAGATGATTCTGATACAGATTCGGTTTTGAGATCTTCTCTTCCCAGTTATTGAGGAGTCTCTCTGTTTGGGGCAAGAGGGTACTGTGACCTAAACTGCTCTTACAGAACGTCATGCTGGTTGTGCTGTGTTGAGCAGGCTGAAATAAGAGAGCAGACACTGGTCTCCGGGAGAGAAGTAATGCACAGTGGAGCTAGTGTAGGAGAAGGGAGGAGGGGCAGAAGTAGCAGGCGAGGCCCTGAGGCAGGCAAAGCCCTAGGACTTGGAGACTGGTGAGGAGTGGGAGCCCTAGAGCGCTCCCAGGCAGGCACAGGCAGCTAGTAAGATTTTTCCTAAGTGTCTCTAAATATTTGAATCACATGGCCCAGGAATCTGGGTATACACTGAGGACCCAGGGGTTGGGTTACAGATGCGGTTTCCTGTTATGCAATCAAGCTACTCTCTATAGTTTGCTTGGGGGAAAGCATTGCTTGGTCAAGCATTTTCTCTCGGCCTTTCCTTCATGCTTCATTACAAGATCTGTTGACTCAGCCTGTAGCCCACTGATTTTTCTAAACCACATTTGCACAATGGGTTTAATCATATGATCTACCACATATGGTTGAAAAGTAAATGAGATAATTCCTACATAATATATATTAGCTATTTTTATTATCACCCTTGTTAGCATCATCCTTTTTATTTATTAATTTATTCAAGATATATTTGCTGTCTACCTACTGTGTGCAGGCACTGATATAGTAGAGAATCAGACAATCCCAGTCTGTCCTCTGGGTCTTTCTTCCATCACTGTCAGTTCATCTGTGAGACGGACCAGAACACGGATCTTAGAGTCTAAAGAATTGAGTTTGAGTTCTAAGTTTTGTAAAGTGTTCACTTTGTAATCTTGGAAAATCACGTCTCTAGCCCTATTTATTCATCTGCAAATGGAATTGAAAGACTTCACAAGATTGTGTGAGGATCAAATGAAAAACAGCATGTGAAGGCAGTATGGGATAGCACAGGTGCACCCTCTCGAGAGCTGTGGCAGGCAAAATCAATGCTTCTCGCTCTTCCTCCCCCACCCCACCACCCTCACCATTCTGTGGCTGCATCTGTTTCTGGTGCTTCCATCGCTCTCCCATGTCTGGCCCAATTCCCCGCTGCAGTGGGGCAGATTTCATGTCTCTTTTTCTGGGCAGCTCCTAGCTATTCTTCTAATTAGTGAAAGCCAATTAAGTAATGAATTAATTTGCCAAATGACTAATGCAGTGAACATATCAAGCATACAAGTTTGTCAACAACATGTTGCTTTTGGCTCTTTATGAAGTATTCGGCATTTCCTACTGGGTGTGCGCTGCACAGGAATGCCAAGGGCACTGGGTCATGGAGGAATTCTCTGAGGAGGAAAGGCAGAGGTGCCCTGTTTACCCCAAAATAAAACCCATCCGGACAATCAGCTGTAATGCGTCTTTTGGAGCAAACATTAATATAAGACCCCATCTTGTATTAAATTATATTATTATATTATATTACATTACATTACATTACATTACATTACATTATATTATATTATATTATATTATATTATATTATTATATTAAGACCCGGTCTTATATTATAGTAAAATAAGTCTGGGTCTTATATTACTGTTTGCTCCAAAAGACGCATTCGAGCTGATTGTCTGGGCAGGTCTTATTTTTGGGGAAACACTGTAGTCAGTGCATAACCCCCTCTGGACAACCTGACTGTGGTCATTGAACAAGTTCTCCATTTACTGCCAAATGATCCAGTCACCAATCAGTGTCTAGTCAGCTGGCCTTTGGGACAGACAGACCCTGTCAAATGGATTTTCAGCTGCTTAGGAGCACATTTAGCCAAGCCTGATCTCCAACGTGCTGTGTGTGGTGGTGTCTCCGACAGCAACCTGCCCTCCAATATGAATGCAGAGCCCACTACACTGACCAGTGTTCGGGCAGAGGCCACAGCAGTGAAGGGAGAGCAGCTGCTCTCAGGAAGCCCAGATGTGGGACGCAGTGCCCCTTGCAAGAGTCTGGCCTGCAAATGTCTCAGGGAACATCTCTGTTTTTCTCTGCCAGAACCTTCCTCAAATCTTTCCCCACCTGTTTCAACAATTTTTCTATTCTGAGACAAGATTGAAGGTCAGAGAACTTTCCCCATTAGTAAATGTCTCCCACGTATGCTCATCTTCCATGCTGGGGCCAGAGCAGCCTGACAGGACAGCTGTCACCTCCTTTTTGTGCTTTGCATCTTTGACTGTGTTAGCCTGTCCCAGGGGCCTGCACCTGTGTCACATGTCAGAGCAAGTGTGTGCTGATTACTGCAGCATCTCGCCACCAAGAGTAAGGTGGAGTTCCCAGAGTGGAGGCAGTCTGTGGGCTCGCTGTGGGTGGGGCTCAAACTGTCCCCTCCCCCTACACTTCCTGGAAGGAGATGGGGAGGAAAGTCTGATAAAAAAAGTTGACTTCTGTGGTCCCGTCCTCACATTCTGCATGGTTAACTCCATGGCAGGACCCCACCCATGCCAGGGTGGTGGGCAGTGGAAGCAACACCTTATGGTTTTGTTTACTTCTAGAGAAACTGAGGGCAGCAGGCCAGGAGGAAATTGCCTAAAACAGGTGCTGGTAAGAAAGGTGAAAGGGAAACTGTGCAGGATTCTGAGTGGCTAGTTAGCTGCCACTGGGTCTTTCTGTTGGGTCTCTCCAGGTCCCTTCTCCTCTGACTCTACCTGGCAGAGTAATTGGCTGATCGGACGTCTCAGGTTCCACTTCACATTCCAGCATCCCCTTCTCCTTGAGGACAATCCCCAGTTGGAGCATATGGCCTCTTTATCAGAGTCCCAGCTGTGTTTCCAGCCTAACCACCTATTTTGGCATTTCACTAAACCACACCACTTGTGTGTTTTGTCACATGCTGGGCCCTTTGAATGATGACTCCCTCTTGTTTAAGGCTATACTCTTGCTGAGTGTATTAGTCTGCTAGGGCTACCATAACAAAATACCACAGTCTGGGTGGCTGAAACAACAGAAGTATTCCCTCACAGTTCTGACGGCAGCGAAGTCCGAGATCCAGGTGTCAGCAGGGTGGGTTTGTTCTGAGGGCCGTGAGCAAAGGACATGCCCCAGGCCTCTCTCTTCGGTGTACAGGTGTCTCCTTCTTGTGTTCTCACAGGGTATTCGCTCTGTGCTTGTCTCTGTCTTAACATGCTCCTCTTATAAGAACTTAAGTCCTGTTGGTTGAGGGCCCACCCTAATAACCTTACTTTAACTTAATCACTGCATTAAAGACCTTATCTCCAAATACAGTCACATTCTGAGGTACTGGGGGTTAGGATTTCAACATCTGAATGGGGTGGGGGAGTACAATTCAGCCTATAACAGCAAGCCCCAAGCAGGGGGACCATTTGCCTTGGCATGAAGGGGACTGAGGGATTTCCCACAACCTGGGACTTCGGATGCTAAAACTGGGACAGTCCTGAGCAAACTAGGACATTGGTCCCCAGCCCTAAGTGTCTGTGGTCCCCAGCCCTCAGTCTGTGTTGGGTGAGCCCCCCCACACCCCACGTCTCCATTGAGTCCTCCATCTCACTGTTCTGCTCAGTAGAAAATGGGGCATCAGGGCCATTACTCACTGGTGTTTGCATGTGCCTGGCTGTGTTCTGTGTTCCTATGAGCACAGGGATTCCTAAACGCGCCCTGAGGATGAGCTTCATCATTCCTTCCCTAGTGCCGCCTCCTGCAATGCCTCTCACCCTTCCTCCTTTCATTTGCAGTTTTTTATATCAGCCCCATGATCAAGGACCAGCTCAAGTAAAGAAAGCAGTTCCAGATTCTCTCAGCAAAGCTGGCTGGGAAGGTTTCTCCATCCTTTATGCATAACCCTTCCCAGCCGTGGTCCTCTGTCTTGGTTTTGATTGTGTGGGAGGAGGTTTGGCTGTTAATCTGTCTCATCTTCTCCAAAGGCTTGAGCACAGAAAGCCTGCCTGGCCAGCCCCTCCGTAAGTTGACAACACTCAGTCAGTTAGAGCAATACTGCTTGCAAAACTTGTCCTCGTCTACGGTGGTTTTCAGTCCTCTCAGAACCTGAGGTCCAGGGAAAGTCAACAGCCAGGGCAAGGAACGCAGGGAGCAGGGGTGGAGCTGGAAGTTTCCTCTTTTGGTTGTCTATTTGCCTGGGGCAGCTGGACTCCCTTGAACATGCAGCCAGGTGATAACGGGGCCCACCTGCTCTGACCAGCCTTCCACCTTCCTTTCTCACAAGCATCTTCTGAAGCCCTTACTAGCCTGGGGCTGGCTGAGAGTGGGGGTCTCTGACTCCTCCATGCATCTGTTATGGCCCAGGCACAGTGCCCACTACATGTGTCTGGTGTTTACTGACTGAACTGTGACCACCTCTGTGCTCATCTGTGGCACGCAGGCAGCCACATGTGAGAGTGGATGGCTCTGACTGCAGCTCAAGACTTTCATGCATAGGTCTAAATCTCACTTTGTGCCTCACTATAGTCACATAGCCAACATATACTCTGTGCCAGACCCTATGGTAGGGGGCTCCCATGTATTAATTCATTTTAACAGGCTACAATCCAATAAGGCTGGTTCTCTGGTTACATTATAGATGGAGAAACTGAGGCACAGGGAGACAGGACACACATTGGGCATTGAGGACTGAATTCACACCCACGTGAGCTCTCTAGGCCTCTCACAACCATTAGTATAGCTCTAAAAGTTTGTGTTTCACTCTAGAATGAAATGGCAATCCTCAAGCTAAGAGTTTACAAACATGTATATCGCCGGGGTTGGGCTGTCCAAAGCAGTCCGGTGCAGGCGCGGTGTGTGCCACGCCGGGAGCCACACAGATGGGAACACCTGCACGCTGCCACCGTCACCCCAGCCACCCCTTGGCTTGTGCCCTGCTATGTTCTCCCTCCTCTCCTCCTGCCACAGTCCCTCGGCTCCGTGGTCACACTGGCCTCTCTGTGGCCTGTTTTCACCACAGCTGTGCTCAGGGCATGGGATACAGCAGGGATTAGTCTCTAATTGTATCCTGTGAGTCACAAACATCTCCCAGCTAATAATAACCACAGCTAACTGCTGCACAAGACCTCCAAGTCTCAGGGCGCTGTACCCAGGAAAGCCCAATTGATCCTTCTCATTGTCTCATCAGGAAAGCAGGTGGTTGTGCTTGTTCTCATCTTCTAGGTAAGAGGGCCAGGCACAGGGCCGAGAGGGTGGCTCTTCTGTGCCTGGATCCTCACACCAGCCACAGCGAGGGGTGGAGCCCTGGATCTGAGCGCTGCCGTGCCTTTACTTGGGCTTTCAGAGAGCACACAGATGGGACAGACGCTCCCCCACACTATGTGTTACTGTAAAGGGACAGGCGGGACATACTTCCTGCACAAGAATCCATAAGACACAGAGAGGACAGAGACAATGTGTAGAAAGGAGGCGGCCCTGTCAGTGGCATGTGGGAGTGATTGGAGCCACAGGGGATCGCCTTACACCCTGGGGAGATGAAGCCGGAGCGGGTGCTGTGGGCTCTGAGGGGTTAGGCATCCTTATCCCCACTTACTCGTGTTGTTCAGAGGGGCCTCGTTTACAGCCGGGCAAGAGGAGAGCAAACCCACCCTTCTGATCCTTGGCCTCTGGACTGCCCTACCTCCGGACCTGAGTGTAACCTGGGCTGGAGGAGGTCTGCGTTGGACCGCTGGGTCTGGGAGAAAGGCATGCAGGCTCAGTGATGGGATGCGGATCTCAACATCTTTGTTGTGGGGGTGAAAGGGACAGAGGGGGCTCAGAGGGTTAGGGAATGGCTCCCTGGGTCCCACATGCAGGGGCAGGGTGGGTGAGGGTCCTGTGGCCAGCCTCCCAGCCGGGGCCTGGCAGAATCCTGCACACCAGAAACGCCCCTCACCCTGAACTGCTCCCGGGTGTGGGCTGACCTGTCCTTGAGCATCTAAGCTCAGCTTCTGCAGCCCAGCTCTGCACATGCAGCTTTCTCTCCAGCCTAGCCTCCAGCCCCACAGAGGGCAGGGCTGAAGGAATCGTTTCTCCTTTCTGAAGGACATCAGGCTGTGTTTATTTTCCTCTTCCTCTTTATTTCTTCACTTAAAACACATTAGTGCCAGATACACAAATGTTCAACACACAGCTGTTAAGTGTAATCTTTTATTCTTTTAAAATCACACATTTTGTGTTTGGCTATGGAATTAATACAAGTCCAACTGTAGGGAATCCTGAAAATATAGATAAATGTAAAGAGGAAAATCAAAATTCTCTGAATTTCCACAGTTTTGACAAAAGTATATTAACACATAAGCATACCTTCTTTCAGTCTTTCATTTTTTTTTTAATTTATTTATTGGGGTGACAATTGTTAATGAAATTACATAATTTCAGGTGTACAATTCCGTATTACATCATCAATAAATCCCATTGTGTGTTCACCACCCAGAGTCAGTTCTCCTTCCATCACCATATATTTGATCCCCATTACCCTCATCTCCCTCCCCCCACCCCCCTTACCCTCTGGTAACTACTAAACTATTGTCTGTGTCTATGAGTTCTTGTTTCTCATTTGTTTGTCTTGTTTTTGGTTTATATACCACATATCAGGGAAATCATAAAGTTCTCTGCTTTTTCTGTCTGACTTATTTCACTTAGCATTATTCTCTCGAGATCCATCCATGTTGTCACAAATGTTCCTATATCATCTTTCCTTAACGCCGAATAGTATTCCATTGTGTATATATACCACAACTTCTTTATCCATTCATCTATTGAAGGACATTTTGGTTGTTTCCATGTCTTGGTCACCGTAAACAAAGCTGCAATGAACATTGGAGCACACGTGTCTTTATGTATAAATGATTTCAGATTCTTTGGGGTAGATACCCAGGAGAGGGATTGCTGGGTCATACGGTAATTCTATTCATAATTTTTTGAGGAACCGACACACTGCCTTCCATAGCGGCTGCACCAGTCTGCATTCCCACCAACAGTGTATGAGGGTTCCTTTTTCTCCACAGCCTCTCCAACACTTGTTGCTATTTGTCTTGTTGATGATAGCTATTCTGACTGGGGTGAGGTGATATCTCATTGTGGTTTTTATTTGCATTTCTCTGATGATTAGTGATGTTGAGCATTTTTTCATATGTCTATTTGCCATTTGTAAGTCCTCTTTAGAGAAATGTCTCTTCAGATCTTCTGCCCATTTTTCAATTGGGTTGTTTGTTTTTTTGTTGTTGAGTTTCATGAGTTCCTTGTATATTTTGATATTAGACCCTTATCGGAGGAACTGTTTGCAAAAATCTTCTCCCATTCAGTCGGTTGCCTCTTTATTTTGTCGATGGTTTCTTTTGCTGTGCAGAAAATTTTAAGTTTCATATAGTCCCATTTGTTTATTTTAGCTTTTACTTCCATTGCCTTTGGAGTCAAATTCATAAAATGCTCTTTGAACCCAAGGTCCATACGTTTAGTACCTATGTTTTCTTCAATGCAGTTTATTGTGTCAGGTCTTATGCTTAAGTCTTTGATCCATTTTGAATTAATTTTGGTACATGGTGACAGATAACAGTCCAGTTTCATTCTTTTGCACATGGCTATCCAATTCTCCCAGCACCATTTATTGAAGAGGCTGTCTTTCCTCCATTGTATGTTTTTAGCTTCTTTGTCAAAAATTATCTATCCATATTTATGTGGTTTTATTTCTGGGTTCTGAATTCTATTCCATTGGTCTATGTGTCTGTTTTTCCGCCAATACCATGCTGTTTTGATTATTGTAGCCCTGTAGTACAAGCTAAAGTCAGGCAGTGTGATACCTCCAGCACTGTTCTTTTTTCTTAAGATTGCTTTGGTTATTCGGGGTCTTTTATGGTTCCAAACAAATCTGATGATTTTTTGTTCTATTTCTTTAAAAAATGCCATTGGGATTTTGATGGGGATTGCATTAAATCTGTATATTGCTTTGGGTAACATGGCCATTTTAACTATGTTGATTCTTCCAATCCATGAGCACGGAATGTCTTTCCATTTCTTTGTGTCTTCTTCAATTTCTTTCAAAAATGTCTTATAGTTTTCAGCATATAAATCCTTCACATCCTTGGTTAAATTTATTCCTAGGTATTTTATTCTTTTTGCTGCAATTGCAAAGGGAATTGTTTTTTGTATTTCTTTTTGTGAGATTTCATTGTTAGTATATAGGAATGCAATGGACTTTTCTACGTTGATTTTGTAGCCAGCAACTTTACTGTATTCGTTGATTGTTTCTAACAGCTTTTTGGTGGAGTCTTTAGGGTTTTCTATATATAGTATCATGTCATCTGCAAAGAGTGATATTTCAACTTCTTCATTCCCAATTTGGACGCCTTTGATTTCTTTCTCTTGCCTGATGGCTCTGGCAAGGACTTCCAACACTATGTTGAAAAGCAGAGGTGATAGGGGACAGCCCTGTCGTGTTCCTGAACGTAGAGCAAAGGGCTTCAGCTTTTCACCATTAATTATGAGATTAGCTGAGGGCTTCTCATAGATGGCCTTTATTATGTTAAGGTATTTTCCTTCTATACCTATTTTATTAAGTGTTTTAATCATAAATGTATGTTGTATCTTGTCAAATGCTTTTTCTGCATCAATTGATACAATCATATGATTTTTGTCCTTTATTTTGTTTATGTGATGTATCACATTGATGGATTTGCAGACGTTGAACCATCCTTGTGCCCCTGGGATGAACCCCACTTGGTCGTGATTAATAATCTTTTTAATGCATTGTTGTATTCGATTTGCTAAAATTTTGTTTAGGATTTTTGCATCAGTATTCATCAGAGATATAGGTCTGTAGTTTTCTTTTTTTGTGTTGTCCTTACCAGGTTTTGGTATCAGGGTAATGTTGGCCTCATAAAATGAGTTAGGGAGTACTGACTCTTCTTCAATTTTTTGGAAGAGTTTGAGCAGGATTGGTATTAGATCCTGTTTGAAGGTTTGGTAGAATTCACTAATGAAGCCATCTGGTCCCGGACTTTTGCTTTTGGGAAGGTTTTTAATGACTGATTCAATTTCTTTACTGGTGATCGGTCTGTTTAGATTTTCCAGTTCTTCATGATTCAGCCTTGGAAGGGTATATGTTTCTAAGAACTTGTCCATTTCTTCTAGGTTATTGAATTTGGTGGCATATAGTCCTTCATAGTATTCTTGAATGATCCTTTGTATTTCTGTGGTGTCCGTGATAACTTCCCCTTTCTCATTTCTGATTTTGTTAATTAGCTTCTTCTCTCTTTTTATCTTAGTGAGTCTAGCCAAGGGTTTGTCGATTTTATTAATTTTTTCAAAGAACCAGCTCTTTGTCACATTAATTTTTTCTATTGTCTTTTTGTTCTCTATTTCATTTAGCTCTGTTCTGATTTTTGTTATTTCCTTTCTTCTGCTGACCTTGGGTTTCACTTGTTCTTCTTTTTCTAGTTCTTTGAGGTGTAACATGAGGTTATTTATTTGGGATTTTTCTTGTTTCTTGAGATAGGCCTGTAATGATATAAATTTCCGTCTTAAAACTGCTTTCGCGGAATCCCAAAAATTTTGGTAGGATGTATTTTCATTGTCATTTGTTTCTATGTATCTTTTGAGCTCTCCTTTAATTTCTTCTTTGACCCAGTGTTCTTTAAAAGTATGTTGTTTAATCTCCATGTATTTGTGTTTCTTTTTGCTTTCTTTTCGCAGTTGATATCCAATTTCAAAGCCTTGTGATCAGAGAATATGCTTGGTATGATTTCAATCTTCTTGAATTTGCTGAGGCTGCTTTTATGTCCCAATATATGGTCTATCCTTGAGAATGTTCCATGTACACTCGAAGAGAATGTATAGTCTGAAGTGCTCTATATATGTCAATGATGTCCATTTCATCTAATGTGTCATTTACGGCTGCAATTTCATTATTTATTTTCTGTTTGGAGGATCTATCCATAGCTGTCAATGATGTATTTAAGTCCCCTAGTATAATTGTGTTTTGGTCAATTTCTCCCTTTAGTTCTGTTAGTAGTTGCTTGGTGTATTTTGGTGCTCCCTGATTGGGGGCATAAATATTGATGACTGTTATGTCTTCTTGTTGTATAGTCCCCTTTACCATTATGAAATATCCATCTTTGTCTCTTGTTATCTTTTTCACCCTGAAGTCTGTTTCATCTGATATCATTATGGCTACACCTGATTTTCTCTGGGTACCATTTGCTTGGAGTGCCAATTTCCACCTTTTCACTTTGAGTCTCTGCTTGTCCTTGTAGCTGAGATGTGTCTCTTGGAGACAGCATATGGTTGGGTTTAGTTTTTTGATCCAGTCTGCTACTCTGTGCCTTTTATTGGTGAGTTCAGTCCATTTACATTTAGGGTGATTATTGATACGTGAGGATTTCCTGTCATTCTATCTTTAGTTTTCTGGTAAGCCTGTGACTCCATTGTTTCTTTGCCTTTTTGTTGTTGTCTATTATTTCTGTGTGGTGGTGTTCTATGATGTTTCCCTCTGTTTCTTCTTTTATTGCAGTATATATTTCAGTTCTGGATTTTTTTTGAGTGGTTACCCTTAAGATTATGTGAAAGAAAGTTTGATATTTAGAGTATTCCATTTTCTTCAGCACGCTTACTTTCTCCATTCCCATATTCCGGTTCAGGCCTTTACGCTCCCCCTTTTTATGTTTCGGTTGCTACAAATTGTCCCTGTTGATGGTGGTTGAATAGCCTCCTTTTGTATTTCTTGTAGCGCAGGTCGTGTATTAGAAAATTCCCTCAGCTTCTGTATGTCTAGAAAGGTCTTTATTCCTCCTTCATATCTAAAGGAGATCTTTGCTGGATATATTATTCTTGGCTCATGATTTCTCTCTTTCAATAGTTTGAATATTTGGTTCCATTCCCTCTTAGCTTGTAGAGTTTCTGCTGAAAAATCGGATGATAATCTAATGGACTTTCCTTTGTAGGTTACCGTCTTCTTTTCCCTGGCTGCCTTGAGGATTCTTTCTTTGGTGTTAATTTTAGACAGCTTGAATACAATGTGTCTTGGAGAAAGCCTGTTGGGATTGAGGTAATTACGTGTTCTATTTGCTTCTTGGATTCGAGGATCCAGTTCTGTCCACAAATTTGGGAAGTTCTCATTGACAATTTCTTTGAGTATATTCTCTGTTCCCTTCTTTCTTTCTTCTCCTTCTGGTATGCCCATTATTTTTATATTGCTCTTTCTGATGGAGTCAGACAGTTCTTGTAGAGTTCTGTCGTTTCTTTTAAGTCTCAAGTCTCTTTCTTCTTCCATCTGTGTAATTTCCAGGTTTCTATCTTCGATGTCACTGATTCTTTACTCCATCTGGTCAACTCTACTACCTAAGCTGGTTATTTCATTCTTAATTTCTTCTATTGAGTTCTTA
Organism: Rhinolophus hipposideros; assembly: GCF_964194185.1. Lineage (NCBI taxonomy): Eukaryota > Metazoa > Chordata > Mammalia > Chiroptera > Rhinolophidae > Rhinolophus > Rhinolophus hipposideros. The sequence continues at coordinate 66,033,267 of NC_138061.1, forward strand.
ATCTCCAGAAATTCCATTTGGTTCTTTTTTAAAATTTCAATCTCTTTCGTAAAATGCTCGTGTTGTTCTTTGATTGCGTTTCTGAGTTCATTAAATTGCCTTTCTGTGTTTTCTTGCATCTCTTTGAGGTTTTTCAGAACTGCAATCTTGAATTCTCTATCATTTAAGTCACGTATTTCCATATCTTTAAGTTCCTTTTCTGGAGACTTTTCACTTTCTTTCTGAGCTGTCTTGTTGCCTTGGTTATTCATGGCAATTAATGATTTATTATTTCTCTTCCTAGACATCTACAGGAGTGGCTTCTGCAACAGGTTGATAGGAAGAGGTCTCTCTGACACAGTAGTGCTATATTTTCTCTGCACTTTTCAAGCTTCTCACACAATGGGGGGATTTCCTGGGAGACGGGCCTCTCCTCTGTTAACAGTTCACCTGGGTCATAGGGCGCCACGTCCCTGTGGGGGTGCGGAGAGCTTTTGAAGTTTCAAAGCTCTTTCTGCACCCGATTCAGAGCCCGTATGTTTCAGCAGTTCTGTTTACTCCTGCAGGGATTCGCCCAGATATCGTGGGGCCAGGGACGGGGTGAGTTGTGAGAGGTGGTCAGAGCAATGGCAGCGACCACCACCACAGCCTGTCCTGCTTCCACAGATCCCTCCCCTTTGCCCGAACTAGTTGGGCTGCGAATCTGTTTCTGCGGTCCACAGTTCTCAGAACAGCAAAGATCCTGTCCTTGTGATCTGACACTGCTACTTTATCCCTGCTAGCACCCGGCAGGTGGGGGTGGGACGAGCTCTGGGAGGGTAGAGAGGGGCGGCTAGTCTCAGTGCCTAAGGCTTCCGTTCTCAGCTCGGCAGTGAGGGCTTAAACCACAGTTTTCAGCCTTCTTCCCTCAGTCTTTTCTCCGAAGTCTGCCGTGAATGTTGGGTTCAGCCGTGCTATATGCTGCCCCCTCAGCCCTGTGGGCCGTAAGCGGAGCCCTAGGAGTCCGAGTTTGTCCCTCTTCCGCAGCTGCAGAAGTTCCGGGAAGCAGCGAGCTCGGAGCACTGAGCTAGGTCTTTGTCCTGCGCCTGAGCGGCTCCGTTCCCGCACTTCTCCCTTCCCTCCTCCCCTGCTCGCGCGATTCGCCCACCTGGAGGTGAATTCAGTAGTGGACCTCTTCGTCTCTCCTGTCTGCTGTGCAGGGAGTCCTTTGTGGAGTTATTGTTGTCCGATTAGTTGTAAATTCCAGAGGAGCTTTACAGAGGCTCACCTCACGCCGCCATTTTGATCCAGCCAAGTCTCAGTCTTTTATTAATGCATACATTTACATACACAGTTAAAAAGTTGAATCGTACTTTATATACAATTTTTTATGTATTTGTTGGTTTGTTTAGATATACTTGATTTTTCAATTATATCAACAGAAGCATTTTCCCCACATTATTCAAGTTTCTTAGAAAAAATGCATCTCAGAGCTTGCTTATGGTTTTAACATATGATGGGTCATAATTTATGTAACCCATCCCTTCCTGTAAACACTGCTGCTGTGAACAGCACCATGCTACACAACCCACCGTGTGTCGTTGGGGAGTTTCTTTGGGGTCATTTCTGGAAAGCCAGTGAGCGTGGCAAAGGCCATGAGGAGCTTTGGGGCCCTTATGCACTCTCCATCCCAGATTACCCCAAGGATGGTACAGGTGGACTTGCTCTGTAGCTTGAGAGCACTTCAAGTGTGCCAAGCTACATGAGTACTTAGCAATCTGCCTGTGGGTCATCAAAATATAAAATAAAGGAAGGTGGAACAGAGACATGGCATGTGAGAGAAGAAAGAAACCAAAAGCATGCATCAGGAGTCTGGCTTAAGGATAGTAGACGTTGATTGTGTCAGCATCAGGGTCTTCCCAAGGCATAGACAAGCAGGTGCTCTCGTAGGAGTGTGCATATGTGCTGAGTGGCTCTGTGAAACAGCAGAAGGGTGCCCATTGCATTGCAGCCTGGACAGCTGGACAAGTGTTGCTATTGAAATAAATCCCAGCAATGCCTCTCCTTTGGTTTGTACTTTCAACAGATGGAAGTTCTAATTTCTCCAAAACAGGACCCTGGCTTATCTTTCAGGTTTTATTTTCCACATATCCACTTGTGTTTCAGACTCCACACTGAGATAAATCTGTGTTCTGGCCAGGGCCCCTCCAAATTTCTCCTTCCTGACCTTCACTGAGCCAGGCCCCAGCCCTTAGAAGACACATCCTCTCATGGTACTGCTCATCTCTTTCAGAAGTCCTGATTTCTCTAAATCTGGGGTTTACTCAAGAGTCTTGTTTTAAGAGTCTCACTTGGGTCTTCTGCCATGTCAGATGAGCATCAAAATGTCATACATTAATGCATCATCTAGTTCAAAAGGAAATGCAGAACTGGAATGCATGCTGTGCCTATTTCATGAAGAAGGAATCACAGCAGGTGCCGAGCTGTAACTGCCTAATACTGAAGGAGGGAGGGAGATATGTTAGCCTGCAGTGACCTTGGCTTCTGGGTCCCAGGCTGAAGCAAGGCACACAGATGCGTGTTCTTACTTCTAGTTAAGATGCTCAACACAGCTGGGAAATGAGACTCTGAATGGGGTGAAGTTCAGCAGTTAGAATTGGGTAGCCCCTAACTGAGTTTTGCTCAATTGGAACAGGTACCAAATGGAAAGAGCAGCAGGACTTGTACCTAGGCTCTCACCCTTGGACTTCCCACCGGCAAAGTGTACAGTCAGAATTCTGGGGAAACTGCTGCATTGACCTGATTTCTATCCCATGCAGGTGAAGCCCTAGGAGCTGGGGTCTGAGTAGGACTGAGATCCACAGAAGTTCAGGCCATGCAGAGATGGGGAGACCACTGGAGCCTCTGACCAATGTGTTCATCACAGACCTATGTCAAGATGCAGAAGAATAGGTATTGGGGAGAAAAGATGAGAGCAGAGGTTTCAAATGGGGATGGTGATGACGGTCAATGTAGAGGGGAGTAGAACCGGCACATTTCCTCAGGTGTCTGGGACACTGGATTTGCTCATTCATACTTTTTGAGAAAACAGTTCAAAGTAGAGAAACATCCTAAAAATAAAAAAGTAAACATATTTGTACAACCCAAGATTAACAACTGTTTTCTATATTCTTTTATTTTTAAGGAGAGCAAGTATTCCCAAATGCACTAAAATATCTTTTAACTACTAACCTCCATATTGTTTCTTTCCTTCATCCTCTATGGCAACTACCACTATAAATGTGATGTATGTTTTTTAGTCATTGCTTTTTATATTCTTAAAAACATATCTCCATAACCAGAACAGAGTATTGGTTTCTCTTTGTACAGTTCATTTTTTATTTAGATAAATGATATTGTTCTATATACATTATGCTTCATCTTGTTTTTTGTCTTAATATGTTTTAGATATATCCATGTCAACACACACGGGAGTTCATTTCATTTACCATCTGTGTTTAGCTTCTATCATATGAACATCACACAGATTCTGTCATGTGACTATCATACACAGATTTATAAACAATACCATTTTCTAATTAAAACATCACACACCAATTCATACTCTTACTTGTAGTAAAAAAGATGTCAAGATGCCCCACATTGTATCCAACACTCAGTCTTTTTTATTTTATCCATTCTGATGTGCGCACCTCACTGTGGTTTTCATTTGCATTTCTCGGATGGTTAATGCCGTTGAAAATTTTTATGTTTGTCATGAATATTCTCTTTTGTGAAGTCTGTTCAAGTCTTCTTTGACTATTTTTTGTATTGCATGCCTTATTCCTCATTAATTTTAGAGATGATTTGTGTATGTTAGATACAGTCCCTTTTTTGTTGTTTTGTTTTATTTTATGTGTTGTCACTATCTTCCACTACTCCATGACTGGCCTTTTCCTTTTCTAAATTGTCTATTTCAAAGAGCAGATATTCTTAAATTGAATGAAGTCCTGTTTATATCACTCCTTTATTTTGTGATTGTGCTTTTTAGCTCTCATTTTAGGGAATAATGGTATCTGCCAGATCATGTGATATTCGCCTTTGCTATCCTCTAAAAAATTTATTTTTTACATTACATAGTCATAATTCACCTGAGAAGGATTTTTATTTGTGTGTCTATGATGTGAGGTCGGGGTTGAACTTCGTTCCCTCCCAAAAGAACATCCAATAGATACAGCACCATTTCATGAGAAGGCCTGCTCGGCCATTGATCTGCAATTCTATCATTTATGTACGCACATTCAAATTGGTCGATTTCTGAACTCTCTGTTTTTTCCAGTTGTCTATTTGTATTCTTTCCTAATGTCACAAACTCTTAATTACTTAAGCTTCTTAAGACTGGATACTTAGCAGAGCAATTTCTCCAACTTCATTGTTCTAGTAAAATTACCTTGGCTACTCTTGCTTTTTTTGCATTTTCACATAAATTCTCATTTCAGCTTGTGAATTTCCACCAAAAAACCCTATTTGATGTTTTCAGATATTGCCTTAAATCTATTTTTTAAGATATTGCCTTAAATCTATTTTAAATCTATAGGTCAATTTAACAGACAATTAAAACTTTGACAATGTTGAGGCTTCTAATCCATGATCATGATAGACAACTCCATTTATTTAGGTATTGTGTAAATTTCTCTCCATAATGTTTTAGATATTTCTGGGTAGAGGTTCTGCACATCTGTTATTTGATTTATTACTAGATCTGTGGCACCTATTGACAGTATCCTAAATGGCATATGTTTATATTTATTTTCTAAATTTGTTGTTTTTTTTTGTTGTTGTGTAGAGAAACACAGTTGTTTTCATCTTACCTATTTATTTTTTATTGTGTCAATGCCACCATATTAGTTTACTAGGGCTGCCATAACAAAATAACACAGACTGGGCCACTTAAACGGCAGAAATTTATTTTCTCATTGTTCTGGAGACTAAAAGTCCACGATCAAGGTGTTGGTAGGTTTAATTTCTCCTGAATCTTCTCTCTTTGGCTTGTAGATGGCCACCTACTTGCTGTGTCCTCACATGGACTTTCCTCTGTTTGCTCACATCCCTAGTGTCTGTTTTTGTGTGTCTCAATTTTTTCTTCTTGCAAGGACACCAGTCAGATTACTTATCTTGTAAGAACACCACCTTACCAGTTTCATCTTAACTTAATCACCTCTTTAAAGGCTCTATCTCCAAACACAGTTCACATTAAGAGGTACTGAGGGTGTAGGGCTTCAGCATAAGAATATGGGTGAACACAAATCCATCTATACAAAACAACACCGTTTTAATTATTATAGCTTTATAATATAAATTTTACTTGTTTTAATGCATTGCCTCTGCTTCTTCATTTTCAGAATTATTTAAGCTAATCTTATAGTTTTATTCTTCCACCAGGAAGGGAAACAAGTAATGAGAGAGGGGTTCATGGATAGTTGGAAGCAAAACCTGGAGGAAATTCATAAAGTGCCAGAGAAATAGTATTCATGGCCAAGGACAAAGCTGTAAAGCATTCTGAGCCCTTCAGCTTTCTCTCATTCAACCTCTTGTTGCAGATAAAATAGGGTAATGGGTCTGTCTCTTAGGTACAGTGGATAGGAGACCTTACCACTTTCTAGAGCAATCTGAATGTGGGAGAGAATCCCTGCTTCTTTTCATTCCAGTCATGCTCTTCCAGTGGGTCAAGTTGTAGAGCTTATTGAGGCCTCCCTGTGGGACTTGTGTGTCTTTCACTTTATTGTAGTAATAATAGTTACCATTTAATAGCATTAAATAATTACCTAATTTACTCCTCTCAGTAACCCTGTGAGGTATACATTTCTCAGTCTATAGATAAGGAAACTGAGGTTTATGGAACCTAAATAACTTTCCCAAGATCTTGTTAGTTGGTGGTAGAGCTAAACATAAGTCCACCTTAGTCTGACTCAAGATTTCTTCTTGTCCACTGGCTTATGTCTTCTCCTAGCTACATAAAATTCTAGGAGCACTACATCTATTGTCCTGGGTGCCCAGGTCTGAAGGAAGAGAACTTGCCTAAAAGCTTTGATTCATGGGGCTATAGAATGATTCCAAGAACTTCCCAAACAAGATTTTTGTTAAGACAATAGGTACAGAGTTATAAAAGTGGACATAAAGGCATAAATTTGGGAAACTAGTCAATAGTTGTGTTGGTAGCAAGGGAGTAAAGGGGAGCCCAAACTAGATATTCCCTGATTTCTTTCTTACTATAGCGTCCTTCCAAAATTCATATTTACCTGGAACCTCCAAAAGTGACCTTCTTTGGAAATGGAATCTTTGCAGATGTAATTAGTTAAGGTGAAGTCACAGTGAATTAGGATGTGTCCTAAATCCAATATGACTGGTGTCCTTATAAGAAGAAGATTGAGCACACAGAGAAAAAGACCACATGAAGACAGAGGCAAAAATTATGTGGCCACAAGCCAAGGAATGCCAAGGATTGACAGTGACCACCAGAAACCGAAAGAGGAAAGGAAGAATCCTTCCCTAGATTATTTGGCCGGAGTGTGGCTCTGCTGACACGTTGCTTTCTGACCTCTGGCCTCCTGAACCACAAGAACATACATTTCTGTTATTTTTAAGCCACTCAATTTGTGGTAATTTGTTACAACGGCCATAGGAATCCAGTACACTTACCTAGAAGTGGGAAGATATAGCTTTGTTGAAGTAATTGAGGTGAGATTACAGATACTGCTAACTTTTTATTCTTTTTATTACCTGTCTTTTGGGATTATTTCTGCTTCATGGCATGTGGGATGCAAATGAAACAAAAACTTGGAGCTGGAGCTGCTTCTTGGTACATTGTTTTAGCTGTGAAGGGCTTCTCCAAATAAGCAGTTTTTGACATGTAGCAGAACTCACATATATCAATTTGTTGAATGAATGAATAAATTTATGAATGGTGGGCATAAGAGGTATAAGACATGATTGTACCTCTTTGGGGGAATCAGTCTCTTTCATGTTTTTCTTTGACTCAGTTGTCTGTGGTTCAGTGTAGTGTGGGGTCTAGGAAAGGCACTTGAGAGTCAGACAAGCCTGGAGGCACTTGCTGTGTGATTTTGAGCCAGTGCATCAGCCTCACTGAGCCTTTGTTTCTTCACCTGTGAGTGAAGAAGACAACGCCTGCCTGAAAGGGTTACTGAGAGCACTAGCTGCCTGAGCCCCTGGCCTAGCATAGGAGCATATGTGTCACAGCTGCTGTGATGCTGGTCTGCCCTACTCCTCTTCTCAAGTGGGAGGGGCATAACAGTAACGCTTATAATGGCAGATAGAAAGCTGCATGCACACTCTGTGGTGTGTGTGTGTGTGTATGTGTGTGTGTGTGTGGTGTGTGTGGTGTGTGTGGTGTGTGTGTGTGGTGTGTGTGTGGTGTGTGTGTGGTGTGTGTGTATGGTGTGTGTGTGGTGTGTGTGTGGTGTGTATGCGTGTGGTGTGTGTGTAGTGTGTATGAGTGTAGTGTGTGTGTTGTGTGTGTATGATGTGTGTGTTTTTGGGTGTGAGGCGTGTACAAAGTAGTGTGTGTATATCAATCTGCAGTCCTTAGATAAACCTGAGAAATTGTGACCATTCTTTGCAGTTGAGAAATTCAGCTCTAGAAAAATCAAAGTTTTCCAAGGAGTCCTGCTCTGAGATTGGAGTGTCAAAAAATTAAGTCACTTAATCACACATTTTAAATCTCTGTAACATTTTCCTCATTCCTCCCAGCACTGTCAACACAGCCGTTACCCAGCCTAGGTGTAGACAGCTTTCTAAACGAAGTGGTAACTCCATTGATTTTGGCTTAATAGACACGGTTTTAGATATTTTCCACTTTTGGCTACTGTACTCAATAAATCGTCATCTCTGAAGGAAATAAAAAAGAATAAAAAGAAGAGGGAGAAGAGAAAAGACATCATTCTTGACTAATAATGATCCCAGGAACGTCTCTCCCAAGGAAGAGTTTAGGAAGAGTGTGTGAATACCAGTGCTATTTGTGGACACGATTAACCTGTCCGAGAGATCTGTAAGTCAGCGCTCCCAGCTCTGAGCTGTGACCCTGCAGAACACGCTCCCGAGGAGCTTGGAAGGGAACAGTGCAAAGTTGAACTGTTGAAGGCAGCTGCTCCAGGTACCTTGGAAGCAAATGTCGGCAAATAATGACTGTACAGCTTGGTACCCAGCCAATTTCTGAAGCTTCGCCAGATCCTATAACTAGAGCAAAGTGGTTTCAAGCCCCACATGGCTGATTTTAAATCTAGACACACGTACAAACTATTAGATGACACTACATTAGTATTTTTATGGCTTTGTAAATCATTCTTTGTCTAAGATCAGGCACTTGGGACAGCTGTTTGGATGGCGGGAAGGAGGGGAAAGCAAGGAATCCCCTAAACAAGGCAGCACTGGTATTGAACTTATGTCTGACTCAAATGTCTGTGTTCCTTGCACCACAGTGCCCTGTTTGGAGGTGGCAGACCTCAAGGTCTCATATAATCTGGCCTCAGCTCCTCTCCTGGCCACGTTCCCATAAATCTACTTGCCTTCCTAGTCTCCACCGAACTCCCTGCCACTCGTGGATGCACGAGCTCAGTCAGTACCTCCCCATTCGCTGTCCTTCCATTGGGAACACTCTCTGCTTGGAACAGCTCTGCTCACTTGTATGGCTGCCAAATTTCTAAATAAAGGGCAGCCATTTCTGAAAAGTTTTCTCCAGCCTTCTATTTCTATCTCCTGTCTCTTACTTGCTCTATTTCTGAAAACACATATCCCCACTCTCTATTTTTTTTAATTTTCTTTTTCTTTTAAATATATTGGGGTGACAATTGTTAGTAAAATTACATAGATTTCAGGGGTACAATTCTGCATTACATCATTTACAAATCCCATTGTTTGTTCACCACCCAGAGTCAGATCTCCTTCCATCACCATATATTAGATCCCCCTTACCCTCATCTCCCACCCCAATTTCCCCCTTACCCCCCATCCCCCTTACCCTCTGGTAACCACTAAAGAATTGTCTGTGTCTATGAGTTTTAGTTTCTCATTTGTTTGTCTTGTTCTTTTGTTGTGTTTGGTTTATATACCACATATCAGGGAAATCATAGGGTTCTCTGCTTTTTCTGTCTGACTTATTTCACTTAGCATTATACTCTCAAGATCCATCCATGTTGTGACAAATGTTCCTATATCATCTTTTCTTACCACCGAATTGTATTCCAATGCATATATATACCACAACTTCTTTATCTATTCATCTATCGAAGGACATTTTGGTTGTTTCCATGTCTTGGCCACTGTAAACAAAGCTGCAATGAACATTGGAGCACACATGTCTTTATGTATAAATGATTTCAAATTCTTTGGGTAGAATTTAAAACCCAGGAGAGGGATTGCTGGGTCATATGGTAATTCAATTTGTACTTTTTTGAGGAACCTCCACACTGCCTTCCATAGCGGCTGCACCAGTCTCCATTCCCACCAACAGTGGATGAGGGTTCCTTTTTCTCCACAGCCTCTCCAACACTTGTTACTATTTGTCTTGTTGATGATAGTCATTCTGATTGGGGTGAGGTGATACCTCATTGTGGTTTTTATTTGCATTTCTCTGATGATTAGTGTTGAGCATTTTTTCATATATTTGTCATTTATATGTCCTTTTAAGAGAAATGTCTCTTCAGGTTGCCTGCCCATTGTTCAATTTGTTTGTTTGTTTTTTTTGTTGTTGAGTTGCATGAGTTCCTTGTATACTTTGGATATTAACCCTTTATCGGAGGAACTGTTTGCAAAAATCTACTCCCATTCAGTTGGTTGCCTGTTTATTTTGTCCATGGTTTCTTTTGCTGTGCAGAATATTTGAACTTTCATATTGTCCCTTTCGTTTATTTTAGCTTTAACTTCCATTGCCTTTGGAGTCAAATTCATAAAATGTTCTTTGAACCCAAGGTCCATAAGTTTAGTACCTATGTTTTCTTCTATGCAGTTTATTGTGTCAGGTCTTATGCTTAAGTCTTTGATCCATTTTGAATTAATTTTGGTACATGGTGACAGATAGCAGTCCAGTTTCATTATTTTGCATGGGGCTTTCCAATACTCCCAGCACCATTTATTGAAGAGGCTGTCTTTTCTACATTGTATGTTTTTTGCTTCTTTGTCAAAAATTATCTGTCTATATTTATGTGGTTTTATTTCTGGGTTCTTAATTTTATTCTATTGGTCTATGTGTCTGTTTATCTGCCAATACCACGCTGTTTTGATTATTGTAGCCCTGTAGTACAAACTAAAGTCAGAGAGTGTGATACCTCCAGCATTGTTCATTTTTCTTAAAATTGCTCTGGCTATTCAGGGTCTGTTGTGATTCCAAACAAATTTAATGATTTTTTGTTCTATTTCTTTAAAAAATGCCATTGGGATTTTGATGGGGATTGCATTAAATCTGTGTATTGCTTTGGATAGTATGGCTATTTTAACTATGTTGATTCTTCCAATCCATGAGCATGAAATGTCTTTCCATTTCTTTCTGTCTTCTTCAATTTCTTTTAAAAACGTCTTATAGTTTTCAGCATATAGGTCCTTCACATCCTTGGTTAAGTTTATTCCTAGGTATTTTATTCTTTTAGCTGCAATTACAAAAGGAATTGTTTTTGTATTTTTTTTCTGAGATGTCATAGTTAGTATATAGGAATGCAATGGACTTTTGTACGTTGATTTTGTAGCCAGCAACTTTACTGTACTCGTTGATTGTTTCTAACAGCGTTTTGGTGGAGTCTTTAGGGTTTTCTATATGTAGCATTATGTCATCTGCAAAGAGTGATAAGTTAACTTCTTCATTCCCAGTTTCGATGCCTTTTATTTCTTTCTCTTGTCTGATTGCTCTGGAATGGACTTCCAACACTATGTTGAAAAGCAGAGGTGATAGGGGACAGCCCTGTCGTGTTCCTGAACGTAGAGCAAAGGGCTTCAGCTTTTCACCATTAATTATTAGATTGGCTGAGGTCTTGTCAAATATGGCGTTTCTTATGTTAAGGTATTTTCCTTCTATACCTATTTTATTGTTTTAATCATAAATGGATGTTGTATCTTGTCAAATGTATTTTCTGCATCAATTGATATAATGATATGATTTTTGTCCTTTATTTTGTTTATGTGATGTATCACATTGATGGATTTACGGATGTTGAACCATCCTTGTGCCCCGGGGATGAACCCCACTTGGTCGTGATGAATAATCTTTTTAATGCATTGTTGTATTCGATTTGCTAGAGTTTTGTTAGGATTTTTGCATCTGTATTCAGCAGAGATATTGGTCTTTAGTTTCTTTGTGTGTGTGTTGTCCTTAACAGGTTTTGGTATCACCGTTGGTCTCATAAAATGAGTTAGGGAGTACTGTCTCTTCTTCAATTTTTTGGAAGAGTTTGAACAGGATTGGTATTAGATCCTGTTTGAAGGTTTGGTAGAATTCACTGGTGAAGCCATCTGGTCCCGGACTTCTGCTTTTGCGAAGGTTTTGGATGACAGATTCAATTTATTTACTGGTGATTGGTCTGTTTAGGTTTTCCAGGTCTTCATGGTTCAGCCTTGGAAGGCTATGTTTCTAAGAACTTGTCCATTTCTTCTAGGTTATTGAATTTGGTGGCATAAAGTCCTTCAGAGTATTCGTGGATGATCCTTTGTATTTCTGTGGTGTCCGTCATAACTTCCCCTTTTTCCATTTCTGATTTTGTGAATTAGTGTCTTCTCTCTTTTTATCTTAGTGAGTCTGGCCAAGGGTTTGCCAATTTCGTTAATCTTTTCAAAGAACCAGCTCTTTCTCACATACATTTTTTTTCTATTGTCTGTTTGTTCTCTATTTCATTTAGTTCTGCTCTGATTTTTGCTATTTCCTTTCTTCTGCTGACCTTGGGTTTCCCTTGTTCTTCCTTTTCTAGTTCTTTAAGGTGTAACATGAGGTTATTTATTTGGGATTTTTCTTGTTTCTTGTGATAGGCCTGTCATGATATAAATTTCCCTCTTCAAACTGCTTTCACTGCCTCCCAAAAATTTTGGTAGGATGTATTTTCATTCTCATTTGTTTCTATGTATCTTTTGATCTCTTTTTTAATTTCTTCTTTGACATAGTCGTTCTTTGAAAGTATGTTGTTTAATCTCTATGTATTCGTGTTTTTTCCTGCTTTCTTTTCGCAGTTGATATCCAATTTCAAAGCCTTGTGATCACACAATATGCTTGGTATGATTTCAATCTTCTTGAATTTGCTGAGGCTGATTTTATGTCCCAATATATGATCTATCCCTGAGAATGTTCCGTGTACATTAGAAAAGAATGTGTAGCCTGATGTTTTAGGATGAAGTGCTGTATATATGTCAATTATGTCCATTTCATCTAATGTGTCATTTAGGGCTGCGATTTCGTTATTTATCTTCTGTTTGGATGATCTATCCAAAGCTGTCAATGATGTATTTAAGTCCCCTAGTATAATTGTGTTTTGATCAATTTCTCCCTTTAGTTTTGTTAGTAGTTGCTTGGTATATTTTTGTGCTCCCTGATTGGGGGCATAAATATTGATGACTGTTATGTCTTCTTGTTGTATAGTCCCCTTTACCATTATGAAATGTTCACCTTTGTCTCTTGTTATCTTTTTCACCCTGAAGTCTGTTTCATCTGATATCATTATGGCTACACCTGATTTCTCTGGGTACCATTTGCTTGGAATGTCAATTTCCACCTTTTCACTTTGAGTCTATGCTTCTCCTTGTAGCTGAGATGCATCTCTTGGAGACAGCATATGGTTGGGTTTAGTTTTTTGATCCAATCTGCTACTGTGTGCCTTTTTATTGGTTAGTTCAGTCTATTTACATTTAGGGTGATTATTGATACGTGAGGATTTCCTGTCATTCTATCTTTAGTTTTCTGGTTAGGCTGTGTTTCCATTGTTTCTTTGCCTTTTTGTTGTTGTCTGTAATTTCTGTGTGGTGGTATTCTATGATGTTTCCCTCTGTTTCTTCTTTTATTACAGTATATATTTCAGTTCTGGATTTTTTTGAGTAGTTACCCTTAAGTTTATGTAAAAGAAATTTTGATATTTAGAGTATTCCATTATCTTTCGCATGCTGACTTTCTCCATTCCCACATTCCGGTTCAGGTCTTTACTCTCCCCCTTTTTATGTTGCCAGAAATTGTCCCTTTTGATGGTGGTCAAATAGCCTCCTTTTGTATTTCTTGTAGTGCAGGTTTTGTATTATAAAATTCCCTCAGCTTCTGTATGTCTGGAAAGGTCTTTGTTCCTTTTTCAAATCTAAAGGATATCTTTGCTGAATATTATTATTCTTGGCTCATAATTTCTCTCTTTTAATAGTTTGAATATTTGGTTCCACTCCCTCCTGGCTTGTAGTGTTTCTGCTGAATAATCTGATGATAATCTAATGGGCTTTCCTGTGTATTTACTGTCTTCTTTGCCCTGGTTGCCTTGAGGATTCTTTCTTTGTCGTTGATTTTAGACAGCTTCAATACAATGTGCCTTGGAGAAGGCTTGTTGGAATTGAGGTAATTAGGTGTTCTATTTGCTTCTTAGATTGAAGGATCCAGTTCTGTCCACAAGTTTGGGAAGTTCTCATCGACAATTTGTTTGAATATATTCTCTGTTCCCTTCTCTCTTTCTTCACCTTCTTGTATGCCCATTATTTTTATATTGCTCTTTCTGATAGGGTTAGAAAGTTCTTGTAGAGTTCTTTCATTTCTTTTAAGTCTCAAGTCTCTTTCTTCTTCCATCTGTGTAATTTATCTTTGATGTCACTGATTCTTCCCTCCATCTGGTCAACTCTACCTTCTAAGCTGGTTATCATTCTTAATTTCTTCTATTGAGTTCTTAATCTCCAGGGACTCCATTTGGTTCTTTTTTAAAATTTCAATCTCTTTCGTAAAATGCTCATGTTGTTCTTTGATTGCGTTTGTGAGTTCATTAAATTGCTTTTCTGTGTTTTTTTGCATCTAGTTGAGTTTTTTCAGAACTGCAATCTTGAATTCTCTATCATTTAAGTCACTTATTTCCATATCTTTAAGTTCCTTTTCTGGAGACTTTTCATTTTCTCTCTGAGCTGTCTGTTTCTTGGTTATTCATGGCAATCACTAATTTATTATTTTTCTTCCTAGACATCTACAGGAGTGGCTTCTGCAACAGGTTAATATGAAGAGTTCTTTCTGTTGTTTTTCAGTATTGGTCGGTAGAATGTTTTATTTTGTCTCCGACTGCAGCCTTTTTTTTTCCTCTCTCACACAGTAGTGCTATGTTTTCTCTGCACTATTCCAGCTTCTCACACAATGGGGCAATTCCCTGGGAGACGGGCTTCTCCTCTGTTAAGAGTTCGCCTGGGTCACCGGGCGCAGTGTTCCAGTGGGTATGCGGAGAGCTTTTGAAGTTCCAAAGCTCTTTTTGCACCAGATTCAGAGCCTGTATATTACAGCAGTGCTGTTTACTCCCGCAGGGATCCACCCAGGTAGGTGGGGGCAGGGGAAGGGTGAGTTGTAAGAGGTGGCCAAGAGCAATGGCGGCGACCACCAGCACAGTCGGTCCTGCTTCCACAGCTTCCTCCCCTTTGCTGGAACTAGTTGGGCTGCGAATCTGTGTCTGAGGTCCACAGTTCTCAGAACAACCAATATTCTGTTCTTTTGATCTGACAATGCTACTGTTCCACTTCTAGCATGGGCCAGGTGGGGGGTGGGGAGAGCTCTGGGAGGATAAAGAGGGGCCTGCTTGTCTCAGTGCCTAAGGCTTCCATTCTCTGCTCGGCAGTGAGGCCTTAAAACACCTTTTTCAGCCTTCTTCCCTCAGTCTTTTCTTCGAGGTCTCTGCCGTGAGCGTTGGGTTCAGCCATGTTATTTGCTGCCCCCTCAGCCCTGTGGGCCATAATGGAGCCCTTGCAGTTCGAGTTCTTCCCTCTCCCTCAGCTGCAGTAGTTCCAGTGAGCTCAGAGCACTGAGCTAGGTCTGCGTCCTGCGCCCACGCGGCTCGGTCTCCGCACTTCTCCTTTCCCTCCTCCCCGCCTCACGCAATTCTCCCACCTTGAAGTGAATTCAGTAGTGGGCCTCTTCGTCTTGCCTGTCTGCTCTGCAGGGAGTCCTTTGTAGAGTTATTGTTGTTTGATTAGTTGTAAATTCCAGGGGAGCTTTACAGAGGCTTAACTCACACCTCCATTTTGATGACATCCGTTGAGATTTTTTATCAGTTTCTCTATATCTTGAAAGGTCTTTATTCCTCCTTCATATCTAAAGGATAACTTTGCAGGATGTATTATTCTTGGCTAGTAATTTCTCTCTTTCAATAGTTTGAATACTTGATTGCACTCCCTCCAGACTTGTATAGTTTCTGCTGAAAAGTGTGATTATCATCTAATGGGCTTTCCTTTGTAGTTTACCATCTTCTTTTTTTCCTTGGCTGTCTTGAGGATTTTTTCTTTGTTATTAATTTTTGACACCTCAATGTAATATGCGTTAGAGAAGGCCTGTTAAGATTGAAGTAATTAGGTGTTGTGCTTGCTTCCTGAATTTGAGGATCTAGTTCCTTCCATAAGTCCTCATTGACTATTTGTTTGAATACAGTCTCTGTACCCTTCTCCCTCTTTTCTCCTTCTGGTATACCCATTATTGTTACATTGCTCTTTCTGATGAAGTCAGATAATTCTTATAGAGTTCTTTTATTTCTTCTAACTTTCAAGTGTCTCTCTTCTTCCATCTGCATTATTTCCAGATTTGTCTTTGATATCACTAATTCTTTCCTCCATCTTGTCAGCTCTATTTCCTAAATTGGCTATTTTATTCTTCATCTCTTTCATTGAATTCTTCAGCTCCAGAATTTCTATTTGGTTCTTTTTCTATTTCAATATTTTTGGTAAAGTATTCATTTTGTTCATTGATTTTATTTCTGAGTTTATTAAACTACCTATGTGAGTTTTCTTGCAACTTGTTAAGTTTTTTTCAAAATTCTCTGTCATTTAAGTGATATATTTCAACGTCTTTTGGTTTATTTTCTGGATATAGATATTTTTTTCTTCCTGAGCTGCCTTGTTACTTTGGTTATTCATGACAATTAATGGATTATTTCTTTTCTTGGGCATCTATGGGAGTGAATTTTGCAGGTTGATATGAAGCGGATTTTCTTTTTCTTTCCAGTAATAGGGCTGGAGCATTTTATTTTCTCATACACTGCTCTGGCTTCTCATGCGTTGGAAGATTTCCTGGGGAAGTGGGCTTCTCCTCTATGACCAGGTTGCCTCAGTCTCAGGACACCACCCTCATGGGAGGATGTGATAAGTAATGGTTCTGAGCCTCTGAAATCCCAGTGCTGCTCCTGCAGCCAGATGTACAGCTGTGCGCCTCATCAACCCTGGGTACCCCCACTGCAATCAGCAGTGAAAGGTGGGGACTGGGTGGGTTGGGAGAGGTGGCTGGTGTGTTTGTGGCTTTGTTCTCTTTCAAGTAATATCAACAGCCAGACCACAGTTGTCTCACCCTGTAACTTCTCCCTAGTCAATAGAATTAGCTGTACTGTGTGTTTGCCACTTAGAAAATATCTCTCTAATTCTCAGGGCTGTAGATATTCTGCTCTTTAATTCAACAATACTATATTTTTTCTTGGGCCCACCACTAACACTGGGAAGGTGAGGGGGAGGCAAGCTCTGGGAGGTTGCGGGGAGGCAGCCAGGCTCTGTGGCTTTGTTTTCTGCCTGACAGCAAGGGCTCTTAGATTACAGTTATCCCACTTCCGAATTCGATCTTTGCCCTGAGGTCTCTGCCCCATCACTGTGTTCAGCCATATTATAGCAATTCTTTCTCAGGCAGAATTGCTGGGGCCATAGGGAGTTCACCTACAGTCTCAATTATCCCTTCTCTCCAGACTACGGTAAGCTCCAGGCTGTGTCCTGCAGCCTCCATCTCTGTATTTCTCCCTTCCCTCCTCCTCTGTTCACCCCAATTTGTTCATCTTCACATGTTTCAGTGTGTGGATCTGTCA
Organism: Rhinolophus hipposideros; assembly: GCF_964194185.1. Classification (NCBI taxonomy): domain Eukaryota; kingdom Metazoa; phylum Chordata; class Mammalia; order Chiroptera; family Rhinolophidae; genus Rhinolophus; species Rhinolophus hipposideros. The sequence goes on from NC_138061.1 coordinate 66,050,246, forward strand.
GACGTGTTTGTGTGTTGCGTAGGAAATCCTTTGTTGAATTATAATTGTTCAACTTGTGGTAACTTCAAGGGAATATATCACGTAGCACCCCTCACAATGCCATGTTTCTGACTTCACTCCAAAGAATTTCCTTTAACATTTCTTGAAATACCAGTTTGGTGGTGATGAACTCCTTTAGCTGTTTTTTTTTTTTTTTTTTTTTTTTTTGTCTGGAAAGCTCATTATCTTTCCTTTGATTCTAAATGATGACTTTGTTGGGTAGAATAATCTTGGTTGCAGGTCCTTGCTTTTCATCACTTTGAATATGTCATGCCCATCCCTTCGGGCCTATAAAGTTTCTATTGAGAAATTAGCTGACAGTTTTATGGGTGCACCCTTGCAGGTAATTAACTGCTTTTCTTTTACTTGTTTGAGTATTTTATCTTTGTCTTCAAACTTTGGTACTTTAATTTTGATGTGTCTTGTTGTGGGCCCTTTTGGGTTCATTTTGTTTTGGATTCTGCAGTTTCTGGGCTTGTATGTCTATTTCCTTTGCCAGATTAGGGGAATTTCCATCATTATTTCTTCAAACAGGTTTTCAGTTCCTTGCTCTCCTTCTCCTTCTGGTACCACTATGATGTGAATTTTGAGATGCTTGACATTGTCCCAGAAGCCCCTTGAACTACCCTCAATTTTTTTTAGGGGGGTTGTTTTTTCTTTTTGCTGGGGTGTTCTGATGGGTGTTTTGTGCTGCTTTATCTTCTAAATCACTGATTCGATCCTCTGCTTCATCTAATCTACTGTTTATTCTTTCTAATGTGTTCTTTATTTTGGTTATTGCATTCTTCATTTCATTTTTGTGTTTTTTATCTCCATTTTTATGTTTTCTATCTCTTTGTTGAAGTTCTCACTGAGATAGTTGACCATCCCTAAAACCTGTCTTTGAAACTCTACATCTGGTAGATTTCCTGTCTCCTGGAGGAAATCTTTGTTTCTCTGGAGTTTTGTTGTGTTTTTTCATTTAGGACATGTTTCTTTGTCTCCTCACTTTTGATACCTCCCTGTGTTTCTTTCTATGTATTAGGTAGGGCTGCTATGTCTCCCAGTATTAGAAAAGTGGCCTTATGTAGTAGGTGTGTTGTGGGGCCCAGTGCTGCAGTATCTCCCTGAGCCAGTGCTGCAGTTTTGTCCTTTGTGTGGGTTATATGTGCCCTCCTATTGTAATTGAAAGTTGATTGCTGTTGGCACATCAGTGGAGTGCCATTGATGGCACATCATCCTGTTGACCCTCTGGCTGATTGGTTGTGAGGACTGGCCATAACTACAGTGGAAGAGCTGTTGTGCAGAAGCTGACCCTATGGAACAATATTCACTTCAGTGGGACTCTGGTGCCTGCCAAGTCTGCCCTTTTGATTTTTCATTTGTGAGGTGGTTGTGTTGTGCTCTGGTATGGTCTGAAACTGGCCACTGGGTTTGTTGGTTCTTGGGATCCTTGAGAGGGTGTTCTTGTGCAGGCCAAGGTCAGCTACTACCTGTGCCCTGGCCAGGGCCACTTGGTAAGAGCTACAAGGTCATCTGAATATGTTTGCCACATGTCTGGGCTGGAGGTGTCTGAGAGAGGCTCAGCTATGAACTGAGGCCAGATACTATTAATGCCAGGTGTGGAGTTACTTATCAATAGGTACAGCGCATGCAGAGCTCAGATACTGCTTTTGGGTTTTTTTTTGAACTGAGAAATTTTAGGAAAGTCCACAACATAAGCCAAGACAGGCCATTTGTATATAAAAGCCATTGGAGATGGCTTGGGTGGACCCAAAAGTTGGGTGGGGTTAGGCCTCAGGGCATCACCAGGGTGGGGTGAATGGTCTTAGCCAGGTTTTTGGAAACTCACATATGGTGCCTGCCAAAGTCTGAACTCTGGGTGAGGGAGGATTCATCAAAAGAGTAATGGCTTTTGCCAGCCCTTCTGTCTGGGAGAAAGCCACCCCTCCAGCCCTTGACCTGAAGCCAGACAATTTAGTTCCTCTGTGTATATGTTTGGTGTCTTTCGAGTTGCTGCCCCAGTGCTGGACCTCAGAGCTAGTGAGTCCATCAGTGATTAAGTCTGTGTATGGTCCATTTAGAAGAAATGCCTGGGACTCCAGCAGCCCTCCACCTCACTCAGCCACAATTTCCACTGGTTTTCACAGCCAGAAGTCATGGATGCTTCTTTTTCTGGCACTGGAACCTAGGATGGGGAGCCTGGTGTGGAGCTGGGACTCCTTACTCTTCGGGGGGATCACAGCAGGCAACATATTTCTCCTGATTTTTAACTGCCATATGTGGGTGTGTAACCAGCCCATTCAGCATATTTGTCTCTCTTATCAGTCTTGTCTAGGTTTCTTCTGTATATCCTTAGTTTAGGACTTATATTCAGTTAGATTTCAGGCAATTCTGAATGGTGGTTGTCCTGTAGATCAAATGTAATTTTGATGTGGTTTTGAGAGGAGGAAAGCACAGTATTTATCTATCCTGCCATCTTGACTGGAAATCCCAGCCACTGCACTTTGGACTTTACCACTCCACTAAGTCTTAACAATTCAAGAAATATCAATTCCCTTCTGTAGCCCAAGTATTAGGACTCAGCTTTTCCGTCTTGTTGGCTTGACTGCAGACTCACAGTCAGAGATGGCTAGGGCTTTTTTCAAATCTCTAATTTCTAACTGGACTGCCTTTCTCACCAAACTGTCACATTCACTTTTGTAGCTCCTGACTCAGGACACTGCTGGGCTCTACTGGCATTAAACAAGGATTATTTTATAAATGAAGGGAGTAATGAAAGAATAAATCCAATGAAACCTCTCAGAAAAAGTCCCAAAAAAATCTTTGGGATGAGGTGAACTATTATCATTATACATCACACACATCATTATATACCATGCTAAATAAACCATGACTGAGCCAGTTCTCACTTAACTGAAGTACACACTTCTTTCTGTGATGGCAGAAGTCCAAGTTTGGTTTGGTTATAAATTAAGCATGAGAAATAATTGGCATTATCTCATATATGCAAAGAGGGAGTTTAACTGCTAATTCAACAACTGGCTTAACATGTGGCTTTGAGCAATTATTCATTGTTTCTTGGATAATCTTCCTATTTATACAAGACAGATAAAGACTTTGATCTTTAACTCAAGGACTAATGAATTTGTGAGAGCTCTGACCATTTGGGGGAAGATGTTTGCCACTGGACTTATGATCATGCAGTCTCATCTCATATGGGGCATATAGAGGTAGAGGCATATAGAGGTGGTGGTAGTTATCAATTTTCTTCTCTAACACAGATAATCTGGATTTGAAACATCACTGTAGAGAAAGGTACAGTTAGATAAATATTTTTGGCTAAGGAAGGGACAGAATTAGCATTTCTGGAATAGTTTTCATTAGTTTTCGGTGCAGATTGAAGTCAATATAGCTTTATAGAGCTAAATTTGGAGCACCTACCCTGCAAACTGTGGGGAGTTCTATCTTCCCTCTCAGGTATCTCCCTTTCATGATACATTTAAGAAATACTTTATCAGCCACAGAAAATTGGTCCTGGTGATAATTGTTGTCCAGAGGCTTCACTGCTATGAACACTGACTTCTGTTAAAGGTTCCTCAGGCTGACAGGAGGAAAGAGCCCTGTACTCAATTATAGATGTTCCACCCAAAAAAACCAGGCCCTGGGTGCTGAGGCTTTTGCTTTAGTCACATGTGGTACCTAGAATGAGCCTTTTTCACAGAAAAAGCTCATGTCATTTAGATGGCAGCTTTTCTCAATTAAAAAAAAAAAAGTAAAGTATGTGGTGATGGAAGGAGAACTGACTCTTGGTGGTGAACATACAATGTGATATTAGATGATGTATTATAGAATTATACACCTGAAACCTATGTAAATTTACTAACCATTGTCACCCCATAAACTTTAATTTAAAAAATGTAACTACAAATAGTTGAATATGGGATCCTAAAATATTGTTCAAGTAACCCAAAAGAAGACAAGAAAAGAGAAACAAAGGAACAAGAAATAGAAGAAAACAACAAAATAGCAGACTTAAGTCCTGTCATATCAATAATTGCATTAAATATTAATGATCTACATACCAATCAAAACACACAAATTGACTGAGGGTATTTAACAACATGGTAAAAAGAATGTGTTGTGTACAAGATACATACAAATACAATGACATACAAACATCAATAATATGACTTCAAGTAGGTTGAAAGTGAAAAGATGAACAAAAATATACCATAAAACATTAATTTAAAAAGAAAGCAGAAGTGGCTCTATTAATTTCAGATAAAGTAGACTTCATAGGAAAAAAAGAATACAAAAACAAACAGACATTACATAATGATAAAAACACCGTACTGTTCTTAAATGTGCACGCACCAAACAACAGAACCTCAAAATGCATGATCAAAAACTGATGGAGCTAAAAGGAGAAATAGACAAGTCTACAATTACAGTTAGAGACTTTAGCATCTTATCCTCAGCAATTGAAAGAACTACCCAACAGAAAATTAGTGAAGATATGAAAGAACTTAACAACACCATTAATAAACAGGATTTGACTTATATTTGTAGAGTATTCTATTCTATAGCAGACTACACATTCTTTTCAAGTTTCCATTGAACATTCACTAAAATAGACCCTGTCCTGAGTCATAAGTAAATCTCAAAAAAGAAATAAAAATGGGAGTCAGACTAAGCATGTTTTTTGGCCATAATCGAAGTCAAATTAGAAGTCAATAACACAAAGACAAGAGGAAAATCTTTCTGAAAACAACTTGGAAATTAAATAACACACCTGTAAATAACCCATGAGACAAAGAGAGAATCTCAAAGGAAATTAAAAAAATACATAAAACTGAATCAAAATGAAAATACAACACATCAAAATATGTGGGGTGTAATTAATGGTGTGCTTAGAGGGGAATTTATAGTTCTAAATTCTTAGTTTAGAAAAGAGGAAAGACCTCAAATCAACAATTTAAGCTCTTATATCAAGTAACGGGGAGGGGAGGTCAAAATAAATCCAAATCAAGTTGAAGAAAGGAAATAATGAAAGGCAGATATTTATGAAATTGAAAACAGAAAAACAATAGAGAAAAATCAATGAAGCAAAATACTGTTTCTTCAAAAAAAGTTCAATAACATTGATAAATTTCTAGCACGGCTGACAAAGAAAAAAAGAGAAGATACAAATCACCAATATCAGTAATGAAACAGATGTCACCAGAGATTCTGAAGCCATTAAAAGGATAAGGAGGAAATGCTATGAACAACTTTACTGTGGAAAATTCAACAACTGAGAAGAAATGAACAAATTCCTTTACAACTACAGCCAGCAAAACTCAATAAGGTTGAAATAGACATTCTGTATAGTCCTATAACTGTGGAAGAAATTGGATTAATAATTTAAAAGTTCCCAAAAGAGAAATCTCTAAACTCATATGGAGTCCCTAGCGAATTGATCAAACATTTAAAAAGGAATTTTACACATCAATTTTACACAATTTCTTCCAGAAAGTAGAGGATGAGAGAACACATCCCAACCCACTGTATGATGTTAGTATAACACTGATAGAAAATTGAAACAGTACAGAAAAATAGAAAACTGCAGACCAGTATCTCTCATGAATTTTGATGCAAAAATCCTCAACAAAATATTAACAAAGCAAATTTAGTAATGTAAAATGAGTTATAAACTGTGACTATGTGGGGTTTATTCCAGGTATGCAAGGCTGGTTTAACATAAAAAACATCAGTTGTATAATACATATATCCTCAGGCTGAAGAAGAAAAGCCATATGAGCATATCAATTGATGCAAACGATAAAAAAAAAAGCATTTAATAACAACAACAAAAAAGGAAAGTGAAATTCCATTTCACCAGAATATAAGAATGTGTTGTGCTGGCCTTGTCCAGCTGTAGCAAAGCTGGAGCTGTAGATGAAGAAGTGTTGGTTCTCTGGCTTTGGAGAAACAGGAAATCTGGAGTGGTGCAAAGTTTTGGAGAAGTGTAGAGATAGAGATTTGCCCCAGGGTCTCAGGAAACCTAAGTCATGTGTTTAATATCATAGCCAGCAATTAAAAAACAGATTTTTTGACAACAGATCCAGAAATATGTATGAGGTCTGACACATAAGTGTGCAAACTCATCCTAGAAAGAGTGTTACATACCCCATTGCTGAATATCACTATGGTCATCTTCCAAGTACTCCACTTGGGAGGCTATGCAATAATGCCAGTGCCTAGTCTGCCCTTCAAAGCAATTTTGGAACTCTTTTTCTGGAATGGCCATCAGAGCTGTCATCATATTACCCTTAATGTCCTGAATGTCATCCAAATGTCTTCCTTTCAATGTTTTCTTTCTCTTTGGGTAAAGAAAGAAGTCATTGGCAGCCAAATCAGGTGAGTAAGGAGGGTGTTGAATTACAATTATTTGTTTACTGGCTAAAAACTCCCCCACAGACATTGCCATGTGAGCTGGTGCATTGTGATGCAAGAGCCATAAATGTTGGCGAAAAGTTCAGGTCATTTTCATCTAACTTTTTCATGCAGGCTTTTCAGCACTTCCAAATAGTAAACTTGGTTAACTGTTTGTCCAATTGGTACAAATTCATAATGAATAATCCCTCTGATATCAAAAATTGTTAACAACATTGTTGCAACAAGTTCACAAACTTAATTGCCCGACCTCGCATGACAAGATACCCTGGAATTGTATTCCTAATCAAATTCTTCCATTAAATTACACACCCTTATGTGTATGTATATATCATAGAGATGAAAACAATATGTCTCAAGACAAGATAGTGAAGACAGTTTGAAATCCTTGCAATCATTTGAACTTTCATTCTTTCATTCATTTCATGACTTTCATTCTTAACATAATATTTTAGAGGGATAACTGGCATCATAGAACTCTTTCAGCTGCCTAGGTTTACACTGATGGAATTGAAGTTCAGACAGCAAGACTTGCCTGAGGTCATACAGATGCTCAAAGGCACAGAGCAAATTAGATCTAGTTTACTGTTTTGCAGGAAAATGGTTTTTCATACTGCAACTCATTAAAATGTCAGTTATGAATAGACTGTGTATGTTAATTACATAAGAGAACCCCATATGCTTTAAAAATGCCATATAGAAATCTAGCCATATGTGTCATTAATTGGAATTATAAATATGGCTTTTACTGTAAACTGTCTCAAATTCTTTTGAAATTGTGTGGGAGATACTTTATAAACACATAGAATTAGATCTGATGTATTTGGTTCCTAAAATGAACATTTCAGCAAATATGGTAAATAACCATAAATATTTAATCATAAAATATGGTTAGTTTCAAAGGATATGGAAGAGATTATTTTGGAGGGATTGCCCAAGTTATTTACAAAAGTTGTTCATAAATGGGAACAAAGTCTTATTTTTCCCTCAATGCATTTCCTCAAAGTAAACAGCATTCCAGCATCTTTCTATGGACTGTTCTTTTCACAGGGATTTTGAGCATTTGAAGGATAAGATATGTTTTCCATCTTATCTCATAACGTTAATGATGGTTTGGTGCTGGGCACAATTCTAGGCCGCTTCTACTTACTTTTTGAAATCCTCACAACAATTTCCCAAAGTAGGGATTACTAATAGTAATACTATTTCAATTTTGTTGGTAAGGAAACTCATTGGCTCATCCAGTGTCCTGGCGTACAGGTGGGGAGCTGGGACTAGATCCCAAGAGATTGTGATTCAGAAGATTGTGCACTTTTTCATTCCTACTGCTCCCCACATCCATCCTCCACCCATTCCCCCAACATTGAAGTCAGTGTGAAGTTACCTTTCAGGATTCTAAAGAAAGAAAGATGTGAAGGAACTGCTCGGAAGGAAGGGGAAACTAAGGCAGTCTATGGAGATCACGTCTTGGGCTGATGTATTCATAAATGCCCAGTATTTTGTTGAAATCTCAGGAGCAGCTAGGAGCCAGGATGGTAAGTTCTAACTATTACCTGGGAGAGCAACTGGAATTGGTTCTACCATGTAGACCCACCATATGCAGCCAGCCAGACACCCCCAAACTTTCATTCTAAAGAGAATGGCTGCTTCAGTACATGTGTTGACCTAACCAAGTTCCCCTCCAGCTGCACCTGGTTTGGGATCAATCCTCAATCGACATCCATTCTTTTGCTTCATATTTCCCCAAAGTTAGGGAGAAATTAGAACTAGAACTCAGAGAAATAGATGAATGATTAAAGGGAAAATTAAATACAACATTGAGGGAAAAGTTAAAGAAGGTGGGTAGACTGGTGGGAAAATGGCACAGCCAAGTGTTAACCTCAATCATGGAGGAAAACCACTCTGAACACAATGTTGGACAGCAGGGATGCAAGAGGATATGCTTCTGGCCAAAAGTGACCCAGAGATGCTGAATGAATTCCACTTTTTGGATGACCCTGGGGAAGCCATCTGACATTTCTGATGCTCAATAATCTAATCTAAAATAATTGTGGAGAATCAAGTGTAACAAGTGGGCCAAAAGGGCTCAATGAGTCATAGTAACTCTGTTGCAGGTCATTAAAGGATGATGGCTACCTCCTATTTCGTGTCACCAGTGGTGACCGCAGTCAGAAAAATAATGTTTTGTCCAGAAAGCAGGAAATCAGACAGACCTGCAAGCATGTGCCTGTCTCTGTTGTCAGTTTGGCACTAGGGCCACAGGGAACCAATGGGTACCTACAGTGCCCTGGAGGCAAGGCAGGCCTGGGGCCAGAATATGCAGCTCTGCGGCAAGGCAATCCATGAAAAGCCTCCTAAACTGCAGATGCTACAGCTCTGAGCAGGGGCAATTAGAGTGGGGAGGCTGAAACGCAATCAGACTCAGCTGGAGCAAGACCATGGTGGGGACTGAGGACAGGGGAAGGGAAAGGCTGAGGAGACGGCAGGGACTCCTGGATTTCTCGGTATATTTGGGGCTTTAGGCACTGCTAGAAAAATCGGGCTGGGGTGTTCCTGGCAACTGTCCCATCCACACTTTGATTAGAACTTACCAAAATGTATTTCTCTGCTTACAGTAGGAATAGCATTAAACATTTTGGCAATGGGATTTCTACGATTAGAGGGGAAAAGGAAGAGAGAGAGAGAGAGAGAGAGAGAGAGAGAGAGAGAGAGAGAGAGAGAGAGAGAGAGAGAGAGAGAAGAGAGAGAGAGAGAGAGAGAGAGAGAGAGAGAGAGAGAGAGAGAGACCGGAGGACTTAGTTGTTTATAGCTGACTTTGTCCCCATTTTGCCACCATGGGCCACTGGCAGGTAATGTGATGTCCAAGACCTATGTCCCTGTGTATACCACACCTCTAGTGCTGCCTCTGCCTCTTACTCTATCCAGAGATGTTGGGGGAGTGAGAGGATCTCTATAAAAATTAACTATTTTATTCATATTTGCCAAAACTTTGATGCAACCAAGATGCCCTTCAGTCAGTGAATCGATAAGCTGTAGTACATCCAGACAATGAAATACTGTTCAGCAATAAAAACAAATGTGCCTTCAATGCACAAAAAAACATAGAGGAACCCTAAATGCATATTACTATGTGAAAAAGCCAATATGACAAAGCTACATACCATATGATTTCAACTATATGACATTCGACAGTAAAAAATATCAGTGGTTGCCAGGGGTTTGTAGACCCCAAGAAGAAAGATCCATTAGCTATGAACCCGGAAAAGAAATTTATCTACTGAAATGGACTCCCCATGGTAAACCGAGGGCCCACATTTTATGAATAGTTAGCGTGTAGTGGCCATTTACCGACAGGGGCTGCTCCTGTGCTCTGTACACCTGGAACGACCTCAGACTGAGCTCTGGGGCTAGATGTTGTCAATGGGGGAGGTTGTGCGGCTGTAGGGGCAGGTGGTACATGAGAAATCTCTGGACTCCGTGCTCAATTTTTCTGTGAACATAAATGGTTCTAAAAACTTAAGTATTTTTTTTTTAAATTAACTGTTCACAGTGTGCATGCTTTATTTTGTATTAACTAATATACATGATGCACCTTGTCACTCATCAAAGCACCAGGGTTTGAATGGGGCAGGAGGCAATTCTCACATATTTGCTTCTGGGTACATTCTCTGACTGAAACTAACAACTGGAAATACAAGTGAGGTGAACAGAAACCATGCTTTATGCAAGGAGAGTGGCCACCTCAATGGTGACTCAGAGGCAAGCTGAGGACTACACACATACGCACACACACACACACACAGACACACACACACACACACACACACACGACAAACTCTGCTGGAAGATGGGCATGCATCCCTGCATTTCCTACCTTTGGCTCTGCCTCTCCCTGAACTTATCAGGGGGTACCACATGTTCCTGTCGGATGAGGCGTAGGGCGCTGTGCTTTTACAGTTCATATCCACTCAAATCAAAGTTCAGTCTCCGAACCTCGATAATAAACTTTCCAGGATCTGAGGGAGAAGGGGAAAGAAGAGCTTTCTAGTATCACCAAGGAGCCTCCTCCGGGAAATGAACTTTATTTTACATCAAAGTAAGCTGTTTGGGGCCCAGGGCTTCTCATCACACCTCACTGTGGTAACAGAAGGAAGCTGTGTCACTCACAAGGGAAGCTCCACTCGGGGATAATTGCATAACCATGATGGTCATAACATCTGCACTCCTATGGCAGTATAATTTAAGCCTGAATTTCACATATGAGAACCCTGCTCACAGGCCATACACATGATATCCAGTTATCAGATTAAAAAGTGTATCTTTTCTAAGGTGATCAAGACCAAATCCTCTTAAGAAAGTGAATAGAAATTTCAATCTTAACGCACTGTGGAATTTTGTGACACTGACAATTACCAACTTATTTTTAGTAACAGCTTTACTGACATATAATTCCTATATCATAAAAGTCACCTTCTTACAGTGTACAATTAAATGATTTTTAGTATATTAACAAGGTTGTGCAGCCATCACCACTATCTAATTTCAGAATATTCCAGAATCTTCAAAAGAAAACCCATATCTATTAATAATCACCCTCATCCCTACCCTCAACCACTTCCACACTTGGCAACAATAATCAATTTTTTTGTCTCTATGCATTTGCCCATTGCAGACATTTCAGTATAAGGAATGATATCCAATACGGAAGGTCAGACAATTAAGTTCACGAACTCATTCTAGAAAAAGTGCTACATACCTCATTGCTGAATATCACTATGGTCACCTTTCAAGTACTCCACTTGGGAAGCTATGCACGAATGCCAGTGCCTATATCACCCTTCAAAGCTATTTTGGAACTCTTTCTTGAACAGCCACAGAGCTGTTGTCGTATTACCCTTGATGTCCTGAATGTCATCCTAATATCTTCCTTTCAAAATTTCTTTTATCTTTGGGTAAAGAAAGAAGTCATTGGGGGCCACACCAGGTGAGTAGGGAGGGTGTTCCAATACACTTTTTTATTTACTGGTGAAAAACTCCCTCGCAGACAGTGCTATGTGAGCTGGTGTATTGTCATGATGCTAGAGCCATAAATTGTTGGTGAAAATTTCAGGTAATTTTCATCTAACCTTTTCATGCAGCCTTTTCAGCACTTCCAAATAGCAAACTTGGCTAACTGTTTGTCCAGTTGGTATAAATTCATAATGAATAATCCTTCTGGAATAAAAAAAAAATATTAGTAACATCATTGCAACAAGTCCAGGTACTTAACTGTCAGACTTTCGTGTATGTCTGTGTGTGTGTGTGTGTGTGTGTGTGTGTGTGTGTGTATACACAGCCTTTGTGTGTATACACACACAATCTTTTGTGTCTGGCTTATTTCACTTAGACTTTTTTCAAGGTTCATTCATGTTGTAGCATGTATCGATACTTCATTCCTTTTTATCACCAAGTAATATTCCATTGAATATATATACCACATGCTGTTTATCCATTCATCAGTTGATGGACATTGGGTTGTTTCCACTTTCTTTTTTTTTTTAATTAAATTTATTGGGGTGACAATTGTTAGTAAATTTACATAGATTTCAGGTGTACAATTCTGTATTACATCGTCTATAAATCCCATTGTGTGTTCACCACCCAGAGTCAGTTCTCCTTCCATCACCATATATTTAATCCCCTTTACCCTCATCACCCCCCCCCCTTACCCTCTGGTAACCACTAAATTATTGTCTGTGTCTATGAGTTTTTGTTTCTCATTTGTTTGTCTTGTTCTTTTTGGTTTATATACCACATATCAGTGAAATCATAGGCTTCTCTGCTTTTTCTGTCTGACTTATTTCACTTAGCATTATACTCTCAAGATCCATCCATGTTGTCACAAATGCTCCTATATCATCTTTCCTTAACGCCGAATAGTATTCCATTGTGTATATGTACCACAACTTCTTTATCCATTCATCTATCGAAGGACAATTTGGGTGTTTCCATGTCTTGGCCACCGTAAACAAAGCTGCAATGAACATTGGAGTACACGTGTCTCTATAGAGAAATGCTTTTATATTTTTGGGGTAGATACCCAGGAGAGCGATTGCTGGGTCATATGGTAATTCTATTTGTAATTTCTTGAGGAACCTCCACACTGCCTTCCATAGCGGCTGCACCAGTCTGCATTCCCACCAACAGTATATGAGAGTTCCTTTTTCTCCACAGCCTCTCCAACACTTGTTACTATTTGTCTTGTTGATGAAAGCCATTCTGACTGGGGTAAGGTGATATCTCATTGTGGTTTTCATTTGCATTTCTCTGATGATTAGCGATGTTGAGCATTTTTTCATATGTCTATTTGTCATTTGTATATCCTCTTTGGAGAAATGTCTCTTCAGGTCCTCTGTCCATTTTTCAATTGGGTTGTTTGTTTTTTTGTTATTGAGTTTCATGAGTTCCTTGTATATTTTGGATATTAGCCCCTTATCAGAGGCACTGTTTGCAAAAATCTTCTCCCATTCAGTTGGTTGCCTCATTATTTTGGCAATAGTTTCTTTTGCTGTGCAGAAACTTTTCAGTTTCATATAATCCCATTTGTTTATTTTAGTTTTTACTTCCATTGCCTTTGGAGTCAAATTCATAAAATGCTCTTTGAAGCCAAGGTCCATAAGTTTAGTACCTATGTTTTCTTCAATGCAGTTTATTGTGTCAGGTCTTCTGCTTAAGTCTTTGATCCATTTTGAATTAATTTTGGTACATGGTGACAGATAGCAGTCCAGTTTCATTCTTTTACACGTAGCTATCCAATTCTGCCAGCACCATTTATTGAAGAGGCTGTCTTTCCTTCATTGTATATTTTTAGCTTCTTTGTCAAAAATTATCTGTCCATATTTATGTGGTTTTATTTCTGGGTTCTCAATTCTATTTCATTGGTCTATGTGTCTGTTTTCCTGCCAATACCAGGCTGTTTTGATTGTTGTAGCCCTGTAGTACAAGCTAAAGTCAGGCAGTGTGATACCTCCAGCATTGTTCTTTTTTCTTAAGATTGCTTTGGCTATTCGGGATCTTTTGGGGTTCCAAACAAATCTGATGATTTTTTGTTCTATTTCTTTAAAAAATGCCATTGGGATTTTAATGGGGATTGCATTAAATCTGTATATGGCTTTGGGTAATATGGCCATTTTAACGATGTTGATTCTTCCAATCCATGAGCACGGAATGTCTTTCCATTTCTTTGTGTCTTCTTCAATTTCTTTCAAAAATGTCTTATAGTTTTCAGCATATAAATCCTTCACATCCTTGGTTAAGTTTATTCCTAGGTATTTTATTCTTTTTGCTGCAATTGCAAAAGGAATTGTTTTTTCTATCTCTTTTTCTGAGATTTCATTGTTGGTATATAGGAAAGCAATGGACTTTTGTACGTTGATTTTGTAGCCAGCAACTTTACTGTATTCATTGATTGTTTCTAATAGCTTTTTGGTGGAGTCTTTAGGGTTTTCTATATATAGCATCATGTCATCTGCAAAGAGTGACAATTTAACTTCTTCATTCCCAATTTATTTCATTCTCTTTTTATTTCTTTCTCTTGCCTGATTGCTCTGGCAAGGACTTCCAACACTATGTTGAAAAGCAAAGGTGATAGGGGACAGCCCTGTCGTGTTCCTGAACGTAGAGCAAAGGGCTTCAGCTTTTCACCATTAATTATGAGATTAGCTGAGGGCTTGTCGTATATGGCCTTTATTATGTTGAGGTATTTTCCTTCTATACCAATTTTAGTAAGTGTTTTAATCATAAATGGATGTTGTATCTTATCAAATGCTTTTTCTGCATCAATTGATATAATGATATGACTTTTGTCCTTTATTTTGTTTATGTGATGTATCACATTGATGGATTTGCGAATGTTGAACCATCCTTGTGCCCCGGGGATGAACCCCACTTGGTCGTGATGAATAATCCTTTTAATGCATTGTTGTATTCGATTTGCTAGAATTTTGTTTAGGATTTTAGCATCTGTATTCATCAGAGATATAGGTCTGTAGTTTTCTTATTTTGTGTTGTCCTTACCAGGTTTTGGTATCAGGGTAATGTTGGCCTCATAAAATGAGTTAGGGAGTACTGACTCTTCTTCAATTTTTTGGAAGAGTTTGAGCAGGATTGGTATTAGATCCTCTTTGAATTTTGGTAGAATTCACTGGTGAAGCCATCTGGTCCAGGACTTTTGATTTTGGGAAGGTTTTTGTTGACTGATTCAATATCGTTACTGGTGATCGGCCTGTTTAGATTTTCCATTTTTCATGATTCAGCCTTGGAAGGCTATATGTTTCTAAGAACTTGTCCATTTCTTCTAAGTTATTAAATTTGGTGGCATATAGTCCTTCATAGTATTCTTGGATAATCCTTTGTATTTCAGTGGTGTCCGTGATAACTTCCCCTTTTTCTTTTCTGATTTTGTTAATTAGTGTCTTCTCTCTTTTTATCTTAGTGAGTCTAGCCAAGGGTTTGTCAATTTTGTTAATCTTTTCAAAGAACCAGCTCTTTGTCACATTAATTTTTTCTATTGTCTTTTTGTTCTCTATTTCATTTAGTTCTGCTCTGATTTTTGTTATTTCCTTTCTTCTGCTGACCTTGGGTTTCCCCTGTTCTTCTTTTTCTAGTTTTTTAAGGTGTAACATGAGGTTATTTATTTGGGATTTTTCTTGTTTCTTGAGTTAGGCCTGTAGTGATATAAATTTCCGTCTTAAAACTGCTTCGCGGCATCCCAAAAATTTTGGTAGGATGTATTTTCATTGTCATTTGTTTCTATGTATCTTTTGATCTCTCCTCTAATTTCTTCTTTGACCCAGTCGTTCTTTAAAAGTATGCTGTTTAATCTCCATGTATTTGTGTTTTTTCCTGCTTTCTTTTTGCAGTTGATATCTAGTTTCAAAGCTTTGTGATAGAGAATACGCTTGGTATGATATCAATCTTCTTAAATTTGCTGAGGCTGATTTTGTGTCCCAATATATGGTCTATCCTTGAGAATGTTCCATGTACACTAGAAAAGAATGTATAGTCTGATGTTTTAGGATGAAGTGCTGTATATATGTCAATTATGTCCATTTCATCTAATGTGTCATTTAGGGCTGCGATTTCGTTATTTATCTTCTGTTTGGATGATCTATCCATAGCTGTCAATGATGTATTTAAGTCCCTGTAACGAATAGAATATATGAAGGTCTGCCTGGGAACATTTGGGGATGTAAACTCTCACAGTGGCTGGGATACGTGCTTGGCCTTGGAAGGATTGGCTACCCTCTCAAGGACCAAGAAAATATTTACAGGATGTGGAGCCTGGCCTTCGCCTTGCCACAGGTGGGCTGAGCTGTGATACATCTAATCTCGTACCAAGGACTGGCCCCAGCTCCTAGCCAGATCCGAGACCAGTTCCTTGTGTTGTTAACACATATGCTTATTGGCTCCTTGCTGTTGTTGTTAGTGAAGTCCTCAAAACCCCAGAAAGCGGAGGAGCAACAGCAACAGTTGTTCCCCGGCCGCCTGGGCTGCTGTAAGGTGTTTCGCTCGTGCTGATGAAGGGCCGGTGCTGTTTCTGCGCATGATGTTTTGCCCGTGTTGATTTTTTACCAGTGCTGTTTCTGCGCATGATGTTTTGCCCGTGCTGATAACTTTACTCGATTTGGATTTTGCCCTGCTGATGAAAGGCTGTTGCTGTTTCTACGACTCTAATTGACAGGGCCCTGGTGGTATGATGAATTGCCTCCTTGCTTGTTAGTAGTATGATCATATATTCCTCTAATCTCTGTCTTGTCTTACTTACTTTCACTTTGTAATAAAACTCTTTAACCCCTTCATCCCGGCTTGTGGTGGTGTGTCTTGCGTATCGGGCCTTGAAAATAAGTCTGTGCACAGCAATCGATAATACTTATCGATACAGTCCCCTAGTATAATTGTGTGTTGGTCAATTTCTCCCTTTAGTTCTGTTAGTAGTTGCTTGGTATATTTCGGTGCTCCCTGATTGGGGGCATAAACATTGATGACTGTTATGTCTTCTTGTTGTATAGTCCCCTTTACCATTATGAAATGTCCATCTTTGTCTCTTGTTATCTTTTTCACCCTGAAGTCTGTTTCATTGGAAATCATTATGGCTACACCTGATTTTCTCTGGGTACCATTTATTGGAGTGTCAGTTTCCACCCTTTCACTTTGAGTCTATGCTTGTCCTTGTAGCTGAGATGTGTCTCTTGTAGACAGCATATGGTTGGGTTTAGTTTTTTGATCCAATCTGCTACTCTGTGTCTATTGGTGAGTTCAGTCCATTTACATTCAGGGTGATTATTGATATGTGAGGATTTCCTGTCATTCGGTCTTTAGTTTTCTGGTAAGGCTGTGTCTCCATTGTTTCTTTGCATTTTTGTTGTTGTCTATTATTTCTGTGTGGTGGTATTCTATGATGTTTCCCTCTGTTTCTTCCTTTATTACAGTATATATTTCAGATTTGGATGTTTTTTGAGTGGTTACCCTTGAGTTAATGTAAAAGAAAGTTTGATATTTAGAGTATTCCAGTTTCTTCAGTATGCTTACTTTCTCTATTCCCATATTCCAGTTCAGGCCTTTACACTCCCCCTTTTTATGTTTTGGTTGCCACAAGTTGTCCCTGTTGATGGTGGTCTAATAGCCTCCTTTAGTATTTCTTCTAGTGCAGGTCGTGTATTAGAAAATTCCCTCAGCTTCTGGATGTCTGGAAAGGCCTTTATTCCTCCTTCATATCTAAAGGAGATCTTTGCTGGATATATTATTCTTGGCTCATGATTTCTCTCTTTCAATAGTTTGAATATTTGGTTCCATTCCCTCCTAGCTTGTAGAGTTTCTGCTGAAAAATCCGATGATAATCTAACGGGCTTTCCTTTGTAAGTTACCGTCTTCTTTTCCCTGGCCGCCTTGAGGATTCTTTCTCTGTCATTGAGTTTAGACAGCTTCAATACAATGTGCCTTGGTGAAGGCCTGTTGGGATTGAGGTAATTAGGTGTTCTATTTGCTTCTTGGATTCGAGGATCCAGTTCTTTCCACAAGTTTGGGAAGTTCTCATCGACGATTTGTTTGAATATATTCTCTGTTCCCTTCCCTCTTTCTTCTCCTTCTGGTATGTCTATTATTCTTATATTGCTCTTTCTGATGGAGTCAGAAAGTTCTTGTAGAGTTCTTTCATTTCTTTTAAGTCTCAAGTCTCTTTCTTCTTCCGTCTATGTAAATTCCAGGTTCCTATCTTCGATGTCACTGATTCTTTCCTTTATATGGTCAACTCTACTACCTAAGCTGGATATTTTATTGTTAATTTCTTCTATTGAGTTCTTAATCTCCAGAAATTCTATTTGGTTCTTTTTCAAGATTTCAATCTCTTTTGTAAAATGCTCATGGTGTTCTTTGATTGTGTTTCTGAGTTTTTTAAACTTCCTTTCTGTGTTTTCTTGCATCTCATTCAGTTTTTTCAGAATTGCAATCTTGAATTCTCTGTCATTTAAATCACAAATGTTCATATCTCTAAGTTTCTTTTCTGGAGACTTTTCACTTTCTTTCTGAGCTATCTTGTTGTCTTGGTTATTCATGGCAATCACTGATTTACTATTTATCTTCCTAGACATCTACAGGAGTGGCTTCTGCAACAGGTTGATAGGTATGCAAAGAGCTTTTGGAGTTCCAAAGATCTTTCTGCACCAGATTCAGAGCCCGTATGTTTTAGCAGTTCTGTTTACTCCTGAAGGGATCCGCCCAGATAGGTGGGGCCAGGGGCGGGGTGAGTTGTGAGAGGTGGCCCAGAGCAATGGTGGCGACCACCACCACAGCCAGTCCTGCTTCCACAGCTCCCTCCCCCCTGCCGGAACTAGTTGAGCTGCGAATCTGTGTCTGCGGTCCACAGCTCTCAGAGCAGCAAATATTCTGTCCTTTGATCCGACACTGCCACTTTATTGCTTCTAGCACAGGGCAGGTGGGGGCGGGGCCAGCTCTGGGAGGGTAGGGAGGGAGCGGCTAGTCTCCGCGCCCAAGGCTTCCGTTCTCCGCTAGGCAGTGAGGGCTTAAACCATTGATTTCAGCCCTCTTCTCTGAGTCTTTGCCGCCGGTAGCGTTGGGTTCAGCCGTGCTATATGCTGCCCCCTCAGCCCTGTGGGCCGTAAGCGGAGCCCTAGCAGTCCGAGTCCTTCCCTCTCCCGCAGCTGCGGAAGATCCGGGAGCAGCGGGCTCCGAGCACTGAGCTAGGTCTGTGTCCTGAGCCTGCGCGGCTCCGTCTCCGCACTTCTCCTCTCCCTCCTCCCCCGCTCGCGCGATTCACCCACCTGGAGGTGAATTCAGTAGTGGACCTCTTCGTCTTGCCTGTCTGCTGTGCAAGGAGTCCTTTGTGGAGTTATTGCTGTCCGATTCGTTGTAAATTCCAGGGGAGCGTTACAGAGGCTCACCTCACTCCGCCATTTTTTTCCCCTCTCTCCTCCACTTTCTGCTATTATGAACAAGGCTGTGGTGAACAATTGACTACAAGTTTTTGTGTGGACATATGTTTTAAATTCTCTTGGGCATATACCTAGGAGTGGTGTTGCTTGGTTATATGGTAACTTTATGTTTAACTTTTGGTGTTATGTCTAAGAATTCATTGACAAACCCAAACTTATTAAGACACGCTGTGTTTTCTTCTAAAACTGTACAGTTCTATCTTTACATTTTTCTCTTTGATCTGTTCTGAGTTAATTTTTCTATATGGCATAAGTAAGGGGTCCAACATTTTCTTTTGCATATGGATACCCAGTTATCCCAGCACCATTTGTTGAGAAGATTATGGTTTTCCCCAATGTCTTGACACCCATCAATTGACACAAATCTGAAGGTTTATGTATGGACTGTCCATTCTAGTCCATTGATCTCTTTCTCCATCTTTATGCTAGTACAACACTGTCTTGATTACCGTAGGTCTGTAGTAAGTTTTTGAATGGGGATGTGTGAGTCCTACAAGTTTTGTTTTTCTTTTTTAAAGACTTTTTTCAACTATTCAGAATCCCTAGCAGTTCCATATAACATTAAGGATCAGCTTGTCCATTTTTTCAAAACAGAAATTTCTGATTTTGATAGGAATCACAGTAGATTATGAGAAATATTGCCATCTTAAAATTAAGTCTTCCAATACACAAATATGGGAAGTCTTGCCAGTTATTTATATCACCTTCAATTTATTTCAATGATACCTTATCATTTCCAATGTACAAGTCTTCATTTCCTTTGTTAAATTTATTCTTAATTATGTTATTCTGTTCATACTGTTGTAAATGGGAAGTGAATTTCAGAGTGTTAATTGCTTGTATATAGATGCAATCAATTTTTATATATTTATCTTATATCTATAAACTTTACTGAACTCATTTTTTATAAGTTTCGATAGATTTTTTTAGTGGATTTTAGGACTTTATTATATAAGACCATGGCATCTACAAATAGGAATAGTTTTAACACTTTATTCTCATCTGGGTTCCTTTTCTTACCTAATTGCTACCCTGCTAGAATGTTCAACAGAAGTGGCAAGTGCAGACGTCCTTGTCTTGTCCCTGATCTCAGAGACCCAGTATTTTACCATTAAGTATGACTCTACTGTGAGCTCTTTGTAGATGCCTTTTATCCAGTAGCATAACTCACTTTTTCTGTGATTCCCACCACCAGTTGGTTTCATTTGCTAACCCTCACATACCTCAGGAGCTGTTTGAAGCTATTTTGGTGTCACCAAAATTCCAGATGACAACTTTCCCTGTTATGTGTATACAATATATTTACACCAGAATAATAATGTCCTAGCATTTAACAGACTAACAGGCAAATATATACTCTTTGATATATCCTGGTAAAACTGAAATAGTGTAGACCAGATATCAAAAAACTACCACTTTCTTGTTTGTCAAAGGCACTTTGTCTGCCTTGGCATTATTTTTTCCCTCTATACCAGGGGTGGGAATTGCCTCAGCTTTTATTTTCTAAGCAGATATACGATTCTCAAATGAGAATAATAGATGTGAAAATGCATGGTAACCTTAAAATGCTGTGCATATCTGAGGGTGATGACGATGATGATGATGATGATGGCGATGACGATGACGATGACGATGACGATGATGATGACGATGATGATGATGATGATGAAGACAAATAAGGTAGAAAATATAGGTCCATTTGCCCCCACCACATGGCCAAACATGCTGGAGCTGTGCTCTCAATTTATGATTTTCACATTCTGGGTACAAAACGTATGTGACCAATGTCTCCATGAACTGAAACAGGACATCAGGTCAGAAAATCTATGTCTAGAATGAGCAACGTTCTCAGGAGCAAAGGAGAGTATAAGATGACAATACAATAATGGAAACGTGAAAATGAAGGAGAGGGCTCCACAGGTTTGCTTTCCTTTCACATAGGCAGGGAAGAAGGCAATATTCTCCATAGCCCCTGAGGTCCTGATGGCCCTTTACCCTGCAGCTTCCACGGCAGTGTGCAGTGAGGCCACGTGTTGGAAGGGAAGGGAAGTATTTCTTCGTTGCTGCAGGATGACACAGGGCACTTGACTCAGGGTACAGAGAAAGGAAAGTTGAGAAAGACAGTGCCTAGTCCCTCCCAACGAGGTTGTCTCTGGGTGAATGCATCTGCTCAGTCTGCCAAGGCAGTTAGTTCACTTCACCAGCCTTAAATTCATGAAGAGCTTTCTCAACAGTTGTCTTTCCTGCAATAAAACCCTTTGTTTGGGGGTGATTAGCCATGATGGGACCCAAATGTAACATTTTCTACTAAGTTATTTGATGCTAAAATGATAGACTCAAGTTTTAATTGGAAAAAAAATTAAGAGAAAATCTGGAAGTCATCAGGGGCAAGTCACTCTAATCACAACACTCATAGCTGCCTTGTTTAAAAAATGGAGCCAGAGGACTTTTTAAAACAATGACTCAAAGTAAAATGGCTGAAGGTCTTAGCACAGCAACAGCCAATAGCTTTGGATAACAGAGAGGCTTGTTTTTCTCTGTTGGCTATTCTTGGCCCATTAGGACCAGGCTAGCCATGTCCCTTGTATCAGCACTGGGGACAAAGGCCCCAGTAAGATGTATGACAGGACATTGTATGGTACTCTCACCCGGGACCTTACCAGATACAGTCCAAAGTAAAGAATTTTTTGTGTCTGTGAGTGTGCAGCAGAGTAAAAACAAACAAAACAAACTTCCAAATTCATTTGTTGACCCCTAAACCTGAATTAATGGAGCAATCTAGCTACAGACTAGATGGTCTTTGTGTAGCAAAATACCTTGCTATGCCACTGTAATGTGAAAGAGGAGGCTCCCAAGACGTTATTTGGGGGGGAAATAAACAAAACAAAACAAAATGAAACATGGAAGATATAACCAAAAGACTTTGCCTAGAAAATCAAAGAGAATGTGGGTAAGTGGGAAACCAGATATGAGAGTGGATGAGGAAGAGAGGAAGTTAGAAGGAAGAGTTTAGAGGAAGAGAGAAGTTAGAAGAGGAGACCTTCATGTGTTCAGTGAGAAATTGCTATAGACATAGGGTAGCTGAACACTTTGAAAAATAGGGATGGCATACGTTCAGTTTTATTTGTTTACTACAGGTTACTAGCATTTCAGCCTAACACCCCACCCCCCCACACACACACACACAACTGTCAAACCTTTAAACTTCAGCTAAACCCCTACTTCCTTTTGAGGGGGTGATTTGGGGAACACAGATATGGGAAGTAAAGAAAAAGAGGTTACCAACTCCTTTTAGGAGACATAATCCCAGCAAGCAGTGACCAAAAAAGAGATCAGAGGTCCGAAGGGCCCTTCAGTCACCAGCAACAAAGACAGCGGTGGTAGTGCATGGAGAAGCCAGGGTTGGTGGGAGGAGCCAGTGCTGGTGGCTGGGTCCAATGCTGATGGAGAGGGTCAAGGATGGTTGGAGAGGTTGGGACTCCTGGGAGAGCCAGTTGATGGTGGGGAGCAGCTGCCAATTGACTCTCCAGGGGCAGTTTTAAGAGCAGTCTTATTTGTCTCAACACAGAAGGATGTGGGTGGAGCCGGGAAACCTATAGGAGTATCCTTTCCTTAGTGTCACTAAAGCAATAGAGAATTGATTCAAAGTATGAGCAGAAATCTGGGGAAATGTGTTCTAGTTTTATGGCTGAGAGGCTGCAGGTGGTGCTGGACATTGCTCAGACTTCAGAGGCAATGCAATTGCGTGTGAGCCCTATGTCTGTCACCTGTGAGCTGGATAATCTTGAATAGAACAGAACACACTGGACCCCAGTTAACGAAATGGAAGTAAGAATAATGATCTTGCTGGTAATCCTTCCCTCTCTTAGCCTCATGAGGGGAGTAGCCAAATTCTTTCACCAGGGCCATCCAAGGCATTAAGGGGAGAATTCAGCTCACGGGAGCTGAATTAAGAAGGCCTATCTAAGGGAGCACCCACTCCCAGTGTCGTCATTTCTTCCTAAACCAGTGCTCTTCCCTGAAGCCCCCAGCTCCTCTCTCTATTTATGGCTCTAGGGAGCCCCTTCCCATGCTGTGTGGACCACCCACCCTCTAACTCTCCAGAGCCATGCAGGCCAGTATCCTAGGGTACAGCTCAAAATTGGTTTGATGGTAGGTAGATTCCACACAAACAGTGGCAGTCCCCCATTTTTTGTAGCAACATGTTTGGAAATGAAGGAAGTGGATGGGTCGGGGGAGGTACAAAGTACCCATCCCTGTGAGACTAAGATACAGCAGGGAACAATGATTGTGTTCTGGAATGGGGAAAAGGAGGTTCTGGGATAGAACTGGACTGATTTATCCATGGAATCAGGATTGAACAGACTCCTTCCCAGGTTTGAAGATGCTCTCCAAAGCAGAGTGCAAAAGGAAACATGCCTGGACTGGACAAGCGTCATGGCAGGTACATTTCCCTGACTAATACACTTTCCAGCACCCAAATGTCACCTTGTCAACCTTCCATTTAAAGTCTTCTTTGGTGCTCATTTCATAGC
Organism: Rhinolophus hipposideros; assembly: GCF_964194185.1. Lineage (NCBI taxonomy): Eukaryota > Metazoa > Chordata > Mammalia > Chiroptera > Rhinolophidae > Rhinolophus > Rhinolophus hipposideros. The sequence continues at coordinate 66,073,725 of NC_138061.1, forward strand.
TCCATGATGCCCATCTTCCTTAGCTGGTATTCCAGACCTTCTAAACCTGACAGTTCTTGTTGCCTCCCTCATCCTTCCTCACCAGGCATCTGAGGACCTCTCATGCTTCCTGAAGGGGTCATGGCTGTAATACAGCTACCTGGAGTGCTCTTCCTTCCAAAAAAACTCAGGTCCATCCTTCCACCTCTTGAGTTTTATTTTTTCTCTCCTGCTTCCAGATTATGAGCTCTTCAAGGTCAGTAACTGGATGGAGGCACCTGGGGGTAGAAACATTTTATTGACTGAATGATTCTTTGATATTGGTTGTTGTGCTGATACACACACACACACACACAAACACACACATACACACATGCACATTTGTGAGTGTGCACACACAGATACATACACAGTGTTTACCACATGCCAGGCACTCTGCTGACATTTAATGTGCATTGTGGGGACAGAGTCCCAGAAAGCAGTTTCTAGGCTCTCGGCCTCACGTGGAAAGGTGCTGGCTCGGTTATTAGATGGCCATCAGTTGTTACTGGTTAGTAATTAGCCACTAATATAACTGCAGTGGCTATGCTAAGGGTTGGTTGGTTGGCAGAAAAGCAGACTGCGGATTGTGGCTAGCAAGTGCAGTCAGTAAGCTCATTACATTGCGGGTCATGTTGATCCTACTTCCTGTGTCTTGCCCGGCTGCCAGCGAAATTGGGGTGCAGGAAGACCCCTTGTTGGGGTACTGGCAGATGTTTACTTTTGTGTCTCAACCAGCCTCCAGCGAGAATATAGCGGTATGAGAATAGAGCCCTATCCATGGCTCTGTTTTTGTTCCTTTTAGGCCTCACCATATCCTGCGTTGTTGTGCGGGGAGCAGGAGCTGAGTCCCTGCATGGCACACATTTTCTCATTTCATCCTAAAAACAAATCCTCCGAATTTAAAAACCAAGAAATGAAGTAATTGGCCTAAAGTGAACTAGCTAGTTAAGTAGCAGGGCCAAAACTCTGACCAGATTCATCCACCTGCCCTCTAGAGTTGTTTTAATGGTTGAAAATTTTAGAAATCTTTTAAAACAAATTATAAAGACTAAATCAAGTGCACTGTGAAGTGCAGGCAATGTGTGTGAGCTTATTCACTGTGTCACTTTGACTCCAGCCTCAGTTTCTTCTATCTATAAAATGGGGATAATAGTTTTGAACACAAGGCTTTTGTGCATGTGAAATAGGCTAACGTTAGTGGGTCCTTAACAAATCTCCTGGTCGGGGCTGGGATAGGCTAAAGCTGGTCAGGTACCACCCCACCAACGGCACACACTTCAGAAAAGTCAACCTCCAATGGGAATGACTTAAGTTTCAGCTCCTTCTCATCCTAGCCCTGGCCCTGCTCCTGGGACATGACGTGTGAGGTATCATTATCAATCTCCCTCCTTATTTCTCCCTAAAAAAGCTGAGTTTTCTTAGGTACCTGGGTGGAATTGTTCTATCTGTGTGAGGAATTATTTCCACGAATCATCTCTCTTTCCTTGTAGTCATACATACCTAGTATTTTTACTGATTTTATTAAGAAAGCACTCTCCCACACTGCAGAACTATCCTCATGCAATTTCCACACACATTGGGAGTGATTTACTATGGGTCTAGTTGTCTAGTTTTCTAGTAGCTCAAAGGGTGCCTTTGTGCAAACGCAGTCATCGGCAGTCTCTCCAGGAAACACACTTTCTTTTCCACTTCTAGAACCTTTGCAGCTTGACACTAGGGTACTTGCCAAGGCTTCAGTAGAAACTCTGTCATGGGCTGTAGACACTGTTCTTCTACCCTCAGCCCTGTGCTGGGCCTCAGGCCTCTGACTCCTTTTTAATTGTGGACAGGCAGGTGACTCTGGGGGGCACCTCTGAATGGTTGGCCAGGCCCCAATTGCTATAAAGCTGTGTAATGACGTCTGCATTCTTTGGAAGTTGTTGCTGGGCAGAGCTATAATGCAGTGGCCATTGGCTAGTGGAAGAGAAGGTCAGGTGGGGCGGTGCTTCTGGTGCCCTCAAGACTGGAAGCAGCTGCAGAAACGGGCTCAGTGCTGGGTGGAGGGGGAGCTCGTGTCCCCTTGCTGAGAGTTCTGTGTGTTCAGAAAGCAAATGAGAAGAGCAGACAAAGGACTTTTTACAAAAATATATTCAATTCTTTTATTTTGCTAGCATTCATTCAAGATTTGCATCCTCCCTTTTTCTCTCCCCCCTTTCTTAATAAAACGGCATATATTTTCTAGAAGTTTCTGATAAGTAGCTTGTGAAACAACCCTGACCAAGGGCTGAAGACACTAAGTTATGTGGACAATGCTCCCTCTGTCTCTTGGAAATAGTCCTTTGGGCACTTCTTCCTTCTTTGCATTCCTTGTCTTGAAAGCCAAACAACAAGATGGAGATGAAATTCTAGATGCATGCTCTCAGTCAGCACTGTCCAATAGGAATAGGATGTGAACCACGGATGTGAGGCTGAACTGTCATTTTCAGTTTTTGGGGGGCCACATCAAGAAGAGTAAACAAAGAAACAGATGAAATTAATGGTCATAATATATTTACTTCAACTTCAATATATCAAAATATTTCAATATATAATCAATAGAAAAATTATTCATGAGTTAGTTTACGTTTACACGGAATTCGATGTATGTTTCACACTTACAGTGTATCTGAATCTCCGAGACTGGCCCCATGTCAAGTGCTCTGCAGCCAGTGGCTCTCATGCTGAAACTGGACTGCACAGTGCTAGATTCTCTATGTGAGCTCGGGCAGAATCACCAGGCTTCTGCCATGGCAGGAGAACGGAGTGGATTCAGGAGAGCTGGCGTACCAGCTGCCACACAGTTGTGTTAATTGGAGCACATGACTCAAGAGCATGCCTCAGTCTTTCTTGTCTATAAATGAGAATAGCATGTCTACCTCATAGGTTTGTTATAAGAATTGAGAAAATTGCTGAACCCAAAGACACACATTCATAGTCAGCAAGCATTAATTATTATTATCAGTACTAGTGGTAATAGTAGTACTACTTGTTATGAGCATCAAGTCACAGATCTCAGAGACACTGGATCGAGGCACACTGTGGAACAGTCGGGAGGGGTATTTGAGACCATACAGTCTCAGCCATTCATTAAATAAGCAAGAAAACTGAGGCCCAGAGAGAGAAAGTGATTCCCCAATGCCACACAGTAGATTAGAGTGGATCCCTGATATCTACTCACATGCTGTCACATACTCTTCCCCTTTCCATGGTCACATCTTAGGCCTCAGCCATCACTTTACTATATTTTAACGTGAGATGAAAATTCTGACTTTTACATGTATAAGTATAGTATAAAATATATGATATTATAGTATAGTATATAGTGTAGGTGTATATATATACATACACATATATACACACATATATATACATATATACACACATATATATATATATATATATAATATAGTAAAGAAGACAAATAGAAAAAAATTGATTCATTTGAAATGTGGTGTTAGAAGACAGCTTTATGGACACCGTGGACTTCCATAAAGATAAACAAGTTGGTCCTAGGGCAAATAAAGCCTGAACCATTGCTGGAAGCAAAAATGACAAAACTGAAGGTGTCCTGCTTCTGGGACATTCTGAGAAGGCAGGGTTCTTTGGAAAAGACAACAATGCTGGGAAAATAGAGGCAGCCAGAAAAGAGGAAGAACGAATATGAGATGGACTGAGTCCATAAAAGATGCCATAGGCTAAGTCCACGAGCTGAGCAGGGCTGTGAGGACAGGACACTGCGGTCATCACTCATTCATAGGATCACCAGGAGCCAGCGTTAACTCAACAGCATGTGCACACACACACAGTATATACCGTGTTTTCCCAAAAATGACACCTAGCCGGACAATCAGCTCCAATGCATCTTTTGGTCAAAAATTAATATAAGACCCGGTCTTATTTTACTATAATATAAGACCGGGTCTTTAATATAATACAATATAATATAATATAACATAACATAACATAACATAGCATAGCATAGCATAGCATAGCATAGCATAGCATAGCATAGCATAGCATAACATAACATAACATAACATAACATAACATAACATAACATAACATAATATAATATCGGGTCTTATGTTAATTTTTGCTCCAAAAGACGCATTAGAGCTGATTGTACTGCCAGGTCTTGTTTTCGGGAAACAGGGTCCTATATATTATGAAATATGTGTAAAAGAGTATCTTGTGTAAGATCCTTGTCATGCACACAGCACATAACACACATACTCAGTACACCATGATGAGATGGGTGTTAAGTTGTATCAAAAACAAAAGGTGCAAGAGGGAATAATAGTGTGATATCAGTGCAAGACAATCAATGACTAATGTCAGGAAGTCCTTGTTGAGGATACCATCTATTATTAGACTAGAATAGCCTCACCAGGGACACAGGGGAGGCCCCATGACATGAGGTATTTCAGTCGGGACAAGGCACTGTTAGCACAGAGAAGAAACAAAGTGCAGCACCCCCATGGGACACCCCCAGGGAGACAGCGTGAGTCCTGCCTCCTTTCTAAGTCAAGTGCGCAGAGCAGAATTTGGCGCCAGAGCTGAGGTGCCACCAAGTCCAGCAGCGGGGCCTCAGTGTCCAACCCGGTCAGCTGAACAACAGGCTTAGAAGCTACTGCTAGATGTAACTTACATGTTACGTCAAACCCACAGCAGGGCAGAGGACACTAATGCAATTACTAGGCTGTATGGACAGAAACATGGAGGACTTAGTGGCTCGAGATCTCCGTGAGGCATGTGACAAGGTGACATGTGGACACTTTTTGATCAGTCTGCAGACGACAGGGCAAGATCCTCCTGTGCTCCTCATAAAAGCCTTGGTAGTTGATTGAACCACCTTCACAAAGGGGAGTGATGAATGTGGAGCTAGAGAGCTCTCCAGGAATATATATACCCCAAATGGTCTTTATAGATGAGAGTTATGGACATAATAAACCAGGATGAAATTTAATACAGAAATCATGAAGAGACACCAAGATTGAACAACAATAATAGCAATTGCCTGGCACATAGTAGAAATTAAATGTTTACTGGCTGGATTCATTGACGGGGTTAATTGGCAGCATGTATAAAAATGAATTAAAATTGACGTAAACTCAGAATGCATCAGCAGTGTGAGGGCTGTAGAACACTGACTGCTCTGACCTTCTCCTGTATGCTCCAAGTCCAGCTGTCAGAGCCTGGGATTTAACACCTCCTCTTGGGCCCTCGTCAGACCCCATCTACAGGGTCAGGTGCACGTCTAGGCACCACAATGAGAGAGAGGGTGGGTTGTGCCCAGCAGCAAGGGATGCAAGTGGTAAAATTACGTCACTCCATGATGGCTGAAGGACCTAGGAAGGGTTAGAAAGAGAGAAAGAACTGGGGTTAGGTGATGGTTGGTTTCAAATACCTAAAGGATTGTCATGCAAAGCAGAACTATCCTTGCTCAGGGTGATGAGAGGACAGAGTTAGGACAAGTGGAATGAGTGAGTGACAAAAGGCAGAGATTGGCTCAACATAAAAAAGATATTTCCAAATGTCCACATTGATCACAATGGAATGGATTGCTAATGAGCTCTCCATCACTGCAAGTGTTGAATCAGAAGCTGAACAGTTACTTTCCATGTTGGCACAAGGTGATTTATGCAGGGGGTGGGCCATGATCCTGGATGGTGTCACCCCCAGGGTTGAGTCTAGAGAAAGGCAGCCACCTTGCTGGCCTAGAGAGAAGATGCCATTGCCAGCAGAGGGCGATCTTACTGATGAGTAGAGGGCTGGCTGCCTGGGCCAGGGGCTAGTGTGATAAGAGTACCCAAAAAATCTGAAAGCATTTCTCTATAGAGACACGTGTACTCCAATGTTCATTGCAGCTTTGTTTACGGTGGCCAAGACATGGAAACAACCAAAATGTCCTTTGATAGATGAATGGATAAAGAAGTTGTGGTACATATACACAATGGAATACTATTCGGGGCTAAGGAAAGATGATATTTGTGACAACATGGATGGATCTTGAGAGTATAATGCTAAGTGAAATAAGTCAGACAGAAAAAGCAGAGAACTCTATGATTTCACTGATATGTGGTATATAAACCAAAAACAACAAAAGAACAAGACAAACAAATGAGAAACAAAAACTCATAGACACAGACAGTAATTTAGTGGTTACCAGAGGGTAAGGGGGTGGGGGGTGGGTGATGAGGGTAAGGGGGATCAAATATATGGTGATGGAAGGAGAACTGACTCTGGGTGGTGAACACACAATGGGATTTATAGATGATATAAAACAGAATTGTACACCTGAAATCTATGTAAATTTACTAACAATTGTCACCCCAATAAATTTAATTAATTAAAAAAAAAAGAGTACGTGATGGGAGAGGCAGCCAGTTGGCTCAGTTGGTTAGAGTGCAGTGCTCATAACACCCAGGTGGCCAGTTCGATTCTGACATGGACCAATGAGCTGCCCCCTTCACAACTAGAGTGAAAAACAACAACAACAATGACTTGACTTGGAGCTGATGGGTCCTGGAAAAACACACTGTTCCCCAATATTCTCCAAAATATTTAAAACAAAAATTTAAGAGTAAGTGGAGGAATACAGACTGAAAACAGCCAGTTGGGTCCTGGTTGAGGCCTGGTCACTGGTTTTGGAGAGAAGTTGATAAAGCAGGCTGGGCTCAGGAAGAAGAAATGTGCTCACCTGCGCTGGGGAATCATGGGTTTGTCCTACTGGTGAGACAGGATAGTTAGTATGTTGCTAGGTAGACAGAGAGGTCCCTGGTGGAATAAACAAAGACAGCCATATCCTGAAACTCCAGGTTTTGAAATCACTCCTTCGCTCCAGGACAAAATGTAGCAAGGCCTTCAGGTTAATCATAAAATTCATTTTGGCATGACAAACGGAGCAGATCTGATAGATAAGAGTGGGTTATTTTGCTAATTCCTTCAGGATGGGCAAGCAGAACAAGCCTGGTAGATGAATTTCATTAGAAGGTGCCAGTTCCCTTCCTCAAACAGTTCCTTCCCCAAACAGGCAAGGGAAGGTATAAAAGTAAGAGCTTTTGCTTCAGTCACTGGATGCCCCCATTCGGGACCCCCTCCCGCTCAGGAGCTCTGACCCTTTGCTTTCAATAAACTGTCCTCTTTTTAAAACTCTTTGCCTCTCCTGGGTCCGTGTTTCCATTCTTCGGTCTCATGAGACATGATCCCAGCCCACACTCACTCAAAAGTCCCCTACATGATTTGGGGACTCACAGAGACATGTTTCTCCTTCACTAGCGTGAATACAAAGTGTGCAGGCTGCAAGCAGCTGAGGTCAATGGGTGAAATGGGCTGGGAGGGGCCATGGAGAGCTTGGGGCCACTCAACTGCAGTCCGGCACCCCCTCTCCACTCGCCTCTCCCCCAGTATCTTTCCTGCATGCTAGGAATACTGGCCAAACCACAGTCTTGCTCTTCCCACATTTCCACTTTTTTTGGGGGTGTGGAGGTGAATGTTTCTTATATCTTTCTGAGGGTCACTCTTCTCTTCAGGCCTGCCATTCCCCTCCCAGTTGAGCCCCAAGCACACTCTATATGCTCCTGGTTTCATGATGAGCACAATAAGCATGGGGGTGAAAGAGATGCCCCTTCCTGGGACCCTGGAAATCAGGTGCTCAGAAATGAACCCCTCGGGGGCTCTCTGCTCATCTGGTGCTAAGTGGTGAAGGGCAGCCAATCAGACCTGGAGGTGAAAAGTCTCTTTTTGGTGTCCTTGGTGGCTTCTCACCTTCACACACCACAAAAGTAACAATCCTCTGTAGGTTTTCAAGGGGGTGAGCTCAGTTGAGTTACACCTGGATTGCACTATTAGACTTAAGTGTCTTGCACCCACAGGTTTAGCAAATTCAACAATCTCAAGTGTCTTCTCTATGGGAGAAAAAGGGAAGAAATGAACTGAGTCCCTAACTCAACCATCTAGGGCCAGCTCTCAGGTCTGTCAGTCACCAGGCAGCTTTGTACAGAGATGTCTGGTTCTTGCTTGATCCCATTTCTGCTTTCAGCAATGTGGATGTTTCTTTCTGTGCCCAGGCCCACGCTTCCCAGCCTGTCCCCACTGGACAGCACTGGTGGTATATCTGTTGACGCTCCAGCCTGTGGGAGAGCCCACCTTATGGAGAGTGCAGCCCCACTCCAGGCTTTCATCTGTGGATGGAGCAACCAGGCAGGGTGTCACCACGTCATCAGTGAACAGTCCCCACCCAGCAGAGGAGTCTGGGCCAGCTTGATCTGAGGCCGGCAGGCTGAATGGGGAGGTAGGGAGCTGAAATTCCCCAGGCACACCAGTTCACTTGGCCAGGAGCACAGGAAGCATCTGGTGCTCTCTTTTTCTTTCTCTCTCTTTAATATAAAACCACATGGATGATCTGTCTAAAAGTGCTCTGATTCTTTGGGCCACATGATGTTTTCAGTGGATTTGTCCCACTGTTTATGGTGAGAAGAGGCCAGTTTGTTAGACTTTGTTACAAACTCACTTTGTTTCACTTTTTCTAGGCAGCCAGCTGCCCCTCCATGAGCAGCTTCACATGCCCATTTGTACTTGACAGGGCTGCACAGTTGTTTATGTTCTGCCCTTAAACTTGCCCATGGCCGAGCTCTGGAAACTAGACAGCGGAACAGAGAGGGGAGAGGACAGCAATGAAAGGGAGCCAGGGCAGGCTTCCAAAATGAGTCGCCAGCAGACTGGGGTGAGGGGACACTCATCAAACTCCAAATTGTCCACAGGACTTCCATTGGGACAAGCAATCTCCCATTGTAACACTTGATTCTCAGAGAAAACAAAAAGTAAACAAATCACCCAGATGTAAAACTATACTTTTAAACAAATTATTAAGTAAACAATGTGGAAGATTTCTGCCAACCATTCACTGGGAAACATGAAGAGAGATAGCAGTTTCCAGATTTTTTTTTTCTTTTAATGACAGAGAACTCTTCTATTTGTGTTATGAATTTAGCTGAGTTAGGTAGGCTCTGTCGACAAAAACAACACAACACAAAACAAAACAAAAACAAAAAAAAACACAAAAAAAATAAAGCTTATAAGAGCATAAGAGAAAGCTTATAAGAGTTTTTCTGAGCCAAACTGACGACAATTGCCAGGAAACAAAATCTCAACAGATTGAGAAAATGCTCCAGGAAATGGTGGTTTTGCTATTTATTTTATACATTAGAATCAAAAGAGGAAGGTTACATGAAATCCACTAGTTGTAGATTAAGGGGGTGGGAGAAAGCAAAGCAGGGAAATCTCTGGGACTGGATAAAAAGTAAAACGGGAGAGACACACACTTCTTTTACATTGGTGGATTCACTGATAGTTAATACTTAGCATTTTACAGCACAGAGAGATAGTAATCAGGGGATAAGAACAACAATGAGGCATTCCGTAGTTCTGGTGTGGTGGGTTGTGCCCTGGGGGGGTTCCTTAAAAAGGGATTACTCTTACATTCCAAGGGCATGTTATTTTAGATGCAAAGAAGAAAATAGACAGGCTCACTAAAGATAAAAATTGACCTTTATCAAGAAAGCTACAGGCCAAGCAAGGATGTGACTACCAGCCATGACCGGCTTTCAGTTTGGAATTTTTAGGTTCAGACCATCCTGTGTATTCATTTCAGTATCTGAGTTTATAGGGCCCATCATGCAGGTCTCCCCTGAGCTTGTCAGGTTTAGTATGTGGCCCCTTTGTTGACCACAGCCCAAAGCAAAGGCTATCACTCTGCTTCTCTTTTCTAGATTGAGGTCTTCACCCTCTATTTCCTATTTATACGCTTTCCTTGTTGCCAAATGATTGACTGAAACAATTGTTAACATGAGAGTGCACAGATAAACCATGAGACAGGCCTCTGAAGCTTAACAACAGCGAGATGTCCAAAAATACTGCTCCATACAGGGCTTGGGAAGGGTTGGGAGAGAGACTTCGATTGTGCTAATCAAAAACACAAAAGTTGATAGGTAACTGAAGTATCAATTGTTAATACTGTATGAGATGTCTCACTCTCCCCTAGACAAGCATTGGTATATATTCCTTTTCTGAGCTAACTAAATTCAAGCCAGAAAGTTGCTTGCTGTGCAAGGACTAGGGGCCAGCAGCATTATTCATCTTGGGGATGCTTTGCCCTCTGGATGGGCCTTGTGTGCTGTTCTGGCTCCGAAGCAGATGAGACAAGGATGGGGAATCCTGGGCAAATAGCAGACGCATAAACAGAAGATTCTGTCACCACCCGCCAATGCTGCTTAATAAGCTAATGGCCTTTGTGAACTGCTACCCAGTGTGGCAATTTCTAGCCATTGGTCATTTCTTTTAAATATCATTTTACTGATGCACACAATGGACACTGGGTGTTTTTTGTTTTATTTTGTTTTGTTTTTGACAGAAGAAACTATTTCAAAACATGTATGAAGCATCTCTTTTATTTTCTTTACTCTGATGTTTTGAAATCTTAGGGTCTTGCTGTCCCTGGAAGAATTGCCCCTCCCAGAATAGGCTAATTCCTAGAGATGGTAAACATTTGTTTTTGAGCATGCCTGGCAAATGCAAACCAATGAAATGCAGTGCAAATACAAAATCCAGAGCCCACACCCCCAATCCCACCTCTCACACTCAGAGCCCATCCACCTGCCCTGGTCACCCCAGGGCCAGGTACCAGACAGGAGGGGCAGTCTCTGCCCCAGAGTCTGCTTGAATGAATCAGCCTAGCCAGTCCTAAATCTGTTTACCCTGCCTTTCAATCTGGTTCCCATGGAAACCACAAGAAAGTCTCCTGTCCATGTTTCCCCTCCCCTGGCCTCCTGACATCCCTGGTGCTTCCCCACCATGTGACCTACAAGGCAAGCCCTTTCCTCTGAGAACTGTGAGTAACAAATTACCTTTTCAGTGGCTGTCATCTCCTTATCTGTTGGCCTTACTATACCTAAATAATAATAAAACCTCTTTTAAAACAAAACAGTGTGAGCCATGGTGTTCCTGGGAGTCAGAAATGACAAGAATACAACTTATAATTTCTGTGGGGGTTTCTCCTTGAAATGTTCTTTATGAGAAGACAGGGACATCTCTGGACTGGAAATACAGCAAATTGCTTCTGTGTCATTTTTTTTTAATTAAAGTAATACACATTCATAGTTAACACATCAAATATTAAGAATTTATAATACAAAGGGAGTTTCTTCGCAGATGGCTTCATAGCCCAGAACCACACTACAGACATTTTTCACTCTTTCTGTTGGTGATTGTTCTGTGCGATGCCTCCGTACCTCTAAGTAATATGTTTCATCTCTATCGATTGCGATCAATATACTTTATCCATCTATCAGTTCACATTCTGCTGGAGACATAGAGGATTTGGTCTCCTTACAGCCAACCCCTGCCCTCTTCTGCCCTTTGAAATGTTTGACAATTTTATTGTTATTTCTACCACTTCTATTGGTAATATTGTAACTTTAAATGACACACTCATCTTTTTACTTCTAGTACCATTTACTTTCGACACTGTACTTTGACACTGTACTTTGTAAAACGAGGGTGTTAATTTCTTGGCACTTTCTTTTACTTTTCTTCTCCCTCTCTCACTCTTTAAGTCATCTCAGGCAACCTGACTTTCTGTCAACTAAGCTTTTACTAGTGCCAATTAATGTGACATAGCCCATATTCCCCTGCTCAAATACCAAGTCCACTGTCAGCGTGCTGCAACAGCCAGACCAAGAAGTCTTGAAAAGGGCATTGGGACCACTAGTGACTTGCTCTGCTCTCCTGGGCAAGCCACCCAATTCCTTTAAATCTCTGATGACTCATTCAACTTCTTTTGTATGTTTAAAATGAGATGGACGAAGATTAAATGAGACCACATGGGTGAAAAATGTACACTCCACACACTGCTGTCCACTTGGACGACCGGCAATGATTCTGATCTGTCCTTCAGGAAGTCCATTGATGGGGTGGTGGGTGTGACCCTCTTATCCCTGGTATTGCATAGCACTGTCACTGCCAGAGATGGCTTGATGTCTTCTGTGCCATGTGTCTGGGGAAGGAACATCATATGGATTCGTTCCATGTCAAGTTCCATCACACAACTCATAAATGTTCTTACTCTCATGTGTTTTAAGTATATATTTGAACTCAAGTTATATTTTGTGATTTTTTTTTAAGGGTAAAGGAGGTAATTTACCTCTCTGGGGTAAAATGCCCTAAATTACTGATTATAAAATTCAATCCACTCTTTTCCTTAATATCCTTAGAATCCCAGTTGATTCCCTCTGCTGGTCTTGCAATAAAACCTCCACTACCTCAGAATGTTATGTATACATGGTCTTGAGTTGCAATGGCAAACCATAGACAAGACTGTTCTACACCTCAGTCTGTTCACATGTAACACCCCCTTTCCAACTTGTTTTTCTGTCTCTGAGAATGTTGTCTATTTTTGGACTCTAATCCTCCTAACTAGGGAAATGTGATAGTTGTTTTGTATTTTCTTCAAAATATTCTTTGTCAATAAAGAAAGCTAACTTGGGTAAATGATGCTTTCTATTACTACCCTACCCACAGAATGACAGCCGAAGGACAGCAGCAGGCCTGGTGGAGTGCCCCATAGGTGACGAGGTGCCATGCTGTGGATCTGCCTCTGTGAGCTCCTGGAACTCTTAACAGCCAGCCTGTCATTCTCATTTTACAGATGAGGAACCAAGTCTCAGGAGATTCAACACCTTGAGGTTAAATCTGTGCCCAAGGCCTATGCTAATTCTGGTGAGAAGCATCTTCCTTCCTCCTCTGCCAAGTGGAGGTGTTAGAGGCCCCCCTGGGCAGGTCCCCTAGACTGGCCTAACTCAGTGATACTGGATTTCGTTTACCTTATGAAAACCATGTCACCATGTAAAGTGAGTGACTGTGCTGGATGGTGATGGCAGTGGACACACTACAAATAACAACTGTTCTTCGTACGTGGCAGATAAACTGATTAGTGCTCTCCTGCCCAGCCCCAGCTCCTGAAATCCTCTAAGCTTCACAACACAAGAGGCATCTGGGGTTTGGCTTCTACAGGAGTGTGACGATGGAGAACGGGGCAGGGAAGAGAACACCTGTTTATTTAAAATATCTCTACTTGTTAATTATTCAGCTTATTTGGTGACAGTAATAAATACAGAGAGCTAGAAAAATGCCAGCCAGCCATGGATTATTGCAATAGAGATAATTTTGTCCTGGGACACTTTCTGGTGCCATGTTCCTTTTAACATGCTATAGTAAAGGAATTTTTAAAAGACTGCATTGTGGACATATTGAATGCTTTGATCCACAAGGATTCGCAATGCCCTCAGATGGAAGCACTGAGTATCTCTAGAGCAATGGGCACCCCTTACCACACCCGCCTCCAAAGATTTCCCCAACATCCCATCTTAAACACTGACATTGTCTTGGCCTCCCTTATCACAGGCCTTATTATTTCCTTATTGTTAAAAATCTTGGGGTTAATTCTTCTTCAAAGAACTAACCTATTTGACACTTGCTACCCTGCAGAAGAGTCTAGGGGCATTCCAGGTCCTTACTGTTCTCCCTCTTTCCCTTCTCCAAGTCTGGACTCCCCTGTGCTAGTTCCTGGCTCCCCATATGGCCTGGTTCACTGAGCTGGCCCCAGCCACCCCTGCAGAGGGCTCAATGCCAATAGATTTCTGACACTGGGAGATTCATTAGGTCCAGGGAAGCTGGAAACAGGCGGCTGTGAGTGACTTGCCCATTTGTTGGGGGCTGTCTCTCTATGATAGAATGCAAGCTCTCTCTCTCTCTCTCTCTCTCTCTCTTTCTCTCTCTCTCTCTCTCTCTCTCTCTCTCTCTCTCTCAGTGTCATCACGACCATCATGACCCATAAGACCATGACCATAGGGATTTTAACCCCAGTAATGACAAGCAATTGCTTTAGCTCCCTCTCAAGTCAAGGGCAAATCTGTGACCCAGCTCTGGAGAATCAGAACCACTGACTACTGTAATTCCAGGGAGCAGAGCTCAGGCTCCAGACCGAGGGCTTATCTGTCACTAAGGCTGGCCAGATGCTCAGTCATTTAGTTTCCAGCAATTAGGCATCTTTTTCTCAAGTAAAAATTAGCCAGATAAAAATCTAGTGAATTTAGCCAGTAGGAACAACATGAACAGTGATAATAGATTTGCATTTTGAGCTCTAGATCTAAAAACACCTCATTTTATTTCTTTATGTATTTATGTACTCATTAATTCATTTATTAATTAATTCATTAATTCAATGGACATTTTTTAGAGTTCAAAAGATGAGTAAAGTTCCATACTGGGTACTGTGTTACAGAGATGGCCCTTGCTGTCAGGGAACTCAGAATGCCTGGGGGAGGGAGTGGTGGGGGGAGATACTATTAATACAAGGATCCACAGCCCACAGAAATGCCATGGCAGAAGGTGCACCAGGTACCATGGGAACAGCATGGGGAACTGGAGAACTCCGTTTCTGAATGAGTTCCTTCATGTCCATCCTTATCTCTCCATCCCCTTTTCTCTTTACCTCTGGCAAGGCTGAATGGTCTTAGTTTACCCAACACTAGGAACCTTCCAGTAGCTCCAGAAAGATGCAAGACCCTGGCTTCCTTTCTCTTGGGCAGGTTAGGTCGGGCATGTGTTCAGAAAAGGAAGTGGGCTTGTAGCTGGGGGCAGAGAGGACAAAAAATAGCCTCTGACTCAGGAGAAAGCTTGCCCACAGCCCCCCTCCACAGAGCTGGAGGGTGGACCTCCAAGGACGGATGAGGGAGAAAAATTACTTTAGCAAAACCTAGCAATATTAGCAAAGCCTATGTCCAGAACATTTCCATAAGTAATTTTAATATGCAGTTGTATAATGTGGCATGGAAAAAAATCTTTGGGAATGGATTAAAACACCCCGTTGTCATTAGCAGGAAGATTTGACCTTGAATGTGCATGCCTCTGAAGAGTGGGCCTCTCAGAATCGGATCGTTGAGAACAATGCTTTGGGAATTCTCTCCCAAGTGCCAGGGCTTCTCTGGGAAAAGACTCAAAGTAAAGTATGGGTCCATCCTCCGGGCATATGCCTTCCTGGCCAGCTGATTTGTGCAAGCATGCTACAGGCTTCTCTCAGGCACTATTGCTCATGGTTCCGCAGCAGGGGATGGGCTGGTGTGCTGGTGCTGGCAGGGCCCTACCCGACTGGCCCTCTGCTCTCGCCTTTCTCCCTTTGTTCTAATATTTCCCTCTGATTACAGAACTGGCACATGTACACCTAGGAAAACTGTCCACCTTGGAAAATTAGAGACAAATTTAAAAGGAGAAAAATAACACTTTTTCTAAATCACTCCTCCAGAGAAAATTTCACTTAACAATTTAGTGATTTTTCTTGCAATTTTAAAATCCATTACATATATAGAGAGATCTTGGGGGGGGTGACTATAGATCATATTTTATATCCAATTTACTTTATTTTATGTTACATGAATAAGTATTGCCTTATATCAATAGGCATGTAACGTAATTTAAACATTGATGATACTTTGGGTCATACTTTTTTAGATAGCCAGACCCATACACACCTTACTGTTTCACTATATCATGCATACTACTTTTAATCAGACTTTTTTACTTAATAGTCATTATGGATAATGTTTCCTGTTAGTAAATATAAATCTGTAAATTATATAATTTTGAATAATGTTTTATAGAACAGAGTTTACATGATTTTCTTAGTCCTACATTAATAAGCATTTAAATTTTTTCTTTAAGTTTAAAAAAAAAAAAAAAAAGACGTCCATCGTGGTTACCTGAGGCTGGAGTTCCTGGAGTCAGAGTGTATGTTTTGAATCCCTGCGCATTGCCCTGCGTGGAGGTTGGAACACTGTTCCCAGCAGCACTTTACTGGCGAGAAAGTGCATCCACAGTCCTAGTTAACATTAAAATTATTTTTAGTCTATGCTGATTTGGGTTATAAATTATATCTCACTAAGATATTTTCATATTTATTGGTCATTTGCATTTCACTTTATTCTATTCAAATTGCCTGTTTGAATTCTCTCCCTGCTTTTAAAAATAGCTGTTTACATTTTTCTTACTGTTTTATGAGACTTTTTATGTAATAGCTATGTTAATCCTTTTCTATGTATTTGGTAATTCCCTTTCTTTCCCCCAAACCCCATCCCCTGTTTTCTTTATCTCTTAACTTTGTATCTGGCAGGTTTTGTTTTATTTCAACACACATTTTAATTTTTTATGAACTAACATCTATTAATCTTTTCCTTATATTCTTTCAGATTTTGGCTGCATGCATAGAAAGAACTTTCACACCCAGATTTTCATACTTTTCACTCTATTTTCTTCACTTTCCTTTATGATTTGTACTTTTTTCTAAGGACTGAAATATTTAGCCCATCTGGAGTTCATTTCGGTATGAGGTCTGAATTTAGCATTACTTTCCCCTGAAATGGTTAGTAGGTTGCCACAACACATTCCATGGCTTATCCTTCTTTTCTCATAGATTTAAAGAGACATTTTCATGTATGCACCTTGGTGTGTGTTTGTGTGGCAGTTCTTGTGGGCACCTCCACACAGTGGAAGGCACTATAGCATGATGGGAGATGGTGGAATCTGTAAGGTAAGCAGTCTGTGCCTTGGCCTTTTGCACAGCATTTGCATGGCTAGCTCAGACACTTATTCTTCTAGATGAAAACTCAAATAAAATACTGTTGGGATGTTAATTAGCATTTGGTTACATTTGTGGGTTACTTTGCAAAGAATTATAATAGTCTTACCTAAATATCATAAACATTTTGTTTCTTCTTTTTCAATATTTATGTGATTTATTTACTTATCCTTCCTTCTGTAAGTTGCTAAATGTGGCTCCATAGCAATGCTGAGACATTACACTGAGAGTGTATACCCTCATTTTACTCCCGACTTTACACGGATTCCATTTCACACATCTCCACTATGTGCAATGTGGGTGGGTATTTCTGACAAATACTCTCCACAGTGTGGGGTTGTTGAATTTTATTATCTGCTACTTAAGCAATAAATTAAATAATTTTTTTGGAATTTCTTAACAAATTGTTGTTATTGATAATGTCAACATCTTTCATGTTAATAAATTATTTTCACATTCCTTGGTATAAATCTGTTTAATTCATGGGATATTGTTCATTTAATTTTTTCCTGAGTTTAATGTGAAAACGCTTCATTAATAAATATTACATTATAATCATAAGTGCAGTTAATCTTCAGATACCTTTTATTATTATCTGTAACTTCAGGCTTCAATGTGATGTTAGACTTATATCAGTTCAAATAATTTCTAAAAACATTTTATGCTTTGGAACCTTTAAAATAACATCACACTATCCCATCAATATCTGATAAAATCATCCATGACCTGTATTATTTTGAAAGGATGGGCAGTAATTCATATTTTTACAAAAGTTCTACCTCCCTGGGGCTGGGGTCCCTCGATAGAAAGGGTAATTTGACAATTTCCACGTGATTAAACATTGCTGTTATCCTTTTGTCATGATGTTCTAATTTTATTACATTATGGTCAGAGAATAAGGCTTGTAGAATTTCTGCTTTGTTTTTTAATATAGCTTATGGAACATGGTGCATTAGTTAAACACTATGCCTACTTCCTCCCAGGATCACAGCAAATTACAAATAAATTATAGAACAGTCAACCTCAAGAATCACCTGAAGACTAGATGAACAGAACCCTTATAACTAAGGATATAAAGAAGAGGCCACATGGAGACTGGTAGGAGGGGCGAAGACATGAAATGAGCTGACCTCAAACCCACAGATAGTGGTTGAACACAGGAGAGACTCCTTGGTGGTGCAGGTCCCCCCAGAAGAGGGAGGGGTTCTAGCCCTACACCAGGCTGCCCAGCCAAGGGATCCTGTGCCAGGAAGAGGAGTCCCCACAACATCTGACAATAAAAATCAGCAAGGACTCTGTCTGCCTGTCCCAGTGAGACGAAAGGTGGCTGGAAATCCAGACACCCTCTTAAAAGGCCCACATACAGACTCACTCACTTGCGAATACTCACCTGGCCTCTGGTGAATGGGTAGTATAACTCGAGAGGCACCAGAAACATACAGTGAAAGACTGAGTTGTGGGCTTTGAAGCGAGAACTGGAGGCATAGAAACCATTACTCCTGTGTGCAGTCTGCCTCACCTGTAGCCTACAGGACGGCACCATCCTTTCTATGTTGAACCCTCCTCCAGAGGGCCAAATCTGACTCTGCATTGGTCTGGTGAAATCTGTGTGTGCACATTGCTGACATTCTGGGTTTCTGCCTCGCACAGCTGGTGCTCCATTGCCTGGGACATGCTCAGTGGCTGAATGGCCTGCTCCAACCCCAAAAGCTGCGGAGGCCTCTTACGGCAGCAGACAACCTGGGCTGGAACTGTTGGTGGTGGGCAGTGACCCAGCCTATGCACTGTAGCTTCTCAGAGGGACCTGTGGGCTGAGGTGAGGTGAGCAATGAGGCTGCAGTGCTCTCCAGTCATTTTTGTGAAGTGGTCACAGGCCCAGCAACTGTGCAAGGCCTGAAATTGCATTAACTTTGTAAAAACCACCGCCCCTACACTCTACAGATCTCAGGAACCTTTCCCTCCCACCTAGAGCTGCATTGTCAGAGGCATTCACCCATACCTGGGTGGTGGGCCCAGCCCCATAGGCCATGGAAACCTTTTACAGCAATGGACAGCCCGTAGCTGCAGGGAGGAGGGTGGCCTGTGGGTGGACAGTGACCCAAAACTGCACCACAGCCTCTCCTGGGCATATCTTGGGGATTTATGAGCCTGATGCAAGCGATGGCTGGTTGTCGTGTTCACAGGGAGCTTTGCGAACTGCTTACAGGCTGGGCTGTGGCATATGACTGAATGTGCATTAACTTTGTAAAAACCACCAGCTATATTTTGTGACTCCCAGGGTTTTCACCCTGCCCAGCTAGGGCTGCATCACAAAGGGTGCTCTAAACTCCAGGTCAACCAGCCTGGCCTGTGCACCTAAGGAGGCTCTTTCAACAGCTGAGCATTATAGGAAGCCAGCAAATAGCAATAGGCCAAGGTGGCCCAGGACTTTTGCTAAGTTGCCCCAGCCCAATACTGGTGGCAGCTGGCTTCATTTTACAACAAGGCCAGCCCCATACACCTCCAGGTTTAGCACAAGGAGCAGCCAACCACATATAACTTTGTGGCTTTTACCAGGTCATAGCAGGTCAGTAAAAGACAAGGCTGAAATTGTCCTACATGGGAGACCCTCCTAAGAGACAACAGAAACAACTTACCCAGAGGCCAGCTTCAGACCATACCAGAGTACTACCTGGTTAGCCCCATAAGCGACACACTCAAAGGGTGGTCTCAACAGGCACAAAAGCCCATGAGGGTAAATCCCCCTCTGAGGGGTCAGCACCCACATAGCAGCTCAGACACTGTGGGAGTAGCCAATCCTCACAGTCAGTCAGCCTGGGAGTCAATCCCACCCACTCATGTGTCAGAAGCAATCAAGGCTCAATTACAACAGAAGAACGGACACAACACACTCTAGGGATACTCCTGAAACACATGCACAGGAGACCAGGAGACTGAGCTATTGGACCACACTGAACACATGCTACATAAAGCCACAGCAAAGATTGCAAGACATAGTATATCAACCTAATACATAAAAGCAATCACAGAGAGGCAGCCACAATGAGGAAACAAAGAAACATGTCCCAAATAAAAGAACAGGAGAAAATTCCAGAAGTAGAACTAAATGAAATGGAAGCAACCAACCTACTAGAGACAGAGTTTAAAACACTGGTTATAAGAATGCTTAAGGAACTTAATGAGAATTTCAACAAAGAGATAGAAAGCATAAATACAAACAGAAACTATAACAATGAACCAGTCAGAAATAAAAAATACAATAACTTAAATGAAGACTACATTAGAAGGAATCAATAGCAGATTAGATGAAGCAGAGGATCATATCAACAAATCAGAAAACAAGGTGCCAGAAAACACCCAATCAGAACAACAAAAAGAAAAAAGAATAAAAAATTTTAGAAAGGGATAGTTTAAGAGATATTTAAAACAACATCAAGCACAACATTCATATCATAGGATACTTGAAGGAGAAAAGAGGAAGCAAGGGATTGAGAACCTATTTGAAGAAATAATGACAGAAAACTTCCCTAAGCTGGTAAAGGAATGGACATACAGGCCCAGAGAATCCCCAACAAGATGAACCCAAAAAGGCCCACACCAAGATACATCATAATTAAAATGGCAAAGGTTAAAAACAAAGAGAGAATACTAATAGCAGCAGGAGAAAGACAACTAGCTTCTTACAAGGGAGCTCCCATAAGACTATCATCAGGTTTCTCAACAGAAACTTTGCAGGCCAGAGAGGAGTGGCAGGAAATATTCAAAGTAGTAAAAAACAAGAACCTATACCTAAAACTACTCAACCCAGTAAGACTATCACTTAAATTGAAGGAGAGATAAAGAGCTTCCCAGACATAAAAAAAAAAAAAAAAAAAAAAAAAAAAAGCTAAAGGAATTCATTACCACCAAGCCAGTATTACAAGAAATGTTAAAAGGGCCTCTTTAAGCAGAAGAAAGGAGAAAGCAAACAATGATCAAAAATATGAATAATAAAGTGGCAATAACTGTGTACCTATCAATAGTCATTTTAAATGTAAATGGATTAGATGCTCCAATCAAAAGACATAGGGTAGCTGAATGGATAAGAAAACAAGACTCATACATGTGCTGTCTATGAGAAACCAACCTCATATCAAAAGAAACACACAAACTGAAAGTAGATAGAAAAAAAAATACTTCACACAAAAGGAAATGAGAAAAAAGCTGGGGTAGTAACACTTATATCAGACAAAGTAGACTTTAAAATGAAGACTATAATAGAAGTCAAAGAAGGACATTATATAATAATAAAGGGATCAACTCAACAAGAGGACATTATGCTAGTAAACATTCATGCACCCAACATAGGAGCACCTAAATATATAAAGCAAATATTCACTGACATAAAGGCAGAGATAAACAGTCACACAAACACAGTAGGGGGCTTTAACACTCCACTGATACCAATGGACAGATCTTCCAGATAGAAAATCAGCACAGAAACGGTGGCCTTAAAGTACTCACTAGACCAGATGGTTTTAATTGATATTTTTAGAACATTTCACCCCACAGCAGCAGAATATATATTCCTCTCATGTGCACATGGAACATTTTCCAAGGTAGACAATATATTAGGCCACAAAACAAAGAAGATTGAAATCATATCAAGTGTCTTCTCTGACCACAATGGTATGAAACTAGAAATCAATTATAAGAAAAAAACAGAGAATCACACAAACACATGGAGGCTAAATAACATGCTACTAAATAATGAATGGGACAACAATGAGATCAAGTTCAAAATCAAAAGATACCTTGAGATGAACAAGAATGGAAACAGAATGACCCAAAATCTATGGGACATAGCAAAAGCAGTCCTAAGAGAGAAATTCATAGCAATGCAGGTCTACCTAAAGAAACATCAAAAATCTCAAATAAACTGTCTAACTTTACACCTAAGGGAGTTGACAAAAGAGCAGCAAACAAAGCCCAACGCAAGTATAAGGAAGGGAATAATAAAGATTAGAATGGAAATAAACAAAATAGAGATTAAAATACACACACACACACACACACACACACACACACACACACACACATATATATATATATATATATATATACAAAGAAATCAATGAAACCAAGAAATGTTTTCTTGAAAAGATAAACAAAATGGACAAACCTTTAACCAGACCTATGAAGAAAAAAAAACAGAGAGAGAGCCCAAATAAATAAAATCAGAAATGAAAGAGGAGAAATGACAACAGATAACAGAGAAATACAAAAATTTTAAGAAAATACTATGAGCAACTGTATGTCAACAAATTGGACAATCTGGAAGAAATGGATAAATTACTTGAAGCATACAAACTTCCAAGGCTGAATCAAGAAGAAACAGAATATCTGAACTGAGTGATGACTACCAATGAAAACAAATCAGTAATCAACAAGCTCTCAACAAACTAAAGTACTGGACGAAGGAGTCACAGGTGAATTTTACCAAACATTCAAAAAAGAATTAACTCCTATTTTTTTCACACTATTCTAAAAAATTTCAAGAGGAAAGAAGCCTCCCATGTTTATATTAAGAGGCCACTATTATCCTGATTCCAAAACCAGACAAAGACACTACAAAAAATAAAACCATAGGCCAGAATCCCTAATGAACATAGATGCAAAAATCCTCAACAAAATATTAGCAAACCGAATTCAGCAATACATTAAAAAGATCATGCACCATGATCAAGTGGGATTCGTTCCTGGCATGCAAGGTTGGTTCAATATCCACAAAACAATGTGATACACCACATAAACACAATGAAAAATAAAAATCATATGGTCATATCCAAAGATGCAGAAAAAGCATTTGACTAAATGTAGCATCCATTTATGATAAAAATTCTCAGCAGAGTAAGAATAGAGGGAATATATCTCAACATAACATAATAAAGGCCATACAGGACCAAGCCACAGCTGATATCATACTCAATGGGAAAAACTGAAAGCATTCGCCTTAGAATCAAGAACAAGAGAAGTATGCCCACTTCAAAGTAGTAAAAAACAGAACCTATACCTAAAACTACTTTTATTCAACATAGTATTATTATTATTCAACAGTATTATATTATTATATTATTATAATATATATTATATTATATTATATTATTCATAGTATATGAATTATATTATATTATTCATAGTATTATTATTATTCATAGTATTATTATTATTCAACATAGTATTGGAAGTCCTAACCACTGCAATCAGACAAGAAAAATAAATAAAAGGTAGCAAATGGGAAAGAAAGAAGTAAAATTGTCATTATTTGCAGACAACATGATACTGTATAGAGAGAACCCCAAATACCGTGTTTTCCGAAAAATAAGACCTAGCTGGGCAATCAGCGGTAATGTGTCTTTTGGAGCAAAACTTAATATAAGACCCGGTCTTATTTTACTATAAGACCTGGTCTTATACTATACTATACTATACTATACTATACTATACTATACTATACTATACTATAATATAGTATAATATAATACTATATTATATATAATATAATATAATATAATATAATATAATATAATATAATATAATATAATATAATGTAATGTAATGTAATGTAATGTAGTATAGTATAGTATAGTATAGTATAATATAATATAATATAATATAATCAATATAATATAATCAATATAATATAATATAATATAATACCGGATCTTATACTAATTTTTGCTCCAAAATACGCAGTAGAGCTGATTGTCTGGCTAGATCTTATTTCCAGGGAAACACAGTATTTCAACAACAAAAAAAATTAGAACTGATAAATGAATTTAGCAGCATACAAAATTAATAGTCAGAAATCAGTGGCATTTTACACACCAATAACCAACTGCCAGAAAGATAATTTAAGAAAATAATACCATTTACAAATGCACAAAAAATAAATAAAATACAATAAAATGAAATACTTAGGAATAAAATTAACCAAGGAAGTAAAAGACTTGTACTCAGAAAATTATAAGACATTGAAGAGAGAAGTTAAAGAAGATACCAATAAGTAAAAACATAATACCATGCTCATGGATAGGAAGAATTAATATAGTTAAAATGTCCATACAACCCCAAGAAATCTACAGATTCAATGCAATCACTATGACATTTTCCACAGAACTAGAAGAAATAATCCTAAAATTTATACAGAACCATAAAAGACCTCGAATAGCCATGGCAATCCTGAGAAAGAAGAACAAAGCTGGAGTTATCACTCTACCTGATATCAAATTATTCTACAAGGCCATAGTAGACAGAACAGTTGATATTGGCATAAAAACAGACACATAGATCAATGAAACAGAATAGAGAGCCCAGATAAGCCCATGCCTATATGGTCATTTAATCTATGACAAAGGAAGCAAGAATTTATATTGGGATAAAGACAGTCTATTCAATATGGTGCTGGGAAAACTGGAGAGATATATGCCAAAAATGAAACTGGACCACCTTCTTATGCCACATACAAGAATAAACTCAAAATGAATTAAAGACTTAAATGAAAGACCAAAACCATAAAACTCCTAGAAGTAAATATAGGAAATAAACTCTCAGGCATACCCTCAGTTATATTTTACTGATATATCTCCTCTGGCTAGGGGGAACATATAAAAAAACAAAAACAAATCAGACTACGTCAAACTAAAAAGGTTTTGCACAGCAAAGGAAACCATCATAAAACAAAAGGACATCCTACTGAATAGGAGAGAATTATTTGCCAATGACACATCTGGTAAAGGGTTAATATCAAAAATTTATAAAAAAAACTCATACAACTCAACACCAAAAACCAAACAGTTCAATTAAAAATGGGCAGAGGACATGAAGAGACATTTCTTCAAAGAAGTCATACAGATGGCCAATAGCCATATGAAAAGATGCTCAATGTCACTAATCATCAGAGGAATGCAAATAGAAACCACAATGAGATACCACCTCACTCCTGTCAGATTGACTATCATCAACAAGTCGACAGATGAGAAGTATTGGCGGGCTGTGCACTGTTGGTGGGATTACAAATTGGAGTAGCCAGTATGGAAAACAGTATGGAGGTTCCTCAAAAAATTAAAAATAGAACTACCTTATGACCCAGCAATTCCTCTCCTGGGTATTTATCCAAAGAAATCCAAAACATTAATTTGAAAAAATGTATGCACCCCTATGTTTACTGTAGTGTTATTCAGAATATTCACAAAAGGTGTGGAAACAACTGACATGCCCTTCAATAGATGATTGAATAAAGAAATTGTGGTACCTATATACAATGGAATAGCCATAAAAAATAATGAAATCTTACCATTTGCAACACCATGGATGGACCTACAGGGTATTATGCTAAGTGAAATAAGTCAGACTGAGGAATACAAATACATATGATCTCACTTATATGTGGAATCTAAAGAACAGAATAAATGAACAAAACAAATCAGAAATAGACCCATGGATACAGAGACCAAACTGATGGTTTATAGATGCGAGGGGGGTTGGAGGGATGGACGAGAAAGGTGAAGGAATTAGGAAGTACAAATTGGTAGTTACAAAATAGTCATAGGAATGTGAAGTGAAGCATGAAGAATATAGTCAATAATGTTGCAAAACTATGTATAGTGTTAGGTGGATGCTGGACTTATCAGGAGTTGTATGGATGCCTGAACACTGCAGTGCACACCTGAAACTAATATAAAATAGTATCAAATGTCAACTATATGGGTAGTAGACTTGTCGGGGTTATCACTTTGTGAGAGGTGTAAATGTCTAATCATTATGTTGTTTTGTATACCTGAAACTAATTAAAAAGGGAATATTCAAAATGAGAAATATCCTTAGATCTAGTAAGTTTAGATCTACATTTAAAATTTTTTATTGAGGACATAATTACCTATGTGTACAAAGATGTCTGAACAAAAACATTTATGGTGATATAATTTATAATAAAAAATAACATGAAAATAACCTAAATTTTCAATAATAAGAAAACTGTTAACCAAACTGTGATATATTAATAAAATGGTTATTAATAATCATGATGTTCAAGAATGAAAACTCAGAAAAATACTGAGAATAGTAAGAAAAAAATGAATAAACTGTTAAAAAAAGAAAGCAAAGCAACAGATAGGGAACAAATGTAAGGAAAAGAAAAGACACCTTATCTGGATTCACCTCCAAAACTATGGAACCCTGGTACTCTTATCACTGGGTATTGTCCAAGGGACCCTGGGGCCCCTCCAGATGCCTGTGGGGTAGGGGTACACTTGTTTATTTCCTGATGATTGTGGTTTCCTCCTGTCAATTGTTGCAAAGATGGCAGATGCACAACACGAAGTGTGGCTTGGAGGACAGGCATAGGGAATGATTCAGGCTGGACGCAGGGCAGGAGGGAGCTCTCTTGCTTTCTCCCTGGGTGATAGGAGAGCCGAAGGCCAGGGTGAGCCTGCCATGGGACTCAGGGAAAGGATTGCCCTTCAGACTCAGTATGCAGTGTTACTTTTGCTTGCTTTGCTTTTCTATGCTGTGCTTCTGGTCCGTGAGCCTCAAGCCTGCAAGAGTCTGCCCTTTGCTGAGCTAAGGGGCACATGAGGCAGGGCACAGTGGAAGAGAGGGAGGCCTTTGGGTACCCCAACACCCTCTCCAGGGCTGGCTCCAGGGGGCAGCATGCTTAAGGGAGCACAGACGCTGGGAGGTGCAGGTAACCTGCATCTTCGCTCCTGGTGGAGCAGGGGCCTTGCAGAGACAGTAGGTGGTGGGGGTGGGGAGGGGAGTGAGGGGGCATGCGTGGCATTGGCCAGGTGCTCTGAGTACCACCCACCTGTCAGGACCCTTACGGCCCCAGCTCAGTCCTGCTTCTAAAAGCAAATAGACCGATCCTGCTGTCTCTGATCTTTCTCTCATAATTTTCATCTTTTTAAAGTAATTGTATGTATACATGAATATAATATTTTTGAATATACTGTTTTGTGTTGTTCTAAATTACACATAAGGTAAAAGTCCCTTTGCTAGCACTGTCCTGGATCCTACTTCTAATCCTGGCCCTCATCCGCAAGAGATCAGGAATTGATACCAGTATATATGTTGCAAATTTTTTCTTCTAGTCTATGGTTTATCTTTTAGCTATGATTATAGTGTCTTACATATAAGAGCTTACAATTTTGATGTCATCTAATTTATCACATTTTTTTCTCCATAACTTGGCATTCAGTGGACTCTTAATCTAAGTGCTCATTTTTTAAAAAAATGTTTTTTATGCTTTGGAAATGCTTTGGAAAATGTTCTGTTTATTTTAATATTCTACACTTACCATGGTCTTACCTTTTAGAACTTTGCTAATAAATTTTAGAACTTAGGCATCTATTTTCATTTCTTAACTTTTAAATGATTATACCCAACTTATGTTGTTGTTGTTATGTTCAGGAAGAATTCTTAGCTTGATTTTTCTTTGGTTATATCTATTTCACTGTGCAGTATATTGAGTATATAGAAGTTTGGGCTTTTTTACAATAGTATGTCTCATGTGTGTGTGTGTGTGTGTGTGTGTGTGTGTGTGTGTGTTTGAGTGTGTGTGTGTGTGTGTGTGTGTGTGTGTGTGTGTGACATATTTCCAAGGACTGTGATTG
Source organism: Rhinolophus hipposideros (assembly GCF_964194185.1). Taxonomy (NCBI): domain Eukaryota; kingdom Metazoa; phylum Chordata; class Mammalia; order Chiroptera; family Rhinolophidae; genus Rhinolophus; species Rhinolophus hipposideros. The sequence continues at coordinate 66,101,100 of NC_138061.1, forward strand.
TTTCTTTAGAACACCAGCCCATGCTTGCTTCATGGGGGTCAGTGTCACCTTGGCTCCCTCTAAGAATGTGTATTACTTTAGTACAAAATCTTGCACGGCCTGCTTGCTGATGTTGGCCCCTTTGTTACTGGCATAGGGCTTCTTTGGGGTGCCTGGTGGTTCTTGGTATCTGCTTGGCTTTGAATGTGGCATTCTTGTCTGCTACGACCAATTTGCTATGACCTATCAGCAGACATGTAGGATGAGCCAACGGGCCAACTGTCCACTCATTACTCCTCATTATTCTCCCAGGCGAGGAGCTTCCCAGCAACCCCCAGCTGTTTCCAGATTCTTGGGTCATTACCCTGATTCTTGGGCTCAATTATACAACTCACCACCATCAACGGATTGACAGAAGCAGGGGTTTGCGGGAGAGAAGAGGGTCTGTACCCATGGCTTTTCCTATTGAGCCCCACCAATCACCCTGTCTGTCTCCCTGGACTCCCTTCTTACTTCCAAATTCACCGCCTTTAGGCTTCAAATACCTGCGGAGCTGCACCACCTTTTGCAAAAGTCCTTTCCTGTGTGAATTTGGCTGATAGTTTCCTTCTGATCCCACCTACTTTCTGTCTTTTAGGGATTGCTAATAGTGCTGGTCCTCTATAGAGATGTGTTTTTGTTTTCTGGCTCTATTACTGGTTTTATAAAATACTTTTTTCTGCAAGTTTTCAGGATTTGGAGTGGGAGGTGGCAATGAGAGTAGATGTTAGTTTACCATCTTTATCTGACTTCCATTGTATTTGTCTCTTGAAACTGAGTTCCAGATTGATGTCTGAGTCAATCTATTGAATTTACTTCTGGAGTATCCACTCTGCCATTGGTTACTTTCTCAATTTATCAAGCCATCTTCAATTCAGAGTTTCAGTTCCAATGAAGATGTAGCTCTCATCACTCTCTTTCTTTCTTTCCCCTCACATTGTTTTTTCTGTATGACAGCCTCATCAGGTTATAGAGTGGTTCTTAAATATGCATAAATTAAAGTAGACTGAAGGGATGTGGGTCTTGTCTGCACTGGCAAAGTCACGTAGAATTCAAATACCCATTGAAGAGCTGGTACTGAGGAAAGTCACTGTGTGGCTGGCATGGGTCAGGGGACACAGTGGTTCGTTGACTTGTGTAAGTGGGTACAAGAAGCCCATAACCCAGGATGGTTGTTTGGCCTTTAATTTCAATCTGCTCATGGATGCAGCAGCACAGTGGCCTATTAAGCACCATGACTAAGCATTGTTTGAGTTCCCACAGAATATGTGTTTGGGAAAGTGGATTGTAAAGTGCTTAAAGGCTTCATCTCCAGAACAGCAATTCTCAAACTGTAGCATGCCCCCAAATCACCTGGAGGGCTTGGTGTTAAAACAGACTGCTGAGCTCCATGACTGAGTTTCAGATTCCATAGGTTTGGAGTGAGGCTTGAATATTTGTCTTTCTAATAAATTTTCAATGATACTGATATGTCTGGTCAGGACCACACTTTGAAGACCACTGCTCCAGAGTTTGAAAAATTTAGGATTGATGTCTTTCTCCATTACTTCTTAACTGTGCCAACTGGAGAACATGATCGATGTCTCGGGCCTCCGTGCACTTCACCGAAGATCCTGGTAGACCAGAATAATAGACTTGCCCTCACAGAGTTAGCATAAAGATTGAATGAGATAAGTGTACACTAAGCACTGACTATGCATCTAGGTTACAACAAATACTCAAAATCTAGATATAATAATTGTCTGCTTTGATGAAGTTAAGGATACAAATTTAGAATTTTTAAAATACAATTTCTTCTTATATTCAATTTTTTTGGTTACTATTTGCATGGAATATGTTTTTATCCTTTCACTTTCTTTTTTTTATTAGTTTCAGGTGCACAAGACAAAGTAATACTTAGATATTCATCATTTATATCCCTCACACTGTGTGAATCCCCCTCCCCCATCCACTAAGCCTCTGACATTGCACAGAGCCATTACATTTCCACTGTCTCTATTCCTAATTCTGTACTTCGCTTCTTGTAAGTACATACCTATACACAAATATACATATATATGTACATATATACACAAACATATACATACAAACTTGTAGTTGACATTCATTATTGTTCAGCTTCAGCTTCAGGTGCACAGTGCAGTGATCAGGCATCTACATCATCCCTGAGGTGGTCTCCCTAATGAGAAAAGTGTCCATCGGATACCCTACAAAATCTTTACAACATTATTGATTGCATTCCCCAAATTAATTTTCAAAACCCCATGGCCATCTTATGGTTACTGACTGTTTTCTAATCCCATCACCTTCCCCCTTATTCTCACTGCCCCCGCCCATCTAACAACCCTCAGTTTTTCCTCTTTGTCTCCAAAACTGTTTCTGATTAGTTCACTCACTTATTCTTTTCTTTAGATTCCACATATAAGTGAGATCATATAGTATTTGTCTTTCTCTGTCTGACGTATTTCACTTAACATAATGTTCTCTAGGTTCATCAATGTTGTTGCAAATGGTAAGATTTCTTTCTTCTTTATGGCTGCGTAATACTTCATTGTATAAATATACCACAATTTCTTAATCCAGTCATCTATTGATGGGCATTTCGGTTGTTCCCATGTCTTGGCTATTGTGTATAGTGCTGCAATAAACATAGGAGTGCATAAAGATTTTTGAATTGAAGTTTTGGATTTCTCCGGATAGTTACCTAGGAGTGGAATTACTGGATCATAAGGTAGTTCCATTTTCAGATTTTTGAGATACCTCCATACTGTTTTCCATAGTGGCTGCACCAATCTGCAATCCCACCAACAGTGCGCAAGGTTCCCTTTTCTCCACATCCGCACCAACACTTGTTGTTTGTTGATTTATTGATGATAGCCATTTTGACTGGGGTGAGGTGGTATCTCATTGCAGATTTATTTTCATTTCTCTAATGATTAGTGAGTTTGCACATTTTTTCATATATCTGTTTGCCATCTGTATGTCCTTTTTAGGAAAATGTCTCTTCATGTCCTCTGCCCATTTTTTAATTGGGTTGTTTGTTTTTTTGGAGTTGAGCTGAGTGAGTTTTTAATAAATTTGTGATATTAACCCCTTATCAGATATATCATTGGCAAATGTCATTTCCCATTCAGTAGGGTCCCTTTTTGTTCTATTGATGGTTTCCTTTGCTGTGAAAAAACTTTTTAGTTTGATGTAATCCCACATGTTTATTTTTTCTCTTACTTCCCTTGTGCAAGGTGATATATCAGTAAAAATCTTAGTCCGGGTAATGTCTGTGAAGTTTCTTCCTATATTTTCTTTTAGGAATTTTATGGTTTCAGATCTTACATTTAAGTCTTTAAGCCATTTTGAATTTATTTTTGTAAATGGTGTAAGGAGGTGGTTCAGCTTCATTTTTTTTTGCATGTGTCTGTCCAGGTATCCCGGCAACATTTATTGAATAGACTGTCTTTACCCCACTGTACATTCTTGCTTCCATTGTCATAGATTAAATGGCCATATAGGCATGGATTTATTTCTGGACTCTCTATTCTGTTCCATTGATCTGTGTGTCTATTTTTATGCCAGTACCATGCAGTTTTGATTACTGTAGTCTTGTAGTATAATTTGATGTCAGGTATTGTTATACCTCCCACTTTGTTCTTATTTCTCAAGATTGCTGAGGCTATCTGGGGTCTTTCATGGTCTCATGTAAATTTTAGGATTATATGTTCTATTTCTGTGAAATACGTCGTTGGTAGTTTGATAGGAATTGCATTGAATATGTATATTGCCTTAGGCAGTATGGACATATTAACTATATTAATTCTTCCTATCCATGAACATGGTATGTGTTTCCATCTATTTGTATCTTGTTTCATTTCTTTCTTCAGTGTCTTATAATTTTCTGAGTACAGATTTTTTACTTCTTCGGTTACATTTATTCCTAGGTGTTTTATAGTCTTTGGAGCAATTGTAATTGGGATTGCTTTTTAAATTTCTCCTTCTGATGTTTTATTATTGGTATATACAAATGCAACTGATTTCTGAATATTAATTTTGTATCCTGCTACTTTACTAAATTCATCTATCAGCTCTAACAGTTTCTTGGTGGAGTCTTTAGGGTTCTTTATATATAGTATCATGTCATCTGCATAGAATGACAACTTTACTTCCTCCTCACCGATTTGGATGCCTTTTATTTCTTTTTCTTGTCTGATTGCTGTGGCTAGAACTTCCAGCACTATGTTGAATAGAAGAGGAGAAAGTCAGCAACCTTGCCTTGTTCCTGATCTTGGGGGGAATGGTTTTAGCTTTTCCCCATTGAGTATGATGTTAGTTGTGGGTTTATTATATATGGCCTTTATTATGTTGAGATATTATCCCTCTATTCCCAATTTCTTAAGGGTTTTTATTATAAATTGCTGCTGGGTTTTATCAAATGCTTTTTCTGCATCTATCAATATGATCATGTATTTTTTAGTTTTTATTTTGTTAATGTGGTGTATCACATTAATTGATTTGCGGATATTGAACCACCCCTGCATACCAGGGATGAATCCCACTTGATCATGGTGTATGATCTTTTTAATGTATTGCTAAATTCTGTTCGCTAATATTTTGTTGAGGATTTTTGCATCTATGTTCATTAGCGATATCGGCCTGTAGTTTTCTTTTTTTGTGGTGTCTTTGTCTGCTTTTGGGATCAGGGTGATAGTGGTTTCGTAAAAAGTGTTTGGGAGTCTTCCCTCCTTTTGGATTTTTTGGAAGAGCTTGAGGAGAATAGGTGATAATTCTTTTTTGAACGTTTTGTAAAATTCACCTGTAAAGCCATCTGGTCCAGGGATTTTGTTTGTTGGGAGATTATTGATTACTGATTCAATTTCCCTGGTGGTAATCAGTCTATTCAGGTTTTCTGTTTCTTCATGAGTTAGCCTTGGAAGGTTGTATGCCTCTAGAAAACCGTCCATTTCTTCCAGATTGTCAAATTTGTTGGCATATAGTTGCTCATAGCAGTATTTTTTAAATTTTTTTGTATTTCTGTGGTGTCTGTTGTCACTTCTCTTTCATTTCTGATTTTATTAATTTGGCTCCTCTCTTTCTCTTTTTTAATGAGTCTGGCTAAAGGTTTGTTGATTTTGTTTATCTTCTCTAAGAACCAACTCTTGGATTCATTGATCTCTTGTATTGTTTTTCTGGTTTCTATTTCATTTATTTCCACTCTGATCTTTATTATCTCCTTCCTTGTACTCCCTTTGGGCTTATTTTGCTATTCTTTTTCCAGATTCCTTAAATGTGAAGATAAACTGTTGATTAGTGATGTTTCTTGTTTCTTTAGGTAGGCCTGCAACGCTATGAATACGAGGAGGGTGTAAAACAGTGTGTCATGACTAGATCACACATAGCTTGTCCCTGACTGAAATTCCAACCTCGCCTCTAACTGAGATACATCCCAGCAGAGTCCTCTAGGGGCAGAGGGCCCAGAGGCCAGACACCAGAGGACCCCTTTATCACCCCAACCATCCCAGTCACCTGTAAAGCGTAGGCATGGGCCCCTAGCACCTTTGTTCTCAGTAGCTTTTCATGGCACCAGCAGATGAACAAGCCTCTTCTGGGGCCATGTGTCATTTTCAGGAGGTCTCTGAGAGGGACAGGAGAAGGCTGGCCATGAAAACCACAGAGGAGGGGGTTGTTGCAGAGAGACTGACAGATGGCTCATGCTTCAACCATCCACTGAGGCCACTCTTAGCAAAATCTGAGTAACCTCCTAATTACTCAACCCAGCAATCTCTTTTCCTCTCTTCCCATTTTTCTAGTTGGCAACACAGGGCTCTATTAATCACTTCCTTCACTTCACTGCCCGTTCACCTTTGACCCCTCCCACCATTCCAACCCGCTTTGCCTTGAGAAAAGGTGCCATGTTTGAGATGACTTAATATAAGGTCTTAGAGCATTCTAAAAGACCTCATAGCCTAGCCAGGCAGAGACCTTAGCCACATTTCTGGGACTCGCACAGCTGCTGCACTTGCCTCTGTGTAGGAGAATCCTAGGCTTTCACAGCCCGCCTGGCCCAATCCCCTTGGTTAAAATGAGCAGTTGCTATTGATCACTGACAGATGATAAAGGAAGAAAATAGGGAGACGAACACTTGCCCAGTCCACGTAGTGTGGACAAAGCACACACTGCAAGGCTTTGCAATTTGTCACTAGGTTCTTGATGGGGAGGCACATACTAAAAAGAATTCTCAAGCCACAGTGGGGCTGGAGAAAATACATGGTTTGCTGGTGATTCACCAACATGCATCATCCTATGAGTGTGATCCAGCCTTGCTCAAAAGGATCCTCCCTGAGGAAGCACTTTGCCAGCCCACGAAAGCCCTGCCATTTTGTTCATCAACATGGTCTTGGTTATGGTTTTATGAGGCAGGCAGAGTTCCATCCCTATTATTTCCAAAAGCCACAGCTCGGCATGTTTTCCATAAATCACTTTAATAAAAGACACATGAAAAAGTAAAAAACTTCTTTAGCATGTGTGAAATGAAATTTAAAGAAACAAACAAACAAACAAACAAACAACAACAACAAAAAAAACAGTTATAAAAATTCCAAAGAATCTAGTAGGTGAATCCACCATCGAGGAGAAAAAGGGACTGTATGCCCAATTCTTTTCTGAGATATCGGTTTCCTACCAGGGGCAGAGTGAAGGCTGCCTTCCAGAAAGATTAGTTATAAAGGGGAAGCAAAGAATGCCAAGAAAAATAAGGCAGATTGGCTTAATTAACTTAGCGAATGCATACTTTCCTTCTGTCATGGCAGCTAACTAAAGGTTTCTGGCCCAAGTCTCTAAGTCCTTCCCTGCTTTGCTTCTTAGTCTCCATGCATTCCTGAACTCCTCTCGTTCCCTTAGGAAAAGCTCCTATTGAATGAGCTGTCCCAGTATCTGGATGGCCTCGTCAGCTCTGGACAACTTCCTAAGTTTTGGTATTGGGTTCCTGGTATTCTGAAAAGACCAGTCTGAGACTGTCTTACATACTTATCAGTGGGTCTATAAGCTGGTGCAAACTTTATGGAGGTGGATGTCATCAAATCTGTTAAAATAAAATATACGCTTTGACTGATAAATTCTGCTTTTATGAATTTATTATACAGAAACATACACACGGGTAAACAGAGATGTTTGCACAGGGGATACACTGCAGACTTGTTTGAAAAAAGCCAACTACCCATTGAGATGTGACTCATTATATGATTTAAGCTACAACAGAGAACTGAATTCATATGCTGCCACTGAAAAGACTAAGATGGTTCTTGACATGGAAATACCCAACAAAATTTTAAGTGAAAGTCAAATTGAAATACCATATGTATAGTAAACACCTGCATAAAACGTAGGATGTGCATAGGAGCACGGTCTGAAAGGACGTACCCTAAATGCTGATACTGTCCTGAGAGTGAGAGAAGGGCACAGTGGGTCATGGCTTTCCTCCCTCCCAGGCATGTGCAGTGTGTTTAAATCTTGCTGCTACCTTAGTGATTCCTCAAGATCTTTCCACTCAGGTCTGCTCAGTTGCTTCCACTGGACCTTGTAACCATGTCCAGAAAAACTCTGCTTGTCATTTTTACCTGCTTTATTACATCTTTTTCTAATGAAATACAAACGCCTGAATGGTAAGAAAGTAAAACTGAGGAGAAAAGTGAGCAATTTGAGAGAATAATTCACATTTTTGTCTATAATGTTGCGATTGCTTTTTATGACTTATTACCATAAACATTAAACAATACCCCCCTCCAAAATGGGGGGAAAATATAAGAATCAGCTTTACTAATATGCTTTACTAATCATATGAGCAGATTCCTAGGGTATAGCCATCTCCAGTCTTGGTTCTTGGAGGTCTTTTGAGGAAGAAAAGCAGCCTAAGGTGTTACAGAACTGCTCTGTTGTCAATTGGACCCAGATGCTTTGAGAAAGTCTGTCAAGGTACCAAGGACACTAAAGCGAGTTGCGTCCAGCCTCGTGAATCAGCAATGCAGGGGTGGGAGACCTGAGCAAAAGCTTCTACACAGGGAGGGCCCAGAGGGCTGGCAGCGGCTCGTGCTCTTAGAAGCCAGGTCAGAGCAGCAAACCTGAGCTCATTACAGCCCCCAGGCCTTCACCCCCAGCTGCTGTACAACCCATTCATGCCAGGTGCAGGGCCAGGCCCTCTACCAAGGAGGCCCCTAGAGGGCAAGTGACAGAAGAGCATGGGTGATGGAGAAAGTGTGCTCCAGGGACTTCTCCAGACACTTCCCCCATCTGGGATCTTCATTGATAGGCCCAGTTCTGCCCTTGCAATGTTCTTTGTAGACACCATCCCACCAGGGCTCAGGGACGCCTAAAACCATGTACAACCTAAAGACCTCCGGGCTCTCATTCCCTTCTGGTCTCTGTGAGCAGGCTCAGGCACACCTGGGGGTGAGGGTTATTTCAAATTCTCTCCCTGAGAGTTTCTGAGGGAAACTCTCTTCCTGACAGTCTTTCTTTGGCCTATTACCTGATAGCCTCCTGGGTAACCACTTTTCACGTGTGGTCTGAGGCTTTGGTTCCTTAAGCTCCTTCGTTTTCAGTTAAATGCCATATGGATTAAATCAATGTTACTCTGACAAAACAGGTTCTCTCCAGTTTTCCAGTTTCTCCCCAGTTTTCTTGGACAAAAGACCATCATTCTGATATTTTATGCCAATTTTTATATTTCAACACTAGCTTTGAATCCTAATGTTATCCTTAACACTAACCTTAACTCAAACCTCACCCTTTCCTCTTTCTTATACTGCAACGAGATACCCCGTGGCTGTGCCAAGACTGAGATGCCTCTTCCTGTGCTTGAATGTAAAGAAGCCCCAGATACTGTGGTAATTTAAAAACAAAGCTGGGGATGTTATGTTTAGAGGGACCCCATTTTCTCAGTCTCCTCAGAGGCCCCACACCTGGGTGTCTTGGTTTTCAGGTGCTGAGTGTGGGGTTCAGGCCGTGCCTCCATGAAGCCTCCCTGCTGTCTGGCTGGGTAGCTGCTGTAATGCTGCATTGGGATCACCTTCAGAGCTGGCCTGGGTGAGCGCTTCTTAATTTTCTCATTCACTTCTTTGCCCGGGTACAACCAAATGGCAGCCATCAGGACATTTCCCTCCCTGGGCAGGTTAAGTGCAGATGGAGCAGGCCTCCAGAGAGGCGTTTACCCACTGTATTAGTTTCCTGTGGCTGCTGTAACACATTACCACAAACTGTAGCTTTAAACACCGGAAATGTATTCCCTCGCAGTTCTAGAGGCCATGAGTCTGAAATCAAGGTGTCAGCAAGACCACATCCACTCCAAAGCCTCCCTTGGGATCCCGGCCTCTTTCTGCTTCTGGTGGCTGCATCAGCATTCCTGTGCGTGTGGCCGCATCACTCCAGTCTCTGCCACCATCTACACAGGACCTTCTCCTCTGCGCAGGTCTGTGTAAGAACGCCCTCTGCTTCTCCCTTATAAGGGTATGTGTGATTGCATTTAGGGTCTACTCAGATAACCCAGGATAAGCCCCTTCTTTCAAGACCAGTCATGTAATCGCACCGTTTGCCATATAAGGTGATATTCACAGGTTCTAAGTATTAGGACACATCTTTTGGGGGTCATCATTTACCTTACCACACCCTTCCATGGTACTCATGGAGTTGGGATAGAAGTCAGATGTCAGATTTTGAAGGGGTGTCAGAAGCACAACCCACATAGATAGTCCCCCCAAATAAGCCCGGCAATGAGACAGTACCCAAACAAGCTGAGTCTCCCTTTGCCAAGTGCTAAGTCGCATGGACTCAACTCTCCTGTGCCACTCTGGCCCATGGGTGTGCCTGCTGGGCTGATTCAAATTATTGATTTGGCCCCAGAAATTCTTCGGGCCAAATGTCAGAAGCCCTATTTCGGGGAGTGTGTGGATGTCAGGGAGCCATAGTTTTACAGGGAAGCACCCTGCTCCAGTCCTGTTTCCTCCACTTACTAGACCTCTGAGGCTTCTTGGTTTTCTAATCTGTAAATAAGGACAAGAATAATCTTCACATTTTAGGATTTTGCAAGGATTAAATGATAAAATGTGTGTATATTAAAACCAAACTCTTAGCACAACTTGTGTGGGGGGAGTGAATGGCCGAGGGCAGGCTACTGGTCATCTTGACATCTCTATCAATTGGACAACCTGAGTCAGGTCTGAGCTCTCTGTTATGCTTCCCAGTAGATTCCAGAAGTTCCAGAGAGATTCAATGGGCACTTCCTACCTTCTCCACCCAACCTGAGAAAGTAGCAGTGATCAGAGGTCTCTCCACATAGGGAGAAAAATTCACTTCTGACAGAAGACAGTATACCCATGACACAAGATGATGTCCTCCTCTTGTTTCCTGTGTCTCTAATACACAAAGACATTAAGATGTGCAAAAGAATACGAAAAACGGTGTTGTCAGGGTCACTAGCACTCCTTTCTGCACTGAGACCTGAGGGGTGGGTGACCCCACCAGGAGTGGCTCTATCCAGGCTCGAAGTGAGAGATTAAAGGTGTGCAAGGCCCTAAGTTCATGTCCTGTCCCCAAACCCTCTTCTCTCAGAAGTCTTGACCATCATATTTATAACACCACCATCATCACTTGGTGATAGCAATTGTATTAACATGGAGCCACAGCTCAGGAGGAGGTCCTGACTAGCACCTCAGGCTCTGAGGCCCTCAGGGGCCTCCATTCTGATGCCCCTCCCCCAAACCTTGGCAGTCTGCACATGCTTACATGCCCATTTACAGAGCCCCACACAAGCCAGCAGTGACAGCTGAAATGAAGTAACACCAAACTGTGAGCTGCTGTCAGTAAGTAAAGCCTTCAGGGATTTTTACCTAATCCAGGCAGGATCTGTGGCTTATTTATAAACTCACATGGCTTTTTGACTTCTTTGACTGTTGCCAAATTGCTGACATGTTTTTAAATGATCCACTTTTTGTTTTACATTCTTCTCTGTTTCTTGGGAAGATAAAGCCTCAGGCATGTGGCTCTTGTCTGTTCATAAAAGTGGTGGTTTTCTGAGCCATTATCATTGCAGTTATCATTTCAACCCAGACCTCAGAAGCCTTTAGCCCTTAAGAACACAGAAAGCAAACAGATAAGAGGAAGAGCGACAATGCAAAAATATGTATTTTTTTTTCATCTCATCTATTTAGTCATACAATAGGAGATTTGTGGGAATTAAAGAAATTCTCAGTCAGCATATGTGCTTTCACTTGGTGATCTCAAAAGGTCCCAGAATATCTGGACAAGTCCTGGTTGCCTCAAGGACTGATGTGATGGCCAGCATTGAAGAAGTTTTCATCCAAAGCCAGAATTGTTTTATAGCAGAAAATGGAATGTAGCTTTGAGAACAGTTGTGTTTGTCCTGCTGAAATAGTCCCAAAAGCTGTTGCCTGTGGGCTGTCATCTGAACTCCACCCTAGTCCTCCTCACCCTGCCCCATCTGGGAAATCTACAGTGCTAACACTCCCCAAATCCAGCACAACCGCAAAGTTCAGACTGGGGCTGATTAACACATTGTAACTTTCAAATTAAAGACAGAAATTATCCATCCTCATTCCAGTTACACACAATTACTCCACAGAGTGCTCACAAGGGAACATCAAAAGGGAAAACAATAAGCACTGACCTCTCCCATCAGAGCTGGGATTGTCACTTCCTAAAAGAAAACTCTCACATGCCTTACCTAAGCCTGTAAAGTCATCTGCGTGAGTTCACTCAGTGTTCGTCTCTGTGTTGGGTGTATCAACATGGCCTGACTTGCACTCATTGTTGGTCCTCAGTGGTTTGAAATATGCCCACACACTCTTGGACATTCCCTTCAAAGAGCAAACCCCCTCCAATGAGTGTGGCAATTCAGTGACTCTTATGACGAATAGAAAGAAGGCAGAAGCAATGCTGTACAACTTCAGAGAATGAGTATATTAGCTTTTTTTTGCCATGTAACAAATTACCATGAACTTACTAAAAAACACAAATTTATTATCTCACTGTTCTGTAGGTTAGAAGTCTGGGCACAGTGTGACAGGGCTTTCTGCTCAGGGTCTCACAAGGCTGGGATCAGTTGTGGACAGGACTGAGATTTCATCTAAGCCTCGGGGTCCTCCTACAAACTCATGCAAGTTGTTGGCAGAATTCAGTTCCTTGTGACTGTAGGACTGATGTTCCCATAATCTTGCCCACTGTCAGCTAGGGACCACACTCAGGTTCTAGAGGCTGCTTCTGGGGCCTGGACACATGGGTCTCTCCATAATGTGTCACTTTCCTCTTTCTAGGCCAACAGGAAAATCTCTGGCTTCAAAACTCTCTGATCCATTTTAAGGGACCACTTCATTAAAACAGGCCCATCCTGGATCATCTCCCTTCTGATGACAGTCAGCTGCCATATAGTGATGACACTTCGGCAGCCTGTGTGGAGATCCACCAGGTGGAAATGAGCTCTCCTGTTAGCAGTCAGCACGGAACCAAGCCCTGCAACCAAAAGCCATGTGGAAGAGCCCTTCTGGAAGCAGGTCCTACAGCCCCAATCAAGCCTTCAGATGACAGCAGCCCTGGCCACCATTCTAACTTCTCTCTCTCGGTAGCCCCTGAGCCCAAATGACCCAATGGAGCTGCTCCCAGATTCCTGACCCTCTAAACCTGCATGATATAGTAAATATTTGTTGTTTTAAGATGCTATATTTTGAGGCAAGTGTTACAGACACAGCAATAAATAACGAATCAGCCTTTATTTGCTAAGAGAGCAATTAAAACCAGCGGGAAAATTTTGCATAGAAAAATGAGAAGAAAAATCCCAGTGCAACTGCTTTCTATTCTCAAAGACAGAGCTCTCATCTGGACGTTGGTTGCACCAGCCAGACCTGATTACACTGTGCTCACCATTGGATGCCTGACCTCCTCTGCATGGAATAAAAAGCCATGTTGCCAAACTACCAGTCTCACTTCGCAGGGCCTGGCTGCTTCCTGGTTCATTCCAAGGTTCTCTTCAACAATTTGTTTGGTTCAGATTAATACTTTGTTCCACCCTGAGTACCAAGTTCACCACTATGTGGCCTTCTGTTGGACTCCTTGCTTTTCTCTCACTGGGTGTGTCCCTGCTCGTGTACTCCAGCTTTGGGACTGAGCTGAGGTGGTGTGGAGGCAGAGCTTCGGGTGGCCCTGAAAAGGGCACCTCTGGGGCTTCCCAGGGGCTGTCTTGAAGCCATAGCTGGACTTAAGCCACTTCAGGGTGGGGAGCGACTCTCTGAAATCTGGCTGGTTTTCCTCTCAAGCTGTGAATTCAGCCCTACATGACACATCACAGCATCTCTTCCTCACAGCCCAGCCTGTGCCTTGTGCTTGAATGAGTGAAAAGGTCAGGGGTGGGCTTCAGTTCCTCCCCTCTTTGCCAGCCCAGCCTGGACAGAGGGAGGGCAGTGGGTCCTCAGTGCCCCGTCCTCCACTGTAAAAGGGGCTAGGAGACGCCGTCAGCATATGTGCTGGCAAAGATTTACTGCCTGAGCAGCAGTAAATCTGAGCAAAATGCCAGATCCAGGCAAAACAATGCCCAAAGCCATGACTATTGTGATTTCAGGTCAGTTCTCCTTGAGCTTGAAGGAACAGTCAGTCTCCAGAAGGCTCAGTGTGACACAGTGCAGACCCCTCACCCACTCTTGCCATCGTGAGTAATTGGCACTAAACACAGGCTGTGTCTGGATTTAATCTAACCTGAGCTCAATTACTTGACTTGCCTGATGGAAACCTGCTTGGGCTCCAGTGTTTAAATGAAGAGGTCTCTGGAATCTTGATCCCATCAGCCTGGGTCCTGTTCTTCCACCTTCATATTTGGGGGAGCTGAGATGCACATACTTTGGGCCCCACCGCCAGTTCTCCAGGCACATCCTCCCGTCCACTGTCTCATCTGAACACCAGGACAGACAGGCGCGCTGGGAGGGATGCAGGGTAGATGCTGTAGCTCTGTCATGTAGAAAATATGATGGAGTCTCTGAGTCAAGGGCCTGAGCAGTAGTAGCTAAGAGGAGAGGGAAAACCAGTTGCCCTTCCCACATCACTGTGACAGGAGGTGGCTCAGCCTGCAGGCAACAACAGAAGCCCATGGCAGAGAACTGAGCCCAGGCTCCGGTCACCTACCTGCCTCCCACCCTCTGCATCACATTGGATTTTCTGAGGCAGCCTGTGTCTCTCAGCTGGAATCATACCTGCCTCGTAGGACTCTCCTTCCCCATACAGACACCACAGACCTCTCCTCCAGGGTCTTCACACCTCAGGCCCACTCCCAGCCTTCGAGGCATGTCTGTTTATCCAGACCATGACTTTTAGAAAGTGCTTTTGCTGCATTCAGCCTGCCTCTGAAATTCGCAGCTCCTGCTATGGAAACCTCTCCTGGAACACACCCAGGGCTTCTGCGTGTGCTGCCCGAGCAGCCATGTTGGCCTCTTGAGCTTGGCTCTGCACCCTGCAGGAAGTAGAGTGTGACAGGCTGCTGTTCACAGGTGAGCAGAGCTCTCCTCACTGGGCTCAGGCCAGCACGATGTCACCATGCAGCAGCCTCAGTCCATGCCCTGAATCTCAGCCCAGTCCCGCAGGACAGTCCTGGTAAGGGCTCTCAGACACAGGGGAAGAAACTTTCAACTAGAACATGCTTCTGTTTGCTTCTGGGCCAAGTAGGCAGACCCAGGGAGCTATCTGGCTGCTAACATGGAATCCTGCTCTGAATGCCATCCAGACAGTGTACCTGTGCCCCAGAGGGCTGCCCTCGAGACCCCTGCCCTAAGCTGGACAGAAATGAAAGGGCACGCAGTTGGAGGACAATAATCCTCTCATTATTTGTCACTGAAAACTCTGACTCATAGGCAAAGACGTTGTCAGTGAGAGAGAAAAATCTCTGTATCCTTCACATAATTTTACGACAAATGTTGAAGCAATTGATAACCATTAAAAGGCCATAACACAATTGGTTAACATAATTTGGGCCAAAGTTAAACTTACTGGATTTGAATCCTGACTCCACCATCAATTAATTAACTGTATAATTTGGGGGTAATTTACTTAACCTCTCTGTGCCTCAGTTTGCTCATCAGCAGAGTGTGGATGATGTCAACATCTGTCTGGTTGCGATGCTTTTAAGCCTGAGAGAACATAAGGAAATAGCTGAGAGCAGAGCCTGACCCCTGCGGTGCTCTCAGTGCAGTGTTAGATGGGAGTGAGGAGTCAGGACAGAGGGCAAGTTCAAGGTAATGGACCAGGAGAGGGTGCAAACTGTCAGAACTTTTCTTTAGAAAAAGGAGCAGGGCTGGCCTGGAGTTTGGGCTCAGGAGAGGATGGGGAGAAAGCACTGAGCCTGCAGGTTATGGAGCCACAGACATTCCATGGGTCCCAGCCCGAAGGCAGCAGCTTCTCAGACCATGCTATCATCACGCAGAGGTTAGAGGGAGAACCTGAACCTAGGCCACAGAAAGGAGCTGCAAGCCCAGTGTGGGGACAAAGCCCCAAAAAGCAGTTTCCAGGCTCTCGGCCTCACATAGAAAGGTGCTGGCTCGGGTAGTAAATGGCCATCAACTGTGATCAGATGGCCAGCAGCTGTGGCTAGTTGGCCGTCAGCTGTAACCCGTAAGCCATTGGCCACTAATATAACTGCCGTGGCTACACTAGCAAAAAAGAAATGGGGATAATAAGAGCGGATTGCAGAGAGGCGGATGCCGCCAGTGAGAATATAGTGATATGATCCCTTATCTATGGCTCCGTGGGTGTTCCTTTTTGGCCTCACCATGTCCTGCGTTCTTATGTGGGGAGTGGGACCAGAGACCCTTCCTGACGCCCCGCACGACACCCAGGAACGACAGAGAGGACCAGATGAGAAGGGAAGCCAAAGTGTTCTTTGGGCCCTAGGGCCCAGCAGCAAACATTTCAGGGTCCCTGAATCAGTGGACAGGGGTGGGAAGCACAGAGTGTCCTCTGCAGAAAGAGTGAAATTTAAGACTATTTTTTTTCTAAGGGATACGAAAACTTTGTATTTGGACTTAAGTTCCCCTGCACTTATCTGGTTGAAAGTTGGTGAACTTACTTGTCGCACCTCATATGTTGTTGGCAGCCACCCTTTTCTGGTCTGAATTTTCTCTTTCTGGGCTTGTGCTGTTCATGATAATTCAGGAGCTGGACTCACTGTTGGCCTCTCTGTATTCCAAGGCTCCTTTAAAACAGACAGGTTTACAGGGCCCACTCCAGAAATCCGAGCTGGCAGCTCTGAAGGACTAAGCGCAGGCATCTGCTGTCATAGTAAACACCGAGGAACCGATGTGCAGAATGTGAGTGACCGTGAGCAACACGAGCTAAGGCTTCACATATCGGTGAAAACTGCTGAAAAGGCGCCAACAGAAAACGCAGGACTCTAAGACCAAAAGCACAAAACTCTTCTCTCCCAGACCTCAAATTAAAACAGTTCAAAGAAAGGAGGCCATACTTTCTCTTTATTTAAAACTTTCTAGAGCAATGCTGTTCACAAGAACTGTTTGCATTCATAAAATGTACTAAATCTGCAGTATCCAATATGGTAAACATTATATGGCTATGGAACATTTGGGATTTGTCTAATGTGACTGCATTTTTGATTTTGTATGTTTTTAATTAATGTAACTTTAGATATTTGCAGTCATAAGTGGCTAGTGGCCACTGTTTAGACAGTGGAATTCTGGAGGAATGTGGATTACAGAGAGATTGGACATGGGGTCAGCAGTGACAATAACTTTGTCCCATATCCACATGCAAACAGCCATGCACACACACATCCAACAAAGAAGAGCTAAAAAGTGAAAGAGATTTGCTTGGAAATGGGTTCAGTAGAAAGGAGAAAGCAGTCCAGGACATCTATGTGGAATACTATGTGCTTTGCATGGTGACATCTTATCTCAAAAAGTAATGGAAATGAAAACCCGGCTCTCTTTACAGCCTACTGGTGTTCCTATATGTCACTCAACTGCCACCAGACAGCTCTGCTCCACCATCATCCCAGAGTCTGATCACTAATAAACCAGGCTGTGGGTTGGTTGTTGGAAGATCCCTGTTACGCCTGCTGATCAGAAAAGTCACATCCACATGCTGGCAGGCAGTGTGACTAAAACAAAACTTAGCCTCAGGAAGCCAGAGCCCTCCTGACAGAAGTAGCAGATGATTGTCATGGCCAACTCTGCTATGTAGCCGGGGGTACCTTCTTCACCTAGAGCTTCTTTGGGTTCCAGCTGAGTGTGATTCTTATTTCCAAGTGTCGTTTGTTTTCCAAAGAGTTTTAAAGGCACCAGCAGGTGCCCGACACTGTAAGATAATTCTAAGGCAGAAATAAGAATCTCTGAATTAGGCCACTTGTGCTGGAATAGATGTCCCATGAGGGAGTGTTTGGGGACCTGATGAGGACCGTACACAGGTGAAGAATGGTTCTTTTAACTCTACCATGAGTTGGTAGGTGTGAAAAGTAACTCTCATCTGAATCTGGGACTGTGGATAGCAATGTCCCTTTTTGGCAATTTTCCTGGGCTTTAGAGACCAGAACTTATAAGGCATTTGTGAAAACCACATGTCTGACACCTTTACGGGACCTATGAAGACAGAGACATTTCTGGAATGTTTCCCTGCTGAGAGTAGTGCCAAGCCTGTGGTATGCTAATGGGGGCATTATGGAAATCACAATAAGTCTGTAAAGTACAAGGAACTAGGTGAACATCAGGGATCCGAGCATCAGGGTCCTGGGGACTCCGGAATATCTCCTCATATTCACATTGCAGAGGTCCAAGGACAATGTTTCATGTCACCTGAGAAGCCTGTTGCCATCTGCTTCCTTCTCTGAGGCCTGTGCTTCAGTGAGGTGGGGAAGCCTTGGGTCAATGAGAAAATGCACATGTGTGAAGCCATCTGCCACCATGAACCAATGACAACTGGCTGGTCCTTCTCTCCTACAGGTGGTTGATACAAAGCAATCTGTGATTCTGGCACCAAGTGCTCCATGAATCCTTGGAATATCCTGTGAGGGGGATAGTCCATGGCTCAAAAGTTATCTGCTGACAGGAGCCGGCCCCCAGAGCCGGACCGGAGGGACCAGATGACCAGCAGAGAAAGTGCCCACATCCACCCAATGGATTGTATGCAGCCCAGGGAGCTCCACGTGCTGTGCTGGCTGCAACCCTTCCCCCACTCCAGAGGCGGGCAAACAGTCTGGGAAGTTAATGACTTTCTTACAAGCAAAAGACAGAGGTGGCACAGCAAAGACACTAATGGGGATCTGCTGACAAACCTACTTGGCTGTCATCTGTGCCCTCTGTGCAGGTTTCTGTTGAGCAGGTGGGGGGCTATCTGGTTCCCCCACCCCCGCCCTGATGTTCCCTCTCGGGGCAAGGAGAGGAAGTGTCATATGTGGACACTATTTGCCACGATACAGTCACCTTGGCACTGCTCACATCTCACCTGGCACGTCTCATATCTCACCTGGCACGCACTTTGCAAAGACAACAATCATTATAAAAGGTAATGCAAAGGACCTTGAGGTGATGGAAGTGCCCTCTGTCTTGACTGCGGTGATGGTCACATGAACTGACAGGTGACACATTGCATAGAATTAGACACATAGAGATACAGTCATGCAATACATAACTAAATTTCTTTTGGTCACTGATGGATGGCACAAACAACGGTGGCCCCGTAAGATGATAGAGGAGCTGACTAACTCCTGTCACCTAGTGACATTGTAGCCATCATAACATCATGGCGCGTGTTACGTGTTTGTGGTGATGCTGGTGTAAACAAACCTACTGCACTGATGGCCATATGAAAGTATAGCACATACAGTATGTACAGCTCCGAATATTTGGTAATGGTATATACATTTTACTGTTATTTTAGAGTATACTTTTTCTACTTCTAAGAAGTTTGCCGTAAAACAGTCTGCCATGTTAGGCCGGCAGCAGCCTCACACATCTCGTGCTGACTGCATCCCTTGATCACATCAGTTTCTCTTGTGCTGATTTAATCTCGTGTAGTTTGTACAGTAACGTGCTGTGCAGGCCTGTAGCCTAGGAGCGATCGGCTACAGCACACAGCCAGGTGAGCCGTGGGCTGTGCCATCCAGGTCTGTGTCAGTGCACTCTGTGATGTTCCCACAAAGATGAAATTGCTTAAGAACACGTTTCTCAGAATGCATTCCTTCATTAAGTGGCCCATGACTGTACAAATGCAAATGAGGGCACATGAAACTGGTGAAATTTGAGTAAGGTCACTTCTTGGTTCAGTGTCGGTTTTCTAGCGGTGACATTGTACTCTAAGTACACAGGATATTACCACTGGGGAAAACTGGGGCTCTTTCTGTATTATTTCTCACAGCTGAATGTGAACCTATCATTATCTTAAAATAAAAATTAGAAACGTATATTAAAAAACACTTAATTGTCACAATGTGAAGTGTGTTTAATGTAAGCTGCTTTAAGAAATGGACAGTTATGATCAGGAGGAGATCCTCCTTCATTGCCTCTGACCCCTCCTCAGGTCTCAGGACTCACACTCACCTGGCTGTCCCTCTCCCCGCACAGGAATGGGGCTGCTTAGGCCAGCTGGCATCTATGGTCTCAGGGCCAGTGCTGGACTATTGTGTCCACAGGGAGCCAAGGAGGAGAAGGGATGAGAGTGAGTCTGCAGGGACTCTCTCTGGATGCCTGGTGATTCTCAGGTGGTGTATCCATCTCCCAGCTGGGCAGGTATGCCTGGCTTCTGTGCCATAAAGAGAGATGGAGCAGGTGAAGGAGGTGGATTAGGGCCACCCAGTGTGTCTTCAGACCAGAGGTGTGGACTGCCTCTCAGGAGTGGGGAAAGGAAGATTTAGGGCAGGGATAAGAGAATGTGAAACTTATTTAAAACAACCACAAAACGTATATCATGAAGAAATAGTTTTAAGTAATGTGTTTTTTGTTCTAATATAGACTCCAAAACCATGAAATTTTGATTCTCTTATTTTAAGGCAAACATGATCTTGTTACCCCTTATTAGTGCTTGTCAGTGCATTATAATTTTAAGAACATCTCATGATCAAATACTTTGGGAGCTACTGATCGAGCTAGCCTGGAGCTCCTTCAGCAGAGGCCCTAGGTAGTGCTTCAGGCTTCGGTCCTCCAAGTTTCCCACGGCCAAAGGCTGGCTGGGCCATGGAAGTGAACAAACCTTAGTTCTTAGTTCTTCACAGCTCTGTCGTGGGAGGGCAAGAGATGATGACAGAAAACGCAGGTGGTGTCTGGTCTAAGGTTCAGAAATCCCCCAACCCTTCTTATCAAAGCCTGGCTTTCGCTTGTGGAGGTTGTTGGTACTGGGGTGTGTGGATATGGGATGGGGAGTACCTTTTGCTTTATTTATTTAGGATTATAGCATTTCCTCTGTGTTCCCTGCATGAAAAGCAGGAATCAACAAGATCAGATGTCATTTCCCTTCATTAAGAGTTAGCCAGGCTTGATTCCTTCCCTGAGGCTGTGTCCTTTGTCCCTTGCTTAAGGGAATACTTCTTAGAGGATTTTTTCCATTGATGCAAGGTATAAACAGAATGCAAACAAGAACAGGAATCCTGGCTTGAGTGTATTAATAAAGAATTATTTGCATAACACCATCAATTAAAAACTTGAGATATTTCCTAGATGTTCTTACCTGACCATATTACAAGACAGGAATTTGATACTGCCCTAAGGTCTACATCCGAAGCAAAAGCAACAAATCTAAGAAATAAAGAGTAATGTGTGGAAGCACATGCCCCATGTTGGATGCAGAGAGGCCCATAGCACACACAAGCCCAAGGGAAATCAGAAGGAAATTGCCTGATGGGAATTGAAGGGTATCAGGTTGCAGTTTATGTTCATCAAATGTAAACACCTGGGATGTGATAGAAATGTGGCTTCCTAGGCCTTGATGTTTCTGCATAAGTTGGATCATATCTGTTTTATGGTTACCTGATCCATCACTTCCCTGTGAACATCCCCTATTGTGTCCACTTATCACATTGGGGACCCAATAGTGGGCCCTGCGATGCCACCGTGAGAACGCTGGAAAAACAGGACAGGAAACCAGCAAGTTTTTTAAGCAACAAATTTCTCAGGCTTCTGGTAGATGAAACCTCCTAGAAAATTTTTAAACTCCTCTTGAACATCTAGACTTTTTAGGTTTATGACTCAAGAGGGGCTACTCTGGGAAGTTAAGGAACCCCAATTTGGGAAGGTGTTGTAAGACATACAATTGCTTTGGGGTCACCTCTTTGAGATCAGCAGGAGTGGTGTCACTGAAGGACTCTTCAGCCTTCCTACAACCCTCCTCACCTCAGACAGCTCCACTATGTCACTAAACGGG
Organism: Rhinolophus hipposideros; assembly: GCF_964194185.1. NCBI lineage: Eukaryota > Metazoa > Chordata > Mammalia > Chiroptera > Rhinolophidae > Rhinolophus > Rhinolophus hipposideros. The sequence goes on from NC_138061.1 coordinate 66,122,514, forward strand.
AGTACAATTTTGAGAGCCAAGGCCAGACAGTATATCCTGCTTAAGACGTATCAGTATCTGCAGAGTAAGAAATATGGATTCAGTCCAGGCCCCTGGGTATCAGAACCCAAAACCAAGTCAAAGGGTCAGAATTGGGATCAATAGGACACGCAGCCACATTCAAAGCCAAGAGAGGACTAACTGGACTGGAACAGTGTGGGTCACAGTGAGAAGGTCATGAGTGAGAACTGAATGTCACATTGCTTGTATTGATTGTAGGATACAAGGCTACAATAGACTGAATGTTGTATCCCCCCAAAAAATGCATATGTTGCGTCCCCCCCAAATTCATAATCCCTAGTGTGATGGTGTTCGGAGGTAGGGCGTTAGGGAGGTGATTAGGTCATGGGGTGAAGCCTAATCCATGAGATTTGTGCCTTGAGGAAAGAGACCCTAGAAAGATCCTTGGTTCCTTCCATTCTGTAAGGACACAATGAGAAGTCAACCATCTGTAACCCTGAAACAACCTCTTAGCAGAACTCGGCCATGCTGGCACCCTGATCTTGGACTTCCAGCTTCTAGAGATGTGAGCAGTAATCTGCTGCTTATAAGCCTCCCAGTCTACGGTATCAGTTCAAGAGGACATTCTTGATAACTCAGTCAAGGTTCTATGGTTTTTCCAGACAATTTTAGATTTGTCCATTCTTCCAAGAAACATTTATATCTGCCAGGTGACAGACACCATGCTGGGCTGTGGATAAACAACAGTAAATGGATCTTGACTTGAAGGATTTATAATTTAGTAGTGGAGATAAAAATAAAAAAGCAGTTACAATATAGTGTTTTAAGTTCTAGAAAAATGGAAAGTTCTGGGTAGAACTGAAGTATCTGGGAAGGGCAGTCTTGTCAGGGAACAGGAAAAATTGTACAGAGCAGATGTTGTATAAGCTAATGAATGGATAGAGAAGTAAAAGAAGATGGTCAGGTGAACCGGAAGGGCGTGCTTTCGAAGAAGAAGGTCAACACACACAATCGGAGCTTCCTGAACCAGGTGCTCACAGCTGGTTTGCTGCACTCCTGGGCACTCCACCCACTCTCTTTGCTACCATGCTGAAGGCACATGCAGAGCGGGCTGTCCCAGGGCTGCCTTGTCCCTTCCCTAACGTGGTTGCTCAACAAGGGTCGGTTGTTTTGTTTTCCCCAAATTTGTTTATAGCTGTTATACTTGTTATCAAAGCAATTTAATGTAAATCAATGTTATTCAAATTGATGAAATATGAGAACAAAGAGAGCTGTAATTTCTGTGAAAATTAAATGGCAAGTTTTGAAGAGACTTGCTCAAGATGAGCCACTAAAAAAAATAATGTTATTGAACTAGGTATGGATGAGCAGCTGTAAATTATTGGAGAAATAAAGTAGTAAAATTTAATTAGGATTCTACAAGCAGAATATGTTGCAACAATTTTAAATTTCTAAATCCTTTTTAAAGAAATCAATAATAGAATTTATAGAGGATGCAGTATAGGAATGGTTTATGCAAGGAAGACACTATGGAAGTCTTATCAGGGTCCTAACTTAAGAAGAAGCTTTGGCTTTATATCAAAAGATTAGTGAATAAATGTTCATGTGGATGTTTAAAGTAAAATAAACATTTACGATACCCAAATATTATTGCTGTGATTCTTTGCTTAGTTGACTTTTTGATTAATACACCAATCAGAGATCCCAAACCCACTGGATTGGAGGATTCCTAGGGCACCCAAAGAGAGCATAAGAGAGGATCAAGTACCTCGGAGTAAATTCAGGATTGGTTTCACGCACTGGAGTGCTGGGAGGGTGCTGGGGGGTGTGGTGTTATTGAGGTAGACCAGAGCTCCCTCAGAGACAGCAGGGTGCAGAGTGAGGCTGTGAGCAATGCCACAGCATTAAGATTTCAGGGTACGGGTTTAAGATGAAGCAGAGGCTACCAAACGAGATCCCTGGGCACTCTGGTGCTCAGACCCCCGGCCACAGTGTCCTGGGGACTGGTGAGGCCAGGACAACCTCATCTGAGAAAACCTCTTCATTAGCAGTTTTCAGAGAGCAGCAGCTTTATAAAGAGTTGTATGCAAACTGTATGACCACAAACCATGTGTAGCATGTTTCTATTTCTGGGGGAAGGTCTTGTGCTAATAAGGAGATTATGAGCAATGCTTTACCACCTACACATGCATAGTGCTTTACAATGTCCCAAACATTTTCATACTCATTATAACACCTCAATACACATTTTTCTCCTGTTGTGTTCATTTCAATTTTGAGAGACATGAGCTCCAATAAAGCTACAATAAAAGGTTTAGGGTCAGGTCTGTGTTCAAGACCTGCTTCTGCTACTTGGAAACTTTTTACTCTTGAAAGTTAGGGTCACTTACCTTTGTTTCTGTCATTAAATATACAGTTCAGTAATGTTAAGCACATTCACATCGTTGTGCATAAAATCTCCAAAATGTTTTTCATCCTGCATAACGGAGACTGCATACCCATCAAAACACAACTCCCCATTTCCTGCCCCCCGCTCCTGGTAACCACCATTCTATCTTCTGTCTCAATGGTTTGACTACTGTAGATACCTTATATCATACAGGACTATTCTTTTGTGTGAGTGGCTTTTGTAACTTAGTATACTGTCCTCAAGGTTCTTCTACTCATTCTCGGTAAGAATTGTCACAACATCAAATTCACACTTGCAATGACATCACTGAGAGCTAAAACCTGTGGCTTCCTCGTGTCTGAAGCAAATATGATACTGGCCACTGGGCAGTGTTCAGGGTGATGCAGTCAGCATGGCCACAACAACTTTCCACCATTTGTGGATCACTCGGATCAGAGCTCTTCTAAGAACTGTATGTTTATTATCCAGGAACTGTCACAACAACAATAATGAGGTACTGTCCCCATTTTACAGGTCTGAAAACCAAGACTCATGCTGTTAAATAGCTCAATAAAGGGTACAAAATGGTAAGGAATAAAGGCCAAGATTCAAAGTAACCATTCTTATGAATGCAAATTTTATGTTATGTTTGTTTTAACACAATTAACTTTTTTAATTAAAACAAAAAGGATGACTAGAAGATAAATAACTATTCTTCACGTGCATGCTTCCCTGTGTTTGTACTTTCCCACAATTAGGGTTATCATATATCCCAGTTTCCTAAGCACCTTTCTGGTTCACTTTTGTTGTCCTTGTGCAATCATTCATAGGGGTCCCTTTCATTCCTAAAAGTGCTGTGAGTGATAACTGTTATGCTCATCTTATCTACTATGCCTTTGGTAGCAGAGGACAGCCAAAGACTTCAAACTAGAAAGCACACTGTACGCTTCGCTGCTATCTACATTCATTCCTTCACTTGCATAACAAGGACCTCTGTGTATCTCCCACCTGCTGTCACACTGGGCCCTTCATTTGTGTTCAGGTGACTGTCTTCCAGAGAGCCTATGGGTTCCTCAAAGGCAGGATTCATACCCAATTCATCTAGTATCCCCACATCCCAGCCCAGTGTCGGACATATACGAGCTTCCCAGTGGATGCAGGCTGAATTACAAGATGTCCTGGTTTACAGCTGAATGAGAACAGTGCAAGAGTACTGCCCCCTCATTAGTGCTGGACCCCCAAGATGGTCTTTCCTTTGTGTCCTTGGGGTTGGGACTGCATGTCACCTGGCTGGGTAGATAAATTTCCAAGGAGAGGGCAAGGCCCTCAGCTAAATTTCTCTCTCACATGTTACCCACTTCCAAGCGCCTCGCTAGGTAGGGTCTTTGTTATATATACACACATATGTGTGTGTGTGTGTAGGTGTGTGTGTGTTAACAAACTAAGAAACATCTCCATTAGTTCTGAAATAGATGCTCACAGTAAGCGAATAAGTGCTTGTAAAGCTTGCACTTGTTGCTCTATTGTAAGTTATCCATTTATGAAGCAGAACTTTGAAATTCTACTGCAATGGCTCAGTGCATGGGGCAAATTATCTCAGCTCCACAGCAGGCTTTGTAAACCTGGCCCTGGTCTCCGCTTTCAAAGGCAGTGCTGTTCTCAAGGTGAGTTTCAGCAAGTCATCTCCTCGAATGCCATGTATTTGTCTCCATGTGTGAGGTTGAGTTGCACTCCTTGCTTGAGTGTAGTTTTACTCTTCTCTGATCGCTGATGACCTGTGGTTACTTAGGGACTCAGGGATGACATCTCTATCTTCCAAGCTGCTTAAGTTCTCTGATTCCCAGAAAGCATAGAGCATAACATGTACTAGTCCTATGCTTTCTCCCTCCTCCTCCTTCTCTTCGCCCTCATTTCCCCCCACTTCCCCTCCCCCTCCATCTCCTCAGCACAGTGAATGTGGGGGCTAAGACCCCAGAGCAATGAGAGGAGAGGCCTGGAGGGCACTGCTAAGCAAATGTTAATGAACCAGCAGCAGATGGATTGTCTTTTAGGGATTTCAGACTTGTTTTGATACATTAAGCCCAGCATCTCGATGGCATTTAAATGAAGAATCATCAAGAGCTGCCCACTTATCCCTTGGCCAATCTTGCCCAGTGTGCATCATTTTTATTAGTTTTTTCAGATCAATTGGTTTTACTTATCCTCTTTAATGTATTTTTTTCCTATTTTACTGTTTTCTGTTCTCATCTTATTTTCTTCCTTCTACAAATATTCCTAGCTTATTAATATGGGTCTTAGTTAATTAATTTACAACTTTCTGGGACACTTTTTTTGGTGATTGCCAGGTTCTTTAGTCCTTCTTTCAATACAATGTCATGAATGTGTCTTGTGTGCAGTTGGCTTGTGACTTCAAGATGGATAATTAACCCTTGGTCTTAAGGGGGGGGTGATTTAAGGAAGAAGACGGGCCAGTAAGTTTTAAGTGTGAAATTAATAACACAGTAGAACTGACTATAAGATTTCAGAAGAATGCTTATCAGTGACAGTTCCAAGGAGGAGGGGGGACTAAAGTCAGACCTGAAGGACAGGCTGCATCTGAAGGGTCTCAGAGGAGAAGGAGGGAAGGCTAACATATGTGCCCTCATAAGGCCACAATGATCTGGGCAATAACCCTCCCAAGTCAGAGAGTTGGAGGTAAAATCGGGAGGGAGGGGTCAGGACCTTAGGAGGACTGCAAGGGGTGTGCTGACATCCCAAAACATCATGTGCACACAGCCAGGCATCCCTGAAGTGTCTGTGCAGCAACACCGTGAGCAGGATGAGGTTAGAGAAAGGTGGGGTGGTGAGGAGACATGGCAGCAGGGGGTCCAAGGCGAAGGAACTGAGGTCAGGACGACGAGCTCGGTGATGCAATGTGAAAACTTTCCACCTGAGCTTCTGGCTATCAGGAGCAAGGGCAAGCATGTACAGTTTATGGCACTCCTCTGGGTCAGGCACAAAGATGTCCCTTTATCATAGAATACCCTCACGACAAAGCTGAGTCCAGCTTTGGACAGGAGACAGAAGTGAGGTCCGGCAGGCCCCACACAGCGGTGCTGCCAAACCACACCTTACCGTGGGCTTCTGGAAGTGGAAGTTTGTGCTTGTTCTACCTACCACACTCCAGAATGGGGGGGAGGGGCAAGCGAGTAATGTAGTTGGGAGTCCACGTGTGTGGCCTCAAATGTCCAAATGAGGGGTTGAACTTTCTCCTCCCAGAAAATTCCTGTCCTGAAATGACCCTCCAGCAGGTGGGTACAGTCAGCAGGAAAGCAGATTCCAGGAACAGTTTCCAAGGGTCATGTCACTGTGCTCAGCCTTCCGTTTTCCCTGGAGAACGGCTCATGTGCCAGGCATGGGAGGGGAGCACTTGCAGTGTCCTTTCCAGATGTTCGCATCTCACTATGAGCCTGTGGGAACTTATCACTGGCCTCCATTAACTGCTAGGTGCTGAAAACTTCATATTCAGCAGCTTCCCACCTGTACAAGGGCAGGTGCCTGTCTTGTGAGGTGATAACAGGGCACTCCTACACTGAAGGTGGGTATTTTCCAGGCTCTAAGCCCCTGAGAAGGGGGACCTTTGCCTTCCTTGCATGAGTCGTCACATCCATCCTAGCCAGCGGCCCCCACCCCTACATAGCCAGCCCTCAGCCCTTGGGCAGACTGGACCGCATTTCATTCACAGCTGGACCAGGGACTCCCCCTCCCAGCCTGGACCCTTCCAGGAAGTCTCCAGTCCCAAAGAAATGATGACTCTTTCCAGGAACTTAAATGCCCAGAAAACTCAACCACGGAAGAGACACCCAAACCTCCACAGACATCATATCTGGCCCCAATTTTTCCATCACTTGCAGAGAGATTGGACGTGGGGTCAGCAGTGACAATAACTTAGTCCCACATCCACGTGCAAACAGCCATGCACACACACATCCAACGAAGAAAAGCTAAAAAGTGAAAGAGATTTGCTTGGAAATGGGTTCAGTAGAAAGGAGAGAGCAGTCTGAGACATCTACGTGGAACACTATGTGCTTTGCATGGTGACATCTTATCTCAAAAAGTAATGGAAATGAAAACCCGGCTCTCTTTACAGCCTACTGGTGTTCCTATATGTCACTCAACTGCCACCAGACAGCTCTGCTCCACCATCATCCCAAGGTCTGATCACTAATAAACCAGGCTGTGGGTTGGGTTTTGGATGGTCACTGATATGCCTGGTGACCAGAAAAGCCATGCTGGCAGGCAGTGTGACTAAAACAAAACCGAACCTCAGAAAGCCAGGGCCCTCCTGACAGAAGTAGCAGATGGTTGTCATGGCCAACTCTGATAACCCTCTGAAAACCCCGTACTTACATTTCCCACAGCTCATCTCCACCAATATCAGAATTGCACCGAAGCCAACCCTGGCATATATGTCCTGCCAGTAATTCATTCATTCATTCATTCATTCATTCATTCATTCATTCATTCATTCCTCACTCGTTCATTCATTTATTAATTTATTCACAGGGAACATATTTTGTTTGCATTGAGCTCCACAGAGGAAACTGATAATTGACATCATTAACTCATCTCTTTCCTCACACATGGAACCTACTCCATGAACTTCAGTGACCAAGTTGCCCCTTCCTTAGCTGAGCAGCAGATGTACCCCAGATCTGGACCACGCATGTGGACCTTTGTCACAGAGATTTTTCTCCAGGGTTCCATCTCTGTGTTGCCACTGGGACTTTTTAGCCTTTAGGACTATCTTTCAGGTAAAATTGTTATGCTTTCTCCTAATCAGTGCCTTATTTTTAAGACGGTTTTGAAGGCTCTCTCGATTTGGGTAGCTAGGGGGTTGTTAAAAGTAAGTCAATACGTTCCTCTGTTCATATCATATATTCACCTCCTCTTTATTATATCACTTCTGATTGACTCTTGCAGGCTTTACTCTGCCTTAAAAATAAAATCTGCTTAGTCTCTGTGTCAAATATCACTGATGAGAGAACGCTAGGTCCTTAGCCAGCACAAGCTGTACCTGTCAGTGGGCAGCGTGAGCACATGGTGGTAGTGCATCGGAGCAAGGCAGCTCGTGCAGCCTGGGGGTGGCTCCAACCTAGCAGGAGCACCTGGGTTGGTCCCTGAAAGCTGGGCTCCTGGAGACCTCTGACAACCCAATCTTAAATAGTCCCTTCACCCAGGTCATATTCGGTCACATCACTTTATTTCCTTCAGAGCACTTATCGTGAAGTTAAATTACTTTATGTGGCCCACTAGCTTCCTATGTCTTTCTCTAAAGGTAACCTACCCAAGAGTTCTCCTCTGAATGCTCAGTGCTGACAATATAATGATACAGCTGGGACAGAGGGAGCTTGATGCATGTTTATTGAAATGAATCGACATACCTTCACCCCCAGAATGTTCTTTTTTTTAATTAAAGTTTACTGGGGTGACAATTGTTAGTAAATTTACATAGATTTCAGGTGTACAAGTCTGTATTGCATCATCTATAAATCCCATTGTGTGTTCACTACCCAGAGTCAGTTCTCCTTCCATCACCATATATTTGATCCCCCTTACCCTCATTTCCCATCCCCCATCCCCCCTTACCCTCTGGTAACCACTAAACTATTGTCTGTGTCTATGAGTTTTTGTTTCTCATTTGTTTGTCTTGTTCTTTTGTTGTTTTTGGTTTATATACCACATATCAGTGAAATCATATCGTTCTCTGCTTTTGCAGTCTGACTTATTTCACTTAGCATTATACTCTCAAGATCCATCCATGTTGTCACAAATGCTCCTATATCATCTTTTCTTACCGCCGAATAGTATTCCATTGTGTACATATACCACAACTTCTTTATCCATTCATTTATCGAAGGACATTTTGGTTGTTTCCAATACTTGGCCACCGTAAATAAAGCTGCAATGAACACTGGAGTGCACGTGTCTTTATGTATAAATGTTTTCAAATTTTTTGGGTAGATGCCCAGGAGAGGGATTGCTGGGTCATATGGTAATTCTACTAGTAAGTTTTTGAGGAACCTCCACCCTGCCTTCCATAGCGGCTGCACCAGTCTGCATTCCCACCAACAGTGTATGAGGGTTCCTTTTTCTCCACAGCCTCTCCAACACTTGTTACTATTTGTCTTGTTGATGATAGCCATTCTAACTGCACTCCCAGAATCTTCATCTGTCACTTAGGAGCCAGGGTTTCATGCTCAAGGAGAGCCAGCATGTTTGTCAGCTGTGGCCCAGTGGAGAGGAAAGGCCAACCTCACGTGGATGTGAACACTGATTGCTAGCACCATTGCTGTGGGGGCCTGAACTCCTACATCTGAAAAGTGGAAAATTCTAACTTACAAGGCTATTGTGAGAATAAAATAAAGCTTATAAAGTGTTTAGCCTGAAACAGATGATCAATGAACAATTGTTACTATTAGCATATGATGTCACAGGGTTTTTTTGTGTTTTGTTGTTTTGTTCTACTTGTTCAATTTTTCTACAAAGAAAGGTAGAAAGTGACCTCACTCAGGAAGTCAGGGATGATGACATCAGAGACACTAGAGGGGGAAGGGAGAGCTGAGACCTGGGTTCCATTAATTCTCTGGCTAAAAAGAAGTTCTCTTCCTGTCTCAAGAGACCTTGCCCATCTGTGGGAGGAACTCCTGCTGCATTCCAGCTCTCCAGGCTGGGAGTGATGAATTTCAAGATTACACTTAAAGGAGTGCGTTAGACCTTGGGAGATTCTTACAATGTTTTCAGGCCTACCCAAATAGTATGATTCAAAATTTCTCATGAAGAGCCTAATAGTCATTACCCAGGAGAAAGGATGTAGGAAAAATAGAGTTTGAACCTGATAGTTGCTAAGATGTACAGCACTTGTACAGGTCACCCTGACCTCTAGGAAGCACTCTGTCCTTTTGACTCTGCAGGGTCTCCTGGTTGTCCTCCCACTTCTCTGGGGTCCCGCTCAGGCTCTTTGGGCCCACCTTCCTATGCCCCCAATACACTGGCTTCCTGTCTGCTCTCTTCCTGATTGCTTTCTCCCAGAGTGATCTCCCCATGTCCACGGCTTCATCTATTTACCTAGGGTTTTCAACACATTCCCTTGCTTGACCTACCTTTTGGAGCTCAGACTCACGTTGCCAACCATGTGTGCAGCTCCTCCATTTGGCAGCTCCAAGCATCTCAGTCTCAACAAGCTTCACTCCCCAAATCACATTCATCATCTTTCTGGAAAGCCCCTTTCCAGGCTCTTTGGCTCAGTGCATAGCTCCCCTATTTCCCAAGGACCAAGAGGGCAGCCAGGGCTTGGGTGATTTCACTCCCATCTGCTACTATTCTCCATCCTCTCCACAACCCTCCCTATCCAGGTCTCTGTCACCTCTGTCCTGATGACTGAAGAGCCTTCAACTCATCTCCCAGCCATATGCTGGCCCTCTTCCATCCATTTCTCATGCTGCTGTCAGCATCATCTTTCCAAATGCACCAAAGCAAACTGGACGGATTACATCACCCACACCCATCGTCGGAGTCCTGCGATGCATACTGTATGACTCCATTTAGATGAAGTTCAGTTGAGGTCAGGAAAGTGGCTACCCAAGGGGGTGAATAGGGAATGCCTGGGCGGGAATGCCTGGGAGGGGGAGGAGCGAGCCATCTGCAGAACTGGAAATATTCTATATTACGATCCAGGTGACGGGTACCTGCATGTATAAGTAGGTAAAGAGTCATTAAGCTATGAACTTAACAGTTCTACACCTTACTGTATGAAAATAATATGTCAAATAATAAAAAGGAGCAACTTATAAATCTACACAGCCTATGTAAAAGGATAAAAAATTAAAGAAATTTGTCCGGGCCTCCAAATCTCTCTTAGGATGAAACCTAACATTTTAGTCTGTCTTGTGTTTAGGATGCCCATTCATGCTGGCTGTCCTGGCAGTCTGGGCTTATGCCTAAGGTCCTGGTATAATTATTAACATGCCTCGGTTTTTACGATCAATTATATGGTCGCCTCCTTCCTGCCTCTGGGCCTCTCTCTTGCTGTTCCCTCTGGATGAAATGCTCTTGGCTCTCCTTCACCCAGATAACACCTCATTTCTCAGATTTCAGCTGAAACAGTACTTTCCTTGAAAAGTTATCCCTTCCCCCCAAACCAGCATGTGGAGGGTCCCTCTGCTGACCGCACCAAGAGCTACCTGTCTCTTTCTTTCACTGTACCCATCAGCTGGTCAATGATGGCGGTATAACCATCCTTTTAGTTTTAACACTTACCTAATTGTATTTATCTTAGGATCAGGAAGTATAAACCTCTCATTTTGTAGGTGAGGGGACTGATTCAAAGATATCAAATGGCTCCTCCAAGGTCACCCAGTCAATTATTGCCAAAACCAGGACCAGAATACATGATGTCTCTGATTCAAGGTTCAGACTCCACAAGTTACTCTAATGATTAGGCTATTTGGTGGGGCTTTGGGGAATGAATCTAAATATAACCTCCAATTCCTCGGGACTGGCCTGACAGCTCAGAAAGTATAGAAGATTTAACTTAATGTTGTTGATCCCATGGACTATCCTGGAATTTTACCTTTTCAAAAACATCCTGAGTAAATAAAATTCCTGTTAGTTGAGATTTTAGGTACTAAGGCTTCCCTCTTTTGGAATAGTCTAGAAGTTAACATTGCATATTTATTACTAACTGTATCTGGTATCGATCTTTTAACACAGATGGATACATCTGCCCATCTGCCAGCATCCTGTGTGGATACAGACCATTAGAACAAGCTTGGGGCGAGAGGTGGGGTGCAAGTCACATTGTCTGGGCCCTGTTCCAGCCTCATCATTCCTGGGTGTGTGACCTTGGGGAAGCTATCTGTCCTTGCTGGGCCTGAGTTTCTCATCTGAAAATCTGGGAAATATTAGTGCCCCCATCATAAGATTGTTTAAATGACTGAAAAGGATAATCCATGCAAAATGTTTAACATGCAGTGAGCACTCAGTAAGCACCAGCTCTTCTTCCTCTCTGCCTTCTGTTCCTTCTCCCTCTTTCCTTGTTCTCTTTCTCTTCCTCCTCCTTTCATCTTTTTTTCCCTCCTCCTCTGCCTCCTCTTTCTTTTTAATGATGGTCTAAATAAGAAACACACATCTTCTTAGGATTAATATTCATTCCCATCAGCCACAGGAAAGCCACAGTGTGTGAAGCAACTAGTGGCGCGCATTGGATATGGGGTCTTTTTGATATTAATTCATCCATTTGAGCCACCTTACTGCTCAAGGTGTTCTTAGGCCAGGCTTCAGTTTTTTACATCATTCCTGACATGCGGATACCAGAACTAAAGCATTTAGGTGTGTCTGTCCAGAGCAGAAAGACAACACCCTGGAGCCACCCCAAGCTTCCTGTGGAGTAGCCCCAAATTGCATGTTTTGGGGTCACAAAATCACTGATTGACTCACACTCAGCCTTTTGGAAACCTCTGAAATAATATGAATTATTCCAAAATACCTAAGAGAGAGCAAAGCTTCAGGGTCAGGGTGAGTTAGCAAACCACCTACAGGACAGAGCAAGCTTCCAAAGCAGCTCCTACAGCAAATATTTGCCTGTGTGGTTTGTTACCTCAAACCTCACTATGTTCATCTGGAGATCACATAGCCTTTCAAGTGCCCGTCTGACCGGCGGCTGGAGGCCCTGGAGCACACAGCTGGGCAGGTGTTAGGGATCAGGACTGAGCTGCAGTGGCTGGGGTCCAAGGTGACTCCCCAGAGCTGAGGTGGGGGAGTGAGACAAGCAGAGAACTTGTGGATCCATCTTCCTCGGCCGGATCCCTGGTGAGCACCCCTGCCTTCTCACACTGTGACCAGGCTGCAGTGGCCTTCTTCAAATGAAGGCCATGTCACTGGCCACCTGTAGGACAGTAGGCCCAGAGCTATTTTGCTGGCAAGTGAGTTGTCTGAGTCAGCATGATCACCGAAACAACATTTTGCAATATTTCTGGCTGAAATGAGGATGTAGCCTTGACCCCATTCACTATTTGTTTTAAATCCCAGCACTTATTAACTCCAGGCCTGAGCATTGCCTCTATGTTGTGGGCGAGGCTTCCACAGCCTGCAGAGCTATTGTACATCCCCTGAGCAGTACCGTAGTTCTCTCCAGGTGGGGTAAGATCCTCACGGCCGTTTAGCTCTTCACAGAGTCATCTTCCTAAGGAACACAGGGAGCATGAAGGGCAGGAAGGAGGTGAAACAAGGGGTTTAGCTCATCTTCTTACTAGAGTGTGTGAGGCAAGGCAGGGAACAAACACTGGATTAAGGCTTTCCCAGGTCTGGGCTGGAATCGTGGTCCTGCCCTTCATTAGCAATGCTGCTTGGCTACTCTAAAGTTCAGTTTCCTTCTTTATAATTTGTGGATAATAACACCAACAATATTCAAAGAATTCTAAGGGCCGAGCTAGCTGATTTGTATGTAAAGCACCCAACACATGGTGGATAGATGATAACCCCAGCCCTCCCACCACAGGGCACTCTATTCTGAGCTTGCCAGACCAGCACAGTCCAAGTCTACCAGCTGGAAGAAAGACAGTGGACATCATTTCTCGTTAAATCCTTTGCACTTGATTCTTTGCACTTGATTTTTACTTCTTTTTGTATTATTGTTTAGAAAAATAAGACTAAACGAGGATATTCAATTGTTGAATTAAATTTGTTTCTGTTTGCAATGTGCTCATAAGTTTTTGAACTTTAATATTTTCTAGTTTCAATCAGAACTTACCACAAAACAAATGAAATTTAGGGATGGGTGTTTGCTGGGATGGAATGCTGTGATTGGCATAGAATCCCAATCACTGTCCTTTCTGTCTTTCTTCTTTAATCAAGACTCACTCACAGATGAATCCCAATCAAGTATGACTACGAAGTATTTTAGATTCTGATGATTGCATATGCATGTCTGTGCTGAAAATATCCCAATTATTCTACCTACTTCCTCTTCTAGTGCATGTTCCGTATTATGACTCATACGTAAGTTAGAGGACACGTGGAAATAAAGTGAATTCTGTTCTTCTTTAGTCACACCTTTTTTTCACCTGTTCAGGGGAAGTAATTATATATCACTTTTAGGTGCTGGACACCGTAAAATAAACTTTTAGCTATTAAACACTTTGAATTCTCATAGCAATGAAGTATGTATTTTTATTTTTGCCGTTTCACAGATGAGAAAACAGACAATGCAGTCAAGTAACTTGCTAAAGGTATCAAGTTGTAAGTGACTGGATCAAGCCCCAGTACCAGAGAGGCCAGTTCCAGATTCTGACCACTTAAATCCTTGCAATAGATCACGAGAAACAGCTGCATGCAGGGGCACCACCTGGCAACCTCTCGGAGTTTTCAAGACTAAGAACAGCAGTTCTGGTCCAATTTGACAAATATCCAGCCACTGGGGTCTGAGTTATACCAGAAACTCTCCCGCTGACACTGTCCCTGCCACCCCAGACATGCATGTCTCAAAGGCTATGAAAAAGGGTGGTGAAAATATTAGTTTTTAATTAAAGTTTACTGGATGACAACGGTTAGTAAAGTTATGTAGGTTTCAAGTGTACAGTCTGTATTACATCATCTATATATCACGTTGTGTGTTCACCACCCAGAGTCAGTTCTCCTTCCATCACCATATATTTGATCCCCCTTACCCTCATCTCCCTCCCCCCACCCCCCTAACCCTCTGGTAACCACTAAACTATTGTCTGTGTCTATGAGTTTTTGTTTGTCATTTGTTTGTCTTGTTCTTTTGTTGTTTTTGGTTTATATACCACATATCAGTGAAAGCATAGGGTTCTCTGCTTTTTCTGTCTGACTTATTTCGCTTAGCATTATACTCTCAAGATCCATCCATGTTGCTGCAAACAGCACTATGTCATCTCTTCTTACGGCCGAGTAGCATTCCATGGTGTGTAGAGACCACACCACATAGACTCTCGTCATATTGACTTGACATCAGCATTTTCATTCGCATTCGTGGCACTGTATTGGGAGAGAGGTGACGGTGTAGCCTCAACTCTCTGTTTTTTGTTTTTCTTTTTTGTTTTTTTTTTTTCCCCACCAGAACAAACAGCCTCCAAAGGGAAAAAGCATGTCCTCTTGCTTCTGGTTCTTAAGAGGAAGAAGAATGAAAACAACTAAATGGAAACTCCTCTCTGTGATATTGCTAGACAAAGAAAGGTTTCCCTTTACTTGATGAAGTCTATGTCATTTCATTCTCAGAAAACAAGGATAGAAGTTACAAGGCTCAAATATGTAGCTTTCTTAAACTTAGAGAATTAAAAACAACATTCTCAGGACTCACTACCCCCGCCATCTGTAACCTAGCAGTACGTGTCATTTCTGTATGAATGCTGTATGAAATCAGTCTGGACTTTCCTTACAGGCATTTTAGCATTTGGTTGAAATGTTTTCTCTAATTCTTGCTATGGTTTTAAAAGTAAATTTTTATTGAAGAATATCTTCATTATAAGTGTCCAGCTCATTGAACTTTCACAAAGTAAAGACACCTGTACAACCACCACCAAGAGTAAGAAATAAAGCACACCAGAAAGCACCCCAGAAAGAAATCAGCACCCCAGAAACCCTCCTGTCCTCTCCCAATTCCTAGCTCCACCACCAGATAAGAATGGAATCATACTCATTTGTTTGTCTTGTTTTTGGTTTATATACCACATATCAGTGAAATCATAGGGTTCTCTGCTTTTTCTGTCTGACTTATTTCGCTTAGCATTATACTCTCAAGATTCATCTATGTTGTCACAAATGTTCCTATATCATCTTTCCTTAACGCCGAATAGTATTCCATTGTGTATATATACCACAACTTCTTTATCCATTCGTCTATTGAAGGACATAAAAACTCATAGACACAGACAATAGTTTAGTGGTTACCAGAGGGTAAGGGGGTAGGGGGAGGGAGATGAGGGTAAGGGGGATCAAATATATGGTGATGGAAGGAGAACTGACTCTGGGTGGTGAACACACAATGGGATTTATAGATGATGTAATACAGAATTGTACACCTGAAATCTATGTAATTTCATTAACAATTGTCACCTCAATAAATAAATTTAAATAAAAAAAAAAAGAATGGAATCATACTCTACGTACTTTTTTGTGTCTGACTTTCATTTTGTTTGAATAATGCGTACACATTGTTGCATATAGCAGTATTTCATCCTTTCTTATTGCTATCGTTTCAGTGCATGGATTTACCACACTTATTTATTTATTTTCCTGTTGATGGACATTTTGGTTCCAAATTTTTATTATTAGAAATTATGTTGCAGTAAATATGCCTTAATAAATCTTTTGATATTCACAGTCATGGAGTTTTGTTACCTCTAGAAGTAATAGATACTGCCAAACAGTACAATGTTTCAGTTGATATCATTGGTCTTTTAATTTTACCATTCTGGTAGGAGTGTAGATGTATCTCATTTGGCTTTAATTTGCGTTTGATTTGCATCTTTCTGATGCAACTGAGCATTTTCCCCCCGTGTTCATTGTCCATTTGCCTATTATTTTCTGTGGAGAGCCTCTTCAAAACTTTTGCTACTATAAAATTTTTATTCTTTTTCTTATTTAAGAATTAAAATTCTAGGCATGGATCACGACTTTTGTCAGCTACATATACTTGTATTGCAAATACCTTCTTAACAGTGTGGCTTGCTATTTTGTTTTCTTAATAGTATAGTTTGATATGATTTTAATCATGTTATTTAGTACAATGTCACTCTTTTCTTTTATTATTAACACTTTTTGTGTTCTGTTTAGATGTTTCACAATCCAAGTTTATAATGAAGTTAATTTAATTTTCTTCTAGAATTTACAGTGTTTTACTTTTAGATAGTCAGTCCATCTAGAATTGTTGGACTACCTATGATATAAGGTACTGATCAAGATTCATTTATTTTCCATATGGATATCTAATTGACTGCACTTGGTTTCTTTTGAGAAACCATCTTAATCCCAGTGCACTATAATGTCAGTTTTGTCTTAATTCAGTTTCTTAATATACATTTCAGAATCAATTTTTAAATCACAGCTAGATTGACTAATGTTTATTTAGCCTATTTATTTCTAGTTTATAAAGAAAGTAGTCTACTTTTTCTTTCTTTTGCCATCTTCTTGTCAGATTTTGGTTTCAAGGTTTTACTGGACTTATAAAATGAATTAGAAAGTGTCTCTTTTTCTACTTTTTGGAAGAGTTTGGGTAAGATTAATTCATTTCTTCCTTGGGTTTTTGGAAAAAAACGCACTGGTGAAGCCATCTAATCTTGAAGTTTATTTTATGATTTTTTTTTTTAATTTCAGATTTGATTTTTTAAATAGATACAGGATTATTTAAATTTTCAGTTTTTTCTTGTGTCAGTTTTGGAAAGATGTATTTTTTATTAGGATAAAACCTACATCCATTTAATCTAATTATCAAAATTGATGATGTTTAAAAAAACACTCTATGATCATATAAATAACTCTAGGGTGTCTTGTGATACCTCCTTTTCATTACAGATGTTGGAACATTATTCTCTTTCTCTCTCTTCTCTCCCTCACTTCATTATTTATTTTAAAAATCATGGTATAATACACAAAACATAAAATTTATAATCATAACCGTTTTTAGGTATACAGTTCAGTACTGTTAAGTGCATTCACATTGTTGTGCAATTAATCCCTAGGTCACTTTTTATCCTGCAAAACTTAAACTCCATGCTCATTAAACAATAAACCCCATTTCTTTCTCTTCCTAGCCTCTGGAAACCACCATTCTACTTTCTGTTTCTATGAATTTGAATACTCTGTGAACTTCATACAAATTAAATTATACACTACTTGTCTTTTTGTGACTGGCTTATTTAACTGCACAAGGTTTATTTATATTGTAGCACGTTTAGTTTTTTTGGTAGAATCATTGAGATTCTCTGTATATATTATAGTATCAAGTCATCTGCAAACAGTGACAGTTTTACTTCTTCCTTTCCAGTTTTGATGTCTTTTACTTCTGATTGCTATCGCTATGACTTCCCATACTATGTTGGATAAAAGTGGTGAACCTTGCCTTGTTCCTAATCTTAAGGAGAGCCCTTTTACCTTTTCCCCATTCAGTATGATGTTAGCTGTGGAATTGTAATATATGGCCTTTATGATGTTGCAGCATGTTCTCTTTATTTCAACTTTACTGAGATTTTTTTTAATCATAAATGGATGCTGGATTTTGTCAAAGCTTTTTCTGCATCTCTTGATATTATCATATGAAGTTTGTCTTTCATTTTGTTTATGCATTGTATTGCATTAATTGATTTGCCGATATTGAACCAAATTTGCATCCCAAGAATAATTCCCATATGTTAATATTTTGTTGAAATTTTTTGCATCTATGTTCATCAGGTATATTGGTCTATAATTTTCTTTTTTTGCAATGTCTTTGTCTGGTTTTGGAATCAGGGTACTGCCGGCATCATAAAATAAACTTGTGAGCCTTCCCTCCTCTTGAATTTTTTTGAATATTTTGAGAAAAATGGGTGTTAATTCTTTTTGGAATGTTTGGTAAAATTCACGTGAAGCCATGTGGTCCAGGACTTTTGTTTCTTGGGAGCTTGTGGATTACTGATTCAATTTTGTTTGTAGTAATCAGCCAGTTCAGATTTTCTATTTCTTCTAGATTCAGTTTTGGAAGACTGTATGTTTCTAAGGATTTATCCACTTCTTCCAGATTGTCCAATTTGTTAACATATATTTATTCATAGAATTTTCTTATACTTCTTTGTATTTCCATGGTGTCAGTTGTCACTTCACCTCTTTCATTTAAAAAAATATTACATTTATTGAGGTGATATTGGTTATTAAAATAATACAGGTTTCAAGTGTAAAATTCTATAACATTATACTCAGAAACACACACCAGTTCTGAGAGTTAAGTTCGCAAACTTGTTGCAACGATGTTGCTAACCTTTTTTTGATATCAGAGGGATTATTCATTATGAATTTGTACCAACTCGACAGACGGTTAACCAAGTTCATGATTTGGAAGTGCTGAAAAGGCTGCTTGAAAAAATTAGACGCCCTGAACTTTTCACCAACAAATCATGGCTCTTCCATCACGACAATGCACCAGCTCACATGGCACTGTCTGCGAGGGAGTTTTTA
Source organism: Rhinolophus hipposideros (assembly GCF_964194185.1). Taxonomy (NCBI): domain Eukaryota; kingdom Metazoa; phylum Chordata; class Mammalia; order Chiroptera; family Rhinolophidae; genus Rhinolophus; species Rhinolophus hipposideros. Next base: position 66,141,109 of record NC_138061.1, read on the forward strand.
GCCAGTACACAAATAACTGTATTGGAACACCCTCCCTACTCACCTGATCTGGCCCCCAATGACTTCTTTCTTTACCTGAAGATAAAGGAAATATTGAAAGAAAGATACTCTGATGACATTCAAGAAATCAAGGGTAATACGATGGCAGCTCTGATGGCCATTCCAGAAAAAGAGTTCCAAAATTATTTTGAAGGGTGGACTAAGCACTGGTGTTGGTGCATAGGTTCCCAAAGGGAGGACTTTGAAGGTGACCATAGTGATATTCAGCAATGAGGGATGTAACACTTTTTCTAGGATGAGTTCGTGAACTAAATTGTCTGTCCTCTTGTGTGTGTGTGTGTGTGTGTGTGTGTGTGTGTGTGTGGTATGTTGCATTGTGTACTGACCACATTGTGTGTTCTCCTTCTGTCACCATATATTTTACCCCCTTTACCCTCTTCTACCACCTCCCGTTACCGTCTGGTTATGACTAAACTTTTGCATGTTTCTATGAGTTTTTGTTTATATTATTCATTTGTTGCTTTCAGTTTTATATAACACATTTGAGTGAAATCATATGGTTCTCAACATTTTCTGTCTGATTTATTTCACTTAGCATGATAATCTCAAGATCCATCCATGTCAGCGCAAATGGCACTATTTCCTCTTTTCTTATGGCAGAATAGTTCCATTGCGCATATATATCACATCTTCTTTAACAAAGCTTCGAAGGACAATTCAGTTGTTTCCATGTCTTGGCAACCAAGAAAAATCCTGCAAAACCCACAAGGGTACATATATATTTACTGATAAATAATTTCATATTTTGGGGGGTAGATACTCATAGGAGGAATTGCTGGGTCATATGGTAATTATATTCTTAATTTTTTTTATTTAATTTATTTATTGGGGTGACAATTGTTAATGAAATTACATAATTTCAGGTCTACAATTCTGTATTACATCATCTATAAATCCCATTGTGTGTTCACCACCCAGAGTCAGTTCTCCTTCCATCACCATATATTTGATCCCCCTTACCCTCATCTCCCTCCCCCCACCCCCTTACCTCTGGTAACCACTAAACTATTGTCTGTGTCTATGAGTTTTTGTTTCTCATTTATGTGTCTTGTTCTTTTGTTGTTTTTGGTTTATATACCACATATCAGTGAAATCATAGGGTTCTCTACTTTTTCTGTCTGACTTATTTCGCTTAGCATTATACTCTCAAGATCCATACATGTTGTCAAAAATGTTCCTATATCATCTTTCCTTAACGCCAAATAGTATTCAATTGTGTATATATACCACTACTTCTATATCCATTCATCTATCGAAGGACATTTTGGTTGTTTCCATGTATTGGCCACCGTAAACAAAGCTGCAATGAACATTGGAGTACACGTGTCTTTATGTATAAATGATTTCAAATTCTTTGGGTAGATACCCAGGAGAGGGATTGCTGGGTCATATGGTAATTCTATTTGTAATTTTTTGAGGAACCTCCACACTGCCTTCCATAGCGGCTACACCAGTCTGCATTCCCACCAACAGTGTATCAGGGTCCCTTTTTCTCCACAGCCTCTCCAAAATTTCTATTTGTCTTGTTGTTGATAGCCATTCTGACTGGGGTGAGGTGATATCTCATTGTGGTTTTTATTTGTGTTTCTCTGATGATTAGTGATGTTGAGCATTTCTTCATATGTCTATTTGCCATTTGTAAGTCCTCTTTGGAAAAATGTCTCTTCAGGTCCTCTGCCCATTTTTCAATTGGTTTGTTTGTTTTGTTGTTGTTGAGTTTCATTAGTTCCTTGTATATTTTGGATATTAGACCCTTATCAGAGGAACTGTTTGCAAACATCTTCTCCCATTCAGTCGGTTGCCTCTTTATTTTGTCGATGGTTTCTTTTGCTGTGCAGAAACTTTTAAGTTTCATATAGTCCCATTCGTTTATTTTAGCTTTTACTTCCATTGCCTTTGGAGTCAAATTCTTAAAATGCTGTTTAAACCCAAGATCCATAAGTTTAGTTTTCTTTTATGCAGTTTATTGTGTCAGGTCTTATGCTTAAGTCTTTGATCCATTTTGAATTAATTTTGGTACATGGTGACAGATAACAGCCCAGTTTCATTCTTTTGCACGTGGCTATCCAATTCTGCCAGCACCATTTATTGAAGAGGCTGTCTTTCCTCCATTGTATGTTTTTAGCTTCTTTGTCAAAAATTATCTGTCCATATTTATGTGGTTTTGTTTCTGGGTTCTCAATTCTATTCCATTGGTCTATGTGACTGTTTTTCTGCCAATACCATACTGTTTTGATTATTGTAGCCCTGTAGTACAAGCTAAAGTTAGGCAGTGTGATACCTCCAGCCCTGTTTTTCTTTTCTTAAGATTGCTTTGGCTACTCAGGGTCTTTTAGGGTTCCAAACAAATCTGATGATTTTTTGTTCTATTACTTTAAAAAATTCCATTGAGATTTTGATGGAGATTGCATTAAATCTGTACATTGCTTTGGGTAATATGTCCATTTTAACTATGTTGATTCTTCCAATCCATGAGCACTGAATGTCTTTCCATTTCTTTGTGTCATCTTCAATTTCTTTCAAAAATGTTTTATAGTTTTCAGCATATAGGTCCTTCACATCCTTGGTTAAGTTTATTCCTAGATATTTTATTCTTTTTGCTGCAATTGCAAAGGGAATTGTTTTTTGTATTTCTTTTTCTGAGATTTCATTGTTAGTATATAGGAATGCAATGGACTTTTGTACGTTGATTATTGTAGCCAGCAACTTTACTGTATTCATAGATTGTATCTAACAGCGTTTTGGTGGAGTCTTTAGGGTTTTCTATATATAGCATCATGTCATCTGCAAAGAGTGATATTTTAACTTTTTCATTCCCAATTTGGATGCCTTTTATTTCTTTCTCTTGCTTGATGGCTCTGGGAAGGACTTCCAACACTATGTTGAAAAGCAGAGGTGATATTGGACAGCCCGGTCATGTTCCTGAATGTAGAGCATAAACTCAAGGGTAACCACTCAAAAAACATCCAAATCTGAAATGTATACTGTAATAAAAAAAGAAACAGAGGAAAATATCATAGAATACCACCACACAGAAATAATAGACAACAACAAAAAGGCAAAGAAACAATGGAGACACAGCATTACCAGAAATCTAAAGACAGAATGACAGGAAATCCTCACATATCAATAATCACCCTAAATGTAAATGGCCTGAAGTCACCAATAAAGAGACACAGAGTAGCAGATTGGATCTAAAAACTAAACCCAACCATATGCTGTCTACAAGAGACACATCTCAGCTACAAGTACAAGCATAGACTCAAAGTGAAAGGGTGGAAAATAACACTCCAAGCAAACGGTACCCAGAGAAAATCAGGTGTAGCCATAATGATTTCCGATGAAACAGACTTCAGGGTGAAAAAGATAACAAGAGACAAAGATGGACATTTCATTATGGTAAAGGGGACTATACAACAAGAAGACATAACAGTCATCAATATTTATGCCTCCATTCAGGGAGCATCGAAATATACCAAGCAACTACTAACAGAACTAAAGGGAGAAATTGACCAAAACACAATTATACTAGGGGACTTAAATACATCAGTGACAGCTATGGATAGATCATCCAAACAGAAGATAAATAACAAAATCGCAGCCCTAAATGACACATTAGATGAAATGGACATAATTGACATATATAGAGCACTTCATCCTAAAACATCTGACTATACATTCTTTTCTAGTGTACATGGAACATTCTCAAGGATAGACCATATATTGGGACACAAAATCACCCTCAGCAAATTTAAGAAGATTGAAATCATACCAAGCATATTCTCTGATCACAAAGCTTTGAAATTGGATATCAACTGCAGAAAGAGAGAGGAAAAAACACAAATACATGGAGATTAAACAACATACTTTTAAAGAACGACTGGGTCAAAGAAGAAATTAAAGGAGAGATCAAAAGATACATAGAACAAATGACAATGAAAATACATCCTACCAAAATATTTGGGATGCCGCGAAAGCAGTTTTAAGAGGGAAATTTATATCATTACAGGCCTATCTCAAGAAACAAGAAAAATCCCAAATAAATAACCTCATGTTACACCTTAAAAAACTAGAAAAAGAAGAACAAGCGAAACCCAAGGTCAGCAGAAGAAAGGAAATAACAAAAATAAGAGCAGAACTAAATGAAATAGAGAACAAACAGACAATAGAAAAAATTAATGTGACAAAGAGCTGGTTCTTTGAAAAGATTAACAAAATTGACAAACCGTTGGCTAGACTCACTAAAATAAAAAGAGAGAAGACACTAATTAACAAAATCAGAAATGAAAAAGGGGAAGTTATCATGGACACCACAGAAATACAAAGGATCATCCAAGAATACTAGAAGGATTATATGCCACCAAATTTAATAACTTGGAAGAAATGGACAAGTTCTTAGAAACATATAGCCTTCCAAGGCTGAATCATGAAGAACTGGAAAATCTTAACAGGCCGATCATCAGTAACGAAATTGAATCAGTCATCAAAAACCTTCCCAAAATCAAAAGTCCTGGACCAGATGGCTTCACCAGTGAATTCTACCAAACCTTCAAAGAGGATCTAATACCAATCCTGCTCAAACTCTTCCAAAAAATTGAAGAAGAGTCAGTACTCCCTAACTCATTTTATGAGGCCAACATTACCCTGATACCAAAACCTGGTAAGGACAACACAAAAAAAGAAAACTACAGACCAATATCTCTGATGAATACAGATGCTAAAATCCTAAACAAAATTCTAGCAAATCGAATACAACAATGCATGAAAAAGATTATTCATCACGACCAAGTGGGGTTCATCCCCGGGGCACAAGGATGGTTCAACATATGCAAATCCATCAATGTGATACATCACATAAACAAAATAAAGGACAAAAGTCATATGATTCTATCAATTGATGCAGAAAAAGCGTTTGATATGATACAACATCCATTTATGATTAAAACTCTTACTAAAAGTGGCATAGAAGGAAAATACCTCAACATAATAAAGGCCATATACGACAAACCCTCAGTTAATATCATAATTAATGGTGAAAAGCTGAAGCCCTTTGCTCTACATTCAGGAACACGACAAGGTTGTCCCCTATCACCTCTGATTTTCAACATAGTGTTGGAAGTCCTCGCCAGAGCTATCAGGCAAGAGAAAGAAATAAAAGGCATCCACATTGGGAATGTAGAAGTTAAATTGTCACTCTTTGCAGTTGACATGATGCTATATATGGAAAACCCTAAAGACTCCACCAAAAAGCTATTAGAAACAATCAATGAATACAGTAAAGTTGCTGGCTACAAAATCAACGTACAAAAGTCCATTGCTTTCCTATATACCAATAATGAAATCTCAGAAAAAGAAATACAAAAAAACAATTCCCTTTGCAATTGCAGCAAAAAAAATAAAATACCTAGGAATAAACTTAACCAAGGATGTGAAGGATTTATATGCTGAAAACTATAAGACATTTTTGAAAGAAATTGAAGAAGACACATAGAAATGGAAAGACATTCCGTGCTCATGGATTGGAAGAATCAACATAGTTAAAATGGCCATATTACCCAAAGCCATATACAGATTTAATGCAATCCCCATTAAAATCCCAATGGCATTTTTTAAAGAAATAGAACAAAAAATCATCAGATTTGTTTGGAACCACAAAAGACCCAGAATAGCCAAAGCAATATTTAAAAACAGACCAATACTGGAGGTATCACACTGCCCGACTTTAGCTAGTACTACAGGGCTACAATATTCAAAACAGCTTGGTATTGGAGGAAAAACAGACACATAGACCAATGGAATAGAATTGAGAACCCAGAAATAAAACCACATAAATATGGACAGATAATTTTTGACAAAGAAGCTGAAAACATACAATGGAGGAAAGACAGCCTCTTCAATAAATGGTGCTGGCAGAATTGGATAGCTATGGGCAAAAGAATGAAACTGGACTGCTATCTGTCACCATATACCAAAATTAATTCAAAATGGATCAAAGACTTAAGCATAAGACCTGACACAATAAACTGCATTGAAGAAAACATAGGTACTAAACTTATGGACCTTGGGTTCAAAGAGCATTTTATGAATTTGACTCCAAAGGCAATGGAAGTAAAAACTAAAATAAACGAATGGGATTATATGAAAATGAAAAGTTTCTGCACAGCAAAAGAAACTATTGACAAAATAATGAGGCAACCAACTGAATGGGAGAAGTTTTTTTGCAAACAGTGCCTCTGATAAGGGGCTAATATCCAAAATACACAAGGAACTCATGAAACTCAACAACAAAAAAACAAACAACCCAATTGAAAAATGTACAGAGGACCTGAAGAGACATTTCTCCAAAGAGGATATACAAATGGCAAATAGACATATGAAAAAATGCTCAACATCGCTAATCATCAGAGAAATGCAAATGAAAACCACAATGAGATATCACCTCAACCCAGTCAGAATGGCTTGCATCAATAAGACAAATAGTAACAAGTGTTGGAGAGGCTGTGGAAAAAAAGGAACACTCATACACTGTTGGTGGGAGTGCAGACTGGTGCAGCCGTTATGGAAGGCAGTGTGGAGGTTTCTCAAGAAATTACGAATAGAATTACCATATGACCCATCAATCGCTCTCCTGGGTATCTACCCAAAATATCTGAAAGCATTTCTCCATAGAGACACGTGTACTCCAATGTTCATTGCAGCTTTGTTTAAGGTGGCCAAGACATGGAAACAACCAAAATGTCCTTCAATAGATGAATGGATAAAGAAGTTGTGGTATATATACACAATGGAATACTATTCGGCGTTAAGGAAAGATGATATAGGAGCATTTGTGACAACATGGATGGATCTTGAGAGTATAATGCTAAGTGAAATAAGTCAGATAGACAAAGCCGAGAACCCTATGATTTCACTGATATGTGGTATATAAACCAAAAAGAACAAGACAAACAAATGAGAAAGAAAACTCATAGACACAGACAATAATTTAGTGTTTACCAGAGGGTAAGGGGGTGGGGGGTGTGTGATGAGGGTAAAGGGGATCAAATACATGGTGATGGAAGGAGAAGTGACTTTGGGTGGTAAACACACAATGGGATTTATAGACGATGTAATACAGAATTGTACACCTGAAATCTATGGAAATTTACTAACAATGTCACCAAATAAATTTAATAAAAACAAAACAAAACAAAACCTGCTTTCGCCGCATCACAAAAATTTTGGTAGGATGTATTTTCATTGTCATTTGTTTCTATATATCTTTTGATCTCTCCTCTAATTTCTTCTTTGACCCAGGTGTTCTTTAAAAGTATGTGGTTTAATCTCCATGTGTTTGTGTTTTTTCCTGCTTTCTTTTTGCTGTTGATGTCCAATTTCAAAGCCTTGTGATCACAGAATATGTTTGGTATGATTTCAATCTTCTTAAGTTTGCTAAGGCTGAGTTTATGCCCCAATATATGGTCTTTCCTTGAGAATGTTCCATGTAGACTAGAAAAGAATGTATAGTCTGATGTTTTACGATGAAGTGCTCTATACATGTCAATTATGTCCATTTCATCTAATGTGTCTTTTAGGGCTGCTATTTCGTTATTTATTTTCTGTTTGGATGATCTATCCAAAGCTGTCAATGATGTGTTTAAGTCTCCTAGTATAATTGTGTTTTGATCATTTCTCCCTTTAGTTCTGTTAGTAGTTGCTTGGTATATTTTGGTGCTCCCTGATTGGAGGCATAAATGTTGATGACTGTTATGTCTTCTTGTTGTATAGTCCACTTTACAATTATGAAATGTCCATCTTTGTCTCTTGATATCTTTTTCACCCTGAAGTCTGTTTCATCTGTTATCATTATGGCTACACCTGATTTTCTCTGGGTACCATTTGCTTGGAGTGTCAATTTCCACCCTTTCACTTTGAGTCTATGCTTGTCCTTGTAGCTGAGATGTGTCTCTTGGAGACAGCATATGGTTGGGTTTAGTTTTTTGGTCCAATTTGCTACTCTGTGCCTTTTTATTGGTGAGTTCAGTCCATTTACATTTAGGGTGATTATTGATACATGAGGATTTCCTGTCATTCTATCTTTAGTTTTCTGGTAAGGCTGTGACTCCATTGTTTCTTTGCCTTTTTTTTGTTTTCTATTATTTATGTGTGGTGGTGTTCTATGATGTTTCCCTCTGTTTCTTCTTTTATTACAGTACATATTTCAGTTCTGGATATTTTTTTGAGTTGTTGCCCTTAAGATTATGTAAAAGAAATTTTGATGTTTAGAGTATTTCATTTTCTTCAGCACGCTTACTTTCTCCATTCCGATATTCCAGTTCAGGCCTTTAAGCTCCCTTTTTTTATGTTTTGGTTGCCACAAATTGTCCCTGTTAATGGTGGTCGAATAGCCTTTTTTAGTGTTTCTTGTAGCGCAGGTCGTGTATTAGAAAATTCCCTCAGCTTCCGTATGTCTGGAAAGGTCTTTATTTCTTTTTCATATCTAAAGGATATCTTTGCTGGATATATTATTCTAGGCTCATGATTTCTCTCTTTCAATAATTTGTTTCCACTCCCTCCTGGCTTGTAGAGTTTCTGCTGAAAAATTTGATGATAATCTAATGGGCTTTCCTCTGTAGGTTACCATCTTCTTTTCCCTGGCTGCCTTGAGGATTATTTCTTTGGTGTTAATTTTAGATAGCTTCAATACAATGTGCCTTGGAGAAGGCCTCTTGGGATTGAAGTATTTAGGTGTTCTATTTGCTTCTTGGATCGAGGATACAGTTCTGTCCACAAATTTGGGAAGTTGTCATTAACAATTTCTTTGAGTATATTCTCTGTTCCCTTCTCTCTTTCTTCTTCTTCTGTATGCCCATTATTCTTATATTGCTCTTTCTGATGGGGTCAGAAATTTCTTGTAGAGTTCTTTCATTTCTTTTAATTCTCAAGTGTCTTTCTTCTTCCATCTGTATAATTTCCAGGTTTCTATCTTCGATGTCACTGATTCTTTCTGCCATCTGGTCAACTCTACTACCTAAGGTGGTTATTTCATTCTTGATTTCTTCTATTGATTTCTTAATCTTCAGAACTTCCATTTGGTTCTTTTTCAAAATTTCAATCTCTTTCGTAAAATGCTCATGTTGTCTTTGTTTGTGTTTCTGAGTTCATTAAATTGCCTTTCTGTGTTTTCTTGCATCTCTTTGAGGTTTTTCAGAACTGCAATTCTTGAATTATCTATCATTTAAGTCACATATTTCCATATCTTTAAGTTCCTTTTCTGGAGACTTTTCACTTTCTTTCTGAGCTGTCTTGTTGCCTTGGTTATTCATGGCAATTACTGATTTATTATTTCTCTTCCTAGACATCTACAGGAGTGGCTTCTGCAACAGGTTGATAGGAAGAGGTCTTTCTTTTGTTTTGCAAAACTTGTTTGAAAAATGTTTTATTTTCTCTCTGACTGCAGCCTTTTTGTTTCCCTGTGACACGGTAGTGCTATATTTTCTCTGCACTTTTCCAGCTTCTCACACAATGGGGGGATTCCTTGGGAGACAGGCCTCTCCTCTGTTAACAGTTCACCTGGGTCATAGGGCGCCACGTCCCTGTGGGGGTTCAGAGAGCTTTTGAATTTCCAAAGCTCTTTCTGCACCCGATTCAGAGCCTGTATGTTTCAGCAGTTCTGTTTACTCCTGCAGGGATCCGCCCAGATAGGTGGGGCCAGGGGCGCAGTGAGTTGTGAGAGGTGGCCCAGAGCAGTGGCGGCGACCACCACCACAGCCTGTCCTGCTTCCACAGCTCCGTCTCCTTTGCTGGAACTTTGGGTGGCGAATCTGTTTCTGAGGTCCACAGTTCTCAGAACAGCAAAAATCCTGTCCTTTTGATCTGACACTGCTACTTTATCGCTTCTAGCACCAGGCAGGTGGGGGTGGTGCAAGCTCTGGGAGGGTAGGGAGGGGCGGCTAGTCTCAGTGCCTAAGGTTTTCGTTCTCCACTCGGCAGTGAGGGCTTAAACCACAGTTTTTAGCCTTCTTCACTCTGTCTTTGCTCCGAAGTCTCTGCCGGGAGCGTTGGGTTCAGCCGTGTTATATGCTGCCCCCTCAGCCCTGTGGACCATAAGCGGAGCCCTAGCAGTCCGAGTTCTTCCCTCTCCCACTGCTGCGGTAGTCCGGGATGCAGGGAGCTTGGAGCACTGAGCTAGGTCTGCGTCCTGCATCTGCGCGGCTTCGTCCCCGCACTTCTCCCTTCCCTCCTCTCCTGCTTGCGCGATTCGCCCACCTGGAGGTAAATTCAGTAGTGGACCTCTCGTCTTGCCTGTCTGCTGTGCAGGGAGTTCTTTGTGGAGTTATTGTTGTCCGATTAGTTGTAAATTCCTGGAGAGCTTTACAGAGGCTCACCTCACGCCGTCATTTTGATAGCCAGTCTGCCATATTCTTAATTTTTTGAGGAAACTTTATACTGTTTTCCATAGTGCCTGCACCAATTTATATTCCCATCAGTAGTGTGTGAGTGTTCCTTTTTTCCCACTGCCTCACCGACAATTATTATTACTTGCCTTGTTGATAATAGCCATTCTAAACAGTGTGAGGTGATATCTCAGTGTGGTTTTGACTTTCATTTCCCTAATAGTTAGTGAAGTTGAACGTTTTTTCATGTATCCATTGGCCATTTGTATGTCTTCTTGGGAGAAGTATCTGTTCAGGTCCTCTGCCCATTTTTTAATTGGATCAATGTGATACACCACATAAACAAAATAAAGGATAAAAATCATGTCATACATCAATTAATGCAGAAAAAAGCATTTGACAGACACGTAAATTTATGATTAAAACACTTAATAAAATGAGTATAGAAGAAAAACACCTGAACATAATAAAGGCCAAATACAACAAACCTTCAGTTACTATAATACTTAATGGTTAAAAATTAAAACCGTTTCCTCTAAGATCAGGAACGGATCTCAGATCTAAGACAAGGATGTCCCCTCTCACCATGGCTTTTCAACATAGTACTGGAAGTCCTAGCCAGAGAAATCAGTCAAGAGAAAGAAATAAAAAGAAGAAATTGGGAAATTAAGAAGTAAAATTGTGACTTTTTTCAGATATAGAAAATCCTAAATACTGAACCAAAAACTATTAGAAACAAAAAACAAATACAGTGAAGTTGCAGGATACAAAATCAGTGTACAAATATCCACTGCATTCGTATGCTAATAATGAAATTAAAAAAAAAGAAATGAAAAAAAAGAATTTCAACTGCAATTGCAACAACAGGAATAAAATACAAGGGAATAAACTTAACAAAGGATGTGAAGGACCTCTACACTTAAAACTATAAGACACCATTCAAAGAAATTGGAGATGACACAAAGAAATGGAAAGATATTCCATGTTCATGGATTGGCCATATTATCCATATTATTTCTTTTGTAAAAAAAGAAATAGAAAAACAACAAAAATTCATTAAATTTGTATGAAATTACAAAAGACGAATAGCTAAACCAATCCTGACAAAAAAGAATAATGCTGGAGGTATCAAACTCCCTGACTTCAATTTATACCACAAAGTGACAATAATCAAATCAGCATGGAATTGGCAGAACAACAGGCACACAAACCAATGGATTAGAATTGAGAACCCAGAAATAAACCCACTTATGTATGGGCAGATAATTTTTGACAAAGAAGCCAAAAACCTACAATGGAGTAAAGAAAGCCTCTTTAATGAATGGGACTGGGAAAATTGGAAATACACATGAAAAGAATGAAACAAGGCTGCTATCTGTCACCATATACCAAAACTAACTCAAAGTGGATGAATGACCTAAATATAAGACCTGAAACAATAAAGTACATAGAAGAAAGCATAGGTACCAAATTAATGGACCATCTGGTTCAGGGAGTATTTAATGAATTTGACTTCAGAGGCAAGAGAAGTAAAAGTAAAAATAAATGAATGGGACTATATCAAACCTAAAAGCTTCTGCACAGCATAAAAATATCATCAACAAAACAGAGTCAACCAATTGAATGGGAGAAGATATTTGCAAACAATGCCTCTGATAATAGGCTAAATTCCAAAACACAGAGAACGTAGAAATCAGCTGACAACTTAAAACACACAATAAAAAAATCCTCTTTTATTTCTGATTTTATTTATTTGAGTTTTCACTCTAATTTATTTTTTTTGATGAGTCTGGTTAAAGGTTTATCAATTTTGTTTATCATTTCAAAGAACCAGCTCTAGGATTCATTGATCTTTTGTATTATATTTTAGACCCTATTCCATTTATTTCCACTCTGATTTTTGTTATTTCCTTTTACTCACTTTGGGCTTTGTTTGCTATTCTTTTTCTAGTTCCTTTAATTATAAGGTTATATTGTTTGCTTCAGATTTTTATTGTTTCTTGAGGTAAGCCTCTATTGCTTTGAATTTCCTCTTAGGATTGCTTTTGCTGTGTCCCATATATTTTGGGTCGTTGTGTTTTAATTTTCATATGTCTCAAGGTGTCTTTTGATTTCTTCTTTGATCTTGTTGTTAACCCATTAATTGTTTAATAGCGTGTTATTTAGCCTCCATGTGTTTGTGTGTGTTCAGTTGTTTGTTTTGTTTTTTTTTTCTGGTAAGTTATTTCTAGTTAATACCATTGTGGTCAAAGAAAATGATTGATATGATATAAATCTTCTTAACTTTATTGAGACTTGTTTTGTGTCCTAGCATGTGGTCTATCTTGGAAACTGTTCTATGTGCCCTTGAAAAGAATATATTCTGCTGTTTTGGGGTGAAATGCTCTAAAAATATCAATTATATCTCTATGGTCTGGTGTATCATTTAAAGCTGCTGTTTGCTTGTTGATTTTCTGTCTGGAAGATCTGTCCATTGGTGTCAATGAAGTGTTAAAATCCGCTAGAAAGACTGTATTACTGTTGACCTCTCCCTTTATGTGAGTGAATATTTGCTTTATATATTTAGGTGCTTCTATGTTGGGTGCATCAATGTTTACAGAGGTTATAGTCTCTTGTGGGTCTGTCTCTAATTATAATCTTGTTCTAAAGTCTCTTTTGTCTGATGTAAGTATTGCTACTGAAGCTTTGTTTTTTGTTTCTTTGTTTGCATTTCCATCACATAAAATATCTTTTCCATCCCTTTACTATCAGTCTGTGTGTCTTTTGATCTAAAGTGGATTTCTTGTCAACAGCATATCTGTGGGTTTTGTTTTTTGTTTTTTTTTATCCATACAGTTACCCTTTTTCTTTTTTTAAAAATTCATTGGGGTAAAATTACTAGTGAAATTACATAGATTTCAGGCGTACAATTCTGTATTACATTATTTCTAAATCCCATATTGTGTTCACTATCCAGAGTCAGTTCTCCTTCCATCACCATCTATTTGATCCTCTTTACGCTCATCGCCCACCCCCCACCCCGCTTACTCTCTGGTAACCACTAAACTATTGTCTGTGTCTATGAGTTTTTGTTTCTCATTTATTTGTCTTGGTCTTTTGTTGTTTTTCGTTTATATATCACCTATAAGTGAAATCATAGGGTTCTCTGCTTCTTCTGTCTGACTTATTTCACTTAGCATTATACTCTCAAGATCCATCCATGTTGTCACAAATGTTCCTATACCATCTTTTCTTACCACCGAATAGTATTCCATTGCGTATATATGCCACAACTTCTTTATCCATTCATCTATCGAAAGACATTTTGGTTGTTTCCATGTCTTGGCCACCGTAAATAAAGCTGCAATGAACATTGGAGCACACGTGTCTTTATGGATAAATGTTTCCAAATTTTTGGGGTGGATACCCAAAAGAGGGATTGCTGGGTCATATGGTAATTCTATTTGTAATTTTTTGAGGAACCTCCACACTGCTTTCCTTTTTCTCCACAGCCTCTCCAACACATGTTATTATTTGTCTTGTTGATGATAGCCATTCTGACTGGGGTGAGGTGATATCTCATTGTGGTTTTTATTTGCATTTATTTCTCTGATGATTAGTGATGTTGAACATTTTTTCATATGTCTATCTGCCATTTGTATGTCCTCTTTGGAAAAATGTCTCTTCAGGTCCTCTGCCCATTTTTCAATTTGGTTGTTTGTTTTTTGTTAAGTTGCATGAGTTCCTTGTATATTTTGGATATTAGCCCCTTATTGGAGGCACTGTTTGCAAAAATCTTCTCCCGTTCAGTTGGTTGCCTCTTTATTTTGTCGATGGTTTCTTTTCCTGTGCAGAAGCATTAAAGTTTCATATACTCCCATTCGTTTATTTTAGCTTTTACTTCCATTGCCTTTGGACTCAAATTCATAAAATGCTGTTTGAACCCAAGGTCCATAAGTTTAGTACCTATGTGTTCGTCTATGCAGTTTATTGTGTCAGGTCTTTTGCTTAAGTCTTTGATCCATTTTGAATTAATTTTCGCACATGGTGACAGATAGCAGTCCAGTTTCATTCTTTTGCACGTGGCTATCCAATTCTCCCAGCACCATTTATTGAAGAGTCTATCTTTCTTCCATTGTATATTTTTAGCTTCTTTGTTGAAAATTGTCTGTCTATATTTATGTGGTTTTACTTCTGGGTTCTCAGTCTATTCCATTGGTCTGTGTGTCTGTTTTTCTGCCAATACCATGCTGTTTTGATTATTGTAGCCCTGTAGTACAAGCTAAAGTCAGGGAGTGTAATACCTCCAGTATTGTTTTTTTCTTTTAAGATTACTTTGGCTATTCGGGGTAATTTGTGGTTCCAAAAAAATCCGAAGATTTTTTTTTGTTCTATTTCTTTAAAAAATGCCATTGGGATTTTGATGGGGATTGCATTAAAGCTGTATATTGCTTTGGGTATATGGCCATTTTAACTATGTTGATTCTTCCAATCCATGAGCATGGAATGTCTTTTCATTTTTTGTGTCTTCTTGCATTTCTTTAAAAAATGTTTTGTAGTTTTCAGCATATAGGTTCTTCACATCCTTAGTTAAGTTTATTCCTAGATATTTTATTCTCTTTACTGCAATTGCAAAGGGAATTGTTTTTTGTATTTCTTTTTCTGAGATTTCATTGTTAGTATATAGGAATGCAATGGACTTTTGTACGTTGATTTTGTAGCCAGCAACTTTACTGTATTCGTTGATTGTTTCTAATAGCTTGTTCGTGGAGTCTTTAGGGTTTTCTATATATAGCATCATCTGCAAAGAGTGATAATTTAACTTTTCATTCCCAATTTGGATGCCATTTATTTCTTTCTCTTCCCTGATGGCTCTGGCAAGGACTTCCAACTATATGTTGAAAAGCAGAGGTGATAGGGGACATCCCTGTCGTGTTCCTGAACGTAGAGCAAAGGGCTTCAGTTTTTCACCATTAATTATGAGATTAGCTGAGGGCTTGTCATGTATGGCCTTTATTATGTTAAGCTATTTTCCTTCCATACCTATTTTATTAAGTGTTTTAATCATAAATGGATGTTGTATCTTGTCAAATGCTTTCTCTGCATCAATTGATATAATCATATTGTTTTTATTCTTTATTTTGTTTATGTGATGTATCACATTGATGGATTTGCGGATGTTGAACGATCCTTGTGCCCCGGGGTTGAACCCCACATGGTCGTGATGAATAATCTTTTTAATGCATTGTTGTATTCGATTTGCTAGAATTTTGTTTAGGATTTTAGTATGTGTATTCATCAGAGATATTGGTCTGTAGTTCTCTTTTTTTGTGTTGTCCTTACCAGGTTTTGGTATAGGGTAATGTTGGCCTGATAAAGTGAGTTAGGGATTATTGTCTCTTCTTCAATTTTTTGGAAGAGTTTGAGCAGGATTGGTATTAGATCCTGTTTGATGGTTTGGTACAATTCACTAGTGACGCCATTTGGTCCAGGACTATTGCTTTTGGGAAGGATTTTGATGACTGATTCAATTTTGTTACTGGTGATCAGTCTGTTTAGATTTTCCAGTTCTTCATGGTTCAGCCTTGGAAGGCTATATGTTTTCTAAGAACTTGTCCATTTCTTCTAGGTTATTGAATTTAGTGGCATATAATCCTTCATAGTATTCTTGCATGATCCTTTGTATTTCTGTGGTGTCCGTGATAACTTCTCCTTTTTCCTTGCTGATTTTGTTAATTGGTGTCTTCTCCCTTTTTATCTTAGTGAGTCTAGCCAAGGGTTTGTCAATTTTGTTAATCTTTTCAAAGAACCAGCTCTTTCTCACATTAATTTTTTTCTATTGTTTTTTTTTTTTTGTTCTCTATTTCATTGAGCTCTGCACTGATTTTTGTTATTTCCTTTCTTCTACTGACCTTGGCTTTCACTTGTTCTTTTTCTAGTTCTTTAAGGTGTAACATGAGGTTACTTATTTGGGATTTTTCTTGTTTCTTGAGATAGGCCTGTAATGATATAAATTTCCCTTGTACAACTGCTTTTGCTGCATCCCAAAAATTTTGGTAAGATGTATTTTCATTGCCATTTGTTTCTATGTATCTTTTGATCTCTCCTTTAATTTCTTCTTTGACCCAGTCGTTCTTTAAAAGTATGTTGTTTAATCTCCATGTATTTTTTTTTCCTCTTTTCTTTTTGCAGTTGATATCTAATTTCAAAGCCTTGTGATCACAGAATATGCTTGGTATAATTTCAATCTTCTTAAATTTGCTGAGGCTGATTTTATGTCCCAATATATGGTCTATCCTTGAGAATGTTCCGTGTACAGTAGGAAAGTATGTATAGTCTGATGTTTTAGGATGAAGTGCTCTATAAATGTCAATTATATACATTTCATCTAAGCTGTAATTTAGGGCTGCTATTTTGTTATTTATTTTCTGTTTGGATTATCTATCCATAGGTGTCAACGATGTCTTTCAGTCTCCTAGTATAATTGTGTTTTGGTCAATTTCTCCCTTTAGTTCTGTTTTAGTTGCTTGGTATATTTTGGTGCTCCCTGATTGGGGGCATAAGTATTGTTGACGGTTATGTCTTCTTGTTGTATAGCCCCCTTTACCATCATGAAATGTCCATCTTTGTCTCCTGTTATCTTTTTCACGTTGGAGTCTGTTTCATCTGATATTATTATGCCTACACCTGATTTTCTCTGGGTACCATTTATTGGAGTGTCAATTTCCACCCTTTCACTTTGAGTCTATGCTTGTCCTTGTAGCTGAGACGTGTCTCTTGTAGACAGCATATGGTTGGGTTTAGTTTTTTAATCCAATCTGCTACTCTGTGCCTTTTTATTGGTGAGTTCAGTTCATTTACCTTTAGGGTGATTATTGATACGTGAGGATTTCCTGTCATTCTATCTTTAGTTTCTGGTAAGGCTGTGACTCCATTGTTTCTTTGCCCTTTTGTTGTTCTCTATTATTTCTGTGTGGTGGTATTCTATGTTGTTTCGCTCTCTTTCTTCTTTTATTGCAGTATATATTTCAGTTCTGGTCTTTGTTTGAGTGGTTACCCTTAAGATTATGTAAAAGAAAGTTTGACATTTAGAGTATTCCATTTTCTTCAACACACTTACTTTCTCCATTCCCATATTCCGGTTCGAGCCTTTCTCTCCCCCTTTTTATGTTTTGGTTGCCACAGATTGTCCCTGTTGATGGTGGTCGAATAGCCTCCTTTAGTATTTCTTGTAGTGCTGGTCATGTATTAGAAAATTCCCTCAGCTTCTGTATGTCTAGAAAAGTCTTTATTCCTCCTTTTATCTAAAGGATATCTTTGGATATCTTCTGGATATATTATTCTTGGCTCATAATTTCTCCCTTTTAATAGTTTGAATATTTGGTTCCACTTCCTCCTGGCTTGTAGAGTTTCTGCTGAATAATTTGATGATAATTTGATGGGCTTTTCTGTGTTGGTTACCGTCTTCTTTTCCCTGGCTGCCTTGAAGATTCTTTCTTTGTCATTGATTTTAGACAGCTTCAATACAATGTGCCTTGGAGAAGGCCTGTTGGGATTGAGGTAATTAGGTGTTCTATTTGCTTTTTAGATTCAAGGATCCAGTTCTGTCCACAAGTTTGGGAAGTTCTCATCAACAATTTGTTTGAATATATTCTCTGTTCCCTTCTCTCTTTCTTCTTCTGGTATGCCCATTATTCTTATATTGCTCTTTCTAATGGAGTCAGAAAGTTCTTTTAGAGTTCCTTCATTTCTTTTAAGTCTCAAGTCTCTTTCTTTTTCTATCTGTGTAATTTCCATGTTTTTATTTTCAATGTCACTGATTCTTTCCTCCATCTTGTGAAGTCTACTACCTAAGCTGGTTATTTCATTCTTGATTTTTTTCTATTGCGTTCTTAATCTCCAGAAATTACATTTGGTTCTTTTTTAAAATTTCAATCTCTTTCGTAAAATGCTCATGTTGTTCTTTGATATTGTTTCTGAGTTCATTAAACTGCCTTTCAGTGTTTTCTTTCATCTCGTTGAGTTTTTTCAGAACTGCAACCTTGAATTCTCTGTAACTTAAGTCACATATTTCCATATTTAAGTTCCTTTTCTGGAGACTTCTCACTATTTTCTGAGTGGTCTTGTTGCCTTGGTTATTCATGGCAATTAATGACTTATTATTTCTCTTCCTAGACATCTACAGGAGTGGCTTCTGCAACAGGTTGATAGGAAGAGTTTTTTCTTTTGTTTTCCAGTACTTGTTGGTAAAGTGTTATATTTTCTCTCTGACATGCAGCATTTTTTTTCTCTCTCACACAGTATTGCTATGTTTTCTCTGCACTATTCCAGCTTCTCACACAATGGGGGGATTCTCTGGGAGATGGGCTTCTCCTCTGTTAATAGTTAGCCTGGGTCATAGGTCGCAGTGTCCTTGTGTGTATGCAGAGAGCATATGAAGGTCCAAAGCTCTTTCTGCACCAGATTCAGAGCCTGTATGTTTCAGCAGTTCTGTTTAATCCTGCAGGGATCCGCTCAGATAGGTGGGGCCAGAGGTGGGGTGAGTTGTGAGAGGTGGCCCAGAGCAATGGTGGCGATCACCACCACGACCGTTCCTGCTTCCACAGCTACCTCCACTTTGCCAGAACTAGTTGGGCTGCGAATCTGTTTCTGCGGTCCACAGTTCTCAGAACAGCAAATATTCTGTTCTTTTGATCTGACACTGCTACTGTTCCGCTTCTAGTACCAGGCAGGTGGGGCAGGTTGAGCTCTGGGGGGTAGGGAGTAGGCAGATAATCTCAGTGCCTAAGGCTGCTGTTCTCTGCTCGGCAGTGAGGGCTTATACCACTGTTTACAAACTTCTTCCCTCAGTCTTTTTCCTTGGTCTCTGACATGAGCGTTGGGTTCAGTCATGTTATATCCTGCCCCCTCAGCCCTGAGGGCCATAAGTAGAGCCCTAGCAATCCGAGTTCTTTCCTCTCCCGCAGCTGTGGTAGTTCCAGGATGCAGGGAGCTCAGAGCGCTCAGCTAGGTCTGCATCCTGTGCCCACGCAGCTCGATATCTGCACTTCTCCCTTCCCTCCTCCCCCACTCACGTGCACGATTCTCCCACGTTTAGGTGAATTCAGTAGTGGGCCTCTTCGTCTTGACTGTCTGCTATGCAAGGAGTCCTTTGTGGAGTTATTGTTGTTCGATTAGTTGTAAATTCAAGGGGAGCTTTACAGAGGTTCACATCAAGCTGCCATTTTGATGATGTCCTCCCCTAACCTATTTCTTTTGATTGTAGCATTTAATCCATTTACATTTAAAGTGATTATTGATAGGTACATAATTATTTCCATTTTATTATTAATATTTTTATTCACCCCACCCTAAAAAATTCCCTTTAATATTTCTTGTAAAACTACTGGCTGTTGCTGATGAATTCCTTGAGATTTTTCTTATCTGGGAAGATCTTCATCTCTCCTTCAATTTTAAATGATAGTCTTGCTAGGTAGCGTGGTCTTAGTTGTAAGTCCTTGCTTTTCATCACTTGGAATATTTCCTGCCAATTTCTCTGGCCTACAAAGTTTCTGTTGAGAAATCAGCTAACAATCTTATGGGAGCTTCCTTGTAAATAACAAGTTGTTTTTCTCTTGCTGTTTTTAGGATTTTCTTTTTGTCTTTAACCTCTACCATTTTAATTATGTGTCTTGGTGTTGCCCTCTTTGTGTTCATCTTGTTTGGACTCTCTTCACTTCCTGGACTTGTATGTCTACTTGTTTTGCTGGGTTAGGAAAGTTTTTCATCATTATTTCTTCAAGCAGGTCTCAATCCCTTGCTTTCTATCTTCTCCTTTTGTTACCCCTATAATGCAAATGTTGTTATGCTTGATGTTGTCCCAGAGGTCTTTTAAACTATTCTCATCTTTTTAAATTATATTTTCTTTTTGCTGTTTTGATTTGGTGTTTTCTGCCACCTTGTCATGCAAATCACTGATGTGATCCTGTGCTTCATCTAGTCTGCTAGTCATTCCTTCTAGTGCATTCTTCATTTCAGTTATTGTAGTCTTCACTTTTGATTGGCTTTTTTTTATGGTTTCTACATCCTTTTTTTCATGCTTGCTATGTCTTTTTTGAAGTTACTCATTAAGTTCCTTGAGCATCCTTATAACCAGTATTTTGAACTCTGTATCTGGTAGGTTGCTTGCCTCCATTTGTAGTCACACAGCAACCTAACAGTCTGTCCCCTCCAATCTTTCCTTAGGGAAAGTTGACCCTGCGGGATTGTCCCTCATTGGGGTTGAGTTTATGCTACTCTAAGTCTCCATGTTTGGTCCTTGTAAGCAGGGTCTGCAGTCAAAGACAGGTAAGATTTCTCACGGGAGAAACAACCTAAGCCAGATGGGACCCCCCCCAGGACCCCCATGAGCTAATGTAAAGTTAGGAGGTAGCTGTGCCCCTCCTCTTCTGAGAAGCTGCTGACGCATGCCTCAACTGTTGTCCTTTACCCTCAGGTGTAATGGACCCATTAGAACAATAACATCTCGCCCCTCCTGTTTGGCTCATGGGATAATCTTATCTTGTGAGACTTATTCCCCCAGGGATTGTATGCACCACACCTTGGTCATTTGGGGGATGGTATGCATCGGTTGCTTTGGCACGATTATGGGATTTGGAATGAATGATTATTGTATGGTGTAAGAGTTTTGCAGACCCTGCCCCTAATCATGTGATTTCTATTGTAAAAAATCAATAAATACCCACGGTGACCCGATTCGGGGCCTCGAGTCTTTTGAGGCTATGAGTCCCTTGGTCCTCTGTGATTTAACTATATTTGAGTCTCTGTCTCTTTATGATAGTTTAACCCTCGCCGCCTCCCTCGCCTTCCCATGGCTTGTGTTGTGCAGGACGCAACATCCATTTAATTATTTTCCTGGAAGTATTTTTTTTCTATTCTTTCATTTGGCACATATTCCTCTTTTCTCATTTTGGCTGCTTTTTTTGTGTTTGTTTCTATATGTTAGGTAGATCTGCTAGGTCTCCCAGTCATAGCTAGGTGGCCTTATGTAGTAGGTGCCCCGTGGTGCCCAGTGGCACAGTCTTGCTGGTCAACTGCTCCTGGTGCTCCAAGAATGTCCCTTGTGTGGGTTGTGTGTGCTCTCCTGTTACAGTTGAACCTTGATTGCTGTTGGCACATCAGTAAGTGGGATTGACCCTCAGGCTGACTCTCTGTGGTGTTTGGCTAAGTCCACAGTTTATGGGTTGTGGGTGGGGGTGGGGGGAGCTTAACCTGTGGAGTGGGATTCACCCCAATATGTTCTGGTGCCTGCTGAGGTGCCCTTTAGGTGTGCCCCTTGTGGGGATAATTGGGTAGTTTAGCGCTGTTGTCTGAAGCTGACCTCCAAGTATGTTTGCTCTGGGGCCTTTTGAAAGATGTTCCCATGTAAGCCACTTCCTGTGACCAGTCCGGGACTACCTGGTAGGAACTGCAAAGCAATCTAGGTTGGTTGCTGCCTGTACTGGACCTGGAGGTGTGTGGGAGAGGCTGTGCTGTGAACTAAGAATGGTGTCACCAGTACAAGGACTTGGATAGCTCTCCAGAAAGCCCAGGGCACCCTGAGAATTGCTGCCACCTGCCAGCTGTCCGTAAGTTTCAGCCACTGATATAGCATTGTGAGGTATGTGAGTTAATTGAGACCTGGTCTCAGGCAGTCACCAGGGTGGGTGAGTGGTGTTCACTAGGCTAATGTGGATTCTTGTTTGGTGCCAGTGCTGAGCCTGGAGCTACTGAGCAAAAGATTCAGAACACACCAAAGCCAGCTGCTGCCTGCCTGGTGTCCACCAACCTCCAAGAGTTGTCCAAGAAAGACTGTAGCACAGGCCTGAGCTGGCTGCTAGCTGCCAAAGTACTTCTGGTGGTGCATGAATTGAGGCCAGCTGTTTGCTACTGGAGTGTGTGGGGGTGGGGCTGACTGCTATTTGAGGAAAGTGCCTCTGGCATTGTGCAAGTTTGGCCAGGTCAGGTTCCAGGGAGTTACCAGGGTGGAATGAGTGGAGTTCACCAAGTTAATGCAGATTTAGATTTGGCTATGTGGGCAGAAGGCTCTTTATATAAGAAGTATGGTGCCCACCTACCAGCTATACGGGAGAAGTGTTGTGCACAGGGAAAATGGTCACTGTCCCTCCAGTCATTACCCTGATTCCACACAACTCAGTCTCTCTCTACATATATATCTGGTGCTTCCAGAGTCTCAGTCCCTCCACTAAAGCCCAGGGTAAGTGTTTGCAAGCGAATCTGTGTGTGGGCCCTTTAACAGAATGTCTCGGTTTCCCACAGCCTTTCCTCTCACCTGGATGGTCAGTATCTCCTCTCTTTTAGACAGCCAGGTGGTGTGGGGGCTCCTCTTTCTGGCACCAGTATCCTGGACCGAAGAGCCCAGTGTGGGGCTGGGTTCTCTTGGTCCTCCAGTGGGTATCTCCATGGCTGAGACATCCCTCCCGATTCTCAACCACCACACACAGGTGTGGAGCTGGCCTGTTTCATGTCTCTGCACTACCTACCAGTCTCGATGTGACTTTTTATTTCCTTAGTTATAGGATTTCTATTCAGCTAGACTTCAGATGGTTCTCCATGTTGATTATTCTATAATTTAGTTGTAGTTTTAATGTGGTCATGGTAGGAGGCAAGCACTGCATTTACCTACTTTGCTATCTTGCCCACCTACCATCTTTTTTAAAATATGCATTCAATGCTATAATTTTTTCTCTATGCACTGCTCTTATTGCCTCCCACAAATGTTGATAGGTTGTGATTTAACTTGTATTTAGTTAAAAATATTTTTAAATTACTCTTGAGATTTCTTCTTTGAACCATGTGTTACTTATAACTGTGTTGTTTAATCTCCACATATTTGTGTATTTTCCAATTATCATTCTGTTACTGACTTTTTGTTTAATTATATTGTGATCTGGAAGCAGACATTGCATGATTTATATTGTTTTACATTTATTAGTGTATGTTTTATGGCCCAGAATGTGGTCTATCATAGTGAATGTTCCATGTAAACCTGATAAAAATATCTATATTGTGCTCTCTTGGAGTGAATTAGTCTAAAGATGTTAATTATGACCTATTAATTGTTGGTGCTGTTAAGTTCAACTCTGTCTTCACTGATTTTCTCCCCACTGGATCTGTCTATTTCTGAGAGAGAAATGTTGAATTCTCCAGCTATAATACAGGATTCATCCATTTCTCCTGTTGCAGTCCTACCAGGTTTTGTCCCACATAGTTGAATTCTCTGTTGTTAGGTACATATACATTAAGAACTGTTAAGTCTTTCAGAATTTACTCCTTTATCATTGTGCAATGTCCTGCTTTATTCCTGATAACTTTTCTTACTTGAAGTCTGCTCTGTCTATGAGATTCCTGGATGTATGGATTGGTGTCTGACATTAATTTGTGAAGTTGGGGAAATCTCATTCATTATATTTTCAAATATTTCCTCTGTTCCTTTCTATATTTCTTCTCTTTCTGGTATTCCCATTACTCATATGTTACACTTTTTGTAGTTGTCCTACAATCCCTGGATATTCCATTCTGTTTTTTGTGTGTCTGTCTTTGTTCTCTTTACTTTTTGTTTTTTTGAGACTTCTATTGACACATCGTATAACACAGAGATTCTTTTCTCAGCCATCTCCAGTCTACTAATACACCCATCAAGGGCATTCCTCATTTCTCTTACAGTGTGTTTGATCTGCAGCATTTTTTGGTGGGGGAAGGGGTGGGATTTCTTCCTTAGAATTTTCATCTCTCTTCTCAGATTGCCCATCTGTTCTTGAATGGTGTCAACTTTATCCACTAGAGCCCTTAGTATATGAATCTTGGTTGTTTTAAATTCCTGATCTGATAATACCAACATCACTGCCATGTCTGGTAGCATTGGGAGAGGAAAAGCATTCTATAATCTTAAATCAGGTCTCTGCCTTCTAGTGAGCCTATGTCTCTGGGCTGTCAACTTCACAAGTGTTTCTCAGTGGTTTTAAAAACCTTAGGTGGGACAGGATGGCTAGAGTGAGCTGGAGATGGGTCTTTACCTCCCCCAGGTCAGTTAGGCTTTGATAATAGCCCAGCAAGTGAGGCACTGGTTAACTAGTTTCCCAGAAGTCAGGCCTTATTAAGAAGAACACAGTGCTCTGGTATATTTCAAAATGGTTCCTTTACCCCTCCTTCTGTAAGACGCACAAGGGGATTTTTCTCTGATATTTACTGTGGAAACTTGGTCAAGCTCCTAGAGGTAAAACTAACAGTATTGTGGGGTCCCAGCCTGGGACTCCTAGAATTTTTAATTCTCAGACTTGTCTGCACTGACCCTCTAGCAATTCATCAATTACTACTCAGATTTTCCTACCCCACTGCTGGTTCCCAAGGCAGTTTCCACTTGTGAGTCTCTGCTCTGGTAAGCCATGACTCCCTGTATTCTCCTGTCTGTCTCTCCAGTCTTAGGAACAGTGGTTTGCCCTGTTGCCTCCCCTCTTTTATGGGTCCAAAAGACTTGTTGATTTTTCAGTCTATTCAGCTTTTTCCCTTATTATTAATTTCAGCAAATACCTTAAGTGGAAAACCACCAAGTGTTGAGCTTTCCTTATGTGGTTTACTTCTCTCAAGGATTTCTGCCACTTAATTCCTAGCTATGTTGGCATCATTTCAATGCTTTCAACAGTTGTTTATTTTGCATTATATCTGGATTCTAAAATTTTTCTTGGCAAAAGTGTTGGTCTACTTCAAGCTACTCTATTTTGGTCAGACTTAGAAATTCCCTCTAATTTTCATTTTATGAGAGATAGAGTAATATGTAGCAATATCTCTAGAATTAGGAAGAGCTGTGATCTATTTCTGGCTCTGTCTCTTACTAATGTTGAGAACTTAAACCCATTCGTTAACCTCTGCTTGACAAAATTTACAAGCAGAGCTTGTTGGAGCTGACATGTTAATGGAAAAAATAAGTAACAAGGATAAATAAATAAATACATTACAAAATTCAGTTAATGTTATGAAAGAATTACCATTATGTGTCATTGGCATATACATATTATTTAATTATTTGGGATTGGATATCATCCTTTATAGAAATAGGATAAAATAGAGAAGAGATTCCAAAACAAAGTTCTGAGAAACTACCTGAACATTTTTAAATTGGGTAGAGAAAGAAAGTTGAGAGTAAGTAAGAGGTGAAAAATTGTGAGGACATGGTATCACAGAAGCTAGGAAAGGAAAATATTGGTAGAATGAAGAAGTAGACAGATCTGTCAAACACTACGAAATAAGTAAGATCAGTACAAAATATTGGCCATTGGATTTGACAATGTGAAAATTGTTGGAAACTTTCACAAGAGCAGTTTCAGTAGATTTTTATGGACAAACTGGATAGAAATGAGTGGAAGAATGAATTAGAGATAAAGAAAGGAACACTGCTTATTTAGACAACTTTTTTCAAGAAGTTTAGCCTTGAAGAGAGGACACAAAGTAGTGTTATGCTTACAAACTGTCAATGGAATACTTCTAAAGACCTGCCTGTTTCCATCTCATAAACTGTAGAGCTCCTCAGTCTCAGTACTGGTTTTGTCTTTTCCTCATCTTTTTCCAAAGAGCCCTTTGTTTTGTTGTCCATTCATACAGCTGTTCTTTCTCCTTTCCTTTCTTTCTTTTTTTTAAAAGGTTTATTGAGGTATAATTGACATATAATAAACTGTACATATTTAAAGGGTATAATGAGTTTGACATACGTATAAACCTGTGTGACAATCACCACATTCAAAACTAAGGAATATTCTTGCACCCAATAAGTTTCCTGGGGTCTCTTTGTGATCCATTCCTCCCACTCCCACCCCTAGTCTACTTTCTGTTGCTATACTAGTTTGCATTTCCTAGAATTTTATCTAAATGCAAGTGTACAGTTTGTACACCTGAAACTAACAAAAATAAACAAAATGCTAATAAAATAAAATAAAAATATTGAAAAGTCATGTCTGGAAAAAAAAGAAGTTAGATTTTAAAAAAAGACTACTTTCCTTTTCTTCTGCTTAGTGGTACAACTAATATTATCTTTGTTCCGCCTTTTTGGTTTTTAACTGAAGTTGAGTTCTTTTTCACTTTTTAAATTATATTTCAGATTATGGTTACTTTAGGTAAATTAGGTGGTAGTTGATATCTTCTATTTATTTAAACTTTTCAAATAGCACAATAATCTGTCTTAAAACAGTGTAGTCAAATTGCAGAGCTCCTATAGAAGATTCAGAAGATAGATTGCACACAAAGTTGCATGATGGAGTAGAGAATCCATGGAATTCTGAGCAAGAAAAATCCTGAGTTCAAGTCCAACCTATGTGTGTCATCTGGAAGTATTTGTTAATCTTAATTGTATAGATTTTATGTATAGAGAGATTTATATAGATTTACCCACAAAGAGATTATATACTAATTATATGGATTTTATATGTAAAATCTATAATTTTAAATGTTTAATTTATTTAATCTGTAATTATATATTAATGCGTGTATCTATATCTATCTACATTGTTGCTCGGCATCATTCAGTTCAATGCAACTAATTCAAAACATGTACTTTTTTTTGAATTTTAAAGTAAGAATGATTATTCTTTTTAATTTTAATTTATTAGTTTCAGGTGTACAAGACAAGGTAATACTTAGACGTTCATCATTTATATCCCTCACAATGTGAACCTTCCTCCCCCCATCCACTATCCCTCCGACCTCTCACGGAGCCATCACATTATATATATACAATTATAGTTGGCATTCATTATTGTTTAGCTTCTGGTGTACAATGCCATGACCAGGCATCCACAGTATCCCTGAGGTGGTCTCCCAAATAGGACGCATGTCCATCGGATACCCAACAAAATCTTTACAACATTATTGATTACATTCCCCAAATTAATTTTCAAAAACCCTGAGGCCATCTTGTGGTTACCAGCTGCTTCCTAACCCCTTCACCTATCCCCTTATCCCCACACCCCACCCCATCTAACAACTCTCGGTTTTTTCCTTTTTGTCCCCAAAACTGTTTCTGATTAGTTCATTCACTTATTCTTTTCTTTAGATTCCGCATATAAGTGAGATCATATGGTACTTGTCTTTCTCTTTCTGACTTATTTCACTTAACATAATGTTCTCTAGATCCATCCATGTTGTTGCAAATGATAAGATTTCATTCTTCTTTATGGCTGCGTAATACTCCATTGTATAAATGTACCAAAGCTTCTTAATCCAGTCATCTACCGATGGGCATTTCGGTTGTTTCCATATCTTGGCTATTGTGTAAAGTGCTGCAATAAACATAGGAGTGCATACAGGTTTTTGAATTGGAGTTTTGGATTTCTCTGGGTAGATGCCTAGGAGTGGAATTACTGGATCATAGGGTAGTTCCATTTTCAGATTCCTGAGATTCCTCCATACTGTTTTCCATAGTGGCTGCACTAATCTGCAATCCCACCAACAGTGTACAAGCCTTGCCTTTTCTCCACATCCGCGCCAGCATTTGTTGTTTTTTGATTTATTGATGATAGCCATTTTGACTGGGGTGAGGTGGTATCTCATTGTGGTTTTTATTTGCATTTCTCTGATGGTTAGTGAGGTTGAGCATTTCTTCATATGTCTTCTTGCCTTCTGTATGTCCTTTTTAGAAAAATGTCTCCTCAAGTCCTCTGCCCATTTTTTAATTGGGTTGTTTGTTTTTTTGGAGTTGAGTTGAATAAGTTTTTTATAGATTTGTGATATTAATCCCTTATCAGATATATTATTGGCAAATATCTTTTCCCATTCAGTAGGATCTCTTTTTGTTTTATTGATGGTTTCCTTTGCTGTGAAAAAACTTTTTAGTTTGATGTAATCCCACATGTTTATTTTTTCTCTTATTTCCCTCGTGCGAGGGGATATATCAGTAAAAATCTTACTCCCGGCAATGTCTGTGAAGTTTCTTCCTATATTTTCTTCTAGATATTTTATGGTTTCAAATCTTACATTTAAGTCTTTAAGCCATTTTGAATTTATTTTTGTATATGGTGTAAGGAGGTGGTCCAGCTTCGTTTTCTTGCATCTTTCTGTCCAGGTTTCCCAACACCACTTATTGAACAGACTGTCTTTACCCCATCATACATTCTTGCTTCCATTGTCGTAGATTAGATATAAAATTAATATTCAGAAATCAGTTGCATTTGTATATACCAATGATAAAATATCAGAAGAAGAAATTAAAAAAACAATTCCATTTACAATTGCTCCAAAGACTATAAAATATCTGGGAATAAATCTAACCAAAGAAGTAAAAGATCTGTACTCAGAAAATTATACGTCACTGAAGAAAGAAATGAAAGAAGACATAAATAGATGGAAACACATTCCATATTCATGGATAGGAAGAATTAATATAGTTAAAATGTCCATACTGCCTAAGGCAATATACAAATTCAATGCAATTCCTATCAAACTACCAATGACGTTTTTCACAGAAATAGAACATATAATCCTAAAATTTATATGGGACCATAAAAGACCCCGGATAGCCTCAGCAATCTTGAGAAATAAGACCAAAGTGGGAGGTATAATGATACCTGACTTCAAACTATACTACAAGGCTACAGTAATCAAAACAGCATGGCACTGGCGTAAATATAGACACATAGATCAATGGAACAGAATAGAGAGTCCAGAAGTAAATCCATGCTTATATGCCAAAAACATGTATTTTGCAACCTCCTGGGTCACACACTAGACTATTTTTAAATCTCATGATCTGCTTTCATTTCATAGGCTATATACTGAGCCTGAAATGATTTTAGGCTCTGAAAAATGATTTTTCTGTCATTACTGTTAAAATTCTCAATAAACGTTTTATAGAACCAGATTTTCTTTCTCACACTCACCTAATTCTTACTTGTCTACCCTGATTTCCACCTGCCAAATCACTCTGCATTTCCATCGTACCACCCTAATCCCTTGCTGCTCAGTCTATAATTCTTTAGATTTAAAATATTCTGCCTTCTTTCAAGCCCTGTTCTCAAGGCTGGCTACAGAATTTGTGGGGTCCAGGGCAAAATAAAAATGGGGTTCTGTAGTTAAAAAAAAACAGGAAAAAGAGTACAGTTAAAAATGTAAAACTATACAAGTTTTCTTTTAGAAACGTTTTATTACTTATAAAATGTGATAAGGCAGTAGAAACATTATTTAATCACAACATAATAATATATAAAGAATGGTTACACCTTCATATTCTGCCTCCACTCTCTCCTGAGGCTGCCACCACTGTCGCAACCTCCAATCTGGACCCGGGTCCCAGAACTATCTTGTCAGGGTGCTGCAGTGCTGTAGACTGTCTCAGGCAACTGCATGCTCTGGGCAGCCAGGCCAGCTGCTGGATGAGCCTGGTGCCGACTGCCTGAAGTACACGCCGGCCTGGGCAAGTGCGTGCTTGAACGCCTGCTGCGGCCTGGAGCATCTCCTCTGCTCACGCGCATGCTCGTATCCCATCGGCTCCATTTACAAGACACAAGTCCAAGGATGAAATTATTAATAATTTCAAGATGGCCACTACAGGACATTAAACCAAGCATGGGACCCTCTGAGACGGGGTCCCCAGGTAAGTGTCTTGGAGGCAGGCCTGACCCAGAGTGTGGTTCCCACTGCTGTGGGCTCCCAAAGTGCTGGGAGAATCCAGAGGCAGTGTGTCTAGGATGGACAGACATGGGACTAGCATACCTTTCTTCCTGGCATCTCTTTCTTCCTTCCTTCCTTCCTTCCTTCCTTCCTTCCTTCCTTCCTTCCTTCCTTCCTTCCTTCCTTCCTTCCTTCCTTCTCTCTCTCTCTCTCTCTCTCTCTCTCTCTCTCTCTCTCTCTCTCTCTCTCTCTCTCTCTTTCTTTCTTTTTCTTTCTTTCTAAATTTTTATTAAAAATTAGTTAAGAGAGGCTTAGGACCCACATTTACAAAGTTTAAATGCCAACATAGACTCTTTTTAGCCATGCAAACTTAAGTTTATCATATTTGTGTCCTATACCTCAGTTTCCTTATATATAAAATGAGCATTCCTTTAGTTGTTATACATCTGGGAGGCCATGAATGAGGCAGTCTCTACCCTCAAGGAGCTCCTGATTTCTCAGTTAAGTCTGTACCTCTATAAGTGCTTATATCTGTAAAATGGGAGGCTTCACAGAAAAATCACCTTGATTTGAAACCAGAGAGATGAAAACCAGTTCCTCAAGTGTGCAAGGAGGAGAAAGAATGTTTATAGGCAGGCTGTGTATAAGCACAAAGGTGAAATTTTAGGACATGTGATAGGAACTGTTACAGGAAATTTGGGGCAGGTGGCATAGGGACGAGAAGGAAGCAACCGCAGATGGAGTGACCAGGTCACAGGGCCTTACAGCCTCATGAGGACTATTTAAATGGATCTAGGGAGGGCTTGGAAGGATTTTGAAGCAGAAGCATGGTGTAGGCACATCGCATTGTTAAGAAGATCATTTTACCAATGAATTAGAGGATGCAAAAGGTTTCCAGGGCAAGATTGGGAGCACAGGGAGAAATGCAGGTTTGAGGTTGAAAAGGAGGGTCCCAATTTAGATATGTACCAACAAGACATCTGAGTAGCAGTGCTCATTCGAACTATGGATCAGGAGTGCAGGAGAATATCGGAGCCAGGCATGTAGAATCGAGAGCTGTGTGCATATGGATGTGCAAATTATGAGGGGAGAGGGTGAAGGGTGGGACCAGAAAAGATGACCAAGTGAGGAACACAGAGAAACATTTAAAGGGTGGAGGGAAAAGGAGCAACTTGCAGTGGTCACTGAGAAAGCAATGTTGGGAGAGGAGGAATTAGGAGAGAAGGAGAGCGGAGTGGACTCTGAAGCTATTTCCTGGGCAAAATAAGTGAACAGCAATGTTTGATAAAGAGCACCTGTGTGGTAGTGGATGGACTGGCAGGAATACTGGGAAAGAAGGTGAGGTAGCTGGATGGAAATACACCAAGCACTTGCCAGTTGCCAGGCGCTTCTCTTACTTGACTCATGCTCACTCCATTCATCTTGTCAGTGGCCTTCCAGGGTGGGTAGCACCATCCCCATTTTGACACAAGGGACTGAGGGGCAAATATGTTCAGACACTCAAGTTCCACTCTGGGGTGCAGCAGAGCAGGGATTCAAATTGCTCACCTGTGTCAAGAGATGCACCCTTATTCTACTCAGCCCAACTCTTAGTATATGCCAACTATGGCCAAGCTCTATCTGCAACGTGATGCCTTCTGGGATGCCTTCCTCCACCCTACCCCTACTGAGACATGTAGCCTGAGGCTAAGGCAGCACTGAGTGAGGTGAAGGACACAGACTCTAGAACCTGACTTCCAGGGTACAAATTCCAGAACCACTACTATATTGTTACATGACATCATCCCTTTAACCTTGTACAGCCCTGAAGGCAAAGTTGTCTCTCTCTCTTAAATGTACATATATATACATTTGCATAATATCACTATATCTTTATATTTATACTAATTAATATATAGTGATCTATTTTTTTTACATTTAAACAATTATTGATATACCACCATAGAAAATGATAACGTTACATTTTTTTTACATTCACTATTATTTTATATTAATTTCAGGTGTACAGCATAGTGGTTAGATATTTATGTAATTTAAGACATGATCTCCCTGACTAGTCTGGTATTTAACTGGCACTATACATAGTTACTACCATATCATTGACTATATTCCCTGTGCTGTACTTTACATCCCCAGGACTATTTTGTAATTATCAAGTCCAAACTTCTTAATGCTTTCACCTTTTTCTCCATGCCGCACAACCCCTTTCCAACTGTCACCTTGATAAATCTAGGACCCATCTGACACCATTCATAGTTATTACAATGTTATTGACTATGTTCCTTATGCTATGCCCTACATCCCCATAACTACATTGTAACAACAAATTCATACTTCTTAATCCTTCCCCTTTTTTCATCCATACCCCAAAGCCTCTCCCATCGGGCAACCACTGAAATGTCTCTATATCTATGAGTTTGTTTCTGTTTTGTTTGTTTATTTTGTTCTTTAGATTCCACATATAAGTGAAATCACAGTGCATCTGTCTTTCTCTGTCTGACATTCTCTACTCAGTACAGTATGCTCCAGGTCCATCCATACTGCTGCAGATAGCAAGAACCCATTCCTTTCCATGGTCGGGCAATATCCATTGCATATGTGTACTACTTCCTCTGTATCCATTCTTTCATGGATGGCCACCCAGGCTGTCTCAACACCTTGGCCATTGTAAACAAGGCTGCAATGAACATATGGATACACATGTCCCCTTGAAGCAGCATTTTGGGTTTCTTCAAATAAATACCCACAAGTGGGATTACCGGGTTCTTCCTTGTCTCTTGTTATAGGCTTTCCTTTAAAGTCTGTTTTGTCTGGTATGAGTATTGCTATCCAGTTTTTTTTTTCTTATTTCCATTTTCATGAAATATCTTTTACACCCCTTTACTTTCTTTTTTTTTAAAATTAATTTTATTGCGGTGACAATTGTTAGTAAATTTACATAGATTTCGAGTGTACAATTCTGTATTACATCGTCTATAAATCCCCTTGAGTGTTCACCACCCAGAGTCAGTTCTCCTTCCATCACCATATATTTGATCCCCTTTACCCTCATCACCCACCCCACACCCCCTTACCCTCTGGTAACCACTAAATTATTGTCTGTGTCTATGAGTTTTTGTTTCTCATTTGTTTGTCTTGTTCTTTTGGTTTATGTACCACATATCAGTGAAATCATAGGGTTCTCTGCTTTTTCTGTCTTACTTATTTCACTTAGCATTATTCTCTCGAGATCCATCCATGTTGTCACAAATGCTCCTATATCATCTTTCCTTAACGCCGAATAGTATTCCATTGTGTATATGTACCACAACTTCTTTATCCATTCATCTATCGAAGGACATTTTGGTTGTTTCCATGTCTTGGCCACCGTAAACAAAGCTGCAATGAACATTGGAGTACACGAGTCTCTATAGAGAAATGCTTTTATATTTTTGGGG
Source organism: Rhinolophus hipposideros (assembly GCF_964194185.1). NCBI lineage: Eukaryota > Metazoa > Chordata > Mammalia > Chiroptera > Rhinolophidae > Rhinolophus > Rhinolophus hipposideros. The sequence continues at coordinate 66,174,593 of NC_138061.1, forward strand.
TAGATACCCAGGAGAGCGATTGCTGGGTCATATGGTAATTCTATTTGTAATTTCTTGAGGAACCTCCACACTGCCTTCCATAGCGGCTGCACCAGTCTGCATTCCCACCAACAGTGTATGAGAGTTCCTTTTTCTCCACAGCCTCTCCAACACTTGTTACTATTTGTTTTGTTGATGAAAGCCATTCTGACTGGGGTGAGGTGATATCTCATTGTGGTTTTCATTTGCATTTCTCTGATGATTAGCGATGTTGAGCATTTTTTCATATGTCTATTTGCCATTTGTATATCCTCTTTGGAGAAATGTCTCTTCAGGTCCTCTGTACATTTTTCAATTGGATTGTTTGTTTTTTTGTTGTTCAGTTTCATGAGATCCTTGTATATTTTGGATATTAGCCCCTTATCAGAGGAACTGTTTGCGAAAATCTTCTCCCATTCAGTTGGTTGCCTCATTATTTTGTCAATAGTTTCTTTTGCTGTGCAGAGTCTTTTCAGTTTCATATAATCTCATTTGTTTATTTTAGTTTTTACTTCCATTGCCTTTGGAGTCAAATTCATAAAATGCTCTTTGAACCCAAGGTCCATAAGTTTAGTACCTATGTTTTCTTCAATGCAGTTTATTGTGTCAGGTCTTATGCTTAAGTCTTCGATCCATTTTGAATTAATTTTGGTACATGGTGACAGATAGCAGTCCAGTTTCATTCTTTTGCACGTAGCTATCCAATTCTGCCAGCACCATTTATTGAAGAGGCTGTCTTTTCTCCATTGTATGTTTTTAGCTTCTTTGTCAAAAATTATCTGTCCATATTTATGTGGTTTCATTTCTGGGTTCTCAATTCTATTCCATTGGTCTATGTGTCTGTTTTTCCGCCAATACCAAGCTGTTTTGATTATTGTAGCCCTGTAGTACAAGGAAAAATCAGGGAGTGTGATACCTCCAGTATTGTTCTTTTTTTTTTTAATATTGCTTTGGCTATTCGGGGTCTTTTGTGGTTCCAAACAAATCTGATGATTTTTTGTTCTATTTCTTTAAAAAATGCCATTGGGATTTTAATGGGTATTGCATTAAATCTGTATATGGCTTTGGGTAATATGGCCATTTTAACTATGTTGATTCTTCCAATCCATGAGCACGGAATGTCTTTCCATTTCTTTGTGTCTTCTTCAATTTCTTTCAAAAATGTCTTATAGTTTTCAGCATATAAATCCTTCACATCCTTGGTTAAGTTTATTCCTAGGTATTTTATTCTTTTTGCTGCAATTGCAAAAGGAATTGTTTTTTCCATCTCTTTTTCTGAGATTTCATTGTTGGTATATAAGAAAGCAATGGACTTTTGTACGTTGATTTTGTAGCCAGCAACTTTACTGTATTCATTGATTGTTTCTAATAGCTTTTTGGTGGAGTCTTTAGGGTTTTCTATGTATAGCATCATGTCATCTGCAAAGAGTGACAATTTAACTTCTTCATTCCCAATTTGGATGCCTTTTATTTCATTCTCTTGCCTGGTAGCTCTGGCGAGGACTTCCAACACTATGTTGAAAAGCAGAGGTGATAGGGGACAACCTTGTCGTGTTCCTGAACGTAGAGCAAAGGGCTTCAGCTTTTCACCATTAATTATGAGATTAGCTGAGGGCTTGTCGTATATGGCCTTTATTATGTTGAGGTATTTTCCTTCTATGCCAATTTTAGTAAGTGTTTTAATCATAAATGGATGTTGTATCTTATCAAATGCTTTTTCTGCATCAATTGATAGAATCATATGATTTTTGTCCTTTATTTTGTTTATGTGATGTATCACATTGATGGATTTGCGAATGTTGAACCATCCTTGTGCCCCGGGGATGAACCCCACTTGGTCGTGATGAATAATCTTTTTAATGCATTGGTGTATTCGATTTGCTAGAATTTTGTTTAGGATTTTAGCATCTGTATTCATCAGAGATATAGGTCTGTAGTTTTCTTTTTTGTGTTGTCCTTACCAGGTTTTGGTATCAGGGTAATGTTGGCCTCATAAAATGAGTTAGGGAGTACTGACTCTTCTTCAATTTTTTGGAAGAGTTTGAGCAGGATTGGTATTAGATCCTCTTTGAAGGTTTGGTAGAATTCACTGGTGAAGCCATCTGGTCCAGGACTTTTGATTTTGGGAAGGTTTTTGATGACTGATTCAATTTCGTTACTGGTGATCGGCCTGTTAAGATTTTCCAGTTCTTCATGATTCAGCCTTGGAAGGCTATATGTTTCTAAGAACTTGTCCATTTCTTCTAAGTTATTAAATTTGGTGGCATATAGTCTTTCATAGTATTCTTGGATAATCCTTTGTATTTCTGTGGTGTCCGTGATAACTTCCCCTTTTTCATTTCTGATTTTGTTAATTAGTGTCTTCTCTCTTTTTATCTTAGTGAGTCTAGCCAAGGGTTTGTCGATTTTGTTAATCTTTTCAAAGAACCAGCTTTTTGTCACATTAATTTTTTCTATTGTCTTTTTGTTCTCTATTTCATTTAGTTCTGCTCTGATTTTTGTTATTTCCTTTCTTCTGCTGACCTTGGGTTTCGCTTGTTCTTCTTTTTCTAGTTTTTTAAGGTGTAACATGAGGTTATTTATTTGGGATTTTTCTTGTTTCTTGAGATAGGCCTGTAATGATATAAATTTCCCTCTTAAAACTGCTTTCGTGGCATCCCAAAAATTTTGGTAGGATGTATTTTCATTGTCATTTGTTTCTATGTATCTTTTGAGCTCTCCTCTAATTTCTTCTTTGACCCAGTCGTTCTTTAAAAGTATGTTGTTTAATCTCCATGTATTTGTGTTTTTTCCTGCTTTCTTTTTGCAGTTGATATCCAATTTCAAAGCTTTGTGATCAGAGAATATGCTTGGTATGATTTCAATCTTCTTAAATTTGCTGAGGCTGATTTTGTGTCCCAATATATGGTCTATCCTTGAGAATGTTCCATGTACACTAGAAAAGAATGTATAGTCTGATGTTTTAGGATGCAGTGCTCTATATATGTCAATTATGTCCAATTCATCTAATGTGTCATTTAGGGCTGCTATTTCGTTATTTATCTTCTGTTTGGATGATCTATCCCTAGCTGTCAATGATGTATTTAAGTCCCCTAGTATAATTGTGTTTTGGTCAATTTCTCCCTTTAGTTCTGTTAGTAGTTGCTTGGTATATTTCGGTGCTTCCTGATTGGGGGTATAAATATTGATGACTGTTATGTCTTCTTGTTGTATAGTCCCCTTTACCATTATGAAATGTCCATCATTGTCTCTTGTTATCTTTTTCACCCTGAAGTCTGTTTCATCGGAAATCATTATGGCTACACCTGATTTTCTCTGGGTACCATTTGCTTGGAGTGTCAATTTCCACCCTTTCACTTTGAGTCTATGCTTGTCCTTGTAGCTGAGATGTGTCTCTTGTAGGCAGCATATGGTTGGGTTTAGTTTTTTGATCCAATCTGCTACTCTGTGTCTCTTTATTGGTGAGTTCAGTCCATTTACATTTAGGGTGATTATTGATATGTGAGGATTTCCTGTCATTCTGTCTTTAGTTTTCTGGTAAGGCTGTGTCTCCATTGTTTCTTTGCCTTTTTGTTGTTGTCTGTTATTTCTGTGTGGTGGTATTCTATGATGTTTCCCTCTGTTTCTTCTTTTATTACAGTACATATTTCAGATTTGGATGTTTTTTGAGTGGTTACCCTTGAGTTTATGTAAAAGAAAGTTTGATATTTAGAGTATTCCAGTTTCTTCAGTACGCTTACTTTCTCTATTCCCATATTCCAGTTCAGGCCTTTACGCTCCCCCTTTTTATGTTTCGGTTGCCACAAGTTGTCCCTGTTGATGGTGGTCTAATAGCCTCCTTTAGTATTTCTTGTAGTGCAGGTTGTGTATTAGAAAATTCCCTCAGCTTCTGGATGTCTGGAAAGGTCTTTATTCCTCCTTCATATCTAAAAGAGATCTTTGCTGGATATATTATTCTTGGCTCATGATTTCTCTCTTTCAATAGTTTGAATATTTTGTTCCATTCCCTCCTAGCTTGTAGAGTTTCTGCTGAAAAATCTGATGATAATCTAATGGGCTTTCCTTTGTAAGTTACCGTCTTCTTTTCCCTGGCTGCCTTGAGGATTCTTTCTTTGTCATTGATTTTAGACAGCTTCAATACAATGTGCCTTGGTGAAGGCCTGTTGGGATTGAGGTAATTAGGTGTTCTATTTGCTTCTTGGATTCGAGGATCCAGTTCTGTCCACAAGTTTGGGAAGTTCTCATCGACGATTTGTTTGAATATATTCTCTGTTCCCTTCCCTCTTTCTTCTCCTTCTGGTATGCCCATTATTCTTATATTGCTCTTTCTGATGGAGTCAGAAAGTTCTTGTAGAGTTCTTTCATTTCTTTTAAGTCTCAAGTCTCTTTCTTCTTCCCTCTGTGTAAATTCCAGGTTCCTATCTTCGATGTCACTGATTCTTTCCTCCATCTGGTCAACTCTACTATCTAAGCTGGATATTTTATTGTTAATTTCTTCTATTGAGTTCTTAATCTCCAGAAATTCTATTTGGTTCTTTTTCAAGATTTCAATCTCTTTTGTAAAATGCTCATGGTGTTCTTTGATTGTGTTTCTGAGTTCATTAAACTGCCTTTCTGTGTTTTCTTGCATCTCGTTCAGTTTTTTCAGAATTGCAATCTTGAATTCTCTGTCATTTAAATCACAAAGGTCCATATCTCTAAGTTCCTTTTCTGGAGAGTTTTCACGTTCTTTCTGAGCTATCTTGTTGCCTTGGTTATTCATGGCAATCACTGATTTACTATTTCTCTTCCTAGACATCTACAGGAGTGTCTTCTGCAACAGGTTGATAGGTATGCGAAGAGCTTTTGGAGTTCCAAAGCTCTTTCTGCACCAGATTCAGAGCCCGTTTGTTTCAGCAGTTCTGTTTACTCCTGCAGGGATCCGCCCAGATAGGTGGGGCTAGGGGTGGGGTGAGTTGTGAGAGGTGGCCCAGAGCAATGGCGGCGACCACCACCACAGCCAGTCCTGCTTCCACAGCTCCCTCCCCTTTGCCGGAACTAGTTGAGCTGCGAATCTGTGTCTGCAGTCCACAGTTCTCAGAGCAGCAAATATTCTGTCCTTTGATCGGACACTGCTACTTTATCGCTTCTAGCACCTGGCAGGTGGGGGCGGGGCGAGCTCTGGGAGGGTAGGGAGGGGGCGGCTAGTCTCCGTGCCTAAGGCTTCCGTTCTCCGCTCGGCAGTGAGGGCTTAAACCACTGATTTCAGCCCTCTTCCCTCAGTCTTTGCTCCGAGGTCTGCCGTGAGCGAGCGTTGGGTTCAGCGGTTTTGTATGCTGCTCCCTCAGCCCTGTGGGCCGTAAGCGGAGCCCTAGCAGTCTGAGTCCTTCCCTCTCCCGCAGCTGCGGAAGATCTAGGAGCAGCGGGCTCCGAGCACTGAGCTAGGTCTGTGTCCTGCGCCCGCGCGGCTCCTTCCCCGCACTTCTCTCTTCCCTCCTCCCCCGCTCGCGCGATTCACACACCTGGAGGTGAATTCAGTAGTCGGCCTCTTCATCTTGCCTGTCTGCTGTGCAAGGCGTCCTTTGTGGAGTTATTGTTGTCCGATTCGTTGTAAATTCCAGGGGAGCGTTACAGAGGCTCACCTTACGCCGCCATTTTTTTTTGATCTCCACCTCTTTACTTTCAGTTTGTGGGTGTCTTTCAATCTGAAGTGAGTCTCTTGTAGGCAGCATATGTAAGGTTCTTGTTTTCCTATGCATTCAGCCACTTTATGACTTTATTTTATATTTTTATTTTTTTTGGAGTTTTGGAAGCCCATCTTTATTGCCTCTTCTCTATTTTATAACTTTTTTTTAGTTTTATTTTATTTTATTTTATTTTAACATCCCTCACACCGTGAACCCCCCTCCCCCCATCCACCACCACCCCGACCTCACACCGAGCCATCACATTATACACATAAAATTATAGTTGGCATTCATTAATGTCCTGCCTCTGGTGTACAATGCCATGACCAGGCATCCACAGCATCCCTGAGGTGGTCTCCCAAACAGGACACATGTCCACCGGACACCCAACAAAATCCCCAAACACTATTGAATAAGTTCCCCAAAGTAATTCTCAAAAAACCCTGAGGCCATCCTGTGGTCACCAGCCGCCCCCCAATCCCTTCACCCTTCCCCCCATCCCCAACCCCCTCCCCCCCGCCCATCTAACAACTCTCGGTTTTTTGTGTCCCCAAAACTGTTTCTGATTAGTTCATACACATATTCTTTTCTTTAGATTCCGCATATAAGTGAGATCATATGGTACTTGTCTTTCTCTTTCTGACTTATTTCACTTAACATAATGTTCTCTAGATCCATCCATGTTGTTGCAAATGATAAGATTTCTTTTTTCTTTATGGCTGCGTAATACTCCATTGTATAAATGTACCACAGCTTCTTAATCCAGTCATCTACCGATGGGCATTTCGGTTGTTTCCATATCTTGGCTATTGTGTAAAGTGCTGCAATAAACATAGGAGTGCATACAGGTTTTTGAATTGGAGTTTTGGATTTCTCCGGGTAGATGCCTAGGAGTGGAATTACTGGATCATAGGGTAGTTCCATTTTCAGATTCCTGAGATACCTCCATACTGTTTTCCATAGTGGCTGCACTAATCTGCAATCCCACCAACAGTGCACTAGCGTTCCCTTTTCTCCACATTCATGCCAGCATTTGTTGTTTGTTGATTTATTGATGATAGCCATTTTGACTGGTGTGATGTGGTATCTCACTGTGGTTTTTATTTGCATTTATCTAATGATTAGTGAGGTTGAGCATTTTTTCATATGTCTGTTTGCCATCTGTATGTCCTCTTTAGAAAAATGTCTATTCATGTCCTCTTCCCTTTTTTAAATGGGTTGTTTGCTTTTTTTGGAGTTGAGTTGAGTGAGTTGAGTTATATTAACCCCTTATCAGATATATCATTGGCAAATATTTTCTCCCATTCAGTAGGATTCCTTTTTGTTTTACTGATAGTTTCCTTTGCTGTGAAAAAACTTTTTAGTTTGATGTAATTCCACATGCTTATTTTTCCTCTTTCTTCCCTTACCTGAAGGGATATGTCGGTAATAATTTTACTCCACGTAATGTCTGTAAACTTTCATCCTATATTTTCTTCTAAGAGTTTTATGGTTTCAGATCTTACATTTAAGTCTCTAATCCATTTTGAATTCATTATTGTATATAGTGTAAGAAAGTGGTCCAGCTTCATTTTTTTTTCTATGTGTCTGTCCAGGTTTCCCAGCAACATTTATTGAATAGACTGTCTACCCCACCGTAAATTCTTGTTTCCATTGTCATAGATTAAATGACCATATAGGCATGGATTTATTTCTGGACTCTCTATTCTGTTCCATTGATCTATGTGTCTGTTTTTATGCCAGTACCATGCTGTTTGATTACTGTAGCCTTGTAGTGCAATATGGTGTCAGGTAGCATGATACCTCCCATTTTGTTCTTATTTCTCAAGATTGCTGAGGCTATACAGGGTCTTTTATGGTTCCATATAAATTTTAGGATTATATGTTCTATTTCTGTGAAAAATGTCCTTGGTAGTTTGACGGGAATTGCATTGAATCTGTATATTGCCTTAGGCAGTATGGACATTTTAATATTAATTCTCCTTATCCATGAGCATGGTATGTGTTTCCATGTATTTGTATCTTCTTTAATTTCTCTTTTCAGTGTCTTATAATTTTCCGAGTACAGATCTTTTACTTCTTTGGTTAAATTTATTCCTAGGTATTTTATAGTCTTTGAAGCAATTGTAAATGGAATTATTTTCTTAATTTCTCCTTCTGATATTTTATTATTGGTAATTACAAATGCAATTGACTTCTGAATATTAATTTAGTATCCTGCTACGTACTAAATTAATTTATCAGTTCTAATATTTTTTTGGTGGAGTTTGTAGTGTTCTACATATATAGTATCATGTCATCTGCATATAATGACAATTTTACTTCCTCCTTACTGATTTGGATGCCTTTTATTTCTTTTTCTTGTCTGATTGCTGTGGCTAGAACTTCCAGCACTATGTTCAATAGAAGTGGGGAAAGTGGGCAAACTTGCCTTTTTCCTGATCTTAAGGGGAATGGTTTTAGTTTTTCTCCATTGAGTATGATGTTAGCTGTGGGTTTATCATATACGGCCTTTATTATGTTGAGATATGATCCCTCTATTCCCACTTTCTTAAGAATTTTTATCATAAATGGCTGCTGGATTTTGTCAAATGCTTTTTCTGCATCTATTGATATGATCATATGATTTTTATTTTTCATTTTGTTAATGTGGTGTATCACATTAATTGATTTGTGGATGTTCAACCACCTTTGCATAACAGGAATGAATCCCATTTGATCATGATTTATGATCTTTTTAATGTACTGCTGAATTCTGTTCGCTATTATATTGTTGAGGATTTTTGCATCTATGTTTATTAGGGATATCGGCCTGTATTTTTTCTTCTTTTTTTTGGTAATGTCTTTGTCTGATTTTGGGATCAGGGTGATAGTGGCCTCGTAAAAAGTGTTTGGGAGCCTTCCCTCCTTCTGGATTTTTTGGAATCATTTGAGAAGAACAGGTGATAATTCTTCTTTGAATGTTTTGTAAAATTCACCTGTAAAGCCATCTGGTCCAGGGCTTTTGTTTGTTGGGAGCTTGTTGATTACTGATTCAATTTCCCTGGTAGTAGTCTATTCAGATTTTCTGTTTCTTTTTGAGTTAGCCTTGGAAGGTTATATGCTTCTAGAAAATTCTCCATTTCTTCTAGATTGTCTAATTTGTTGGCATATAGTTCTTAATAGTAATTTCTTAAAATATTTTGTATTTCTGTGGTGTCTGCTGTCACTTCTCCTCTTTCATTTCTGATTTATTAATTTGTGTCCCCTCTCTCTCTCTCTCTCTCTCTTTTTCTTTTTTTTTTTGATGAGTCTGGCTAAAGATTTGTCGATTTTGTTTATATTCTTTAAAAACCAGCTCTTGGATGCATAGATCTTTTGTATTCTTTTTTTTGTCTCTATTTCATTTATTTCCACTCTGATCTTTATTATCTCCTTCCTTGTACTCCCTTTGGGCTTATTTTGCCGTTCTTTTTCCAGATCCCTTAAATGTGAAGATAAACTGTTGATTAGTGGTTTTTCTTGCTTCTTTAGGTAGGCCTGCATTGCTATGAATTTCTATCTTAAGACTGCTTTTGCTGCATCCCACAGATTTTGGGTTGTAATATTTTCATTTTTGTTTGTCTAGAGATATCTTTTGATTTCTTCCTTGAATTCATTGTTGACCCATTCATTATTTAGTAACATGTTATTCAGCCTCCATGTATTTGTGTGTCTTCCAGTTTTTTTTCCTGTAGTTGATTTCTAATTTCATAGCACTGTAGTCAACGAAGACAATTGGTATAATTTCAATTTTCTTAAATTTATCGAGACTTGTTTTGTGGCTTAACACGTGGACTATCTTGGAAAATGTTCCATGTGTGCTTGAGAAGAACATATATTCTGCAGCTTTGGGGTAAAATGCTCTGAAAATACCACTTAAATCCAAGTGGTCCAATGTGTCATTTAAGGCCGTTATTTCCATATTGATTTTCTGTCTGGACGATCCATCCCTTGTTGTCAGAGGTGTGTTGACGTCTCCTATTATAATAGTGTTACTGTTGATCTATGTCTTTATGTCAGTCAGTACCTGTTTTATATATTTAGGTGCTCCTATGTTGGGTGCATAGATGTTTACTAGGGTTATGTCCTCTTGTTGGATCAATCCCTTTATTATCATATAGTGCCCATCTTTGTCTTTTAATACGTTCTTAATTTTAAAGTCTATTTTGTCAGGTATAAGCTCCAGAGTTGATAGTCTTATAGGAGTTCCCTTGTATGTAACCTGCTGTCTTTCTCTTGCTGCTTTTAGGACGCTTTCTTTGTCTTTAACCTTTGCCTTTTTAACTATAATGTGTCTTGGTGTGGGCCGGTTTGGGTTTATCCTGGTTAGAACTCTCTTCATTCTTGGGCTTGTATGTTGGTTTCCTTAATCAGGTTAGGGAAGTTTTCGGTCATTATTACTTCAAATATGTTCTCGATCCCTTGCTCACTCTCTTCACCTTCTGGTATTCCTATGATGTGCATGTTGTTGTGCTTGATGTTATCCCAGAAGGATTCTTAAACCATTTTTATTGTTTTTCACTCTTTTTTCTTTTTGTTGTTCCATTTGGGAGATATCTGTTAACTTGTCTTCTAAGTCGCTGATTTGATTCTCTGACTCGTCTAACCTGCTGGTAATTCCTTCAAGTGTGTTCTTTATTTCAGTTATTGTATTCTTTAGTTCTAACTGGTTGTTCATTATGATTTCTCTGTCCTTTTTTATGTCATCACTAAACTCCTTAAACATTCTTATTATCAGTGTTCTGAACTCTGTCTCTGATAGGTTAGTTACATCTATGTCGTTTGGTTCCAATTCTGGAGGTTTCTTCTATTCCTTTATTTGGCATATGTTTCTTTGTTTCCCCAATCTGGCTGACTCTCTGTGTTTGCTTCAATAGATTAGGTAGATCCCCTAGGGTTCTTGTTTTTTGCTGGGTGGTCTTATTTAGTATGTGTCCTTTATATTTGACTTGCACTACTTCCCTATTCTCCTGTTCATGTGCTCCAAAGGTGACCTTTGTGTTGTGTATATTGTCCTGTTAAAGTTGAGCTTTAATTGCTTTTGGCTTGTCAGTAGGAGGGATTCACTCTTAGGCTGACTAGTTGTGAGACTTGGCTCCATCCACAGTGGATGTTCTGCTGCATGAGGGTTCACCACTCAAATAAGGCTTGGCCCTTATGGGCACTTGTGCCTGTACAGAATTCCCTCTGGGTGTGTCACTTGTATGTTAAACTCAGTAATACTCTGGTGTGGTCTGGAGTTGGCCTCTGGGTGTGTTAAATCCTGTGCCTCTTGGGCTGGGCCCTGATGTAGGGCAATTTTAGAACAAAGCAAATCACCAAGCACAACAACAACAACAACCACAACAAAGAAGAAACCAAATACACTCACATGCAAAAACAACCAATAACCCATACTCAACACAGGCAAAAATATCAAAACTACAAAAAAAAAAAAAAAAAAAAAAAAAAAGAACCGAAGAAGCAGTGCCAGTCTTGGCTTAAAACCACCAAGTAATCTCCATGTTTTCCTCTGCTTTACCAAAGAGTCCTCTTCATCTTGTGCAGGCAGAGTCGGCCACCTGGTGCCCAGAGTGATACTGGGACTGCAGTTTTAGATGAGTGGGGCTAAGGGGTTGGGGCGGTAGTTTCTACAAAGTCAGTGCAGTTTCTCCTCTTGTCTGCACATATGCATACTGACAGTTACACAACCAGTCTTGTGCCCAGGCCTCCTGAGTCTCAGGGCACTTCTTCTGTGTGTTTGTGTGTGTGCGTGGAGGGCACAAGATTTCTGAGCTGCTGAAAGACCTAAGCTGCCTCTGTCACCTGCTGACCCCTGGGAGTGTCTCTGCAGTTGTAATTGCCCTGCCCTTGGCAGGCTAGAAAACGTGGGGGCTGGGGATGAAGGAGTCTTCTCTCTCCCAGCCCAGTGGTGTCACACCTTTCCCAGCTTCTTCCCTGGGTCACAGTAGCTCCAAACTTGGTCCTCCCAGATCCTTGGTGCTACTGCTCCTCTGTAATCTGACACTACTTCTCAGTTCAGGGGCCAGTTTGAGTCTCTGGAAGGGCTGGGCTAGAATTGGGAGAGTGGGGGGAGGGGGGTAAGTATGGTGTTTAAGTCCTTTGTCTGACCAAGGGCCCAGCTGGAGGTCTCAGCTGAGGTTACTGCCTCAAATGCTGGATTTGCTGCTCTCTCGGTGGGTGAGATCATCTGTGGGACACAGGGAAAGAGCCCACCTCTTTGCTCATGTGGTCTCTGTTCTGTCTTGGGATGCCGGCTGCATCTCCACTCCGCTCCCTTCCCTCTTCCCCTGCTCGCCCAGTTTGCCCACCTTCCAGTAATCCTCATACAAGTCTCTTAGCTGTTCTGTGTGATGAGCAGAGATTTATTTGATGGGTTATAGATGTTCAATTTGTGGTAAATTCCGGAGGATAGCTCAAGAAGATCATCTCGCTGCCACCATTCCTGTTAGATATCTGTTAGATATTTTCTATCCCAGAGTATATACCACCAAGTCCTGGGCTCCATGCTTGACATTTCCTAGAGCAGACATCTGGCTAGGATGACTCAGGCAACCCCCAAAAGAGCTGTCCACAGCCATGAGTCTGCATTCTGGGCACTCTTGGGAATATACCCCATCAGTATGTGCTAGGGTCACATGAAATATTGCAGGGAAGAAAAGAGAGAACCCCAGCCTCTTCTGCATGTCCACTTTTGTCTCTGCCCACTGTGGTTATCTAAAAACTTTTCTTGGCCTTTTAAAGATATGGACACACAAATGAGTGCTATTCCCCTCTTCCGTCCACTCACTCTCCGTCACTCTAAGTCATTCCGCACTGGTTCTCATGCCTCGTGGAACATTTAAAAATTGGGGTATTTTCACCTCCCACATTCTCTGGCTCCCTCCTCTATCTTGCTCAAATGAGAGGTAAAAGTAGGTAACAAACTTCCCTCTTTATGCTGATACTTTTCAGTGACAGATGCATGTAAGAAAAGTGGAGAGAAGACTCTGACACCAACACATACAATTCCGGTCTGAAACTCCTGATTTGTTTTCTAATGGGAAAACACAAGTATCTAATTACTCAAGCTCCTATTTCACGTTGCCTGAATGTAATCCAGAAAAATCTAGAACTGTAAAGTACACACAAGATTGATTGTTACATTCTCCCCAAACTCCATGTATACTCCATGTATAGATGAAGAGATTAAACTGAGACCAGGGTGGAGGAAAGACTCTTTCCCATCCTGTTATGGGCTGAATTATGTCCCTCCCCCAATGCATGTGTTGTCATCCTAACTCCCAGTGCTTCAGAATGTAACCTTTACAGAGATTATTATGTTACAATGAAGTCATTAGGCTGGGCCCTAATCCAATATGACAGGTGTCCTCAGAAAAAGAGGAAATTGGAACACACACACAGAGAAGTCCATGTGAAGACACAGGGAGAATATGTCCATCTACAAGCCAAGGAGAGAGGCCTCAGAAGAAATCAACACTGCCGATACCTTCATCTCAGAAATTCCAAGCCTCCAGGGCTATGAAAAAATTAATTTCTGCTATTTAAGCCACCCAGTCTGTGTCACTTTGTTACAGCAGGGCTAGAAACTAATATACCCCAACTGTCACAGCAGGAGGTGGTGGGTGGAAAAGTCATGGGCTGCACCCCGTTCTCTGCTCTGCCCACTGCCAGAGACAGCTGCCTACTTTGTCTCATTCTCACCTTGATGAGTTTTTCTTGTCTTCTAGGGGAGCACACAGCATGTATATATTTGGATGCTAAAAGATGAGTGGGTAGTTATTCAGGTAGAGGAAGAGAATAAGAAAACACATGAAAGAAAAGGAACAGCACCAGCTACATTGTAGGAACTGCTGGCCTGGCAGGGGCTCACTGGAAGCATCTGGGTGAGACCTAAGGAAAATCAGGGAGGATCCAGAGATCAGGCTAGAGAAACAGCAGGGCTGTACCCTGGCACATCTGGATTCCTAAGCAAAGCTCTTCCACTTTATTCTACCAACAATGGATGCCCCAAAGGATTTTAGACAGGGCGTGACAAAGTCAGATTTAGTCTCAGACAGTTTGTTCTGGCAACAGAGGAGACCTGGATTGTTGGAAGGAGATCAGATGCAGAAAACCTGCGGGGAGACAGCTCCACTTGTTCTCGTGAAGGAGGATGGTATTCTGCCAGCCTGGAGGCACCACATGAACACTGAGGAGCTGGGATGGCCACATGGTGTCCTTTCTACTTCCCTGTTGCCCCCAGAGCCCTGTGGAGCAGGATCTGAGGGAGGGCAGGTATAATCTGCAGCCACTCGGGGCAGGCGTGAAGCGCAGCCTCATTCCTGTACAAGACATAGGGCCCTTATAGAGATTTTAAGGTGGCAGCAGTGTCCCTGTTGATGATAGTTCAACAAATAAAATCCACATGTTATTTACATCACTTTGGCCCAGTGGACTTGGCTCCCTATGGATACTGACATACAGGAATAATCTGGTAGTTATGTTATTTCATTTAGAGCATGTTCCACATTCTTAAGCTAAGAGATGACCATAGGAAAGGTCTAGAAGGAGGGTATTAAGGGCTTGAGTAACTTGGGAGAAGATCGGAGAAGCAGAATAAGAAGCTCATTCATAGCAAGATTACAAAAACAGGAGGGCTTTATTACTTTTCAGTAATATCATTATGTTCCTATAAAACAATTTTTAGACAGACTCCTGGCAAAGCTGGGAAGCTGAGCCTCTGGGTTTTAGAGAACCCACAAGCTCCTGGTGGGAATTGTGTGGAATTTGTGTGTCACGATTGAGGTCTTTGCTCAGATTTCCAAATTGTAATGCAGTGGGTAGCAACATCAGGTACAAACCCAGTGAATCAAGAAGGAATCCAGAGAATTTCCATATCTCCAAGTTCAAAACTGAGGAAGCAGATGATTTTCTCTGAGTTTTGTTTTTGTTGAAATGACATTGTCAGGGAGGGTGGCCAGACCTGATGTATGAGGGCACGGAGACTAAAAGCAGGCAGCCCAGCAGCTTGGTGTTTGCTTTCACTCACAGACACAAGTGGAACTTGGGACTTGTTTTGCAAATGAGATGAAGTGGAAAGGGCAAATCTTATTATTATTATTTTTTTATTATTAAGGCAGCAGTGTCATTCTAAATTAGTATTGGATGGGAAACAAGTTTGTGACCAATTTAAAGCAATCAAATCTAGAATGGGGGTGGGTAGAGGAAGGTCTCCTGCATCAGTAACATTTAGCACTCTAGACCTACAGATCTCTACAGGAATTAAAATTTCATGTGCAAAGGTCTTGAGGCACAAAGGGGATTGGTTGATTTCAGGAGAAGAAAGAAGGCCTAGTAGATAAAGCCTAGTGAATGAGAACTTTGAAATACAAGCTGGTGCTGAAAATTGGGCTAAAGTTTCATAATTTAGGGCCTTATAGGCGATGCTAAGAACTAAAAGAAAGTTCTCTGCCGTGATGTGGCCATGTCACAGAGAGCAGTACAGATTCAATATCTGTTTAGAGGTCACACAATGTTGGAAAAGCTTTTCACAGACTTTGAGACAGAGTCATTAGAAATGGAAGACCTTTGCTTTTTAGGACCCAGGCACTTTACCATCAATGATGTATGGTCATGCTCAAAGAGACATAGTGGACTTCAGTGTGGGTAGAAGAGCTTCTGGAACATTCTCAGTCACCTACTCTCCACCATCCAGCCCACATCCACTTTAAGCCCAATGAATTCTTTCTTCACAATACTTTCTTATCCCCCCTATTTTTTTTCTTCTTGCTCTCTGTCATAATCTCTCCATCTTTTCTTCCTTCCATTTTTGAACAACTTTATTGAGGCATGATTCGTCCACAATAAACTTCACATGTCTATCTACACATAGGCTCATGAAGCCGTCACTGCAGTCAAGATGGTGAATGTATTCCTCACTCCCACAGGTTTTCTCACGTCCATTTGTCATCTGTGCCCCTATTCTTCTCCATTCCGGAGTAATTCGACTGATGTTTTGTCACTAATAATTAGTTTGCATTTCCTGGAGTTCATATAATTGTAATGCTACACTGTGTACCCTTTTTGCTCTGGCTTCTATGCTCAGTGTAACTCTTTTGAGAGTCATTTATGTTGCACATAACAATAGTTTATTCCTTTGTATTGATAAGCAGTCTTACCGTATGGATGTACTATGATTTGTTTATCTATTGATGTGTTTGTGGACACTAGGATTGTTTTTAGGTTTTGCCTATTACAAATAAAGCTGTATGGATTTTCATGTACAAGTCTTTGTGTCGACCTATGCTTTCATTTCTTCTGAGTAAATACCTAAGAAAGAGATGGCTGGATCATTTCATAAGTTTTAAAACAACCTGAAAAACTATTTTCCAAAGTGATTGTACCATCCTTGCCCTTTCCAAGCAATGTATGAAACTTCTAATTTCTCCACATCCTCACCAGCACTAGGGATGGTGACTCTTTTTTCAAGAACAATTTTAATCGATGTTAAGTGGCACCATATTGTGATTTGAATTTGTACTTTTCAAATAACTAATGATATTTGGTATTATTTCCTGTTATTTGCTCCTTAGTAAGAATACACGTAAGTCTGTTCAAATCTTTTACCTATTTTTTTTTGAAGGTTTCAAATGCACTTTATTTCTTCAATCATGCCATATTTTAATGGCTACACGGTGCTTTCACTTGGCATCAATTATGAGTTGGTTTTGAAACAATTCAGTATTATGCCAGTTGGGATGATTACTGATCTCACCATTCCTTTGGGGTGACTCTGCCAACAGGGGACAGGTTCCATTCTATTCCAATTTGTGTTGCTGTACATGTCCATGTAGCAACACAGAAAGTGACTCCACTAGCTAAAACAGCATTACCATATTTGTCATGGAAATCAGGTGTCCGTTTCTGGTGAATCTGCCTTGCCATTGTTTGCTGAATACTTCGAGCTGGAAGACGACTTAATGCATTTTTGGCCAAGGGAAACATCATGAAGCGGAAGCCTGAAGACAGAACTGCGGTAGATGCAGCTGCTGGTTTGTTGAACTTCACGTCAAATACCTCTTTTACCTATTCTTTTACTGGGTTGTTTGCTTTCATATTTTTAAAACTTGAAGGTCCATTATATACCAGATATAAATTTTTTATCACATTATTTCTATGAAAGTATTTTCACCCAGCAATGATTTGTCTTTTCATTCTCTTCATATTATCTTTCAAGAAGTATTTTTAATATTTATGAAGTCAAATTCATCATTTAAAAAAATACTATACTTTTGGTGTTGTAGCTAAGAAATGTTTGCCTAACACAAGATCACAAAGAATTTCTTCTGTTTTTTACAGAACTTTTATTGTTTTAGACTTTACATTTAGATCTATGATTCATTTTGAATTATTTTTGCATATGGATCAAATTTCATTCTTTTTGCATATAGAGATCCAATTGTTCCAGCACCAGTTGTTGAAAAGACTCTCTTTTCTCCACTCAATTGCTTCTGCACATTGGTCAAACATTAGTTGTTCCAAATGTGTGTCAATCTAGTTCTGGATGCCGTCTATTACATTGATGTACTTTTCTATCTTTATGCAAATGCCACACTCTTTTGTTTACCAAAGGTTTTTGTCTTTTTACTTTTTTTCGATTAGTTGACACGCAATATTATATTAGTTTCAGGTGTACAACACAGTGATTAGACATTTATTTAACTTATGAAGTGATCACCCCAATAAATCCAGTACCCATCTGACACCATACATAGTTATTACAACATTACTGACTATATTTCTTATGCTGTACTTTACATCCCTGTGACTATTTAGTCAGTATCACTATGTATTTCTTAATCCCCTCACCTTTCTCATCCACTTCCCAACCCCCCTGCAATCTGGCAACCATCAAAAAATCCTCTGTATATATGAGTCTGTTTCTGTTTTGTTTGTTCATTTATTTTGTTTCTTTAGATTCCACATGTAAGTGACATCATATGGTGTTTGTCTTTCTCTGTCTAGGACTATACCCGCTATGTCCATTCATGTTGTTGAAGACTGCAAGATTTCATTCCTTTCTATGTGTGAGCAATATACACGTGTCCCATTTGGAAGACCACCTCAGGGATACTGTAGATGCCTGATCATGGCACTGTACACCAGAAGCTAAACATTAATGAATGCCAACTATAATTTTATATATATAATGTGATGGCTCGTGCAAGGTCGGAGGGATAGTGGATGGGGGGAGGGGGTCCACAGTGTGAGGGATATAAATGATGAACGTCTAAGTATTACCTTGTCTTGTACACCTGAAACTAATTAAAAAAATGCAAAATATAAAAAAATGTATCACTGTATAAACCTACCACTCCTTCTCCACCCGTTCATCTATTGAAAGACACTTAGGTTGCTTGCATATCTTGGTTATTGTAAATAATGCTGTGATGAACATATGGGTGCCTATGTCTACTCAAGTTAGTGTTCTGGGTTCCTTCAGAAAACTACCCAGCAGTGGAATTGCTGGATATTACTTTGACTCTTGTTATAGCTTTCTTTTTTTAAGTTCATTTTGTGTGGTATTGATACCCCAGCTGTTATTTTTTCCATTTCAATTTTTGTGAAATACCTTTTTCCATCCCTTTACTTTCAGTCTGTGTGTCTTTTAATCTTGTAGGCAGCATATGTAATGGTCTTCTTGTTCTATCCATTCAGCCACCCTATCTTTCAATTAGAGCATTTAATACATTTACATTTAAAGTAATTGTTGATAGACATGTTATTATTGCTGTTTGATCATTCATATTTTTTTTCTTTTTTCTTCTTCTTCTTAAAGAAGTCCCTTTAACACTTTTTGTAATACTAGTTTGGTGGTGATGAACTCCTTTAGCTTTTTCTTGCCTGGGAAGCTCTTTTGTCTATCCTTTGATTCTAAATGACAGCCTCACTGGGAAGAGTAATATTGACTGTGGGTCCTTGCTTTTCATCACCTTGAATATTTCATACCAATCCCTTCTAGCCTGCAAAGTTTCTGTTGAGAACTCAGCTGACAGTCTTATGGGAATTCTCTTGTAGATAACTAATGCTTTTCTCTTGCTTCTTTTAGTATTTTCTTTTTGTCTTTGACCTTTGGCATTTTAATTATGTTGTATGTGTCTTGGTGTGGGCTTCTTTGGGTTCATCTTCTTTGGGACTACTGCACTTGCTGGGCTTGTATATCTCTTCCTTCACCAGGTTAAAGAAGGTTTCCATCATTATTTCTTCAAATAGATTTTCAATTCCTTGCTTGCTCTCTTCTCCTTCTGGTACTCGTATGATGAGAATGTTGGTATGCTTGACATTGTCTCAGAGTCCTCTCAAGCTATCCTTTTTCTGGACTCTTTTTTTTTCTTTTTGATGATCTGACTGTGTGTTTCTTCTACCTTATATTCCAAATCACTGATTTGATCTTATGCTTCATCTAATCTACTGTTGATTCCCTCTAGTATATTCTTCATTTCAGTTATTGTAGTCCTCATTTCTGACTGGTTCTTTTTTATGTTTAATACCTCCGTTTCTATGTTTTCTACCTCTCTGTTGAAGTTCTCACTGAGATCATTGAGCATCCTTATAACTAATGGTTTAAACTCTGCATCTGGTGGATTACTTGTCTCCATTCTGTTAGTTTTTCTTTTTCTGGGGAGTCAATCAATGTCTCTAGTCTTGCCATTTTTTCTGCTAAGTTTTCCTTTTATGACAAAGCCTATGGTGATGGATAATACAGGTAGAGCAATACCAAAAATAAAACAACAAATGCTGTATTTGCCTCTGACCCTAAGGTATCCTGCTTCTCTGACAGCAAGATAGAGTGGAGTGGGAAGTATGAGTGAGGGCTGTGTGTGTGTGTACGTGTGCATAAGTATGTGTGAGAGAATGTTGAGGGAAAGATGTGTCCATCTGTGTGCACATGTTTGTGTAGGTGTGTTGAATTTGTTGAGGACGTTAGTTCTCTTGCAATCCAAAGAGCTGACAAATAGCCAACAGCTTCTGCCTGTCTCTGGGTGGGGGGTTCCTTGGTCAAGCTTCTTATGAAGGATGGTGGCTTCCAGGCCAAGGCCCCACCTGAATACAACCCAAGTCTGTAACCTTGAGATGCACAATAGCCCAAATTGTCAGTATTTGAAGGAACAACTTCATAATGTGTATCGGGCATGGTTACAACTGGCTTTTATTATTAAAGAAACCGTAGTTAACAGTTTCCCTTAATAATATGTATGGAGAAGGGAGAATTTTAAAAACAGATCTCCACTGCAATGTCACTTCAAAATGAGGTGCATTTTTGCCTTCTCCCCACAATGAGGAGTACTAGGAGAGTCTCAACAAGGTTGTGTCCCCATGCAGCTCTGCCCTGCATCATCACACTGGGCTCTGCTGTGTGGACTGCATGGGGCAAATGGTCCCCTGGGCTCTGACATTCTCTATAAAAGAAAAAGCCACAGACCTTGAGCCAAGGTTTGAAATGGGAAACTAATGTAATCTTTGGATGAGATTGTGGGATTGCCAGCTAGGCTTGCAGACACTTTCATGTCTTGCAACACACATCCCTAGGTTAGCCAGGATCATTGTGCCCCAAATTCTCTGAAAGTGCCTCTTTCCATGGACAGAAAAAGAAGACCACGTGTGTGCTGTGGTTTCTCTTCATTTGTCAGGTGTCATGAACAGTAGACACTGGATCCTGAATGTCCTGTCAGAGAGTTTGACATGCAATTAATTTAACACAAGAATCAGACCAATACTAACAAATATATGTGTAGGTGAAGATTTCAAAGCCACAGAGTCTCTTGTGTAAAAATTTCAAAATGTTCTCTTTCCTGTGTCCCTCCCACCCACAAATAAATAACACCACAAATGGAGGGATAATTTAGTGGCGATTGAAAAGGGGTGGACTTTGAGGAGCCTCATTTTTCCACCACTCCAATGGCCCCCTTCCCTCATTTCTACTTTAACCAAGGGCCTTTGTCTTATTCACCACTGCACTTTCCACCATGTTCACCATGATGCCTGATACACAGTGGGGGCTGGGCACGTCAAATATATTAGTTATTTTTTTCTGTTTTACCTTGTGAGACAACCAAAACAGAGCAAATATTCCCAGATGAATTGAATTCACTGCATTTGTGATAGGTCCTAAATATGCTAAAGGAATCCTCTTATTCCCCACCTGCCCCTCAAGAATTTGTCCATCTGACACTAATTTCCTATTGGTCTAGTTCTTCCAGTCTCTGGCTCTTCAAGTTTTTGCCTGTCTGCATTACTGTCCATGAGATTTTCTTCTATTTCTTAAAATCAACCTTTCTTCACTCACTCCTTCCTGATAGAAATACTACCAGCATTCAATGTACAAGCTGCATCCTTCATGTAGCTTTTCCTGACCCTCTCTACTAGGCTTGGATTTCTTTCCCTGAACCACAGTATCATTCCTCAGTGTTTTCTCTTCCAGTCCAAGCAAACACAGTGAGGAGCCTTGCTCTGGGATGTGGAATTGGGGTCTCATGTGGAGGGGGGCGCATGATGTGGGATGAAGACATGTGAAACTTCAGAGACAGGCACTGCAGGATTGGCGGAAGGTGATATTCACAGCTCTAACCACTATATAATCCTCCCTCTTATCTACTGTGATATTAGATGGGGGCAACTGGGACTGACCAATGAATCCACATGAACATGAAATGAATGCAGTATATTTTATAGTAGCCAATTCATTTTATTTTATTTTTAAGAATTTATGAATTGCTTTTGCAGAGCTCCCAACAAACGCCAACGGCATTGGATCTAACCACATAATCCATGGAAAAGCAGAATCTATCAACAGACACTCTAGTTGTTTCCATGTCCTTCGATAGATAAATGGATAAAGAAGTTGTGGTATATATACACAATGGAATACTATTGGGCCATAAGAAAAGATGAAATAGGAACATTTGTGATAACATGGAGGATCTTGAGATTATTATGCTAAGCAAAATAAGTCAGACAGAACAAGTAGTGAACCATATAACTTCACTCATATGTGGGATACAAAACTGAAAGTAACAAAGGAATAAGACAAGCAAAGAAACAAAAATTCATAGACACAGACAACAGTTTAGTGGTTATGAGAGGGGGGAGGGGAGAAGGGGGTGTTAAATGAGGGTAACAGGGGTCAAATATACAGTGATGGAAGGAGAACTGACTCTGGTGAATACACAATGTGATATATAGATGATGTATTACAGAATTGTACCCGTGAAACCTATGTTATTTTACTAACCATTGTTATTCCAATACATTTAATTAAAATGAAAAAGAGAAGCTGAATCTCAGGGCAGCTTTGAACCAGGCTGCTGGGCTCAGGTCCAAGTTCTCCCACGATTAGCTGGTGATCTGGGCAGGGTGCATACACTTCCTGTGCCTCAATCTGCTCATCTGTAAAATTACAATACGGTGTACCCCCCATGCTTGTTGTGAGGATTAAATAAGTGATTATATAAATGCTTAGAGTAATAACTTCGCAGAGGAAACACTCTCAAAGTATTGCTTTCTACTCTGTGTTAAGTCAGACCCAAAGCTATTGGAGGCGTGCTGATCCCTTTGAATCCTACTCCAAGCACTTTCTCCATGTTCTGTGAAACTTGATCAAACACAAGTGAGGACACATTGAGCAACAGTCCTCTGTAAATAACTGTGCTTTGACTTTCTGCAAAACACATACTGCGATGCCCACCAAGTTCACAAAAACAATTACTGGGGAGTCTGTTTTCTTAACTTCTAAATAATAGCTCTGCATTGCCTGGAGGAATGTTATTTACATTCACAAATTTAAGATTTATGAAAGAATTTGCCTTAATAGAATTTGAAAACTCAGCAAGTTTTAGTTTTGTGCCCAGTTTTTCAACTTTTAAAATTTACTTCAACTTCAGACAAAGCTAACTCTCATGCTTAAATACTGCAACCAACATGGTACAGAAAATAACATCCTAACCTTAGATCTTTGTTTAAAATCTAGCTCTGCTCTTGGGAAATCACATGCATTCTCTGTATCTTGAAGTCTCCAACTCAAGCTGTGGAAACAAAATGCATATCATGGTTTTTATGAATCCTAATAGAGAATGAAAACATGCACGTTATGCTTGTTTTTAGATAAAAAGCTGAAAACTAATAGTAGGTATTTTTGGAGTATGAGGAGTGTTTACTATGTGCTCTGTACTTTATATATACATAGGTTTCTCCCCAAGAGATTTTGGCTTTCTCAGCAGCAGAAACCTTGAAATTTAGGAAGAGAGCCAGGGGTGTATTTAAAATGGGCTGAAGGAGAAGACAAAATGGAAGGATAAGAGTGAAAGTTATTGAGTTCAGTAGAAGAGAATATTGAGATAAAAATTGAGAAAGTGTCTTAGATTTGTTATTTATGCTTTTGGCAACATTATGTTGGCCTAAGGTAAATTGGCCTAAAGTAAGTTGGTCTACATTCAAGTTGGAAAACAAGATAATTTGGTCAAACAACATCTGAGTCAAAAGCAAACATCTATCTCTTGGGTCATTTTGGACACATTCTGGTAGGTACTTTTGTAAACATTGATTTATTTCTGAATTGTTTTCTCAGTTTTTCAGAAATATTTTTTAATGTCCATAAGTGTGAATAGATTTTAGCCTGTTATCCCTGCTCCACAGAAATTTAAGTAGTGAAAAGATTTATAACAAATAATGTACAACAGTGGGATAATTTCCCAGACAAATAATAGCAATTTATATGATTTAATTTCATAGAAAAAGTATGTAAATACCTACTGCCAGATGGGCTGAATGGTTGTCCCAAGGTGGGTGGCACTGTGGGGGTTTGTAGTGGTTGTTCTTTTGCTGTTCTGTACTTTCCAATTGTTTAATGAACTTGATTTCCTTTTGTAATAGAAAAAAGGACTAAACATAAGAGAAAAAAGATCTGAAATATTCAGATACTTAAAGAGTATTTTCAATTCATTTCACACTAATGTTATATGATTTCTAGGGAAAAATTCCAGAACTGAGGGCCAGGGAACTGAGATGGAGGGATTAGTGAAGAAAGAGAGGTGAACAAGGGATGGAGTCTGGAAAAGACACACCAGGGCCTCTGATATGTCCCTTTCTCCATCCTCCCCTACCTCCTCTGTCATTTGATGAAAATCATTGTAATTACTGAATATCCAAAGATTTGGCTTTGCATTCTAGGGATTCACGTCCATGCCTTTGCAGCACTCAAACCTGAGTGTTCCCAGAGGGGCTGCATTCCTCTTCTCTACAGGCCTGTACAGCAGAAACGTGAGGGAAAGAAACGTCTCGGCTTTTGCAGTTGTTGTTGTTGCTGTTATCATCAGAGCTTTTTCAGGAACAGCACACAGCTAGTAGTTTCTCCTATAAGAACCATTCACAAGAAAGTATCCCAACAAGGATTTAGGGCTAAACAGATCTCACCAAGTGAGGAGAGAGGTGGAAGAATTTGTTGCTGTGTGTATATGGGGTACATAATGCATGGCTCAAAGCCCCAATGGCAAAGCCACTATGCATGATGTATAAACAAACACATCATACCCTTAGTTTGTTTCTTGCTACATCATATTTTTTCCACTCGGTTGAAATGTGGCAATTAATCACTGGTTTTGGTTTGCATTCCTGCAGTTTCTCTTAAAGGGTAAGACTGCGACTTTGGCTCTAAAGACAAATGAAGACATTCTTTCTGTTGAATGTGTTCAAAAGTTGTAGCTTCTTCATTAAATTCATTTCTTTTTTCATTCTACATGACTCTGAATTCTTCAATGGGGAACTGCTATAATTATTGAATAACAAAAATGCAGACCATAACTGAATGAAACATGTTTTTGAACAGGCGACTCAGATGGATTTGGCAACCTTGTTTTTCTCCTCTTCCCTAGCCCTCATGCTAAGGCATTCGTGCCCTCCACATGTTCCTCATTAGAACGCGGTCTGTCATTTGGGGAGGAGTTCTCAGTGCCTTAGAAAGAACTAAGAAATGCTTTTTGTTCTGGCAGCATCAGTGCCAGAACCTTGCCAGAGCTGTTCAAGAAAAAACTGTTGAGGAAGACAGAGCGTCTGATGTTTGATAAGACACTCATCCAAGTGACTGATTCAGTTGGACTTGTGGAAATAGAACCACTGTTCTCTAAGCATTACCTGTTTGCCAAAGCTCTTGAGTCCCCTGAGAGAAATGGTTGAAGAACAGAGGTTAGTGTAAATTGGAAAGGAACATCCTGCTTTTCCCATCTCAGCAAAGCAGCATCAATGGTGTTTAATAGGTTTGAAACGGCAGTTCTGACAGTGGACTGAATCAGACTCATCAGACAGCCTTGGGGTTACCAAGATTCCCAAAGTTTTCCTTAGCTCTGTCCCTTGGATATCTGTGCATCAGACTGGGTCACAAAGATTCAGCAGTACCACTGGGAGTTAGGCAAATGGAGTTAGGGTCACAGGACCTCAAGTAGAACACAAGAACACAGTGAGAAAAGGGATATATCAGTGTGCCTTAACAAAATCCCACAGGCTTGATGGTTTAAACAGCAAAAATTTATTTCTCACATTTCTGGAGGCTCAAAGTCCAAGGTCAAGATATTGGTAAGGTTAGTGTCTTCTGAAGCCTCTCTTCTTGGCTTGCAGATGGCCACCTTCCCTCTGTGTGTTCACATGTCTGGTGTCCCACTTTGTGTCCTAATCGCTTCTTATAAAGACACCAGTCATACCGATTATAGCCCTCCTGCCAAATGACTCAATTTTACTTAATTACAACTTTAAAGGCTTTGTTTTACATTTTGAGGTTTTGGGTGTTATGACTTCAACATGTGAACTTGGGGAAACACAGTTCAGCCCACAACAAAGAGTAAAGAGGAATTCGGCACCACTTGCCTTCTTTGCCCACCTTCTCCATGATGAAGAAAGGGTTTGGATTCCCAGCTTTCTGTCACAGTGCTACATATCATCTTTGAGTATAGTACCAGAAAGCCATTGAGATCAATAAGGCAACCAACTCAAACACATTTAACCTTCACTTACTTAGTAATTGCTATATTCTTTATTTCTGTCTCCATATATCAGTGTAGCTACTGTGACTTCCAGAAAGATGGTAAATAATGCATACCATTTCCTTGCATCTGGTTTTAAAGGCAATGTCTCAGGAACTTCACCATTGTGAATGATGGCCCCTGTTGAATTTTATTAGATATTCCTTATCATTCTCATAACTGATTTACCTACAGTTTTTATAAGAATATGTATTGAAATTTATTAAATGACCTTTGATGTTTTTAAAAAGAACTTGTAGTTTATTATTGGTGTATACAAAGGCAACTGATTTCTGAATATTAATTTTATATCCTGCTACTTTACTAAACTCATTTATAAGTTCTAATAGTTTTTGGTGGAGTGTTCTCTACATATAGTATCATGTCATCTGTATATAATGACAATTTTACTTCCTCCTTTACAATTTGGATACCTTTCATTTCTTTTTCTTGTCTGATTGCTGTGGCTTTAACTTCCAGAACTATCAGAAGGAGAAATCAAGAAATCAATCCCATTTACAATTCAAAAACAATAAAATACCTAGGATAAATTTAACCAAAGATGAAAAAGACCTGAACTCAGAAAATTATGACACTAAAGAGAGAAATGAAAGAAGATACAAATAAATGGAAACACATACCATGTTCATGGCTAGGAAAAATCAATATTGTTAAAATGTCAATACTACCTAAGGCAATATATAGATTCAATGCAATTCCTATTAAACTATGAATGACACATTTCTCAGAAATAGAACATACAATCCTAAAATTTATATGGAACCATAAAAGACCCTGAATAGTCACTACAATCTTGAGAAATAAGAACAAAGTGGGAAGTATCATGCTACCTGACATCAAATCATACTACAAAGCAATAATAATCAAAACAGTATCATACTGGCGTAAAAACAGACACAGGGATCAATACAACAGAATAGAGAGCTCAGACATAAATCCATTCATATATGGTCATTTAATCTATGACAATGGAAGTGAGAATTTACGTTGGGGTAAAACAGTTTATTTAATAAATGATGCTGGGAAAACTAGACTGACACATGCAAAAAAATGAAACTGTACCACCTCCTTATGCCATATACAAGAACAAATTCAAAATGGATTAAAAACTTAAATGTAAGACCTGAAACCATAAAACTCCTAGAAGAAAATATAGGGAGTAAATTTGCAGACATTACCCTGATTAATATTTTTTACTGATATATCCCCTTGGGCAAGGGAAATAAAAGAAAAAAATAAACATATGGGATTATATAAAACTTAAAGTTTTTTCACAGCAAAGGAAACCATCAATAAAACAAATATAAAAGCATTTCTCTATAGAGACATGTGTACGCCAATGTTCATTGCAGCTTTGTTTACGGTGGCCAAGACATGGAAACAACCAAAATGTCCTTCGATAGATGAATGGATAAAGAAGTTGTGGTACACATACACAATGGAATACTATTCGGCGTTAAGGAAAGATGATATAGGAGCATTTGTGACAACATGGATGGATCTCGAGAGAATAATGCTAAGTGAAATAAGTCAGACAGAAAAAGCAGAGAACGCTATGATTTCACTGATATGTGGTATATAAACCAAAAAGAACAAGACAAACAAATGAGAAACAAAAACTCATAGACACAGACAATAATTTAGTGGTTACCAGAGGGTAAGGGTGTGGGGGGTGGGTGATGAGGGTAAAGGGGATCAAATATATGGTGATGGAAGGAGAACTGACTCTGGGTGGTGAACACACAATGGGATTTATAGACGATATAATACAGAATTGTACACCTGAAATCTATGTAAATTTACTAACAATTGTCACCCCAATAAAATTAATAAAAAACAAAACAAAAAAAAACAAAAAAACAAAAAGGCAACCTACTGAATGGGAGAAGATATTTCCCAATGATACATCTGACAAGGGGTTAATATTCAAAATTTATTTAAAAACTCATACAACTCAACACCAGAAAGACAAACAACCCAATTTAAAAATGGGAAGAGGACATGAAGAGACATTTCTCTAAAGAGGACATGAAGATTGCCAACAGATGTAAAACAAACAAACAAACAAACAAAACAAAACAAAACAAAACAACACTCAACCTCACTAATCATTAGAGAAAATGTAAATAAAAACCAAAATGAGATACCACCTCACTCTGATCAGAATGGCTATCATCAATAAATTAACAAACAAGCCCTGGCAAGGTTGGGGAGAAAAGGGAATGCTGGTGCACTGTTGGTAGGATTGCAGATGGCTGCAGCCACTTTGGAAATCAGTATGGAGCTATCTCAAAAAACCGAAAATGGAACTATCTTATGACCCAGCAATTCAACTCTTAGGTATCTATCCAGAGAAATCCAAGATGCTAAATAAAAAAAAAAGCATATGCACCGCTATGGTTATTGCAGCACTATTTACAATAGCCAAGACTTGGAAACAACCTAAATGCCCATCAGAAGATGATTGGATTAAGAAACTGTGGTACATTTATACAATGGAGTATTACTCGACTATAAAGAAGAATGAAATTTTACCATTTGCAACAATATGCATGGACCTAAAGAACATTATGCTAAGTGAAATAAGGCAGTCGGAGAAAGATAAATATCATATGATCTCACTCATATGTGGAATCTGAGGAACTGAATAAATGGGCAAAGTAAACAGAAATAGGCTCAGAGATATACATGAAAAACTGATAGTTGCTAGATGGGAGGAGGGTGGGGATGAGGGAGAAGGGAAGGGATTAGATAGCATAAACTGGTAACTACAATATTGCCACAGGGATATGAAAGACAGTTTGGGCAACATAACCAATAATGTTGTAAAGATTTTGTAGGGTATCAGATGGGCACATGTCTTATTAGGGAGACCACTTCATGGGTGGTTTAGATGGTTGACCACTGCGTGTACACGTGAAGCTGAAGTTCAATAATACTGAATGTCAACTATAATTTAGTATTTAGGAGGTGGAGTAATAGGATGAGGAATAGAGTCAATGGAATTGTAATTCCAGATATATATGATGTCAGAGGAGCAATGGATTGGGGGAGAAGGGTTATCATTTTGTGATAAGTGAAATGTCTAACTATTACATTGTTTTGAACACCTGAAACTAATTATAAAAAATGAATGAAAACTTGTATCACTTATCCTTTGGACAGTTTATTTTGGGTAGTGTCCTAATGGATTTATTTTTAACATATCAGCAGTGTATTCCTGAGCAGAATTTAACCATGGAATGTTAGTCTTTGAATGTGCTGCTGAGAAAAAGCATTTGACAAGATACAACATCCATTTATGATTAAAACACTTAATAAAATACGTATAGAAGGAAAATACCTTAACATAATAAAGGTCATCTATGACAACCCCTCAGCTAAACTCGTAATTAATGGTGAAAAGCTGAAGCCCTTTGCTCTATGTTGAGGAACACGACAGGGCTGTCCCCTATCACCTCTTCTTTTCAACGTAGTGTTGGAAGTCCTTCCCAGAGCCATCAGGCAAGAGAAAGAAATAAAAGGCATCCAAATTGGGAATGAAGAAGTTAAAATATCACTCTTTGCAGATGACATGATGCTATATATAGAAAACCCTAAAGACTCCACCAAAAAGCTATTAGAAACAATCAATGAATACAGTCAAGTTGCTGGCTACAAAATCAACGTACAAAAGTCCATTGCATTCCTATATACTAACAATGAAATCTCACAAAAAGAAATACAAAAAACAATTCCCTTGGCAATTGCAGCAAAAAGAATAAAATACCTAGGAATAAACTTAACCAAAGATGTGAAAGATTTATATGCTGAAAACTATAAGACATTTTTGAAAGAAATTGAAGAAGACACAAAGAAATAGAAAGACATTTCATGCTCATGGATTGGAAGAATCAACATACTTAAAATGGCCATATTACCCAAAGCAATATACAGATTTAATGCAATCCCCATCGAAATCCCAATGTCATTTTTTAAAGAAATAGAACAAAAAATCATCAGATTTGTTTGGAACCATAAAAGACTCTGAATAGCCAAAGAAATCTTAAGAAAAAAGAACAATGCTGAGGTATCACACTGCCTGACTTTAACTTGTGCTACAGGGCTACAATAATCAAAACAGCTTGGTATTGGCAGAAAAACAGACGCATAGATCAATGAAATAGAATTGAGAACCCAGAAATAAAACCATATAAATACGGACATATAATTTTTGACAAAGAAGCTAAAAACATACAATAAAGGAAAGACAGCGTCTTCAACAAATGGTGCTAGGAGAATTGGATAGCCACATGCAAAAGAATGAAACTGGACTGTTATCTATCACCATGTACCAAAATTAATTCAAAATGGATCAAAGACTTAAGCATGAGACCTCACACAATAAACTGCATAGAAGAAAACATAGGTACTAAACTTATGGACCTTGTGTTCGAAGATCATTTTATGAATTTGACTCCAAAGGCAATGGAAGTAAAAGCTAAAATAAACAAATAACAAACAAAAGACTATATGAAACTGAAAAGCTTCTGCACAGCAAAAGAAACTATTGACAAAATAATGAGGCAACCAACTGAATGGAGAAGTTTTTTGCAAACAGTGCATCTGATAAGGGGCTAATATCCAAAATATACAAGGAACACATGACTCAACAACAAAAAAACAAACAACCCAATTGAAAAATGGACAGAGGACCTGAAGAGACATTTCTCCAAAGAGGACATACGAATGGCAAATAGACATATGAAAAAATGCTCAACATCACTAATCATCAGAGAAATGCAAATAAAAACCACAATGAGATATCACCTCACCCCAGTCAGAATGGCTATCATCAACAAGATAAATAGCAACAAGTGTTGGAGAGGCTGTGAAGAAAAAAGGAACCCTCATACAGTGTTGGTGGGAATGCAGACTGGTGCAGCCACTATGGAAGGCAGTGTGGAGGTTCCTCAAAAAATTACAAATAGAATTACCATATGACTCAGCAATCGCTCTCCTGGGTATCTACCCAAAAAATCTGAAAGCATTTATACATAAAGACACGTGTGCTCCAATGTTCATTGCAGTACTGTTTACGGTGGCCAATACATGGAAACAACCAAAATGTCCTTCAATAGATGAACGGACAAAGAAGTTGTGGTATGTATACAAAATGAAATACCATTCGGCGTTAAGGAAAGATGATATAGGAACATTTGTGACAACATGGATGGATCTTGAGAGTATAATGCTAAGCAAAATAAGTCAGACACAAAAAGCAGAGAACCCTATGATTTCACTGATATGTGGTATATAAACCAAAAACAAGACAAACAAATGAGAAACAAAAACTCATAGACACAGACAATAGTTTAGTGGTTACCAGAAGGTAAGGTAGACCTGAAATTATGTAATTTCATTAACAATTGTCACCCCAATAAATAAATTTTTAAAATAAATAAATAAATAAATAAATAATGAACTCAGAAACACAATCAAAGAACAACATGAGCATTGCACTAAAGAGATTGATATTTTACAAAAGAACCAAAGGAATTTCTGAGATTAAGAACTCAATAGAAGAAATTAAGAATGAAATAACCAGCTTAGGTAGTAGAGTTGACCAGATGGACGAAACAATCAGTGACATCAAAGATAGAAACCTAAAAATTACACAGTGGAGAAAGAAAGAAACTTGAGATTTAAAAGAAATGAAAGAATTCCACAAGAACTTTCTGATTCTATCAGAAAGAGTAATATAAGAATAATGGGCATACCAGAAGGAGAAGAAAGAGAGAAGGGAACAGAGAATATATTCAAACAAATTGTCTATGAGAACTTCCCAAACTTGTGGACAGAACTGGATACTCGATCCAAGAAGCAAATAGAACACCTAATTACCTCAATCCCAACAGGCCTTCTCCAAGGCACATTGTACTCAAGCTGTCTAAAACCAACGACAAAGAAAGAATCCTCAAGGCAGCCAGGGAAAAGAAGACGATAACCTACAAAGGAAAGCCCATTAGATTATCAACAGAATTTTCAGCAGACACTCTACAAGCCAGGAGGTAGGGGAACCAAATATTCAAACTATTAAAAGAGAGAAATTATGAGCCAAGAATAACATGTCCAGCAAAGATGTCCTTTATATATGAAGGAGGAATAAACGCCTTTCCAGACATACAGAAGGTGAGGGAATTTTCTAATACACAACCTTCACTACAGGAAATACTAAAAAAGGCTTTCAACCACCATCAACAGGGACAATTTGTGGCAACCGAAACATAAAAGGGGGAGATGAAAGGCCTGATCCGGAATATGGGAATGGAGAGTGTAAGCGTGCTGAGGAAAATGGAATACTCTAAATATCAAACTTTCTTTTACATAAACTTAAGGTTAACCACTCAAAAAAAAAGAAAAAATCCAAAACTGAAAGATATACTGTAATGACAGAAGAAACAGAGGGAAACATCATAGAATACCACCACACAGATAACAGACAACAACAAAAAGGCGAAGAAACAAAGCAGACACAGCCATACCAGAAAATTAAAGATAGAATGACAGGAAATCCTCACATATCAATAATCACCCTAAATGTAAATGGACTGAACTCACCAATAAAAAGGTACAGAGTAGCAGATTGGATCAAAAAACTAAACCCAATCATATGCTGTCTCCAAGAGACACATGTCAGCTACAAGGACAAGCATAGAATCAAAGTGAAAGGGTGGTAATTGACACTCCAAGCAAATGGTCCCCAGAGAAAATTAGGTGTAGCCATAATTATATCAGATGAAACAGAATTCAGGCGAAACAGATAAGAAGAGACAAAGATGGACATTTCGTAATGGTAAAGGGGACTATACAACAAGAAGACATAACAGTCATCAATATTTATGCCTCCAATCAAGGAGCACCAAAATATACCAAGCAACTACTAACACAACTAAAGGGAGAAATTGATCAAAACACAATTATACTAGGAGACTTAAACACATCATTGACAGCTATGGATAGATCATCCAAACAGAAAATAAATAACGAAATAGCAGCCCTAAAAGACACATTAGATGAAATGGACATAATTGACATATATAGAGCACTTCATCCTAAACATCAGACTATACATTCTTTTCTAGTGTACATGGAACATTTTCAAGGATAGACCATATATTGGGGCATAAACTCAGCCTTAGCAAACTTAAGAAGACTGAAATCATACCAAACATATTCTGTGATCACAAGGCTTTGAAATTGGACATCAACAGCAAAAAGAAAGCAGGAAAAAACACAAACACATGGAGATTAAAGAACATACTTTTAAAAAACAACTGGATCACAGAAGAAATTAGAGGAGAGATCAAAAGATACATAGAAACAAATCACAATGAAAATACATCCTACCAAAAGTTTTGGGATGCAGCCAAAGCAGTTTTAAGGAGGAAATTTATATATTTACAGTCCTATCTCAAAAAAAAGAAAAATCCCAAATAAATAACCTCATGTTACACCTTAAAGAACTAGAAAAAGAAGAACAAGTGAAGCCCAAGGTCAGCAGAAGAATGGAAGTAACAGAAATCAGAGCAGACTTAATGAAATAGAGAACAAAAAGACAATAGAAAAAATTAATGTGACAAGAGCTGTTTCTTTGACAAGTTTAACAAAATTGACAAACCCTTGGCTTGACTCACTAAGACAAAAAGAGAGAAGACACTAATTAACAAAATCAGAAATGCAAAAGTTATCATGGATACCACAGAAATACAAAGGATCATGCAAGAATACTCTGAAGGACTATATGCCACCAAATTCTAAAACCTAGAAAAAATGGACAAGTTCTTAGAAACATATAGCCTTCCAAGCCTGAACCATGAAGAACTGGAAAATCTAAACAGACCAATCACCAGTAACAATATTGAATCAGTCATCCAAAACCTTCCCAAAATCAAAAGTCCTGGACCAGATGGCTTCACTAGTAAATTCTACTAAACCTTCAAAAAGGATCTAATACCAATCCTGCTCAAACTCTTCCAAAAAATTGAAGAAGAGACAGTACTCCCTAACTCATTTTATGAGGCCAGCATTACGCTTATATCAAAACTTGGTAAGGACAACACAAAAAAAGAAAACTACAGACCAATATCAATGATGAATACAGATGCAAAAATCCTAAACAAAATTCTAGCAAATCGAATACAACAATGCATTAAAAAAGATTATTCATCACGACCAAGAAGGATTCATCCCCGGGGCACAAGGATGGTTCATTATACGCAAATCCATCGATGTGATACATCACATAAACAAAATAAAGGAAAAAATCATATAATTATATCAATTGATGCAGAAAAAGCATCGGACAAGATACAACATCCATTTATGATTAAAACACTTGATAAAATACACATAGAAGGAAAATACCTTAACATAATAAAGGCCATACATGACAAGCCCTCAGCTAATCTCATAATTAATGGTAAAAAACTGAAGCCCTTTGCTCTATGTTGAGGAACACGACAAGGCTGTCCCCTATCACCTCTTCTTTTCAACATAGTCTTGGAAGTCCTTGCCAGAGCAATCAGGCAAGAGAAAGAAATAAAAGGCATCCAAATTGGGAATGAAGAAGTTAAATTATATATTGAAAACCCTAAAGACTCCACCAAAAAGCTATTAGAAAGAGTCAACGAGTACAGTAAAGTTGCTGGCTACAAAATCAACGTACAAAAGTCCATTGCATTCCTATATACTAACAATGAAATCTTAGAAAAAGAAATTAAAAAAAAAAACACAAAACAATTCCTTTTGCAATTGCAGCAAAAAGAATAAAATTCCTAGGAATAAACTTAACCAAGGATGTGAAGGACCCATATGCTGAAAAGTATAAGACATTTTTGAAAGAAATTGAAGAAGACACAAAGAAATGGAAAGTCATTCCGTGCTCATGGATTGGAAGAATCAACATACTTAAAATGGCCATATTACCCAAAGCAATATACAGATTTAATGCAATCCCCATCAAAATCCCAATGACATTTTTTAAAGAAATAGAACAATGAACATTGGAGTACACGTGTCTTTATAGAGAAATGTTTTTAGTTTTTTTTGGGTAGATAATTAGGAGAGATATTACTGGGTCATATGGTAATTCTATTCGTAATTTCTTGAGGAACCTCCACACTGCCTTCCATAAGGGCTGCACCAGTCTGCATTCCCACCAACAGTGTATGAGAGTTCCTTTTTCTCCCCAGCCTCTCCAACACTTGTTACTATTTGTCTTGTTGATGAAAGCCATTCTGACTGGGTGAGGTGATATCTCATTGTGGTTTTCTTTTGCATTTCTCTGATGATTAGTGATGTTGAGCATTTTTTCATATGTCTATTTGCCATTTGTATATCCTCTTTGAAGAAATGTCTCTTCAGGTCCTCAATTTAGTGGTTACCAGAGGGTAAGGGGGTGAGGGGTGGGTGATGAGGGTAAGGGGGATCACATATATGGTGATGGGAGGAGAACTGACTCTGGGTGATGAACACACAATGGGATTTATAGATGATGTAATACAGAATTGCACACCTGAAATCTATGTAAATTTACTAACAATTGTCACCCCAATAAATTTAATAAAAAATAATAATAATAAAAAAAGAAATAGAACAAAAAATGATCAGATTTGTTTGGAACTACAAAACTCCCTGAATAGCCAAAGCAATCTTAAGAGAAAAGAACAATACTGAAGCTATCACACTCCCTGATTTTAGCTTGTACTACAGGACTACAATAATTAAAACAGCATGGTATTGGCATAAAAACAGACATACAGACCAACGAAATAGAATTGAGAAGCCAGAAATAAAACCACACAAATATGGACAGATAATTTTTGACAAAGAAGCTAAAAACATACAATGGAGGAAAGACAGCATCTTCAATAAATGGTGCTGGGAGAATTGGATAGCCACGTGCAAAAGAATGAAACTGGAGTGTTATCTGTCACCATGTACCAAAATTTATTCAAAATGGATTAAAGACTTAAACATGAGACCTGACACAATAAACTGCATAGAAGAAAACATAGGTACTAAACTTATGGACCTTGGGTTCAAAGAGCATTTTAGGAATTTGACTCCAAAGACAATGGAATTAAAAGCTAAAATAAACATGGGACTATATGAAACTTAAAAGCTTCTGCACAGGAAAAGAAACCATCGACAAAATAAAGAGGCAACCAAGTGAATGGGAGAAGATTTTTGCAAACAGTGCCTCCGATAAGGGGCTAATATCCAAAATATACAAGGAACTCATGAAACTCAACAACAAAAAAACAAACTACCCTATTGTAAAATGGACAGAGGACCTGAAGAGACATTTCTCCAAAGAGGACATACTAATGGCAAATAGATATATGAAAAAATGCTCAAAATCACTAATCATCAGAGAAATGCAAATAAAAACCACAATGAGATACCACCTCACCCCAGTCAGAATGGCTATCATCAACAATCCAAACAGCAACAAGTGTTGGAGAGGCTGTGGAGAAAAAGGAACCCTGATACACTGTTGGTTGGAATGCAGACTGGTGCAGCCGTTATGAAAGGCAGTGTGGAGGTTCCTCAAAAAATTACGAATAGAATTACTATATGACCCAGCAATCCCTCTCTTGGGTATCTGCTCAAAAATCTGAAAACTTTTATCCGTAAAGATATACGTGCTCCAATCTTCATTGAAGCTTTATTTACCGTGGCAAAGACTAGGAAACAACCAAAGTGTCCATCCATAGATCATTGGCTAAAGAAGTTGTAGTATATATACACAATGGAATACTATTCTGCCGTAAGAAGAGATTAAATAGCATCATTAGCGACAACATGAATGGATCTTGAGATTATTATGCTGAGCGAACCATATGATTTCATTGATATGTGGTATATAAAACTGAAAACAAAGAACAGGACAAAGAAATGTAAAAACAAAAACTCATAGACACAGACAATAGTTTAGTGGTTACCAGAGGGTAAGGGCAGGGGTGGTAGATGAGGATAAAGCGGATCCAATATATGGTGATGGAAGGAGAATTGACTCTGGGTGGTGAACACACAATGTGATATACAGATGATGTTTTACAGAATTGTGTACCTGAAATCTATGTAACTTTACTAACAATTGTCACCCCAATAAACTTGAAAAATAAATAAATAAATGTGCTGCTGAATTCTACCTACTACTCTCTAATTTAGAAGTTTTGCTTTGCTTTTCATAACTGAGCAAAGCCTAAAGTTTTGTTTTTTATTTTAGGATTTTCATAAACTGGTGCTAATACCATGCACATTCTGGACAATTAAAGACTCTATTTTTTTTAAATTGTCTTCATCTGATGAAATAGGAAGAGGAAATCGTAAGCAGTCTCCTACACACTGAATGTCACAGCCATTCTGGGCAATAATCAAAGGAGAGAAAGAGGAAAAATCACTGAGGTTGACTTTTAGGGACTTTGCTTTCAATTCATAGTGAAAAGAAAAGAACAAAACATGGAACCAGTACTATAATAATAATAGCTTCAATACTGAGTATCATCTAATATGTCAGTCTCCCACAATGAGGAAACACTTCAAAGTTAAAATGCACCTCTTTCATTAAGAAAACATTCTCAGCTGTTGCCCTGGAACTCATTTGCAATGTATTACCTACTTTCAAAATTATTAAATACCCCTCTGAGCCAGGCACTGGGTTGGAAGTTGAGTGTGACAAAACACCATCTCATAGTATTTACTTCTGTTCATTGTGCTTCATCATCTCTAGGGGGAACATTGACACCTCAATGTGTGTCCCCATTTCTTATGTATGCTGTCTAGACTCAGTATGTTCAGTCCACGTTTCTGTGGTCAGCACTTGCCTTGTTCTTGCTCTCAGAAATTATGCCTGGTGTCTTGTCTCAGCTGTTTTGTATGATGCTCTGGAATTATCAGTCAAATCTACTGATAACCAAGCTAAAAAAGGGCACTTGGTCACATGATCTTGATACCCCTCCATTTTCGTCATGTACTAGTACATGATAGTCTCTTTAAATCTTAGTTGTCTCATCTCTCTTTGGATGTTTTTAATATATTTTAAATGTCTTTATGGTACAGTAGTTTTTTTAGAATAGCTTACTGCCAGGGTAAAATGAGTGGCTCCCTTCAGTTGATAGACTACTGCCACATAAGATTCAGGATGAGGATGAAATGCCCATCCAATGATGCAGCCTTTGTAAGACCTTGTTCCATTGCATGCAGAGTGTTGTTTAGGGACTCAGGTGCATAGAGAATGGGGACACATGTTGGTGGGGATTTTGATTGTGGGAATGTTTTTAACAGTGTGTAGTGACATCCGCTTTTGAATTGTTATTTTCAAATTGGATTCATGATTTCACTTGTGATAGATAGTAAAACTGTGAATGTGTTCTCTGATGTTTATTAGCGTGACACTGCTCATCTTCATATTTGTGGGTGTGGCACCATGGGCTTGACACAGGGAAAGGGCCCTTTGAGCACACAGACATCTACAAATGGAAGAAACTGTTTATTTCAATCCATGGATACCTCTGAAGCGTTTTATCTCTAACCTCACAAATCTGGGAAAATGAGGTGACTTGGCATCTGTAATATAAGAGTACCACACCTAACTTTCAGAGCTGCTGAGAGAAGATTGAGTAAGAAAATTGATAGATATTATGTTCTAAACTGTTTGTACATTGTTAAGAAAATATGAGGGACATCTGTTACCTCATTTGCAGAAAATATCCTAAATAGACCAAGGCTTCCAACCCCAAACTGATATGAACACCAAGAAGACTCTCTCTGCTGTATCTGGGCTATAAATCTTTGAACTTAAGGCCTCAAAAATTCCTTCTCTCATATTTTTAATGAAATCAAAATAAATACAATTACTGAACAGAAGCCAAAGATCACAGGAGGCTAAAAGGGAAGTAAGGATATGGTCAATACTGTTTGTTTGTGTTCTGGCACTGTTTTCTTGGTGAATATTTCATTAATGAGGGGGCAGGGATGGCTTTCATTCCCTCTGATGGATGTCTGCTGATGATTAAATCTGAGCTGGGATAGCCATGTGGTCCCTGGGAAACTTGAGATTCTAATGAGGAGATAGTCCAGTAGAATGCAAGAAATTGAAAACACAAGATAATAAAATCCCACCCAAATAAGAGCTTTTTCCAAAAATTAGACATTTGCTCTCAAAATCATGTTCAGGAATATACAAATATGCACATATCCTTCTCTATTCTATTCATGCATCCATTCTCCAAAGACCTTGAAACCCACTTTATTATTATATATTTTTTAAATTTATTGGGATGACAATTGTTAATGAAATTACATAATTTCAGGTGTACAATTCTGTATTACATCATCTATAAATCCCATTGTGTGTTCACAACCCAGAGTCAGTTCTCTTTCCATCACCATGTATTTGATCCCCCTTACCCTCATCTCCCTCCCCCCACCCCCCTTACCCTCTGGTAACCACTAAACTATTGTCAGTGTCTATGACTTTTTGTTTCTCATTTGTTTGTCTTGTTCTTTTGTTGTTTTTGGTTTATATACCACATATCAGTGAAATCATATGGTTCTCTGCTTTTTCTGTCTGAGTTATTTCGCTTAGCATTATACTCTCAAGATCCACCCATGTTGTCACAAATGTTCCTATTTCATCTTTTCTTACAGCCGAATAGTGTTCCATTGTGTATATATACCACAACTTTATCCATTCATCTATCAAAGGACATTTTGGTTGTTTCCATGTCTTGGCCACCGTAAACAGTGCTGCAATGAACATTGGAGCACACGTGTCTTTATGTATAAATGATTTCAAATTCTTTGGGTAGATACCCAGGAGACGAATTGCTGGGTCATATGGTAATTCTATTTGTAATTTTTTGAGGAACCTCCACACTGCCTTCCATAAGGGCTGCACCAGTCTGCATTCCCACCAACAGTGTATGAAGGTTCCTTTTTCTCCACAACCTTTCCAACACTTGTTACTATTTGTCTTGTTGATGATAGTCATTCTGACTGGGGTGAGGTGATATTTCATTGTGGTTTTTATTTGCATTTCTCTGATGATTAGTGATGATGAGTATTTTTTCATATGTCTATTTGCCGTTTGTATGTCCTCTTTGGAGAAATGTCTCTTCAGGTCCTCTGCCCTTTTTTCAGTTGGGTTGTTTGATTTTTTGTTGTTGAGTTTCATGAGTTCCTTGTATATTTTGGATATTAGCCCCTTATCGGAGGAACTGTTTGCAAACATCTTCTCCCATTCAGTCGGTTGCCTCTTTATTTTGTCGATGGTTTCTTTTGCTGTGCAGAAACTTTTAAGTTTCATATAGTCCCATTTGTTTATTTTAGCTTTTACTTCCATTGCCTTTGGAGTCAAATTCATAAAATGCTCTTTGAACCCAAGGTCCATAAGTTTATTACTTATGTTTTT
Source organism: Rhinolophus hipposideros (assembly GCF_964194185.1). Taxonomy (NCBI): domain Eukaryota; kingdom Metazoa; phylum Chordata; class Mammalia; order Chiroptera; family Rhinolophidae; genus Rhinolophus; species Rhinolophus hipposideros. The sequence goes on from NC_138061.1 coordinate 66,214,828, forward strand.
TTCTATGCAGTTTATTGTGTCAGGTCTTGCACTTAAGTCTTTGATCCATTTTGAATTAATTTTGGTACATGGTGACAGATAGCAGTCGAGTTTCATTCTCTTGCACATGGCGATCCAATTCTGCCAGCACCATTTATTGAAGAGGCTGTCTTTCCTCCATTGTATGTTTTTAGCTTCTTTGTCAAAAATTATCTGTCCATATTTGTGTGGTTTTATTTCTGGGTTCTCAATTCTATTCCATTGGTCTATGTGTCTGTTTTTCTGCCAATACCATGCTGTTTTAATTATTGTAGCTCTGTAGTACAAGCTGAAGTCAGGCAGTGTGATACCTCCAGCATTGTTCTTTTTTTCTTAAGATTGCTTTGGCTATTCGGGGTCTTTTGTGGTTCCAAACAAATCTGATGATATTTTGTTCTATTTCTTTAAAAAATGCCATTGGGATTTTGATGGGAAACCCACTTTATTATTATTTTTGGGTTTTTTTTTTCTTTAAATAAGTAAAATAAACATAAGAATGGGTAGCTTACTCTTATGGAAGGCCCATTCTTTAAATAAAGACTGGACTTACAATTAATACTTTAATTTGTGATTAAATCTATTGTTGATTTCTCATAATGGAGCTAAAGGTATTTGGTAATTGCAATATCAATACGATTGCATTTTCCACAGAAAAGTCATGACTGCTAAAACAAAAAGGAGCAATTTTTTTCACAATATCTACATATTTCAAATCATTATATTGATCACCTGTAATGAATACAATGTTACATGTCAATTAAGTCTCAATTTAAAAATTAAAAAAAATAATTTCAAAGCGGAATTTTAAAAAAAAAGGAGCAATATATCTGAGCAACACAGAAAATAAGTAATTATTTGTAGACTACTTTGCAGTAAATCTCATTTTCTTGGAGAAATTGTCTTGTTAGACCACAAGTAATTTCTGCTGTGTAAATTCCTAGTCCCTCTCATTAATCTGTTATGTATTAAGGATAAACAGTCTTGGTTTCTCCTCCTAGGGGGTCTCTGTTAATATTTGCATTCAGTTGTAGCTAGGTATGACGAGTCCTATAGATCACAGAGAAATTCAAAATAACGTAACAAATCAGGTTTGTGGTTCTCTAATGCAAGTGCACTTGTGTTTCACTTTTACCCAGGTGAACTCTCATGGCTTTGAAACATTTCTGAATGCACTTATATACTCATATTCTCTTCAGGCCAGGGGATGGCGTTACTCAGAAAGAAAAATAAAATGGGTTCCGCTAATATTTGTCCTCAACTGAATTGCAAACATCAGACTGCTGCCATCTTGTAAATTGTCATTCTTCACCCCAAACGAAGACACCAGTCAGCAGCTTCATGCTAGAACCCGTGAGCTTTTACCAGTGAGACCAGGGTGGTCTTTCAGTCCCAGAGGAGGCACTGCCGCTGCCATCTGTTTGTCTTCACTTCACTTAGGTTGACCCTTGTAAATATGTGTATGTGGAGGAGTCCTTCAATTGCATCTACTATTTAGCTTGTGAGCTGTAGGAAAGATTGCTGTAACCTCCCATGTCATCCTGTCCAAATAGATGCAATAGAGTTAGAGAGTTTTTTTCCCCCTAATCACATGACTACATTGTTTTCTTCTCTGCCTCACCAAGAGAACAGTTCAGACCAATTGTTGACCTAAAGGGGTAGGGACAACCATGCCTACTGTCCTTAGGCATGTTTGTCCACGTCAGCCACACTGTGACATGCACAGTCATTGAGAGATGAAGAGCTAAGGCCACCAGGAGCCCAAGATTGTCACAGTAGGTTAGGGTGACACTTACAGGACTTAATCTAATTCTGGGCTGATGATATGCTGATGGGTTGTCCTGGGCCTCTCAAGCCTTCTCCATGTGCTCTGCTCACAGAGGGAAATGATGACACAGAAATACCGAGGACACTAGATTCTGAAAGTGCCTCTAAACTTCCCTTTTTTAAATTAGAAGATTTTATAACCAACGGATAGAGAGTTTAAATAATGCATAGTGGGCTTCTGCACAAGGAAGAATGAGTAAATAGAAGATTTTCTGAAGAAGAAATGTTTAACTGGCCATGTGGTAGTACATATATTTTGAATTTGGTTTCCTCAAGCAATACTCAGGCTATCCCTCCTTCTCTTAAAACAGAATTACTCTCTTCGGGTAACAAGGTCGCTATGTCACCAAATGAGAACCATGATTGCTCCTCACATTTTCAGATACCTGTGTAACATTCCTACCTAGGACACAGAGGACAGATGGTTGCCAGTGAGTAATTATAGGAGCAGTTGATCAAAGTAGACAGTTTGGGGCAGGAAGAACCTTTAAAGCAAACATTGCCAACTAGTTTCAGTTGGCCCAATAGAGTGCCCAGGGTTTAAAGAAATATGGTTTTGCAACAGATTACCAATATTAAAAAAACAACAACAACAACAACAAAAAAAACAGAAGCTTCCCATAAAAATTCAAACTTCTGTCATGACTTGGAAGAGCCCCTGGCTTTTTTTTTTCTGGTGTAGCACCAGTCAGAGATGAACTGTCCTCTTTAGCTAACCTGTACCCACTGTCTTCCTAACTGTAGGCACTGGAGTCTTAAATCTCATTCTTATTGGTCTTTCCAACCTGCTTCTGGCATGTACTCTGGCACAGAGGCATGCTCACATCGAACTATTAAATGAATGAAAGAATCCTCTAGGAGATTATCAGAAACTTGCAAAGATATGTTCTCAGACTAAAACCTCCTGTGAGTATGAGAGTCCTCTATGAATTCTAATATCACAAGTGCTTTGCAAAAAAAAAAATGATCTGTTTGCATAAATACTGGCCCCAAGAGATTCTGCACTACCCATAGGAAAGCAACTTTTATGTATTTTGCCATGTATAATGCTCAACTTTTTGCCCAAATTTGTGAAGATAAAAAAGGATATACATTATACATGGGTAGTACTAATTCCGTATCTATATAAATGTTTTTAATTCTTTTATTTATGCTTATGAGTTAAAAGTGTAAACTGTAGAAATCAATAACAACATCCATATGCCAAATAATACCCTAGAATACAATGAACTTGCAACAATGAAGAGTTCTTGGCCTTCTATGATGCATAAAGATTGTAAATTTGTTAATTGTACATAAAATTTCTTGTACCTTATATCTATTCTTGTGTTTTGTAATTATTTGTTACATAAAAATTTTTGTGCCATAATATGTTAAAAAATAAATGCTAAATTTCCTTTATAACACAAAAAACAAGTACCTAAATGTGGACGAATAAAAATTTGAATTAAAAAATTAAAATGAAAGATTTTTTCCCCTGGATGTTTCGGCCAAAAACGTGGGTGCACATTATACACATGAGTGCATTATAAAGGGCAAAATATGGTACCTCACCCCACACAGAACAATGACTATGCATAAAATCTAATGACTCTTATGTGTAAGTATTTGTCAATGATGTTTTCAAAGATTGATAACATTCCTCTATCTTCAACTCTTAGGTTTAACTTTTAAAAGCAACTTGTAGAAATTCATTCAATTCTAATGTTTGGAAAAGTCATAACAAGCTGCGGGTTAGTTTGGAATTATTTAAGCTATTCCCCAGACTCTCCCTAGAGAAAAGACTAAACCTCAATGCCTTAAAGGTGTTTAGAAATTGTAGTAATTTGAAATGTCACTTTGTGCATAATCCATTTTATTTAGGTAATAAAAAAAGCTGTCTGGTTAAACTCTTGAAAATGATACTAGCTCCAAACCTAAATCAGTTTTTCTCAGATAGTAATCTCACATTCTTAACTAAATTAAATGTTTTTAGCTTTAGTTTGTAATTATTAAATGTTTTGCAATAAAATTCTGGAAAAAATTCCTCTTAGCTTATTTTACTTTTTAAAAAAACATTTGTCAGTATGTGAAAGGAAGAAGAAAAAAGGACTCTGCCCCATGATAAATGAGTCTGCCCTGGGGTTCAACATGTCCCCTCCGTCATCTCATTAATCATTAATCATGGAAGCTTCATTGAGTAGAGGGATGTGCAGCAATGAAATTTGATCTCCATTTTACAGATGGGGAGGCCAAGGCAGCAAGAGGGTAAGTGATTTGTGGAGACCACACAGAGGGTGGGGGAGCAGGGACTGGACCTGGCCACTGTCCTGAGCTTCCCTGACGGTGTCCATGAGACCCCTCGTGAAGAAATGGGGGGCTGCCAGAGGACCCAAGCGGAGGGCCCTTGACTCATGGTGGCACTGCAGCAGGAACCCCACAGGGCTGCCTTCAAGACATTTCTTCCAGGGCCGGCCTGGTGGCTCAGGCAGTTAGAGCTCCATGCTCTTAACTCCGAAGGCTGCCGGTTCGATTCCCACATGGGCCAGTGGGCTCTCAACAAAAAAAAAAAAAAAAAAAAAAAAAAAAAAAAAGACATTTCTTCCAATTCATGGGCTGTGACTTTGCCAAGGTACTTACATGTCTGAGTCCCTTTTTTCTCACCTTTAAAATAGTTATAACAATATTCACACTTATATTTGCAGTGAGGTTCACTTAGAACCTCACTGTATCAGTAGCACACTATGTTATAGACATTCAGCAACGTTATCTCCCTTTGACCCTGCCATTCGCCCACAGGCAGAAAACTATTATTTCCTCCCATTCCTGGACTAAGAAATCCTATGTCTACCATGCCCCCCATTATTGAGGACTGGGGAGTGTGGGTAGGGCCAGGCCAGTTTCTGGACAATCCTATATAAGCCTGTGGGGTTTCAGCCATATCTTATTATCTATGCCTTTAGCACTCCTTTTATGATGCTGAGAAATTGCTATGATTAGAAATATTATCCTCCCCAGCCCCCCAACACAAATATTTGTTTACATGCTCTGGGCCTCCTCATATTTACAAGTGTTTACTCCCTTTCTAAAGAAACCTCCTTATATAGTAAATAAATAGTGTAAGCATGCCACTGCTACTCATTTATGTAGCATTACCTTGCAAGGAACATCACATTTCACCATTGGTTCCAAACTAAACATAAATTTCCTTTCAAGATTATCTGTAATAATTGTGAATCAATGATGTTTGGCATTGATATTAAAAAAGGAGTTACCGAAATAGTAAATATTGAATAGGAGGTGGAATATATTCCAAATCCCACATGGCTACTAAGATCAGAAAACTTGTATGGCCTGTGTCAGGAGACCAGGTATCCATATTTGCTAGCCAGGCACATGGAAGTCATGCTATAGCCCTCTTCCCTCTCCCAACAGGCACCATATTCTGCACACATTATGTCCTTCAGCCCCTCATGAGGAGGTCTACTTTCCTTCACCCCCCTGGGTCTGGCTGTATTCCAACCCTCAGCATCCATCTCATGCTAGAATTGTGGTAACAATCTTCTAGCTCATGCCCCTGTTTCCATTTTTTATCCACTTTCTGTCTATCCTTCACACAGAGCCAGAGTATCTTCTAAAATGCAAAATTTACCCTGTCCTTGCTCTGCTCAAAATCCTCCGTGCCTACATAAAGGACATACAGTGCTGTCCCAGCAGGCCCTCCTTTCCTGCACCTCTCCCTCTTGCTGTGGCCACATCTGTCCTTCACACTACACTCACTGCCTCATCTTCCCCTTAGCCAATCCAGTGGGTTCTTCTTCAGTGCCCCATCACCCTGCTCTATTTGCCTCCCACATGTCCCTAGTGGGCTTTCAGAAGGCCACCTCACTCAGCCCGTTTCAAACACACTCTGAAGCTTTCTATCTGTCTCTGAGCCTCTCCTTTGCCTGTGCCCATAGGACCCTCCTCAACCACTATTCTTTTAACTGCTTGTCTCCGCCACATGCCTTCTGGTTTCCAGTGCTGCGAAGCCTCTTAGTGTAGATTAGTTGTTCTTTATCCTCCATGGGACGCGGTACACAATGTCAACTGAAGATTTATTATGTATAGAAAGTTTTCAGTACAATGACTTTGAAATAGTGTCCTCACACCCTCTCAATACTTTTGGAACTCCTGTAAGATGTATATTGGATCTTCCTACTCACTATATGTCTTAAACTGTGGTTCATAGTTTTTGTCTCCAGATAGTTCCCTCAGTTCAATCGCCCATGCATGCATTACTTCTCCAGTTAAGTCCAATCTGCTGGCACATTACCTTTTGTTTATCTCAATTACTAGAATTTTATTTCTGGAAGTTCCTTTACTTAGCTTTATCTTGCTTGTTTTGTTTTTCGACCCAGGATCTATTATTTCATTTGAGATTCTAGGCATTCTTCATCTCTCTAAAACATTAAAACAAACTTATTTTTAGTCTCTTTCAAACAGCTTGATTATCTCAAATTCTTATTTGCTATTTTCATGTTTGTTATATATTCTACTTCTTTCTCACAATTGATAGCCTGCTTGTGTAGTTCATAATTCTTGTTTCCAAGTTAATCTTTCAAGAGATTTATTTCCCTACGGGCACTGAGGACTGTGGAAAGTTTTTCTAGAGTGGCTTTACCTTGGCTTCCACAGAACACCTGACCAGGTCGTTTCACTCCCGTTTCTTTGGGATTCTCATACCTTGTGGGACTATACCTTTGCACTCCGTACCACTCCTGTGCATGGCATGGGCTTCATGTTTAAATACCTCACAAGTTACTTTTCATTTTCTTTCTACTCAGAGCCCAGGTGAAGAGTAGGCTTCCTTATTGCTTCTATGTTTGGAGTCTCCCTTTAAAGAAGGACAGCAGTTTTAGGTTCCTAGCTCTCTTTATGGCATCTGGGATACAACCTCCAACTTTCCACAGGTCCTCCAGCTCATCTCCCATCCTGGTATGACAATCAGTCCTTATCCCCAACCTCTATGACTTATCTCCAGATTTTACTCCTCTATCAGCCAAAGCATCTGATCACAAGTTTCTTTTCAAGCCTTCAGTTTCCTTTTTATTTCAGGCATGTAGGAATTTTTCTGTCTTTCTACTAAGCTCAGCTATGTGTCTAAAAAGATGTTATTTTGGTTACACTTATCCAGTATTGTTTTCTGTTTTATAATTGGAAAGGAAGTTCACATTAGCTCTGTCCTCCTGTTTTATGAACTAGAATCTTCCCTCTGGGCTCTGCAGAACTTGAATTAGGAGAAGTGGTTTATTCGGCATTCAGCAAGTACCTGCAACACAGAAAATCCTTAGACTTTTGACTATTGAATAAAAACCTAAGATGAATCTCACCTTTTGCCATTAGCAACCAGATCTTAGAAGAGCCACAGAATCCTTCTTGGCCTCAGTTTCTTCATTGTGAAACCAAATGAAAATAATCCCTTCCTTCTTGCCTCACACAGAGTAGGTTGTGAAAGTAATGCAATAATATTGTGAAAGAAGTTTAGAAAGTTATAAAATCACCAGTTAAGTGAAAAGTACTAAGGAAAAATAACACTCTAAGTGATCATCTATTCACTTCTTTCTCATCAGGACACAGAACAAATGAGAACTGAGTTCCTCTGGCCTCTGCCAGTTGAAGTCAAACTCCTGAAACCAAGGATCATTATGACTTTGATTAAATTTAGTTTTAAATCCTGGCTCTAAAAATTACTTCTCTCTCTGTCTCTTTCTCTCTCTCCCCCTATCCATACACAGGCATATACACACACACACACACACACACACACACACACACACACACACACACACACACGAGGTAGAACAATAAAGTTTGCAAACTTGTTGCAGTGATGTTGCTAGCCTTTTTTGATATCAGAGGGATTGTTCATTACGAATTTGTACTAACTGGACATACAGTTAACCAAGTTTACTACTTGGAAGTGCTGAAGAGACTGCGTGAAAAAGTTAGATGACCTGAACTTTTCATCAACAATTCATGGCTCTTGCTTCACGACAATGCACCAGCTCATAGGGCACTGTCTGTGAGGGAGTTTTTAGTCGGTAAACAAATAACTGTACTAGAACACCCTCCCTACTCACCTGATCTGGCCCCCAATGACTTCTTTTTTTACTTGAAGATAAAGGAAATATTGAAAGGAAGACATTTTGATGACATTCAGGACATCAAGGGTAATACGACGACAGCTCTGATGGCCATTCCAGAAAAAGAGTTCCAAAATTGCTTTGAAGGGTGGACTAGGTGCTGACATTAGTGCATAACTTCCCACGGGGAGTACTTTGAAGGTGACTGTCATATGGTAATTCTACTCGTAATTTTTTGAGGAACCTCCACATTGCCTTCCATAAGGGCTGCACCAGTCTGCATTCCCACCAACAGTGTATGAGGGTTCCTTTTTCTCCACAGCCTCTCCAACACTTGTTACTATTTGTCTTGTTGATGATAGCCATTCTGACTGGGGTGAGGTGATATTTCATTGTGGTTTTCATTTGCATTTCTCTGATGATAGCAATGTTGAGCATTTTTTCATGTCTATTTGCCATTTGTATGTCCTCTTTGGAGAAATGTCTCTTCAGGTCCTCTGTCCATTTTTCAATTGGGTTGTTTGTTTTTTTGTTGTTGAGTTTCATGAGTTTTAAAAGAAAATCTTGGGAATGATATTTGAAAATCCCAGACATATTTTTGAGAATCTAGAGGAACATTTGCATTGGTGGGCTATCTGCATGCCAGGGAAAGACCTGAAAATGACCTAATTTCTCACCATTTGCTGACCTTGAGGTCCTGTGCAAGCTGGAAGTGAAGGCTAAGGCAGAGTCATAAACTGCTGGAGCACTGAGGTATGCCCCAGCATACAAACAGAGTCCTTTGGCAAAGGGTGGAAGAATTATACGATTCCAGGCACTAAAGGAAATCTATTTCCAGTCATTAACTGATCAGTGATTTAACTGAGTTGAGATTTCAGTCTCCACATGTGACAAAGAATATAAACTATATAGAAAAATTACTAAACAAAAAAATAGCATCATCAATGGCAAAGGCAACAATAATCCCTGGTAATAAAAGCTAATCACCATTGCAGTGACATTTGTCATCCATATATTGGTAAAAACACAGGCACAAATTCTAGTGAGAGGGACCTGCCAGGACCACAGCAGCATTTGCACCGTTTTTATCAATTTATCAGAAATACAGAATATAAGATGGTTCTTGTTAGGAGAAATTCAAAATATATGCCTCCAGCTTTCATTTTCCAAAACTACTTCCCAAATTGGTCAAAATGAACTTGAGATCCTTAGGACAAAATGATGCCGGAGATAATGGGCAAAGCAGGTGGTCCCTGCAGAGAGAAGTTTCCACTAGTCTTCAAGAATGGTTTTGGAGAAAACCCTCATGGGAAGCCCCTGGATCAGACAATGGATATCCTGGTTAAAGTAACTTTGACACTCAAAGCCATAAAATAATTTGTTCACAGATTTCCCCAAATGCTCTTTGAACAAAGGGGAATTTACAAGAAAATAGTGTCAATTCATCTGAATTCCATGATTGTACCAATTTAACCGACTAGAATATGTTTTATTTTTCTTTATGGGAAAAGATAAGAGTCTAATAGGAACAAAGAATAAATTAAAACCAAAATAAATATTCTTAATCACTCATACACATTCACCATAAGTTGTTTTCAAATTAATTCAGATAACTGAATCCTAAGGAGTGCATTTGGGTACACACACACACACACACACACACACACACACACACAATATTGATTCATCAAACCTGTAACTGCTATCATGATATGTTCTCCTAGGTGAAATCGCATACCAATTTATATAAGAATGCAGACCAGCGAGCATCATTAGATGACAAAACTTTCGGAAAAATTCATGGGCTATCTATGTCAAATTAAGGACATTCTACTCATCATCATAGTTTTGTTTCTTTTCCAAGTTGAGAAAATACCAGTGGTGTTTGGTTTCAGTCTATCATGTTTCTGTATTCTAGGAGATCGTACATACAGATCAGGCATCATGAGACACCATACTCTTTCCAATGGGCAATTAACTTTTAAAAAGGAAAGTCCAAGAAGGAGGATCCAAGCCTCCTTTTTTTTTTTTTTTTGAATCAATAAAAACATGACTATGGTTAGATGTCTGTCAAATTTTTAGAATTCTCATTCTCATTATTATTTCAATATATTGTGTGTGTATATGTGTGCAGATAATTGTGTTTAACTATTTTCCCTTTGAGTATTCTAGTACTCATATATTACACTTTTTCAAATTTTCCTATAGTTCTTAGATATCCTGTTCTGTTTTTGCCATTCTTTTATCTCTGTGTTTCAGTGTGTGAAGTTCCAATCTACCTATCTTCAAGGTCACTGTTCAGTCTCTAATTAGCCCATCAAAGTTCTTCGTTTCCATTATGATATCTTAGGTAGCCTGAATTTTATTTTTATTATTTCTCAGAGTTTTCATCTCTCTGTTTACATTATGCATCTATTCTTGCTATCTACCTTCTCCATTAGAGCTCTTAAAATAGCAATCATAGTTATTTTAAATTATTTGTCTGATAATATATCTGTGTTATATCTGAATCTGGTTCTGATTATTACTTTATCTCTTAAGACTGTGTTTTTTCTTGCCTTTCAGAATGCCTTGTATTTTGTTGTTTTGTTGTTGTTGAAAGCTGTTCATATCATACTGAGTAACAGGAACTGATAAATTGGCCTTTAGTGTGAGATTTTATATTAAAATGGCTAGGAATAGGGTTGTACTTAATGTTTGCTGTAGGTGTAGGTGCCAGAGACTTCTAATTCCTCTAATATCCTTGTTTTGTCTTTCCTGTTGACTTTGGGCTTGTCTAAAAATTCCTCCTCAGAAGACAGTCTATGCCTCTAGCTCTTTCAGCTGTTGTACTGGATCCCTGTCAGTGTGGTGGTAAGGTGTGTTGGGCCAGGTGGGGGGCACTCTCTATAATTTTATAATTAAATCTCAGTCTTTTGGTCAACCTGTGTCCCTGACCTATAAACTTCACAAATGTTTCTTAGCTCCCCTTCCTTTTGCCTCTTTTGTAAGATGCAAACTCTAAATGATGATAGTCTAAATTGACAAATGACGATAGCATCATGAACCAAAAATTATGTTGTGTGCTGGAAGTGAGGGAGATACAGGGACAGAGAGACTCAGACACTGAGGAGCATAACTGGGAAACAAAAGCTACAGCCCGTTATGTGAAAGAAGGAGGCATCATTTTAATTTTGTTCCTTTCTGGTGTGGCCAAGTCCGTCTCACCATAAAATGTTAAGGAGGTTGTCCCGGAGAGTAGCCCATGCTGAGACCAATCTGTAGCAGACGTAACATTGAGAACTACCCTTCTCACCTGTCTGTACCTTCTCCCTCATCCGTTCTCTTGATTCCTGAGTTAACAGAGTTTAATGTCAGCCTGCTCTTCCCTGGAGCTACTTTGGCTCTACGCATGTATGTTTTTATTGTAGCTTTGGCATTTGCGGCTCTGCTGACCACACATTTGCCCTCATACTTCAACTCAGCCATTCATATTATTTCCCCTGAGTTCACCACACACAGGTTTGGAGCTCGACTCAGAGTTAGGCCTTGGTGTCCTGCTTCCTGACACTACTCCCAGCCCAGACTCCTGATGGAAGGACACAAAAACATGTTTTAGTTAGAATCTTGAGGATAAAAAGAAGGTGCTAAATGCTATTTGAGATTAAAATTTTATCTATATCCTTAAGCATCATTAGAAACACATAATTTAAAGAGAACATTGTTCTCCAAAGATCCCCACAATGCTTGAGTTAAGACATGTGATAATTCTACACAAAAGAGGAACCATGGCAATAGCTTAGCGAGGTCTTGGCATATCCCAATAGACACAGCCTCATGAAAGGAGAAAGAAAATTTAGACCAGTGGTTACCCACACTGATTCTGGGGCAGCCCATCCAGGTTTAAATCTTGGCTCTGCTGCTTACCTGCTGTGTGACCTCACCAGCAAGTTACTTGCCCTTGTATCCCTTGGTCCCCTTATCTAGCAGATGGTGATTATAACAACTCATTGAGTTACTGTGAGAGTTACAAAAGCCAATGTTTAGTGTACATAGAACCCTCAGAACAGTGCTTGGCACAAAGTAAGTGCTACATATTATAATTCCTTATTTTCTTATTCCCACCTGTCTATGTTTCAGGAGGAAGAGAGTGGTTGGTTCTGTAGGGTTTTGCTTATCTGTCAGAACCCATCTACTGTTTTCTCAAATGTGATTATACTTATATCTACTGTAGGGTCTGGGCAAGAAAGGCCTTTGGAAAGGAGCTTTGTCCTGCCTTTCCTGCTCCCTGTGCTACCCCTTCTGAATGCTTAATGGACAGAAGTGGCAGTGGCTCACAGCAAACCCCTAAGAGGGTTATGTCCAGTCATCTTATAGCTTCTCCACAGGGCTGACTGTGGGGGTACCAGATATTGGGTTCTTACAGAGAGAAACCTGAGATGCCTCAGATCATGCCCAACAGCTGACTTTGGACCAGATGTGAAGGAAACCAGATCCCCCACTACTCTTGCTATACATTTCACATGATCAGAAAACAGTTAACAATTTTAAACACCCAAAAAATCTGATAATCTTTGGCAATAGGCTAGGAAGAAAAAAGACTGAGACCTATCCAGAGACATTTGGCTTGAAAAAATAGCTCAGTGTGTTTTTCAAAACATCTCATTCTTGACAAAGATCAGGATTTTGCCAACCAATTCTCCCCCTGTAAAACCCTTAGGTCCACTCTATGTGGTTCTTATTCCTTTTTCCTGGGCTCTATCCAAGATTGTGCAAGGAACATGGGATTATTTTATGTCCATGAACTCTTGACTCCATCTTGCCCCATGCCCTTCACAAATCTCCCAAGTGGGCTACACAGAATGGCCCAGCGCCTCTCACTCACCCCAAGTGGATGTTTGCGTAAGTTCAGTCCTACTCCCGACAAGTGCAGTTTCACAATCCATAGTGTCATGACCTTCTATGAGCATCCCCCATACTCTCTCCCTAAGTGTCCCTTGATACACTCAGGGTGCTCAGCAAATATGAAACCACAAAGAGAATTGGAATTCACGGACATGGTCAGCTCAAAGGGGATTTCCTCAAAGTGCATTCTTTTCTGAGAACCTCATTGATTTTTCTCCTGAGGCTGGTTGTGGAAAAAAACTCTAAATTCACCCCATTTTTGTAGATCAAGTACCTCATTTAGGGGAAATTAGATTTATTAGAGTAGCGATAGGCAGATCAGATGTCCTGCAATTGAAATCCCTTTGGGAAACCTCTGCAGTTGAAGGAAAAGTACGTATTTCAGAGGGAAAAATGACATTCAAGTCACCTGGCTTACAGTGGCAGAGACCATAGGACAGTAGAACGGATAACTCTGTGCTAGGTGACTCCAAGACCTGCAACCAGGATGCTTAGATTTAATTTCAATTGTAATTAAACTAATGCATACACATGATTAAAAAATCAAATGCTCACCACACGCACATGCACACACACACGCGCACAATGGCTTAAAATGAAAAATATATATATTTTGTTGATCCCATTCCCTAAGGACAATCTTAGGTTCTCCTGGTTGTCATAAAATGAGTTTGGAAATGTTTCTTCTTCTATTTTCTGGAAGAGATTGTGTAGAATTGGTGTTATTTTTTTCTTTAAACTTTTTTTGCCATTTTAGAGTGAAACCATCTGGGCCTGAACAATTCTTTTTCAAAATGGTTTTAATTACAAAATCAATTTGTTTTGTAGAGTTTACTTAGTTAATTTTGAGTGAATTTTGGTAATTTATAGTTTTCAAGGAATTGGTCAATTTCTTTGAAGTTGTCATATTTATGAGCATGAAATTGTTTATATTATTCCCTTATTATTCCTTTAATGTCTTCAGCATCTGTAAAGAAACCCCTTCTTTCATTTCTGACATTGATAACTGTGTCTTCTCTCCTTTTATCTTTGTCAGTCTTTCTAGAGGATTATTTTTTAATTTTATTTTTATATTACTTTCAGGTATACAAAAACAATGTAATGATTAGTACACTTGAAGTTGAAGTACAATGTCAACTAATATATATATTCATGAGGTTTATCTTTTTAAAAAACAACTTTTGATTTTATTGATTTTTCTCTATTACTTTTCTGTTTTAAATTTAAATAATTTCTGCTCTTACCTTTATTATTTTCTTTCTCTTCATGCTTTGGAATCATGTTTTCTCCTTTCCTAGAGAATTACAATTGAAACTTAAATTATTTATTTGAAAATTTTGTTCTTTTTCAAACTCACTTAATTTTGTAAATTCCCCTGACAGCACACCTTTACCTACATTTTACAAATTTTATGTGCTGTATTTTCAATATTTGTCAGTTCAAAATATTTTCTACTTTCCCCTGAAATGTGTATTTTGCTGTGTTTGCATGGACAATTCTATAAATGTCAATTAAATCCATTTGACTGATGATGTTATTCAGTTCTATTTTCCTGCTTTCTTCCTGTTAGTTCCAGCCATTACTGATAGAGTTGAAGTCTCCAACTAAGATTGTGCATTTGTTTATTAATACCTACAGCTCTGCCAGATTTTATTTTATGCATTTTGAAGATCTGTTTTAGATTTTATACCCTCATGATTACTATGCCTTTCTGGAGAATCGACTCTTTTATCATTATGTAATGTTCCTCTTTGTCCCTAGCAATTTTCTCTACTTTTAACTCTACTGTGATATTAATATAGCCATTCCAGTGTTAGTGTAGTGTTTGCATGGCATATATTTTTCCATCCTTTTACTTTTAACCTATCTGTGTCATTATCATTGCAGAAAATATATAGTGGGTCATTAGTCCATTTTGACAATATCTGTTTCTTTTTTTTTTTAATTAATTTTATTGGGGTGACAATTGTTAGTAAATTTACATAGATTTCAGGTGTACAATTCTGTATTACATCGTCTATAAATCCCATTGTGTGTTCACCACCCAGAGTCAGTTCTCCTTCCATCACCATATATTTGATCCCCTTTACCCTCATCACCCACCCCCCCACCCCCTTACCCTCTGGTAACCACTAAATTATTGTCTGTGTCTATGAGTTTTTGTTTCTCATTTGTTTGTCTTGTTCTTTTTGGTTTATATACCACATATCAGTGAAATCATAGGGTTCTCTGCTTTTTCTGTCTGACTTATTTCATTTAGCATTATTCTCTCGAGATACATCCATGTTGTCACAAATGCTCTTATATCATCTTTCCTTAACGCCGAATAGTATTCCATTGTGTATATGTACCACAACTTCTTTATCCATTCATCTATCGAAGGACATTTTGGTTGTTTCCATGTCTTGGCCACCGTAAACAAAGCTGCAATGAACATTGGCGTACACGTGTCTCTATAGAGAAATGCTTTTATATTTTTGGAGTAGATACCCAGGAGAGCAATTGCTGGGTCATATGGTAATTCTATTCGTAATTTCTTGAGGAACCTCCACACTGCCTTCCATAGCGGCTGCACCAGTCTGCATTCCCACCAAGAGTGTATGAGGGTTCCTTTTTCTCCACAGCCTCTCCAACACTTGTTACTATTTGTTTTGTTGATGAAAGCCATTCTGACTGGGGTGAGGTGATATCTCATTGTGGTTTTCATTTGCATTTCTCTGATGATTAGCGATGTTGAGCATTTTTTCATATGTCTATTTGCCATTTGTATATCCTCTTTGGAGAAATGTCTCTTCAGGTCCTCTGTCCATTTTTCAATTGGGTTGTTTGTTTTTTTGTTGTTGAGTTTCATGAGTTCCTTGTATATTTTGGATATTAGCCCCTTATCAGAGGAACTGTTTGCGAAAATCTTCTCCCATTCAGTTGGTTGCCTCATTATTTTGTCAATAGTTTCTTTTGCTGTGCAGAAGCTTTTCAGTTTCATATGATCCCATTTGTTTATTTTAGTTTTTACTTCCATTGCCTTTGGAGTCAAATTCATAAAATGCTCTTTGAACCCAAGGTCCATAAGTTTAGTACCTATGTTTTCTTCAATGCAGTTTATTGTGTCAGGTCTTATGCTTAAGTCTTTGATCCATTTTGAATTAATTTTGGTACATGGTGACAGATAGCAGTCCAGTTTCATTCTTTTGCATGTAGCTATTCAATTCTGCCAGCACCATTTATTGAAGAGGCTGTCTTTCGTCCATTGTATGTTTTTAATTTCTTTGTCAAAAATTATCTGTCCATATTTGTGTGGTTTTATTTCTGGGTTCTCAATTCTATTCCATTGGTCTATGTGTCTGTTTTTCCGTCAATACCAAGCTGTTTTGATTATTGTAGCCCTGTAGTACAAGGAAAAATCACGGAGTGTGATACCTCCAGTATTGTTCTTTTTTTTTAATATTGCTTTGGCTATTCGGGGTCTTTTGTGGTTCCAAACAAATCTGATGATTTTTTGTTCTATTTCTTTAAAAAATGCCATTGGGATTTTAATGGGTATTGCATTAAATCTGTATATGGCTTTGGGTAATATGGCCATTTTAACTATGTTGATTCTTCCAATCCATGAGCACGGAATGTCTTTCCATTTCTTTGTGTCTTCTTCAATTTCTTTCAAAAATGTCTTATAGTTTTCAGCATATAAATCCTTCACATCCTTGGTTAAGTTTATTCCTAGGTATTTTATTCTTTTTGCTGCAATTGCAAAAGGAATTGTTTTTTCTATCTCTTTTTCTGAGATTTCATTGTTGGTATATAGGAAAGCAATGGACTTTTGTATATTGAATTTGTAGCCAGCAACTTTACTATATTCATTGATTGTTTCTAATAACTTTTTGGTGGAGTCTTTAGGGTTTTCTATATATAGCATCATGTCATCTGCAAAGAGTGACAATTTAACTTCTTCATTCCCAATTTGGATGCCTTTTATTTTTTTCTCTTGCCTGATAGCTCTGGCGAGGACTTCCAACACTATGTTGAAAAGCAGAGGTGATAGGGGACAACCTTGTCGTGTTCCTGAACGTAGAGCAAAGGGCTTCAGCTTTTCACCATTAATTATGAGATTAGCTGAGGGCTTGTCGTATATGGCCTTTATTATGTTGAGGTATTTTCCTTCTATACCAACTTTAGTAAGTGTTTTAATCATAAATGGATGTTGTATCTTATCAAATGCTTTTTCTGCATCAATTGATAGAATCATATGATTTTTGTCCTTTATTTTGTTTATGTGATATATCACATTGATGGATTTGCGAATGTTGAACCATCCTTGTGCCCCGGGGATGAACCCCACTTGGTCGTGATGAATAATCTTTTTAATGCATTGTTGTATTCGATTTGCTAGAATTTTGTTTAGGATTTTAGCATCTGTATTCATCAGAGATATAGGTCTGTAGTTTTCTTTTTTTGTGTTGTCCTTACCAGGTTTTGGTATCAGGGTAATGTTGGCCTCATAAAATGAGTTAGGGAGTACTGACTCTTCTTCAATTTTTTGGAAGAGTTTGAGCAGGATTGGTATTAGATCCTCTTTGAAGGTTTGGTAGAATTCACTGGTGAAGCCATCTGGTCCAGGACTTTTGATTTTGGGAAGGTTTTTGATGACTGATTCAATTTCGTTACTGATGATCGGCCTGTTAAGATTTTCCAGTTCTTCATGATTCAGCCTTGGAAGGCTATATGTTTCTAAGAACTTGTCTATCTGTTTCTTAATTGATGTGTTGAGACCATTTACATTTAAATGTTTAGATTTAGGTTTATCTTTTTATATTTGATTTCTGTTTATTACCTGTTTTTCATTTCTTTGTTTTCTTTTTTTTGCCTTCTTTTGGGATATTTGAACATTTTTTTAGTATTCTATTTTCATTTATCTATTGTGTTTTAACTATATCTCTCTATATAATTTTGTTTTGTTTCATTTGACTATTGTTTGTTTTAGTGTGTTCTGGGGATTATAATAAACATATTGAGCACTTAAAGATCTAGATTCAATGTTTTACGACTTCAAGTGGGATATATAGACCTTACCAATATAAGGCCCCTTGTCCTTCCACCTTTTATGTGACAGTTATCTGAAGTGTCACATCTTTGTACATTGAAAACATCAGCAATGTTATTATTTGCTTTCAACCATTCAACATATTTTAAAGAACTGAAGAGGAGAATAGTGTTTTATTGTATGTATCCAACTGTTTACTTTTTCTGTTGCTTTTCCTTTATGACTGATGTTCCAAGTTTCCCCCTGATATAATTTCCTTTCTGGGGAAAAAAAACAAAACAAAACAGAAAAACCTGTACCAATTCTTTTCGAGCAAGTCTCCTGGCAACAAATGCTCTTAATTTCCCTTCACCTGTGAATGTCTTTATTTCACCTTTATTCCTGAAACATGTTTTGGCAGAATATAGAATTTTGGATTGCTTGTTTTAGCACTTTAAAAATGCTTTGCCTCTTCCTTATAGTCTTCATGTTTTGTGATTAAAAATCCACCTTCATTAAAATCATTCCCTAAAAGTTTTTTTTTTATTCTTTTTTTTTCTCTTGTTACTTTCTAGATTTTTTTCTGTTTTCAGTTTTCAGTAGTTTTATTATGTTGTGTTTAGCACACATTTCTTTGTGTTTATCCTAATTGTGGTTCACTGAGCTTCTTAGAATTTATATTTTTTCCCAAATTTTGTGATTATTTAGCCAGTATTGCTTCAAATATGTCTACTCACCACACTCTTTTTCTCTCCTTCTGGGACTCTGATGAAAACAAATGTTAGAATATGCGTTATTGTTCCACAGATTCCTGATACTCTTGTTTATTTTTTTCAATACCTTTCCATCTGCTATTTGAATTGGATAATTTCTATTGATCTGTATTCTGGTATTCTGGTTTACTGACTTTCCTCTGTCAAGTTCATTCTGTTTTGAACCCATCCAACAACTTTATTTTATTTGTTTTTAGTTCCAGAATTGCCATTTAATGAAATATATTTTCCATCTTTGTATAGAAATATGTATTGTTTATGTGTTTTATTTCTTTGCTGATATTATTTCCTTTCTGTTTTTTCTCAGCAGTCTTTGTAATTACTTTTTAGACCATATTAAAGCCTTTGTCAGATAATTATAGTATCTTAGTATCTGCTGAAAGTTTTTTCCTTCTGAATTGAGATTTCCTAGTTCCTCATATATCAAGTAATTTGGGGTTTTTAATCCTGAACATTGTGCATATTATGTCATGAAATTCTCGGTGTTGTTTGAATCCTATGGAGATTTTTATTTCTTTTTATTTGTTTTATGAAGGTCTGGCAATTAAGTTCACAAACTTGTTGCAACGATGTTGCTAACCCTTTTTGATATCTGAGGGATTATTCATTATGAATTTGTACCAACTGGACAAACAGTTAAGCAAGTTTACTATTTGGAAGTGCTGAAAAGGCTGCACAAAAAAGTTAGACGACCTGAACTTTTCAGCAACAATTCATGGCTCTTGCATCACGACAATGCACCAGCTCACACAGCACTGTCTGCGAGGGAGTTTTTAGCCAGTAAACAAATAACTGTATTGGAACACCCTCCCTACTCACCTGACCTGGCCCCCAATGACTTCTTTCTTTACCTGAGATAAAGGGAATGTTGAAGGGAAGACATTTGGATGACATTCAGGACATCAAGGATAATACAACGAGAGCTCTAATGGCCATTCCAGAAAAAGAGTTCCAAAATTCCTTTGAAGGGTGGACTAGGCGCTGGTGTCGGTGCATAGCTTCCCAAGGGGAGGACTTCGAAGGTGACCAGAGTGATATTCGGCAATGAGGTGTGTAGCGCTTCTTCTAGGATGAGTTCGCCAACTTCATTATCAAACCTCGAAGCAAGCAATAAATTTGGTTAAGTTCAGGATGTAAGTTCTATCTCGCTTTCTGTAGGTTGTAGTTTCAATGTCAATTCAATTTCCAAAGTCTTTAGTTATACTATTGGATTTGTCACATGGTGTCATATTCAGTGGCTAGTCTAGGAACTGCAAGGTATCTATCTTGTAATTGTAGCTGAGATCTCAAAGTTTTCTGTATGCTGTTTAGGGCCAGATCCATGAATGTTCTGCCTAAGAGTGAGAATAGGAATTCATGGGGTTTCATTCTTCCATTTCACAATCTTCCTGGTATCTTTAATTTCCTGGGGCTCCCCTCAGCAGTCCTCTAGCCAAAACACTGGGCTTTATTTACCCTGCTCAGCTGCATAATTCTTGCACCTGCTCCCACATTCAGGGACAAGTTGTAGGACAACTGAGGAAGAAAAAAGAACAACAACATGGGTTCATCCTCCCATTTTCTGAAAAGTTTAATCTCTGCACTTTTAGGAGCCCATGAGCTGCTGTGGTCTGGGATGTAAGAGAATAGAGGGGAAAGAAAGACAGAGGAAAACAAAACAGATCCCTCCACCCTCTCTGGGCATTAGAACCTCCTCTTCTATTCCTCATAAAAGAAATGGGGGGCTCCCTCAGAGTTCCCTTTGTACTGAAGTCCCCTTCTTGGGTTTAGTCTGTGTTGGGTCCAGACTTTTGAACACTTCAAAGAAAATCATTTTACACCCATGGCCAGTTAATTGGCACTTCCAGTTCCAGTCTTCTCTAATCTGCTTGCTACTATTTACACTCAGAGTCATCATATAGTGGTTCCATGCCTTTTTTATTTGCATTTGTTTCAATTACAGTTGACATTCAATATTATATTAGTTTCAAATGTACCACATAGTGGTTAGACATTTGTATAAACACACTTACAAAGTGATCCACCTGATAACTCTAGTACCCACCTGGCACCATACATAGTTTTTACAATATTATTGACTACATTCCCTATGCTGTACTTTACATCTCTGTGACTATTTTGTAACTACCAATTTGCACTTCTTCATCGCTTCACTTTTTTCACCCAGGCTCCCAACCCCCATCACATATGGCAATCAACAGTTTGTTCTCTGTATCTATGAGTCTGGTTTTTTTGCTCATTTTATTTTGTTTTTTAGATTCTATATATAAGTGAAATAATATGGCATTTTTCTTTCTCTGTTTGACTTACCGCACTTATCATAATGCCTGTAAGTCCATTCATGTTGTTGCAAATGGTAAAATTTTATTTTCTTATGGCTGAGTAAAATTCCATTGTATATATGTACCACATCTTCTTTATTGAACCATCTATTGATGGCCACTTGGTTTCCTTCCATATCTTGGCCATTGTAAATAATGTTGCAATAAAAATAAGGATGCATATGAGGTCTGACAATTAAATTCACAAACTTTTTGCAACAGTGTTGCTAACCTTTTCTGATGTAGGAGGGATTACTCATTATGAATTTGTACCAACTGGACAGTTAACCAAGTTTACTATTTGAAAGTGCTGAAAAGGCCGCATGCAAGTTAGATGACCTGAACTTTTTGCCAACAATTCATGGCTCTTGCATCATGACAATGCACCAGCTCACATGGCACTGTCTATGGGGGAGTTTTCAGCCAGTAAACAAATAACTGTATTGGAACACCCTCCCTACTCACCTGATATGGCCCCCAATGACTTCTTTCTTTATCCGAAGATAAAGGAAATATTGAAAGGAAGACATTTTGATGACATTCAGGACATCAAGGGTAATACGGCGGCAGCTCTGATGGCAATTCCAGAAAAAAAGAGCTCCAAAATTACTTTGAAAGGTGGATTAGGTATAGGGGTCGGTGCATAGCTTCCCAAGGGGAATTCTTCAAAGGTGACAATAGTGATATTGAGTAATGAGATCTGTGGCACTTTTACTAGGAGGAATCCGCGAACTTAATTATTTGACCTTGTATATCTTTTCCAATTAGAGTTTTTGACTTCTTCAGATAAATACCCAGACGTGGAATTTCTTTAATAATTAAATTAAGACTTTTAATTTTTTGAGGAAACTCCATTTTGTTTTCCATAGTGGCTGCACCAATTTGCAATCTCATTAATAATGTATCAGGGTTCCCTTTTCTCTATATTCTCGCTAACACTTGTTTGTTCCTTTATTAAGATAGTCATACTGACAGGTTTGATGTGATATCCAATTGTGATTTTCATTTCTATTTTGCTGATAATTGGTGACATGGAACATCTTTTCATATATCTATTGACCTCTTTGGAGAAATGTCTATTCATATTCTCTGCACATTTTGTTAATTAGATTTTTTTCTGTTAACTTGTACGTGTTCTTTATAAATTTTGGATATTAGCCTTTTATTGAATGCATCATTGGTGAATATACTCTCCCATTCAGCTGGTTGTCTATTTGTTTTGTTGATGGTTTTCTTTATTACACTTTTTACTTTGATGTGGTCCCATTTGTTTATTGTTTTCTTTTGTTTCACTTGCCCAAGAAGACACACCTTAAAAAAAAAAAAAAAAAAAAAAAAAAAACGTTGCTAAGAGCAATGTCAAAGAGTTTGCTTCCTATTGTTTTTCTAGAAATATTATGGTTTTGGTTCTTATAATTGTCTTTAACCCATTTTGAGTTTATTCTTGTGTATGTGGTGTAAAAAAGTAGTCTAATTTCATTTTTTGCATGTATCTGTCTGTTGTCCAACACCTTTTGTTGAAGAGAATGTCTTTGCCCATTGTATAATCTTGCTCCCTTTGTCGTAGATTAAATGACCATATAGACATGGGTTAATTTCTGGACTCTCTGTTCTGTTCCATTGATCTATGTGTCTGTGTTTATGCCAGTACCATGCTGTTTTGATTACTATAGCCTTGTAGTGTATTTTGATATCAGGTACCATGACATCTCAAGTTTTGTTCTTCTTTCTCAGGATTGCCATGGCTATTCAGGGACTTTTATGGTTCCATATAAATTTTAGGATTATTTGTTCTAGTTCTGTGAAAAATACCGTTAATATTTTAATAGCCGTTGCACTGCATCTACAGATTGCTTATTTTAACAATGTTATTTTTTCCTATCCATGAGCACGGTATAGCCTTCCATTAATTTGCATCTTCTTGAATTTGTTTATTTAATGTCTTATAATTTTCTGAATACAAGTCTTTTACATCCTTGCTTAAATTTATTCCTATGTATGTTTTTATGCAATTGTAAATGAAATTATTTTCTCCGTTTCTCTTTCTGATAGTTTGTTATTGGTGTATAAAAATGTAACCAATATCTGAATATTAATGTTGTATCCTGGTTCTTTACTGAATTGGTTTATCATTTCTAATAGTTTTCTGGTGGAATCTTTGGGGTTCTCCATATGTAGTATCATGCTATCTGCAAATAATGACAGTTTTACTTCTTCCTTTCCAATCTGGATTCCTTTTGTTTCTTTATTCTAGTCTGATTGCTGTGGCTAGGCCCTCTAATACTATATTGAATAAAAGTGGTGAAAGCGGACATCCTTGTCTTGTTCCTGATCTTAAGAAAAAGAAAAGATCTTAGAAAAAGCTTAGCTTTCCCCAGTTGATAGTGATGTTAGCTGTAGTTTTGTCATATGGCCCTTATTACATTGAGGTATATTCCCTCTATTCCCATTTTACTAAGTTTTTTGTCATAAATGAATGCTGGATTTTTGTCAAATGCTTTTTCTGTATCTATTGATATGATCATATGATTTTTATTTTTCATTTTGCTTGCGTTGTGTATCATGCTAATTGATTTGCAGATACTGATCCAAACTTGCATCTCAGGAATAACTTCCACTTAATCATGGTGTATGATCTTCTTCATGAATGGCTGAATTTCATTTGCTAATATTTTGTTTAGGATTTTTCCATCTATGTTCATCAGGGATATTGACCAATAAATTTCTTTTTTGTGTGTAATGTCTTTGTCTGGTTTTGGAATCAGGATAATGCTGGACTCATAAAATGAGCCTGGGAGCCTTCCCTTCTCTTGAACTTTTTGGAACAGTTTGAGAAGGATAGGAGTTAATTCATCTTTGATGTTTGGTAAAATTAACCTGTGAAACCATTCAGGCCAGGGTTTTATTCGTTGGTAGTTTTTTGATTACTGATTCTGTTTCATTAGTAGTAATTTGTCTGTTTAGGTTTTCTGTTTCTTTTTTATTCATTCTTGTATAATTGTGTTTCTAGTAATTTATTCATTTCTTCCAGATTGCTTAATTTGTTGACATAATGTTCATAGTATTTTCTTACAATCTTTTGTATTTCTATGGTGTCAGTTATCACTTCTCCTCTTTTATTTTTTATTTTATTTATTTTGGTCCTCTCACTCTTTTGCCTGATGAGCCTGATTGAAAGTTTGTCTTTTTCTGTGTGTGTGTTTTTTCGTTTTTTCGAAGAACCAGTTCTTGGATTTACTGATCTTTTGTATTGTTTTCTTAATCTCTATTTTGTGAATTTACACTCCAAACTTTATTATTCCCTTCCTTACACTCACACTGGGCTTTTATTGTTATTGTTATCATTATTCTTCTTTTTCTTTAGGTGTAAGGTTAGATTGTTTATTTGAGATTTTTCTTGTTTCCAGAGGTAGGCCTTTATTGTAACAAATTTCCTACTGCAGACTGCCTTTTATTTAAAAAAATATATATTAGAAATATAGAGAACATATAATGTTATATTCATTTCAGGGGTACACCATAGTTATTCAACATTTATATATGAAGAAGTGTTCACCATGATAAGTCCAGCAACTATCTGACACCATCCATGCTATCACAATATCATTGACTGTATTTCTTATGTTGTATTTTACATTACCATGACTTATTTGTTTTATACTTGGAAATGTGGACCTCTTATTGCAGCCTTTTTAATATTTCAATTACAGTTGACATTGAATATTACTTTATATTAATTTCAAGTGTACAACACAGTGGTTAGACATTTATATAATTTAAGAAGCAATCCCCCTGACTAGTCTAGTACCCACCTGGCACTATACATATTTATTACCATATTCCCTATGTTTTACTTTACATCTTCATGACTATTTTGTAACTACCAATTTGTAGTTCTTAATGCCTTCACCTTTTTCACCCCAACCCCTTCTCATCTATCACCCCAAGAAATCTAGTACCCATCTGACACCATACATAGTCATTACAATATTATTGACTATATTCTGTATGCTATATCCTAAATCCCCATATGTACATTATAATAACCAATTTGTACTTCTAAGTCCCCTCCTTTTTTTTCATGGTCACTCACAACACTCCTCCCATCTGATAACCATCAAAATCTTTTCTGAATTTGTTTCTGTTTTGTTTGTTTATTTTGTTTTTTAGATTCCACATATAAGTGAAATCACATTGCATCTGTCTTTCTCTGTCTGACATACTCCACTCAGTACAAACCCTCCAGGTCCACCTAAGCCACTGCAGATGGCAGAACCCATTTTCTTCCTTGGCCTAGCAATATTCTATTGTATATATGTAACACCTCTACTTTATCCATTCATCCATTAATAGACACCCAAGTTGCCTCCATATCTTGGCTATTGTAAACAATGCTGCAATAACCATATGAATGCACACAGTCCCTAGAAGTAGCATTTTGGGTTTCTTTAGGTAAATACTCAGAAGTGGGATTACTGGGTCCTTTTTTTTTCTTCTGTTTTAATAGTTTTTTTTTTTTTTTTAAAGTCTATTTTGTCTGGTATAAGTATTGTTACCCCAGCTTTTTCTTTTTCCATTTCCAGGAAATATCTTTTTCCATCTCTTTACTTTCCATCTGTGTGTCTTTCAATCTGAAGTGAGTCTCTTGTAGGCAGCGTTTGTAATGGTTATGTTTTCTAATCCATCCAGCTCCTATGTCTTTTGATTGGAACATTTACTCCATTTACATTTAAAGTGATTGTTGGCAGATATGTAGCTATTGCCATTTTATTATTCACAATTTTGATTTGTTATCATTCTTTCCTTTTTTTTTTTTTTTCTCCATTATAAAGAAGTCTCTCTAACATTCTTTGTGATACTGGTTTGGTGGTGATGAACTCCTTTAGCTTTTCCTTGGCTGGGAAGCTCTTTATCTGTCATTCAATTTTAAATGATAGCCTTGCTGGGTAGAATAATCTTGGTTGCAGATCCTTGCTTTGCTTCATGTTTATTTAATATTTTGTTCCAATCCCTTCTGGCCTGGAAAGTTTCTTTTGAGAAATCAGCTGACAGTGTTATGGGAGCTCCCTTATAAATTACTAGTTGCCTTTCTCTTGCTGCTTTTAGAATTCTCTGTTTGCCTTTAACCTTTGCCATTTTAATTATAATGGGCCTTGCTGTGGGTCTGTTTGGGTTCATCTTGTTTGGGATTCTGTGCTTCCAGGACTTGTATGTCTATTTCCTTCACCAGGTTAGGAATATTTTCTATCATTATTTCTTCAAGTAGGTTCTCAATCTTCTCTTGCTTTCTTTCTTCTCTTTCTGGTACCCTGATGATGAGAATGTTGTTATGCTTGATGTTGACTGAGAGGTCTCTTAAACTATCTTCAGTTTTTTGGATTCTTTTTTCTTTTTTCTGTTCCAATTGGGTGTGTTCTGTTACCTTGTTTTCCAAGTCTCTGATTTGATCATCTGCTTCATCTAGTCTGCTGGTGATTTTTCATTTCTGGTATTGTATTGTTCACTTTTGACTGATAAATTTTTATGGTTTCCATTTCCTTTTATATGTTTGCTATTTTTCTGTTGAAGTTCTCACTGAGTTCCTTTAGCATCCTTATAACTAGTATTTTGAATTCTGTCTCTGGTAGGTTGCTTGCCTCCATTTTGTTTAGTTATTTTTCTGGAGTTTTCTCCTGTTCTTTCATTTGGGACACATTTCTTTGTTTCCTCATTTTAGCTGCCTCTCTGTGTTGGTTTCTATGTATTAGGTAGATTTGCTATGTCTCCCAGTCTTAGCCAGGTGGCCTTATGTTGTGGGTGCCCTGGAACAGTCTCCCTGGTCACCTGCTCCAGCTGCTCCAGGAGTGTCCCTTGTGTGGGTTGTATGTGCTTTCCTGTTATAGTTGAACATTGATTACTATTGGCACATCAGAGGGTGGGGTTTGTCCTCCAGCTGACTGGCTGTGAGGGGTAGCCACAGCCACAGCTTATGACTTGCTGTGAAGGGGCCTTACCCCACTGAATGTGATTCACCCCACCACGGTCTTGTACCTGTTGAGACTGCCCTTTCTGTGTGCTGTTTGTGGGGCTAATTGGGCAGTGCTCTGTTGTGGTCTGAAGCCAACCTCCAAATATGTTTGTTCTGGCTCCTCATGGGAGGGGCTCTGGTGTAGGCCCAGGTCACCTACTGCCTGTGGCCAGATGGGGACTACCTAGTAGGGCCTACACAGTGATTCACAATTGTTTTCTGCCTGTACTAAATATAGAGGCATGTGGGAGAGACCATGCTTCTAATTGAGGATGGCTGCCATCAGTACTTGGTCTGGAGTAGCTCTGTCAAAAACTAGGACACCTCAAGGCCTGCTGCCACCTGCTGGTTCCCTTAAGTTTCATCCACTGATAAAGTCTCATGCAGTATGCAAGTTGGGTAAGGCAGGATCTCAGGGAGTCACTAGATTGGGAGAGTTTTGGTCTCCAGGTTAACATAGACTCTGTTTTGGTGACAGTTCTGAGCTACTCAGCAAAAGTCTCAGAGCACACTGAGGCCATTTGTTGCCTGCCTCGGACCAGCAGACTGATAGTTTTCCAACAAAAAGTACAATGTGGGCAGGGTAAGTGCTTGCGAAAAATTACCTCCAGCATTGGAGCACTTGTGTGGGGTGGGGTCCCAGTAAAGTTCACCAGTGCAATCAGATTCAGATTTGGCTGTTTGGGGGAAGGCTCAACACAGGAAAGATAATGCCTGACTGTTGGCTGCATGGGAGGAGGATGCCACACAGGGAAAATGGTGACTATCCTCCAGCCACCACCTTGAAGTCACACACCTCAGTTTCCCTCCCCCATGTCTCTGATGCCTCCCAAGTCACCACCCCTCTTCTGGAGCCAAGGGTGATTGCCTGAGAGTGACAGAGTCTATGTGCGGGCTATTTAAAAGGATGTCTGGGTTTTCACAGCCAGATGATGTGGAGGCTCCACTTCCTGGCACCATTATGTCAGGCTGGGGAACCTGGTGTGGGGCTGGAGTCCCTCATTCCTCCTAGGGGAGCCTCTGTGACCAAGATAGCCCTGCTGATTCTAAACTACCACACAGAGGTTTGGGGCTAGTCTGTTTCATCTCTGCCTCTCTAACCATTCTCAATGTGGCTTCTTTATATCCTTTGTCATAAAACTTCTGTTCAGCCAGACTTCAGATGGTTCTCCAAGTTGATTGTTCTACAATTTAGCTGTAATTTTAATGTTTTCGTGGAAGAAAGTATGCATAGTGTTTATCTTCTCTTCCATCTTGGATCTCTGTCTTCTTAGGAGTACTTTTGCTGTGTCCCATAGATTTTGGGTCATTGTGTTTTCATTTTTGTTTGTCTCAAGGTGTCTTTTGATTTCTTCCTTGATCTCATTGTTAACCCATTAATTGTTTAATAGCACATCATTTAGCTTCCATGTGTTTGTATGTTTTTCAGTTTTCTTCTTGTAATTGACATTTAGCTTTATACCCTTGTGGCTGGAGAAAATGGTTGATATAATTTCAATCTTCTAAAATTTATTGAGACTTGTTTTATTACTTAACATGTAGTTTATCCTAGAAAATTTCCCATGTGCTCTTGGAAAGAATGCGTATTCTGCTGCTTTGGGGGTAAATGCTCTAAAAATATCAATTAAATCTATCTAGTCAATTTCCATTAGCATGAAATTTCTTTTTCTATACTTTTGTGTTCAGTCTTCATATCTCATTTGATCTGAAGTGGGTCTCTTGTTGACAACATATGTGTGTGTCTTGTTTTCTTCTCCATTCAGCTACCCTATGTCTTTTGGTTGGAACATTTAATCCATTTATATATAATGTGATTATTGATAGATACATAATTATTACCTTTTTATTTTCATATGTATATTCTATTTTTCCTTCTCCTTGTAGAAGTCCCTTTAATATTTCTTGCAATACTGGTTAAGTGGTGATAAACTCCTTTAGCATTTTCTTATCTGGGAAGCTTTTTATCTCTCCTTCCATTTTAAATGATAGCCTTGCTGGGTAGAGTAGTTTTGGTTGTAGGTCCTCCTTCCTTTTCATCACTTTGAATATTTCTTTGAATCCCTTCTGGCTTGCAAAGTTTCTGTTGAGAAATCAGCTTTTGAGAAATCAACTGATATAGTCTTAAGGGCACTCCCCTATAGGTAACTAACTGCTTTTCTCTTGCTTCTTTTAAAATTCTTTCTTTCTCTTTAATCTTTGGCATGTTTATTATGATGTGTCTTGGTGTGGGCCTCTTTGGGTTCATATTGTTTGGGACTCTGTGCTTTCCAGACCTGCATGTCTATTTTCTTCACCAGGTTAAGACAGTTTTCAGTCATTATTTTTTCAAAAGATTTCTTCAACCCCTTGTGCTCTCTCTTCTCCTTGTGGTACCCCTATAATGTGAATGTTGTTATGCTTGGTATTATCCCATAGGTCCTTAAACAAGCCACATTTTTAATTAATTAATTAATTAATTAATTAATTAATCTATTTATTTATTTATTTTGCTGTTCCTATTGGATGTTTTCTGCTGCCTTATCTTCCAAATCATTGATTTGATCCTCTGCTTCACCTAATCTGGTGTTGATTCCTTTTAGTGTATTCTTCATATCAGTTATTGTAGTCTTCATTTATGACTGTTTCTTTTTTATAGTTTCTATGTTTGTTTTTATGCTTACTATCACTTTGTTGAAGTTCTCGCTAAGTTCATTTACCCTGTCCCTGAGTTCTTTGAACATCCTTATAACCAGTGGTTTGAACTTTGCATCTGGGCAATTACTTGTCTCCATTTTGTTTAGTTCTTTTTCCAGAGTTGTGTTTTGTTCTTTCTTCTGGGATATGTTTCTTTTTCTCCTCATTTTTAGTGTCTCTCTGTGTTTGTTTCTATGTGTTATGCAGATCTTCTATGTCTCCCAGTCTTGAAAAGGTGGTCTTATAGGGTGGATGACTTGTGGGGCTCAATGGAACTGTCTCCCTGATCATCTGAGTCAGGTGCTCCAGGAGTATCTCTTGTCTGAGTTGTGTGTGCCCTCTTATTGTAGTTGAGCCTTGATTCCTGTTGGCACATCAGTGGGTAGGGTTGACTGGCTGTGAGGATCGGCCACAAACAGAACATATGAGCTACTATGTGGTGGCTGACTCCATGGAGCCAAATTCACCCCAGCAGGGCTCTGGTGCCTGCCAAGACTACCCTTTTGATGTGCTACTTATGAAGCTAATTGGGCAGTGCTTTATTTTGCCTGAAGTTAGCTCCTACTTATGTTGGACTGGGGCATTTTGGTAGGTATTCTGGTGCAGGCTGGTGCCTGTGACCCACCTGGGACCACCTGGTAGGAAGTACAAAGTGATTTGTGGTTGATAACTGCTTTTGCTGGGTCTGCAGGCATGTAGGAAAAGCCAGGCTGTGAACTGAAGCCAGCTGCTACCAATACTAGGTCTGGGACCACTCAGCAGAAAACACAGCACAGCCCAAGGCCAGCCACTGCCTGCTTGGGGCCTGTGGACCTCTGAGAGTTTTCAAGAAAGACTGCAGCATAAGCTAAGGCTGGCTGCCTGGAGCTGAAATTGCCTCTAGCACTGTGCAAGTTGAGTGTGGCAGGGTCTCAGGATGTCATAATTGTGAGGCAAATGGTATTCACCAAGTTAATGCAGAATCATATTTGGCCATGTTGGGGGAGGGCTTAACACAGGAACAATTGCACTGTTCCACCAGCCCTTGCCCGAAGCCACTCAACTGAGTTTCTCCCTGCATGTCTGCTGTGCCTCCACAGCCACTATCCCTTCACTGGAGCCCATAGTGAGTGCCTACAAGTGAGTGATCCTGTGGCCAGGCCCTTTAAGATGATGCTTGGGACTCCAGCAGCCCTCCATCTCCAGCATCCACCTGGATGGACAGAGTCCTCACTGATTTTCACAGCTAGCTATTGTACAGACTCCTCTTCCTGACACTGGTGTTCTGGGCTGGGGAGTCTGGTGTTGGGCTGGGACCCCTCACTTCTCAGTGAGGACCTCTGCAGCCAAGATATCCATTCAGATTCTCAACTGCCACATGGTGATGTGGGGCCAATCTGTTCCACAAGACTAGTTCCCTCCTACTAGTCTTGACATGGCTTATTCTTTATATCCTTAGATATAAGACTTCCGTTCAACTAGTCTTCAGGTAGTTCTCCAGGTGGATTGTCCTATAATTTAGATGTGGTCATGGGAGGAGGTAAGCATGGCATTTACTTACTCCATCATCTTGACTGAAACTCATTCCATGCCTTCTTGTTAGCTTTCCATAGGACAGAAAAATCCCACTTACCTGAAATGGGCCACCATATTTTTAAGTACAACATTTAATCAACCATATATTTAAATACAAAATTTGAACTACTGATTCTTACTTTACAGATTTAGATTTTGCCAACTGACTTCCTTGCAATAAATTGAAAGTTATAATTAGTTCATTTCTACCTCATACATTCTTCTCCTTACTTTTATTAAATAATTGTTGTTGTTTTTTTCTTTTTGATCCTTTAATTTCCTCTATTGATTACTTTTGTAATTTACAGTTCAAATTTTGGTTTCACAAACTTTGATATTCTTTAGTTTATAGGATTTGGAAATTATGACCTTCCACCTTTTGTCATCTGTAGCTTAATTTCTACAAAAGTCAATGACATTTACTTTTTAGTCTTTAAGTGTATTATGTCTCACATTTTTGCTATGTACAAAATTCAGAAAAAAGAATTAGTCTTCATATTATTAAGATTCTATATGCATTTTAATGCTGAGACACATGGTGCATAATTGCTGTATTTCATACTTTAATATTATGACATTATAACCATTGTATTCCACTCACAGAATGTCCCCAGATTTAAAAGCCGTTTTATGCCTCTTTTTAAATATTTTTTTCATCTACTTACTCTGTTTCATGTTAGAAAACTGTGTCTTGGGATTTTTCATGCTAATTTGAGATAAGGATCTACCTTGTAGCAAATTATCACCCAAAAGTGGAATTTCTGGGACTGCACAGTTGACAGTTGTTTATTGGGCCATCTGTTGGACTAATCCCAGGGCATTTCCTGAACTGCTTTACGAGGAATCTCAATTATACTCAATACAGATTTAATACACTATGTGCCCTGTAGCACTGTGAGACACTAATTTTTGCATGAGACGTACTTATGTTTTTCAAACATTTTTGCTTACTGAAATGGAAATTTAACAGGGTATCCGGCATTTTTATTTGCTAAATACAACAACCCTAATCATGGGGACATTTTGCCAGATTCTTCTGAGGAAGTCAGATTCTTTGTCCCATGGAATGTTGCTTCTAGGACTCAAAAACTTTTGCCATGTTTGGGGCTGCTGACCTCAGGTAAATCATAGAGCCTAAGGCATACCACGTAGCTGAAGATATTATACAAGAGCTATATGGAAACAATAGAGTTTTATAACTACAAGATGAGTTCAATACAATGTTCCATTTTAATTAGGAAATTGGGGCAATTCACATGAACAATAAAGACTATTTATGAATTGTAATGGCATTATATCTTGAACAGTCTTCATCAGCTGAGAGTATAAATGGAGGTTTGCTACCAAAAATTTTCCAATTTATTTCTTTTTGCTCCTTCTCAAATTTGAAAAGTATTTCTTCTTGGTGCCAGTCCACACCTACAGTCTACTTTAGCTCTGCC
Organism: Rhinolophus hipposideros; assembly: GCF_964194185.1. Classification (NCBI taxonomy): domain Eukaryota; kingdom Metazoa; phylum Chordata; class Mammalia; order Chiroptera; family Rhinolophidae; genus Rhinolophus; species Rhinolophus hipposideros. The sequence goes on from NC_138061.1 coordinate 66,247,442, forward strand.
CCATCCTCACACGGTCCAAGGTCCTATCTGACTTTATATTCTTATGTATGAATTATTATACATAAACATATAAATAAACATATTATATTAAAACACTGTCATGAAAATATTTTTAAATTGTGCCTCCGTAGTAACATATTACATAAAAATAATTAGCAGCACGTGTAATAATTACTTGCATTTCAAAATAAATGGGCCTATTGAGATTTTGGGAAATTTTAATGTATTTGAAAAAGTATAAAATTTCTATTGATGAGAATAAATATAATTCAGGAATAAAATAATAGATGACCCAATATAATAATATTCTACAAACTTCAATGCCCCACTTTAACTAATACATAAACAATTATGCAGAAGATCAATAAGGAAATAGAAGACTTGGACAATAATTTAAACTAATGAGGCTTAACAGACATCCATTCTACCCAAGAACAGAAGAATACATATTCTTCTCAAGTGCACATGGAATATTCTCCAGAATAGGCCATACTCTAGGTTATAAAACAAACTTCAATAAATTTAAAAGGATTGAAATCTTAAAACATATGATACCTGACCACAATGAAAAAAATTTAAAATGTACAACAGAAACAAATTCGGGAAATTCACAAATATGTTAAAATTGAACAACAAACTGCAAAATTACCAATGAGCCAAAGAAGAAATTACAAGAAAAATTGGAAAATGCTTTGTAATGAATGAAAATTTAAAGCACAACATGCCAAAATATAGACAATACAATTAAAGTAGTGCTGAAAAAGAGATACATAGGTACAAACACTTACATTACAAAAAGAAATATCTTAAATTAATAAAATAACTTTCTACCTTAAGACAGTAGGAAAACAACAAATTACTCCTAAAACAAGATGGGGGTAAATAATAAAGATAAGAATAAGAATTTAAAATGCAGAGAATAGGAAAACAATAGAGAAAATGAACAAACCCCAAATTTGGTTTTTTGAAAAGATAAATTGACAAACTTTTAGCTTAACTGTCAAACAAAAGAAAAAAAAGAAGTGACGACTCAAATTATTAAAATCATGAATGAAAGAGGGGACATTATGCTAAGCAAAATAAGTCAGACAGAAAAAGCAGAGAACCATATGATTTCACTGATATGTGGTATATAAACCAAAAACAACAAAAGAACAAGACAAACAAATGAGAAAGAAAAACTCATAGACACAGACAATAGTTAGTGGTTACCAGAGGGTAAGGGTGGTTGGGGGGAGGGAGATGAGGGTAAAGGGGATCAAATATATGGTGATGGAAGGAGAACTGACTCTGGGTGGTGAACACACAATGGGATTTATAGATGATGTAATACAGAATTGTACCCCTGAAATCTATGTAACTTTACTAACAATTGTCACCCCAATAAACTTTAATTTAAAAAAAACTGAAAACAACAGAGGAACAAGACAAACAAATGAAGAAATAAAAGCTCATAGACACTGACAATAGTTTGGTGGGTACGAGAGGGTAAGGCAGAATTGGGTGGGTGGTGGTAGATGAGGGTAAAGGGGATCAAATATACAGTGATGGGAGAACTGACTCTGGATGGTGAACACACAATGTTATATATAGATGATGTATTACAGAATTACACACCTAAAACCTATGTAACTTTACTAACAAGTATCAACTCAATAAACTTCCATTAAAAAGAAGAAAGACAAACCTCACAAAAATAAAGAGGACTACAAAATACTCTGAACAACTCTAAAATTATAAATTAGATAAAATGGACAAGTTCCTACAAAGACACAAATTGCTAAAATTGACTCAAGAAGCAACAGAAGTCTGAATTGTTTCATAGCAAATAAAGAGATTGAATTAGTAATCATAAACTTCCCACAAAGAAAAGCCTAATCCCAGATGGTTCCATTGGTAAATTCTACTAAACATTTAAAGATAATTAATAACAGTTCTCCACAAATTCATCTAAAATTTAGAAGAGGAGGGAACACAACACTTTTAATTCATTGTAAGCATGAAGCTAACATTTCCTTCATACCAAAAATAAACAAAGATATCAAAAAAAAGAAACCTCACACCAATATATGTTTTTTTTATAGTTATTTCCAAATCTTATTTTTATTTTATTTTTTAATTTATTGGGGTGACATTTGTTAGAAAAATTACATAGATTTCAGGTGTACAATTCTGTACCACATCATCCATAAATCCCATTGTGTGTTCACCACCCAGAGTCAGTTCTCCTTCCATCACCATATATTTGATCCCCGTTACCCTCATCTCCCACCCCCCAACCCCCTTTCCCTCTGGTAACCACTAAACTATTGTCTGTGTCTATGAGTTTTTGTTTCTCATTTGTTTGTCTTGTTCTTTTGTTGTTTTTGGTTTACATACCACATATCAGTGAAATCATATGGTTCTCTGCTTTTGCTGTCTGACTTATTTCACTTAGCATTATACTCTCAAGATCCATCCATGTTGTCACAAATGTTCCTATGTCATCTTTTCTTACCGCCGGATAGTATTCCATTGTGTATATATGCAACTTCTTTATCCATTCATCTATCGAAGGACATTTTGGTTGTTTCCTTGTCTTGGCCACCGCAAACAAAGCTGCAGTGAACATTGGAGCACACGTGTCTTTATGGATGTTTTCAGATTTTTGGGGTAGATACCCAGGAGAGGGATTGTTGGGTCATATGGTAATTCTACTCGTAATTTTTTGAGGAACTTCCACACTGCCTTCCATAGCGGCTGCACCTGTCTGCATTCCCACCAACAGTGTATGAGGGTTCCTTTTTCTCCACAGCCTCTCCAACACTTGTGACTATTTGTCTTGTTGACACCAATATATCTTATGACTATAAAAGCTAAATTCATCAACAAAATGTTAGAATATTGAATCCACCAACATACGAAAAGGATTCCAAACCATTACATCAGATGGGCTTGTTACAACACAGATTTCTGGGTCCTATACCCAAGGTTTTTGATTCGGTAGGTCAGGGATGGAGCTCATTGATTTGCATTTCCAGTAAGTTCCAGGTGATGGTGATGCTGCTGGTTAAAAGTCCACATTTCAAAATAACACTTCTCTAGTCATTAAGTGGTTAATAGTTTTAGCTCAGTTACTAGGAATGTGGATGGTCTATTAAGACTTTGACGGAACCATACAGATAGGAGGCTGTTGAAACACTCAGTCCGATAAATGGGAATGATGGTGTGGGTGGGTTTTAGGGCATTAAAATAGTCTGAGACATAATTGACCTCCTTATGCTAGACAGCCTGGCTTCTCTTCTCCTGAGAAAATGGAGGATCTTGAGAACAATAATAAAAGAGAGAAAATAAATTAGTGTCTTACACACACACACACACAAAGTGAAGAAACATATTTAACCTTTATTTGCTATGTAAAGTTCTTTAAAAGAGACCATTTCATTCTAAAATATTGGTTTTCACTGATCAAGCCCTATTTTGGGGGTGAGACCATTTTATTTATAGTATTGTGAACATAAGCTGCCAGAATGGACAAATCAGCCAATCATAACTTTCTGTGAAGTCAGAGAAAATTTAACAACCTCCTGTAAACACTGACAGGTGTACTGGTTCTGCGAAGTTTCCACACTTTAGGTTACACAGAGAAATTAATGATTGTTACAGCTTTTTTTTTTCATATACAGCCAATACTTAAAGGATTTTAGACTCACTCATCTTCCCTTAATCAAGGAAACATGAGCGCGCGCGCGTACACACACACACACACACACACACACACCCTTGTCATTCTTAGTTATTTCTGGCAAAAAGCTTCTCTCATCAATAACAGCCTGATGTCAGGATCTCCTTCTTCTCTTCATAATTCCCCATCCCCAATCCACATATCCCAAAGCAGGAGCAATTTTATACAGGAGATGGCTGACATGGTTTGCATAATTCAACTCAACATGATTAAAAAAAACCCAAAAACTATTAGACATTTATCTTCACCCTTTTTGGATCTGCTCTCAACTCCAGAGCCCTTAACCCCTTCCTTAACCACCCCTTCCATGGGAATCAATCCTTCTTGCTCCTTCCTGTTCCCTCCTGGATTTGCCTCTGTAGGAACTTCAAATTCCTCTCCTTCCCATTAATTAGGCAGAATTTTTATCTTCCTCATTGAAACTAGGCACCAGCCCAAAACCCAGGTCCTGAAAGCTTGTTCTAGTCCCTCAATGGGCTTATAAAACCAAGTTCCCAAAATAGCCAAGTCCCTTCGAGTAAAAAATTCTTGTAATAACCCGTAAGAAGAGAAAACACTTCTTAACTTTATGACAGTTCACTCTAGCCCTCAATGTTTTGTCCAACATGAAAGCCCAGAACAGCAAACTCCACAATGAGTATGGAGTTTGTTACAAGCACTGTTTCCTCAAATAGACCAGTGAGTTTCCCTGTACTGACCAGGCATTCCTCCCTGGACTCAAGAACATGTTGCAGTGGGTGGATTGTGCAGGGTTCCAGGCCAATTTCCCCTTTCCCACCTCCTCCAGCAGAACATCCTTGGGTCCAGCCAGTTCTGCCCTTTTAACTGAGATAAACTGTAGGCTCACACAACTTCAGCCAACTCCCATACGCAATAGTTTGGAGGGTTGTACCCCAAGTCACTCAGCTAGTCAGTTAAGGGTAGCAGTGCACCCATATCTCAGGTGAATTCAGCAATTGGCCCCAGGAAAACCATGGTGGGCATGAGAAAAAACTAGAGCCTTGGAAATACCCCATTCCCTTTTGCTCAGGTCACAAGCCTAGACCCTACACTACTTGTGGAGACAAAGCCCCAAAAAGCAGTTTCCAGGCTCTCGGCCTCACATAGAAAGGTGCTGGCTCGGGTAGTAAATGGCCATCAACTGTGATTGGATGGCCAGCAGCTGTGGCTAGTTGGCCGTCAGCTGTAACCAGTGAGCCATTGGCCACTAATATAACTGCTGTGGCTACGCTAGCAGAAAAGGAATGGGGGCTAGCGAGAAGATGGTGGCTGGCAAGCTCAGACTGCTGTTAGGACGGCGGGTTGCAGAATATGTAGATCCTGCTTCCTGTGTCTCCAGCCCAGCCATCAGGGAGAATATATTGTTTTTACTCCCTTACTTATGGCTCCATGGGTGTTCCTTTTTGGCCTCACCGTGTCCTGCGTTCTTGGGCGGGGAGTGGGAGCTGAGACCCTGCACAACAAATGGCGCAGCGAGCAGGGTCCCCCGCACGACACTACTCCATTCTGTTCAAATGGCTTCTCTGCTGTATTCTCAAGAATGAATCTGACCTCCTACTCCCATCCCCATCCCTGGAGCTCTAGATCATGAAACTGGGCATCTGTCTTCAGACCCTTCTCATTTGTTTTTCTATTATCTCCCTGGTCTTCCAGTCACTGTGAGGACAAATGTCCTGTTCTACTTTCAGTGGACTAATGGATGAGATGAAGTACTGACTGGAAGCTTTGCCTTCCCCCAGATGTCAAATAGTGGAGGCAGCTCTCTGTGGAGAACAAGGGTGTTGAAGGCCATGTTCAAGGAGTTCCTGGTTCCTGACCTAAGACTTCCGTTGCCATTCACTTGTTTCACTTATTTATATGCTACAATCACCCAATAATTGTTACTCGTATTACTTTAAACAGTTAATTTTTATATCAGTTAACAATAACAATAATGATTTCCGGCCCAGTTGGTGGAGCAGGTAAATACTGTGCTCACTTCCTCTCATGACCACATCAGAATTACGACTAATCTACACAACAACCATCATTGAGAATCACCTGAACCCTAGCTGAACCCAATTCCTTCAACTAAGGAACAGAAGAACCACATTGAGACTAGTGGGAGGGGCAGAAATACAGAACAGGCTGGTGCCTATACCTATGTGTGACAGTGAGAAATAAGAAAGGATATTTCATCTGCAGAGGCCCCCTGAAGGAGTGAGGGGCCCCAGCCCCACATCAGACTCCCCAGCCCAGGGTTCCAGTGCCAGGAAAAGAAATCTCCACAACTTATGGCTGTGAAAACCAGTGGAGATTGTGGCTGAGTGAGACAGAGGGCTGCTGGAGTCCCAGGTGTTCCTCTTCAAAGGCCTGCTTATGGATTTACTAACTGACAGAATGACTTGCTCTGAGTTCCAGTGATGGGACTAAATGTGATGTGGAATCCTGACGGGGCTCCTGAAACAGAAAAAAGACATTAGATAAAAACTGAGGGAATGTGAATAAAGTATAGACTTTAGGTAAAACTAATGTATCAGTATTAGTACATTAATTTTGGCAAGTGTACCATATTAAGATGTTAATAATAAAAGAAACTGGGTGTGGTGTATATGGGAGCTCTGTACTGTCTTTTTGTAAATCTAAAACTATTCTAAATATTAAATTTATTTTTTTAAATGGCCATAAATTTCTGGATAAATATGGCAGTTCAAATGAGGAAACATTTTTCAGTCAACACTCTTTTTTCCCAAATGTATGGATGTATACTTAATATACAAAAAGTTGCCCATATTTAATCTACACATTTGGATGAGTTTGGATATGTATACATATACATCTCCACCCAACAACATTCTTCACAAAAGAAAAATTCCCTTCAGTTTTGGTCAGGTGGCCACCTTGGAATTCATTTGGACTCTCTCAGACACAGCTAAGGAGGGTAGTTCATATGTATCATTCAGGGCTAGCATGGCTGTGTTCACTGTATTCCAAGTTCTATGCTAAACTCCTTGAGGGGATTATCACTTGACCATTGTACGGATAAGGAACAGGCAGGGCAGACAATCCGAGGCACCTATTCAGCCTTTATTCCCCTTCTTATTACTAACAGACAATAGTGATGAACCCAATTGCTTCTCCAGCTCCCTTGAAGTTAATGTTGACAGACTGCCCTGAGTTTGGGGGTTCAGTGTAGGCTTTGCCTGCCAGGTCTAGTGTCACCCTTCTCTGCTTCTTTCCTTGTTTGCCTGGAATGCAGACAGTGGCTGAAGGGGAGCAGTCTGCTGCAAACACAAAGCAGTAAGCAAGAGGACAAAAGCTTCACCTAAGGGTGGTGGCATGGAAGGAGAGGACCCTGGGACATGATGACATTGAGAGCCACTGTGCCAGCCTGAACAGCTATCTCAGGACTTTGATCTGTGGGAAAAAACAAATCCTTAATTGGTAACATCATTCAATTGTGTTTCTGCTACATAAGTTGGAGCACAACTCTAATAGAAGAATTATGTAACTTGCCAAGTTCTCATACATAGGGCACGACACACCTGGGCTCCCAGTCAGGTAGGTGCAGCTCCAAAGCTTTAAACTGCTGTATTTGCCTTGCTTTCACATTTGTGGGCATTGCTTCTCACTAATTGGTTCATTGCAGGTCTTCCTAGCTCCTGATTTTCAACATTTCTTTCTTTCTATTTTTTTTAATAATTGAGACACCAAGGACTATTCCTGGGCTCACCTTTTGGCTCTTTCTGCTCCTGGCCACCTAAGGTAGCAAGCCCCTCCCTGCATGCCACTTTGTACCCTGCCATGTGGGGCTCAGATAAAGTGAGAGGACAGGCATGCACTTCTCCGCATCAGCTTGAATTCACCCCCACTGGCCCTTTGATCTGGCCATGAGATAGCTGTTCCTGCTAAGCCACGTCTCTCATCTCCCTACTCCTACTCAAACTTCAACCTTGCTAATCGCCAAATCAAATAATGTTTAGCCTGACCTCAGATTCCTGTATTATCAGGAGGGAAGATGATGGCAGCAGAGACCATAAGGACAAGACAGAAGGTGAGCACACAGCAGGGAGAACAGTTCTCTCATTCTCTCCTTCCCACCTCACCTCCATCAAGCCCACCTTCCTCTCTTCTGCCTTTGGGTAGTACTGTTCTTACAGCTGCCTTAGAAAAAATAAATCAATCAGGGCCATGAGCCCTGGCTTGAGTCCTCTGTTCACTTCATCTCCCCAGGGCTGCCAGAATGTTCACGGGGCCCTGAATTCAGCCTGTGTGCTATAGGGGGAGACAGGACCCCCTCCAGAATTAGAGCACCATGGGCCTGAGCACAGGGTCCCTTCTGATAGCCGCCTCTTCCACTCTGAAGCCTCCGATTATCACTGTTAAAATCCAAACAGCTCAGAGGCCAGGGGCAGGGTGCTCAGTTTCATCTTTGCACACACACACAGTCCTTGATAGCTCCCACAGAGAGGTTTTTGCTGAGTACTCAAGGAAGGAATTAGTGCAGACGTGCACCTCCCGAGCACCTAACCCTGGCCTACCCCAGCCCTGGCCTTCGGCTCCTCATGTCTGATTTATCCTGGCTATCGCCACCAGTTGTCAAATGGCACCCCACGCTTAGTGGTTCCCCAGTAGAACTTGATCAGCCTCCTCTTCCCCAGCCTGTTCTTCCTTGGAGCTCATGAACAATATCGTACCCACCCTTAGCCTCCAGCCTTTGCCATTACAAGGGCAGACTTTTCTCTGACTCATCCTTCTTTCCTTCTTGCTCCCCATCCTACCTTTTCATAGATCTACCCTAGCCTAAGCCTTGCCTTCCTGGACTGTCCACTGCTTTTCTGTGTGATCACACACATATTTCTATCTTATGTGTACTTGAAGCTCTCAGTATGTGGGCCTGCTTTCCTCCCTCTCCAGGCTTATTCTCCATTATTCTTCCAGCTCACTTGATTTTCAACGCTCATCCTGAACTCCCCCTTTTCCACTTAACCTCCCCTAACTCCACATATTGAAAGTGGATCACTCCCTTCTGAAGTCCCAAATACCTGCATCTCTCTCCGTCTCCTGCTAGTAGCACCTTTCATTTTCTATCTGATCATGCACTGTATTATGCACACATCTTATCTAAGTTACCTTTTGGGCAGGACCACCTCTTCATCCTGTCTGATGCTGAGACCATTCATCTTACACAGTGAGTACTCAGAAAGGAATGCACGAGTCAATGAATGAACAGATGAACAGTATCCCAGAGCTAGAATCAATCCCAGAGCTCACCAAACCCAGCCCCAAGCACCCACATCCTACTGCAAAGATGAAAAAGACCCTCAGAGAAAGGAAGTGAATTGCTCAACATCCCACCCCTTCCTTATGGCCACATTAGCATCAGATGACAACTGACCTAGAACCAAAAGAGTGTCAGACTTGAAACTGTAAACAAACTGACATGGGAATTCCAGCTCTGATCTCTCATGGTTTATGTATTTGCATAGGTTTATGTATATAAACAATAAAAAAGTTAATATTGAATAAATTATCACACATGGGTGTTCTGTCAGGCACTCCAGGTGAGCTATTTCATTTGATCCTCACAACAACAGTCCTAAAATTTAGGTCATGTGGGGTGGCATGCAGGATCTCTAGTCCCACTCCCCGCATAAGAACACAGGACGTGGTGAGGCCAAAAAGGAACACCCACGGAGCCACAGGTAGGGGAGTCATACCACTATAGTCTCGCTGGCAGCTGGGTTGGAGACACAGGAAGCAAGAGCCACACGATCTGCAACCCTCCATCCACTTGTCTCTGCCAACCAACCTCACTTGCTAATTGCAATACAACTCTCGGCAATCCTTAATCCACAGTCCGCCCTCTGCTAGTTTAGCCACGGCAGTTATATCAGTGGCTAATGGTTAACTGGTAACAGCTGATGGCCAACTAATCACAGCTGATGGCCATCTACTACCTGAGCCAGCACCTTTCCCTGTGAGGCCGAGAGCCTGGAAACTGCTCTCTGGGGTTTTGTCCCCACAAGGTGTATTTTTAACCTCACCTTTTAGATGACCCTTAGTCTTAGACTAAGTAACTTTCCCAAGTCATATACTCGTCAAATGTTTGAAAAAGGTTTGAACCTAGGTAGTCTCACATGAGAAGCCACACTCTGCACCAACACATAAATCACTCAAATTCTCTGGACCTCAGTTTAACCATCTGTGAAACAGGCATAGTAATAGCATATCATCATGGCATACAGCATATAAGACACAGCTATAGAATCTGCAGCATTCTGTCATTCAGTTAATATTCCAGAGATCTGAATGTTCATCTCAGCTCTTGCAGTCTGGTCTGGGGTGCAGCCCTTCACCTTTCTGTGCCTCAGTTTCCACATCTATAAAGTGAGGAGTTTCACCAGACAGCATTCAAGGTCTTTTCTCTACTGTGTTCTGGGCATCCTTATGCGGAGGCTCTGGCTAGGACCTGCCAACATCCAGTTGATTGTGCCTCGTGCTCGGTTACATGCCCCCCGACATGTGGTGCCACTGGCATGATGTACCATGTTCACTGATATGGCCGGCTTGCATTAAGCTTTACACGTAAGAGCAAAGCTTCCCATGAAATACTCTTTCAGTGTTTATTGTCACCTAGGGCTGGGCCATTTATGGAAATAAAATTTTTTGTTTTGTAATGAAAAATATTATTTTGTACAATACTATCCTTATGTTACTACCATTAGAACTTAGAAATATGTCCTTGAAATCACTCCCTGGGGTACAAATAAATGTCCTTCATATTTTAATAACTAAATAATATATATGTATATAATTAATTTTCATAAAATTTACTTTTTTCTGCTCTTTTCAATTAAAGACAGTTTGAAACATTTTTCTTGATTCAACATAGTTTTATAATTTTGGTGGTGACATGAAATTTCATTGCACTGAATTGCCATAATTTATTGAACTCCAATGCTGGGTATTTAGGTTATTTCCAATTTTCCTTGGATTTAAGTGCAAATTCATGAAACATTGTATTTCTGGGTTAGATTAGGACATTTTGCATCATCTAAAATTGGCAACAAAATGAGTCCAATTTTTCAGGTTCTAAATGAAAGGGCACACAAATACTAATATCAACCAACAGTGAAGTAAGTTCCCATATATGGCTCCATGTTAAACCCAAAAGCTTAGTCTTCATGGGCAAAAAACTGGTGTGTACTAATTTTTAACTTACTTCCTCATCATTCACTTATGTAATTTATTTAAATATTTATTTCAGGCATACTATGTTCTAAGCACTCTGTTAGATTCCAGTGACATTGGTAGAATACCTCCCTGACATTGTGGGACTTATAATATATTAATAGTAAAAAAAACAGACAGTACAGCAGTAAAACAAACATACATTAGAGAGAGCACATATGGAAGGAGAACTTAGTTATGTTTAGGTCACTTACTACTAAAAATATTTAATTTTTTTAAAATACTTAAATTAAAAAAATACTTAAAATGTAGTATTTTTAAAATACTGAAAAATATTTAAATTTTTAAAAAATGTATTACAGTAAAAGACACAATGCCATTAATCCCCCTCAAAATACTCCCTCTTGCTTTAAACATACGTATCCCATCATTCTTGCCACTTTCTGAAGCAGTTCTGGAAGTCCTCTTTCATATCTTCATTCTCCATTATAACAACACTCTGTGTCTCACATCGCTTCTGGTACAGAAATTTCTGTCAAATAAAAACATTATGGGGTGCCCTTACCCACCTTTTTCACCAGATCTGGCACCATGCAACTGCTGGCTCTTCCCCAAAGTCAAACTGATTCAGGACATCGAGGCATCCATGACGGCGCAACTAAAGAGACTCCTGAAAGAGAACTTCCAAAAGCTGCTTCAGAAAATGGCAAGAATGATGGGATAAGCATGCTTGAAGTGAGGGGGAGTATTTTGAGGGGGAGTAATTGCAATGTGTCTTTTACTGTAATATTTTTTTAATTTAAACATGCACTGTAATTTTTTATCACTTTGTATGTATTTACTCTGGGTAAGTTATGTAACCTCTCTGTACTTCAGTTTGCTTGCCTGCAAAATAGAGAAAAATAATAGTTAACAGGTATGAAACACATAGAAGAGTCTTTGGCACATATTAAGCACTTAATACATGTTAGCTATTATTGTAGTTTGTGTTAATTATTCATTGCTACATAACAAATTACTTCAAAAGTTAGCACTTAAAACAATAGGCATTTATCATCCCTCATAATATCTAGTGGCCAGGGATCCAGAGACAGCTGAGCTGGGTGGTTCTGGCTCATGCTCACTGGTGAAGCTGCATCACCTGGAGGCTTGGCCAGAATTGAAGACTCTGCCTCCAAGATGGCTCCTTATATAACTGCGTGCAGGAGACCTCAGTCCTCATCCTGTGGATTCCCCCATAGGGTTACTTGAGTGCCCTTACACTATGGCATCCAGCTTCCTCCAGAACAAGTGATCCCAGAGAGAGAAGGAGGAAGCCATGCCTTTTATGACCTAGTCTTAGAAGTCCTACATACTGTCACTTCCTCCCAAATCTGTTTGCCGAAAGTGAGTCACTGAGTCCTGCTTTTAATTAAGGAAAGGAGAATTAGGGTCCCCTTTCTGAACACTGTGTCAAAGAGTTAGTGGACATAAAGAACACGGTGCAGATGCAGGGCCCCAAATGCCTGACCCACAGAGGGCTTTTCTCTCTCCACTCTTTCGTGCCCTCTCAGTGCAATTGTGTAGACAACACAGCTATTCCACCATGTTAACTCAACAAGATACCTTTTGTAAACCTTTCCTGTATCTACAAACGCAGGTCCTCTTTATAACCAGATACACATAGTCCTTCCTGGTTCTAATTTTATGTAAAGTCAATATAAGTAATAAATCAATGGCTTTAATTCTTTTAAATCCAAGTCAGCATCAATTCCTTTTAAGACATCCCTCTCAAATTTTTTTTTTTTTAATTTTAGTCAAAAAAACATCCATAATATCCTGAGAGATATAGGGCATCCTACTGGTCAAAATCCACAGCAGCAGACGAGGTAACTTTCAAATTCACAGGGCAAGGTCACACTGCACTTGGAAAACACCCTCCAGTTCTCACCACACATGGCTGGCAGGCTTCATAGTCTCTGATTTTCTAACAGACCAATTCTCTTCAATCATGTTAGTCTTTCCATGGGAAGATTTTGACCAGTCTAACTATATTTTTAAATTCATGTATCTACGAGGTGCCACATCCTTGGCATAAATCATTTCCAATCGTTACTTAAACACTCAAAAATAAGTATCATTAGTCCCCATTGCAAATGAGAAACCTAGTTCTCAGAGAAATCAAGGTTTGTACAAGATCACTCAAGAATGAAACTGAACTTCAAATATAGGCTGATTGGATGTCATATTTGGTTTATTCCATGATGTTGCCATTCTTAGGGTTTTATTTCAGAGCCAGAAGACAATAAAATCTGTGGTCATGGAAGTTATATACAGCTATACAAGTTTGCTTTTCAAACATTTCCCAAAAGCTTTTTCCACAACCCCCATATATGACAATGAGAAGGCACCCACACACAGGATTGCCAGGTAATATACAAAATGTCCAGTTAAATTTACATTTCAGATAAACAAATAATGTTATTAGCATAAGTCTGTTTCATGAAATTTTTCCATAACCTTGGATATACTTAAGTTAAAATGTAGTTTGGATGGACGTCATCAAAATGGCTGCGTGAGGTAAGCTTCTGTAAAGCTACCCTAGAATTTAAAACTAATCGAACAACAATAACTCCAAAAAGGACTCCCTGCACAGCAGAGAGACAAGATGAAGAGGCCCACTACTGAATTCACCTAAGGTGGGCGAATCACGTGAGTGGGGGAGGAGGGAAGGAAGAAGTGAGGAGACGAAGCGGTGTGGGAGCAGGATGCAGACCCAGCTCAGTGCTCTGAGCTCGCTGCATCCCGGAACTACCACAGCTGTGGGTGAGGGAAGAACTCGGACGGATAGGACTCCGCTTACGGCCCACAGGGCTGAGGGGGCAGCATATAACATGGCTGAAACCAACGCTCACGGCAGAGAACTTGGAGAAAAGACTGAGGGAAGAAGGCTTAAATGGTGGTTTAAGCCCTCACTGCCGCAAGAGAACGGAAGCCTTCTGGTTGGAAGGAAGCAGGCTTGGGGACAAGTCTCAGAATTCTACCTCTGAGGCAAGTGGTCTGTCTCTCCTTTCAGTACAGTCCACTTGAGCTGGCTTTGGCCCTTCCCTTCTTGCCATCCTTACCAGGCTTGCTTACCAGTGCCTAGATAGCTGGGGAGTGACAGGGCCTCAGCCCAGCTCCTGATGCCTGTGAAAATCACACAGGTCTGCATGAAGAAAACGAGACATTAATAGGAGATTGGGAAATAGCTATCATGCCTATGGAAGTCATGATTTTAAAGGATGAGAAGACAAGAGGAGATGCTAGCATAGGACAGGGAGGGTAGTGACCAGGGGTTCATTGGAAGAAGAGGGACACTTTCTAATGTAGCTGGAAGGAAGAAAGGAAAGAGACAGCTTTTGAGTGTCCTCTAGAGACTGAAGCCATAAATGACTAGGGGCACCAGTCTGTGTAGATGGGTGCTCAGAAGTCTGTGTGAAGATGTTGAGAGGCAAACATTTAGAAGGGTTGAGATGTAGCAGTCTCACACATTTTCTTTTTTTTTTTTTAACTAAAGTTTATTGGGGTGACAATGGTTAGTAAAGTTACATCGGTTTCAGGTGTACAATTCTGTAATACATCATCTATGTATCACATTGTGGCTCACACATTTTCTCTCAAACTAAATCTTGGTTTTGTCTGCAGCTCGACTGGCACTTTCATGACTCCAGCTGCTGCTAATTAGGGAAAATAATAATCTATGCTTTCAAACTAACTTATTCTGATCTTTATTTCAAATGGTCTTGAACAGGAGGGCTGTGAAGTCTCTCAGGTATCATCTCAGTTTTTCATTCCCTGAAAAGACATGTGGGGTAGGAGGTGCGGTATGGGCAGACAGGCTCCTAAATGAAGATTTCTTTTTCTGGGGTGCCAACACTCATATGCTAGTGTTTCAGGTATTTTCTTTTTCTTCAAAAAAATTCTCCTGATTTAGTTTTAGGTTTGTCAGCTAGTAGATAAATGCTAGGCAGCTAGTTAATCCTTCTGTGATTGTAGGTGGAGGAATTAAAACCATGTGCTGGGCAGTATTGGCAAGTAACTGCCATGGGTCCCCATAGACAGTCAGGGCACTGAGAACTTGGAGGCCCGAGGTCTTGCTAGAATGAGCCCTCTTGGTGACCATATTCTAGTTTTTGGTTTCTCCTTCTTTTCATGTGCTTAGATGCTCCCATTTCCTTTCCACTGCCTCAAAATTGTCTGAAACCCCACGTTAACTGATGACCTAAAACTATTCCACCACCTTCATTTTAAATGGTTGGTTCTCATTTGGTTTCACTAATAACATGGAGATGAAAAAACAAAAACTATGCTCTGACTTTCATATTTCATATGACTTACTAAATACTTTGAAAGTTGTGAAACATCCCTGGCCAAGATGCACTGGCTCCAGCCCAGGGATGTAGCTGTTCAGTGCTCTCATTGTTCATCCTTCCTCAATTTTCATTTTGATTTTTGCTTTAAACCAAGAATTTGGTATAAAGTTGTTTTAATTTTAAGTTTCTAAGTGGTCAGAATTTTTTAATATTCAGTCTTGTTTGTTCAGGTTTATTCTTTTCCTTTTTATTTATTATTATTTTGGGGTGGGGGGCAGTCGGGAAAATAGGAGTGGATTTTTTTTTTTTCTAAAAATACGTAGGTGTACTGAAGTCAAACGATAGGGATTGTTCTCTGCTTTGGGGATTTGCCGTCCCTACCTATAAACTAAGGGAGGTGTCCTCTGTGTGCTAATCATAGTTCATTTTATGACTGTTCCTGGAGTATTTGAAAGGAATGCATGCTGGTTTGTATGTTTTATGTGTAAAACCTTTCAAAGCTCTTTCTCTGAGGGTTCTGCCTTTGGGAGAAATTTCACATCCTCATCAAGATTATATAAAGACTCATCTATATTGTTTCAGGACATGATGTTTTCAGGTTTTCTATTTAAATCTGTAATCAACTTGGATTAAATCTGGCACAAGATAGGGGTCTAGATCTAGTCTGTTCTTTCCAAATGGTTATCCATTCAACCTTGGCTTCTAAATAACCAAGCCATCTTTTACCTCTCACTCAACCGCACACTGGACTAAACTCTATTAATATGCTTGTCTTTCTGAACCATACAATGTTTTATCTAGTACTAAAATTCTCCCTCATTACTATTTGTCTATAATAATTTCTTAGTTAGTAGCATTCATATTTTTTTCTTTTTTGATAGGTTTTTAATTATTACATTTCTTAGGGTGATATTGGTTAATAAAATTATATAGATTTCAAGTGTACAATTCTATAACACATCATCTGTATGTTGCATTGTGAGCTCAGCACCCAAAGTCAAATCTCCTTCCTTCACCATATATTTGACTCCTTTTACCGTCTTTTACCACACTTCTCCCCCCTTACCCGCTGGTAACCACTAGACTTATCTGTGTCTATGAGTTTTTGCTTGTTTGTTTGTCTTGTTCAGTTGTTACTTTCAGTTTTATATCCCACATATGAGTGAAGTCATATGGTTCTCGATTTTTTCCTGTCTGACTTAATTCACTTAGAATGATAATCTAAGGACGTATCCATGTCATTGCAAATGGCAGTATTTCATCTTTTTTAATGGCAGAGTAATATGCCATTGTATGAATATACCACATCTTCTTATCCAATCATATATTTTTTATTAGTTTCAGCTGTACAAAACAACATAACAATTAGACATTTACACCCCTCACAAAGTGATAGTAGTCACAATATTGCCACAGAGATATGAAAGACATTTGGGGGAATATAATCAATAATGTTGTAAAGATTTTGTAGGATATCCAACCATATTTTGAAGGACACTTCAGTTTTTTTTCTATGTTTTGGCCTCTGTAAATAATGCCACAATGAACATAGGGTTATATATATCTTAATGGATACATGTTTTCAAATTTTGGGCGAAGATATCAAGAAGAGGGATTGCTACGGTTATTCTATTCTTAATTTTTTGAGGAACCTCCATACTGTTTTCCATAGTGGCTGTACCAGTTTACATTCCCACCAGCAGTTTATGAAGGTTCCTTTTTCTACACAACCTCTCCAACACGTGTTATTACTTGCCTTGTTGATAATACCCATTCTAACAGGTGTGACGTGGTATCTCATTGTGGTTTTGATTTTCATTCCCCTAATATCTAGTAAAGTTGAGCATTTTTCATGTATCTGTTGACCATTTGTGTGTCTTCTTGGGAGAAATGTCTATTCAGGTCCTCTGCCCAATTGTTTTAGTTGGATTGTTTGTTTTTTGTTGTTGTTTTTGAGTTGTAAGAGTAATTTAGATATTTTGGATATTAGCCTCTTATTGGAGGTGTTGTTTGCAAATATCTCTTTTTTGTTGATGGTTTCTTTTGTTGATTCATTCATTCAGTTACCTCTTTTTTGTTGATGGTTTCTTTTGCTGTGTAGAAGCTTTTTAGTTTGATAGAGTACCATTCATTTATTTTTGCTTTTAGTTCCCTTGACTTTGAGGTCAAATTCATAAAATCATCTGTACAACCAAGGTCCATAAATTTAGTACCTATGTTTTCTTCATCCGATTTATTGTTTCAGGTTTTATATTTAGGTCTTTGATCCATTTTGAGTTAATTTTGGTATATGATGACAGCAGTCTAGTTTCATTCTTTTGCACGTGGCTTTCCAATTTCCCCAGCATAATTTATTAAAGAGGCTTTTTTTTCTTCGTTGTACGTTTTTGTCTCTTTGTCAAAAAATTTCCCATTTATATGCCAGTTTATGTTCCATTGGTCTGTGTGTCTGTTTTTCTGCCAATATCATGCTGTTTTTATTATTATTGCTTTGTAGTATAATTTGAAGTCAGGGAGTGTGATACCTCTGTTCTTTTTTCTCAGGACTGCTTTGGCTCCTCAGGGTCTTTTGTGATTCCATATAATTCTGATAATTTTTTTTTGGTCTTTCCTTTTTAAAAATGCCATTTAAATTTTGATTAAATCTCTATATTGCTTTGATAGTTTTTAAAAAGTAGTCATTTGGTATATTTGATTGAAATTGTTCTAAATATGTGGAAAAATTAGAGAGAATTGACATCCTTCAATAATAACTTTCCATTGAGGCATTTAATATCAAATCTTTAATGATTAATACATATACCCAAAACTGCCTTTCAATGTTTCTGAAACTAACAAGTTCTATAGGAATGTTATCAATGAGATACAATTTATGATGTCATAAAAGAGGAGTGTGTTCTGTATTGCCTTCTCTTTAAATTTTATCAAGGACCCTTTTAGATAAACTATAACTGTTCTGTCCTGATAGTCACAAATTTGGTGACCCCCAGCAGTCCGCTGAACCCTATATCTAATTTCAATTCAAAAGAATAAATTAAGATCAATTTATCTAACCTACAAGTCAACCACCTGCCCACATTTAATTGGCTCATATCTAACACTTATGCTCTGTAGGTCAACTCATTTAGTTACCTGAATGCAGTTTTGCGACTAATTTATCTTGGAGGTTTCATTAGAAATGGCAATGCTTAAAACTAATCATTTTTGAGTGAATCATTGGAAGGTTTTTATGGTCATGGAGGGTGACTGTAAACATGCAGAACAGTTTCAGAATCACGGTGGCTGCACTTTACGGTTCAGAGCTTGGAGGCATTCATCTTATTTGTCCTGTTTCAAGCAAATCAGGACTGTTTTCATAGTCCTGCTCAAATGTGTTTCTTTGTTCGCTCTCTGTGAGGAGACTGAACAGACTTATTTTCAAGCACAAGTCCTTTCAGACACTATAACGTTTTTCAAGTCAGCCACCGTTTGTGTTTGATCTCTGTGACACATCAATTTTATCCTTGGTCTTTCCTTCTTATAACTTCAACTTGTTCCTCAAAATGTGTCCACAATGCTGTTGTGAAACATGTTTCCTTAGCCACTGCTATCTTCCATGACACCTTTGTACAAATTAGACAAAGAAGACCCTCTGGGTGGGCATAGCTCCACAAAAGTGTGGCTTCAAGAGAAAACTATACCTTTTTCTCCAACTGTAGTAAAATGTATACTATAACATTTATGATCTTAAGCTATTTTGAGTGTACCGTTCAGTAGTGTTAAGTATATTCATATTGTTGTGCAACCAATTTCTAAAAGTTTTTCATCTTGCAAAATGAAAACTCTGTATTATTAAACAAGAACTCCCCATTTCTCCATACCCCCAGCCCCTGACAACCACCATTCTACTTTCTGTTTCTATGAATTTGACTGCTCTAGATATCTCATTATGTAAGTGGAATTATTCAATATTCGACTTTTTGTGACTGGCTTCTTTCACTCAACATAATGTCCTCAAGGTTCAGCCATGTGGTAGCATGTGTCAGAATTTCCTTCCTTTGTAAGGCTGAATAAGTCCTTTGCCCATTTTAATTGCATTATTTGTTGTTGAGTTATAGGAGTTCTTTATATATTCTGGAATTAATCCCCTATATGATTGAAAATATTTTATCCCATTCTGTAGGTTATCTGCACTCTGTTGGATGTGTCCTTTGATGCACAAAAGTTTTAAATTTTGAAGTAGTCCAGTTCATAAATTTTTACTTTTGTGACCTGTGCTTTTGGTGCCATATCTAAGAAGCTAGTGCCAAGTCCAATACCATGAAGATTTCCCCCTATGTTTTCTTATAAGAGTTTTGTAGTTTTAGTTCTTATATTTAGGTCTTTGTTACATTTTCAGTTAATTTTTGTATATGGTGTTGGGTAAGGGTCTAATTTCTTTTTTTTGTATTTGGATTTTTATTTTCCCAGAACTGTTTGTTGAAAAGACCTTTTCCCCTATTGAATAACCTTGGCTTCCTTGTCAAAAATCAATTGAGCACATACATGAGGAACTATTTCTGGGCTCTTTTGCTATTCCACTCATCTCTATGTCTGTCTTTATGCCAGTGTGGGGACAGAGCCCCAGAAAGCAGTTTCCAGGCTCTCGGCCTCACATAGAAAGGTGCTGGCTCGGGTAGTAAATGGCCATCAACTGTGATTAGATGTCCATCAGCTGTAACCTGTAAGCCATTGGCCACTAATATAACTGCCGTGGCTACGCTAGCAGAAAGAATGGGGGCTAGCAAGAGAGGATTGCAGACAGGTGGATGCCGCCTGCGAGAATATAGTGATACGACTTCCCTACCTATGGCTCCGTGGGTGTTCCTTTTTGGCCTCACTATGTCCTGCGTTCTTATGTGGGGAGCGGGAGCAGAGACCCCGCCTGACATCCTGCATGACAGCCAGGACTATTTGATTATTGTAGCTTTGTAATAAGTTTTGAAATCAGGAACTGTGAAACCTACAACTATGCTCTTTTCTCACAATTGTTTTGGCTATTCAGGGGAGACTGCATTGTTAATGAACGAGGGAAATGTGCACCTTCCTACTGGGATGCGGCCCTGTGCTGCAGCATCCGGCTCATGGAGCAGCGCTGCACCTGAAAAACCACCTGAAGGGATAGGCCTGCCTATCCAGATGTAAAAGCCCCAGCACTCAGCAAATACTACCTGAGTGACATAGGACCCATTTAGTCTCCTAACTTGGATCAACTCTTCCCTTAATAGAGCCATATTATCAGAGCTGTTGACTGTTCCTCAGTGATTAGACATTGAAATGTACATGTAGCTGCTTTGACACTATACAAAGGGGCTTTCATTTCCCTTTGCTTTTCTGTGATGTCCACAGTTTATGCTGAGGGTGGTATGAAAAGTCCCAGGCAGCATATGTTAATTGCTCTTTCTCAAGTGGCTTGATGAGGATGGAATCTCCCACCAAGGCCCATAGGAGAAACATATATCATCCTGAAGTACTGTTTGTATTATATAAACACTGGAATTGGTCTTTGGCTGATGTTGTAAATAATGCCCTTTATCTGTTTTGATTGGTTCCTGAGAGACTTCAAGGTAAATGTGTAACCCAGCTTTAACCACTGCACAGGACTTCAGGGCATGTACTTTTGAGAACTAATCTTAGTTAGCTCTGTTATATATATTTTTTAATTTATTGGGGTGACAATTGTTAGTGAAATTACATAGATTTGAGGTGTACAATTCTGTATTACATCATCTATAAATCCCATTGTGTGTTCACCACCCAGAGTCAGTTCTCTTATGAGTGGCATTCAGATTCTGGAATGAGAAGAGATTTGCACATATACTTTATTTCATAAAATATCTCTGTTTGACAACTAAAAGAACATATATGTTATTAAGGCTCATTTGGTTGCATTTAACAGAAAACTGATTCAAACAACTCTAAGCAAAAGATGAGGTTTTATTGGCTCATAAAACTGGGAGGAATGGCTAGATATAGGGTCTGAAAAGATGTCAGAACAGTCTCTCTCATTTTCTTTCTCTGATTCCAGCTCTTGTTTCCTTTGTGTTGGCTGCATTCTTAGTAGGCTCTCCTATCAGGTAGCACATTGGTCCCAGAAAGACTAACTTACAGACAACCTCCTTAGCAATCCTAGTGGGCCAGGAGCATCTCAACCCCAGTGTCTCCAGCCTAAACCCCAAGCGAGCTCTCATTGGCTTGTCTTGGTTTGTGTGCCCACCGCTGGATCAGTCGCTGTAGCAGGAAGAGGCAGTGTTCTGGGTGGCCAGGACTGCATCACAGGGTTACTCTAATGCTCAGGGTGGGGTCATGATATTAAACTTCATAGACTGAGTGTGGGAGTTGTAGAATCGGGATACTATTGACAAAAAGAGTAGAAAGAGCTGCTGAGCCAGCAAAATGACTCATTATCTACAATATACCTAAAAGGGTTCCTCAGAATAGCACCCTCATTCCCCTTTATATAGAAATTTCTTCTACAGTGTTCTTGCCATATATTCCATCTGGGTTCCCTTTGAAGATATCCCATAATGAAGAACTCACTATTTCCATTTGTCTTCCATCCAACATTGAACAAGCTGGTTGTCAGAAAAATATCATTTTTTTTTATTGAAGTTTATTGGGGTGACAATTGTTAGTAAAGTCACATAGAACTGATTCTGGGTGGAGAAAAATATTCTTTATTTTAGACAATCTGAGTCTTCCTATAATTTCTAATGAATTATCTTAACTCTGCCCATCAGAAGTCCATAATTTAAAGTTACAATCTTATCTTCCCAAAAGACTGCTTCAAATATTTGAGTCAAATTTCAAAATGTCTTTTATATTTCATGTTCTACCTCCCTTTTGAAACTTCCTGGTACAATCTCCATTCCAGATCAAGGGTATTCTTTACAGATCTAATGGAGTCCAGTGAGTGTTTGGACTTCACCAGTCACCAGAGGCTTCCTCCTTGTGTGTATTATACCACTAAATAATTCAATGGCTCAAGTGTTGAAAATAGTTTCCAAATATAGATTAAAATTTAACTCCCACAGTAAGCCCCAAAATGGGTTATATTTTTTTACCAATCACATCACAATTTTGGTTCATATTAAGCTTAATAGTAGTAGCTACCACTTATCGAGTGCCAGATTCCTTATATAATTTATCTATAATTCCTACAACTCTCAAGATTAATTACTACTATTATTATCCCATTTTATGCATGAGGAAACTGAAACTCAATTTCAGTGACTGGAAGAATATCTCAATGTGGGTGGATAGTCAATTGGTATTTGAGCTCAGATATCTTTGACTCCAAGTTCTTTCCATCATACTCAAAGATCTACTCTTGAAATCAACCGAGATCATCAGTTCTGTTTCACTTGAACTCCTGTCATCACTTCATTCACATTATACTTATGGACAATAAATTTGGTGCTCATATTAAGGTGGGGTTGTGCAGAAAACAGCTAACAGAGCAAGCCTAAGACAACTATCCTTAGGCCTGCTTGCAGGGTTAGCCCTTGAGCAGCACTGCTCTAATTCTCTGCTTTTGCTCTGAGTCCTCCGAGAAAATCACCAAACCTGGGGGACTTAGATTTCAAGAGGGTTCACCATTTCCTGATAAGAATTGTTCAGTGTGCCTAAACTGTTTGTACAGATGATATGGTTTATGCTGAATACATCCTTCCCTTCGGGGAATGTGGTATTTTGGTACATGTTGGACAGAGGGTGCCTACACGGCCAGTCGCAATAAAATCCCTGGGCACTGAGTCGCTAACGAGCTTCTTGGATAGATGTTTAGCACATGTTGTCACAATTCATTGCTGAGAGAATTAAGCAAATCCTGTGTGACTCCACTAGAAGAAAACTCTGGGAAGCTTGTGCCTGGTTTCCTCCGGACTTTGCCCCATGTGTCTATTTTCTTTGCTGATTTTGCTTTGGATCCTTTCAGTGTAATAAATCATAGACATGAGTACAATGTGCTGAATGCTCTGAGTTCTCCTAGTACATCACCAAACCTGGGGGTGGTCTTAGGGACCCGAGACCCAGGGGCTTTATATTTCTTCCTGTTGAATTTAATCCTGATATGGTAATTTTGAATCCTTATCCTCTCACTTTATTGTTTTATATCAAGCTCCATATACATTCCTTCTAGGTTTTCATTCTATTCCTTGATAAAAATTTTGAATGAGAGAATCAAATGCAGTAATGTGGTTTTCTCCTGAACCCTCTCTCTGTGTTGAGATTAAGCTATTAATCAAAATGTAACGCAGACTGGTTAAAACACTTGCATATTTTTCTACAACTTGTATTGAAAAGCACATACTCAATTATATTATTCTTTACAATCTCCAAGGAGATTTTGTTATTTTCAAAATTAAGACATATGTAATCCAAAGGATCCTCTTTTTCTCCCTTATGTAGTTATTTTGTGTTTTTTTTAAAAACTGAAGATATTCTGACATTATTTACTTTTACTAAACTCGTATTCCTCAATTATACTCATCACACTCTTATTACAAATGATAAGCAATAATTTGTTTAACTATGTGCTAAAATGTTTTGGATTGTATTAATGACAGTATTTACATCTTACAGTTTTTAGAGTATGTTAGTTTTTCATGTTTAAAGAATCAGAAGAACTGACTCTGGGTGGTGAACACACAATGCAATATATAGATGATGTATCACAGAAATGTACACTTGAAGCCTATATAATTTCACTAACCAATGTCAACCCACTAAATTTAATTGTTTTAAAAGCTTTAAAAAAAGTTACAATTACAAAAAGACTACAATCATAAAAAAAAAACAAAAAAATAAAGAATCAGGGCATTTTCCCATTTCTTGTGTTCTGCATCCTTTTAAGGAATTGGTCCATTTTATCTAAGTTATCAAATTTGTGGGCATAGAGTTGTGGGGTTTTTTGTTTCTTTGCTTTGATTTTTTCTGTTAAGCTTCTGGTTTATTTATTTGTTTGTTTGTTTATTTATTTAAAGTGTATTGGGGTGACAATTGTTAGTAAAGTTACATAGGTTTCAGGTGTACAATTCTGTATTACATCATCTATAAATCCCATTGTGTGTTCACCACCCAGAGTCAGTTCTCCTTCCATCACCATATATTTGATCCCCCTTACCCTCATCTCCCTCCCCCAATCCCCCTTACCCTCTGGTAACCACTAAACTATTGTCTGTGTCTACGAGTTTTTGTTTCTCATTTGTTTGTCTTGTTCATAGAGTTGTTAATAGTGTTTCTTTTTTATCTTTATCTTGTCTATGTCCATGAGGTCAGTAGTGATTTTATTTCTTATACTACTATTTTTGTATATGTCACTTTTTTTCTTGGTTAACTTGATTAGAAGTTTATCAATTTATTGATTTTTTCAAAGAATTTGGTTTTGATTTTATAAATTATTTTTCTGTTTCCAATTTCATTAATTTCTGCTGTAAGTTTTCTTATTTCTTTTCTTCTGCTTGCTTTAAGTTTACACTGTTCTCCTTTCTCTAGTTTTCTGAGGTAGAAGCTTCAATTATTGATTTTAGGTCTTTCATCTTTTCTAATATATGCATCCAATGCCATGAATTTCCCTCTAATCACTCCTTTTGTGGATCCCACAAATTTTCACCAATTATGGTTTCATTTTCATTTAATTGAATATATTTTAAATGCATCTTGAGACTTCTTCTTCATCTCATTTGTTATTTTGAAGTCTGTTGTTTAATCTCCAAATATTTTTGAATTTTCCAGCTACTTTTCTGTTATCGTTTTCTAGTTAAATCCGTTGTGATCTAAGAGCATATTTTGTATGATTTCTATTCTTTTAAGTGCGTTCAATGTGTTTTATGGTCCAGAATGTGTTCTATCTTGGTGAACGTCCCTAATGAGCTTGAGAAGAATGTATATTCTTCTGTTGTTGGATGAAGTAATTTATAGATGTCCATTAGATCCTGTTAATTGATGGTGCTTTTCAATTAAACTATATTCTTACTGATTTTCTGACTGCTGGATCTGTCATCCTGATAAAGGGGTGTTGAAGGCTCCAGCCATAAGAGTGGATTTATTTATTTCTCCTTACAGTTCTATCAGCTTTTCACATTTTTGACAATCTCTCGGGAGGTGCATGCACATTAAGTATTATGTCTTCTTGGAAAATTGAACTTTTATCATTGTGTGATATCCTCTTTATCCCTGATGATTTTTCTTATTCTGAAGTCAACTTCATCTGATATATATATATATATATATATATATATATATACACTATATATATATATATACATATATATAGCTAATCCAGCTTTCTTTTGATTTGTGTTAGCATAGTACATCTTTTTCCATCCCTTTGCTTTTTTTTTTAAATCTATCTGTGTCTGTTTTTAAAGTGGTTCTTTTATAAACATATATAGTTTGATCTTGTTTTTTAATCCATCTGTCAGCTTCTGTATTCTAAGTGGTATATTTAGATCATTAATTTTAGATCACTTGTTGGATTAATAGCTACCATACATTTTACTGTTTTCTATTCATTTTATTTTATCAGCTTTAATCACCCATTGTATTCTTGTTATGATTATTATGAACAATTATCTATTAGAATAATTAAAAATTCTTTTAAAGTTTTTATTTTGCCTTCACTTATTTCTTTTCCAATGCTCTTCCTTTCTTTAAGTAGATCTGAGTTTCTGACCTATATCATTTTTCTTCTATCTGAAGAACTTTTTTTAACATGTAAGGCAAGTCTATTAGGGAAAATTTCCTTCAATTTTTGTCTGATAAAAGTATTTCTCCTTTACTTTTGAAGGATAATTTTTCAGAACACAGAATTCTAGACTGATTTTTTTTAACACTTTACATATTTCATCCTGAAGAAAAACAAGAATGTTTTCTGAAGAGAAGTCTGATGTAATTTTTATCCTTGCTCTCTATAGGCAAGGTGTTTTTCCTACTGACTTCTTTTAAGTTCTTCTCTTTGTCTTTGGTTTTCTGCAGATTAAATATGATATGCCTAGGTGTAATTTTTCTTTTTTTAATTTATCCTGCTGGTGTTCTCTGAACTTCCTGGGTCTGTGGTTTGGCTTGGAGTTTGTCATCATTTTTTTTTCCTATAACGTTTTTTATTATTAAATTTATTGGAAGACATTGCTTAATAAAATTATATACTTTTCAAGTACACAATTATATAATACATCATCTGTATGTTGCATTGTGTATTCACCACCCAGAGTCAGTTCTCCTTCCATCATTTTTATTTGACCCCCTTTATCCTCTTCTACCACCTCTTCCCCCGCCCTGGTAACCACTAAACTGTTGTCTGTGTCTATGAGTTTTTGTCTGTTTGTTTTTTGCTTTCAGTTATATATCCCATATATCAGTGAAATCATTTGGTTTTCTATCTGAATTATTTTGCTTAGCATGATGAATTCTCAGCCAGTATTGCTTCAAACATTTCTTCTGCTGCTATCTTTCTTCTCCTTGTATTCCTATTATGCGAATATTGTATGTGGTGTGATTACCCTACAGTTTTGGATAATCTGGGTTGTTATATTATTTTTTTTCACTTTGCACTTCAGTTTGTCAAGTTCCTACTGATGTATCTCAAGCTCAAGGATTTTTTTCCTCAACCATGTCCAGTTTACTTGTGAGCAAAGACATTCTTCTTTCTGTTAGAGTATATTTGATTTCTGGAATTTCCTGTGGATTCTTCCTTAGATTTTCCATCCCTCTCCTTATATTACCCATTTATTTGTTCTTGCATGTTGTCCACTTTTTCCGTTAGAACTCTTAGCATATTAATCATTGCTATTTTAAATTCCTGTCTTAGTAATTCCAAAACCTGTGTCATATTTGATTCTGGTTCTGTTCCTTGCTTTGTCTCTTCATATTGTACTCTTTGTTGCCTTTTAGCATGCCTCATAACTTTGTTGTTGTTGTTGTTGTTGTTGAAAGTCAGACCATATGTATTGGATAATAGAAACTGAGGTTAATAGATCTTTAGTGTGAGGGTTTATTTTATCTGATCAAGAGTCATGCTGTTTACTCTTTGCTTTAGGTGTCTAAGGCTTCAAAATCCTCTAGTGTCCTTGTTTTTGTCTCGCCTGTTATCTTTGGGTTCCCCTAGAAACTCTTTCTTAAATAGAGTCTGAACCTTGCAGCTTTTTTAGCTGTAATCCTCCTCTTATTACACAGGATCCCAGTTCCTGGCTCTGGCAGCTTCTACTTCCAGAAAGCTATAATTCTCTGTATTCACCTCTCTCTCCAATTTTGGAGGCAGCATTTTCCCCAGTAACCTCAGTTCCCTGATAGGTCTAAGAATATATGTTGGCTTTGTTTCTTAAGCTTTTTGCTTGTTGTGAGAATGATAGTACTGACTTGTTTACATGTCAGAGCAAAACTGAAAACTATCCCATTCTTTACTGTTTCTCAGTCATAATTGCTCTAACATCATGCCTTAGTTTTTTCTATTCTTTCAAGATACAAAAACCTGGATCTAAAGATATAAATTCATGCAAATGGTTGTATATTATTTTTCTAAGTTCTTGCTATGGGCTAAAATGTCATCTTTATGCCACTGGTCTACCATTTCCAGATTGGCAGGTAGCCCATGGATCAGAATTTCGGGAACAAATGATTAAAAAAACAGGTCATAGAAGAAGTAATATGGTGGAAGTGATGGATTCTAGTAGAGCCATTTACGTCATGCCTATCACCACTAGTGATGTCAGAGTTAGCCATAAAATCTAAGACCCCCTCTCTTTACATCTTAAGCTTTAATAGCTATGCCTTAAACAACGTTTTTTTTTCTTTTTTTTCTTTTTCTTTTTTTTAATTGGAAACTCAGATAACAGAGTCCCTTGATAATTTTGGGTGAGTCTGGTATCTAAAACTGTGCAACTGACAATAATTCCTATTTCATCAGTAAGAATCATTTTCCTAGAAAGATGTTTAGATTTCCCTAATGCCCAACAATACCCTGGAAATAAACATCTCTGGAGGTAATGTGAGATGGAGGGCTTGAGCCAATATAATGGAAAGTCCAGTTCTGCCCAGGCATGTTTTATTCTTCCTGACTCCTTTTCCAGGCTATGGGAGGAGCAAGAGTTAGATGTGAGCTTCAGCAGAGATGAAAACTGGGCCTGTACTTAACTGGACGAAACAAGCTGATGCCCATGGGATAATCAGCTGATAAAACAATTAATTAGCACATTTGTCTTTTCCTGAAAGAGTGGAAAACACCCAGGGGTGAGAATTTAGTTTTTCCTCCTTGGAAGTTTATTAGTAGATTGGCTTTTCTCTGCCTCTGTCCCTTGGCCTGTGCTCTGCTCTCTGCTTGGAATGCCCAACCCTCATTTCCTCCCTCAGGTTATCTCCTCCTTCTTCTCCAAGACTCTGCCCAGCATTCGCTTATCTGTGAAGCCCATTCTGTCCACTCAAGCTTGACTTCAGTCTTCCTGAGGAGAAAGCGAGTAGCCGTCTTGCCCAATAGTGTTTCTCCTGTGTCTAGAATAAGGAGTGCTGTTTGGGTGGACTAATAAAGTATATATCTCTAAGTCTACACCACTGGCAGGAAATGATCTGTATCTTTGCCTTTCTGCTCTGTTAGGCCACAAGCTCTTTGAGAGCAGAGACTGAGACTCTTACTATTTCAGTTTTCTCACAGCCCAGTCTAGAACCTGGCATGTAGTAAAGGCTCCATAAATATCTGTGAAATAAATACTAAATGAATGAATGAGATACTGTCATACTTTGAGGTCCCTCACACCATAGACAGGCCCTGAACACATTTCAGTGCTGTCCTGCTCTTCTTGCCTCTTCATCAGGACCAGATACCAGCTGGGTAGGTCAGTGAAGTGCCATTGGCTAAGATCAGCTTCCTAGTAGCCAGAGGTGAACAAGAAGTCGTTGCTATTGATATAGCCTCTTTAATCAGGCCTCCTCCCTTAGACAGGGAATCTCTATTTCAGCTGAGCATGCAGGGAGAAAGAAGAGAGCAAGCTAAAAGCAGACTAAACCACACACAGCCTCTGTTTCAGTCGGATGCTGCCTGGGTCTCAGTCGGGCTCTTTGTGCCTGTTAGGTGTCATGATGTTCTGTGGGAACACTATTGTGTAGACTCCCCATGAGAAACTTGAATGTGAGTGTCCCGACAAGAGCGCTGTATTCATGACCCTGAGCAGATGTGCACGCAGGGCCAGAGCCTGCTTATGGCTATTTATGGTTGGACAACTATTTGTAGCAACGACTTTATTCTCACATGTTCCATTTTTGATGACAAATGATATAGCCATCCTATATGCCCCCACACATTCTTTTTTTTATACTACATCCATTACACACTGAAACATTCTAAAGCAAATTCCAGATAGCATGTTTTATCAAAAACTGCTTTCATTTTTTAATCTCAAACAGATAAAGGCACTTAATAACTGCCATGTCTTTATCTGACTTAACAAAATTATCAACAATTCCTTAATATCAGCAAATGTATAATCAGTATTCAAATATCTCTGATTGTCTCACAAATATGTTTTTCTTGTTCACTTATGTGAGTTCGAATCCAAACAAGGTTCACACACTGTACTTTAAGTCTCACTTTCTCCACCTCCTTTTTATTTTACACTTCACCTCTTACGTTTTCCTACCATTTATTTATTTAAGAAAGTGGGTCAGTTTTCATGTGAAATTTCCCACATTCCAGATTTGACACCCTCATTGTGCCATTTAACACATTCCTCTTTCTTCTGCCTCCTGTAAGTGGTGACCAGATTAGAGGCTTCATTCTGTACCGGTTCAAGTTGTTTGAAAAGAACGTTTTCTGTGTACTTCTTATTGTATCACATCAGGAGACATTAAATGTTTGATTGCCTTTCTTTTTGAGATAGTAGGACTGATTAGTAGTGTCAAGTATTAGCACCTTTATCCAGCTGTTATAACATTCCTCATCAAAATCTTACTTAAAAGTTTTGGCAACCAGAGATGTTCACTGCCTAAATCCATTATTCATTAGGTGTTCCAGAGTCATAATATTAGTTTTCTATCACTTCTTCTATTTGCATGAATCAGTATCATCTATAAAGAAGCAATTATTTGGTTATCATTTGTATACAAAATGCAAGTTAAATGTTTCTTTTAATTATAAATTTTTGGAATAATAAATTAGTGATCTAGAAATATTGAAATGTAACCGAAAAGGGTTTTGCTATTTTCAAAAATATATAACTAGAACTCATAAACATTTTAAACATAAATATTGGATTTCAATCCATTGTATTATTGTTTGGTGCTCAAATCATCCCCTCTCAGGCCAATAGGAGTCCTTCAAGTTGAAAACACATCTTTTATATTTCCTCTTCCAAAGATGGAACCAATAAATTCTGCAAGAAGCTTTAATTGTTTTAATGGAAAATTATGTTTAAAGTCCATAAAACGGATCGTACGGGTACTAACTGTGATAGGGTTATTATTGCTTTCAGGTGTTTTTAGGGGACAGAGCTAGGAAATGTGTCTTTTTTAATTTATTGAAATATAGTTAATATACAATGTTATATTAGTTTTAGGTGTACAACATAGTGATTTGACATTTATGTCCCTTGTGGAATAATCATCACGGTAAGTCTAGTAATTATCTGTCATCACACACAGTTATTACAATATTATTGACTATATTCCCTATGCTGTACATTATATTCCATAACTTATTTATTTTATAACTGGAAGTTTGTACCTCTTACTCCCTTTCACATATTTTGCAACCCCCCTTCCATAACCCTTCCCACACCCCTCACCTCTGGCAACCATCACTTTGTTCTGTGTATCTATGAGAATCTGTATTGTTTTGTTTTGTCTTATAGATTCCACATACAAGTGAAATTATATGGTATTTATCTTTCTCTGTCTAGTGTATCTCACTTAGCATGATGTCCTCTAGGTCCATACATGTTATTGCAAATGGCAAGATTTAATTCTTCTTTATGGCTAAGAAATACTCTATTATATATATGTACCACATCTTTATTCATTCTTCTATCAGTGGATACTTAGGTCCTTTCCATAACTTGGCCATTGTAAATAACGCTGAAATGAACCTAGGGTTCCATGTATCTTTTTGAAATAGTGTTTTCAATTTCTTTGGAAATACCTAGAAATGAATTGTATGGTAGTTCTATTTTTAATTTTGTTTTGAGGAACCTCTATACTGTTTTCTATAATGGCTGCACCAATTTATATTTCTACCAACAGTGTATATTGGTTCCCCTTTCTCCACATCCTTGCCAGCACTTATTATTTGTTGTCTTTTTGATAATAACCATTATGACATGTGTGAGGTGATATTTTATTGTGGTTTTAATTTACATTCTCCTGATGATTAGTGATGTTGAGCACATTTTCATGTGTTGTTGGCCTACTTTATGTCTTCTTTGAGAAAATGTCTACTTAAGTCCTCTACCCATTTTTTGATTGGATTGTTCATTTTTTTATGTTGATTTGTATGAGTTCCTTATATATTTTGGATATTAACCCCTCATCATATATATTATTTACAAATATCTTCTCCCATTCAGTTAGTTGTCTTTTTTGTTGTTGATGGTTTCCCTCACTGTGCAAAAGCTTTTTAGTTTGATGTAGTCCCATATGTTTATTTTTGCTTCTGTTGTCCTTACCTGAGGAGAGAGATCAAAAAATAATATTACTAAGACCAATGTCGAAGAGTTTACTGACTGTATTTTTCCTAAGAGTTTTATGGTTTCAGAAGTCATATTTAAATCTTTAATCCATTTTGAGTTTATTTTTGTATATGGTGTAAGAAAGTGATCCAGTTTTATTTATTACATGCAAATGTATCTTCTTTTAAGAGAAAAAAATATGTCATATGTTCTTTTTGCTATTTACTACAAATTTAAAACCACAAGGTTTTTATTTAACTTGTTTGGTTTTCATATAGTAAATATATAGGACCATAAGATAGATCCTATTGTAAGATTCATATATATATATATTCTAGAAAAATGAATGAAACTGGACAATAGGCTTGAATGAACTTTGCTTTAAACCTGATTGCTAGATTTTGGTTCAGGTAAACATTATAGTGAAATATTTTGTTAAATTTCAATGATAACTTTGTGAAAGAATGACAGTCTATTGGAGTAAGAGAACTTATAGATGATTAACACCAAGTTGTAAAATAAGTAGTGTAAGCTTTGATTGATATCTAGTTTCAAAAAATAACCACAGAAACAAAGTAGGTAATGTTTATCTTCACAGTTGTTCATGTCAAAAGACTTGGGATTATTTTGGACTCTGCTAGCATCAATGAAAGTAGAAGGATTAGGTCATGATCAGAGGCAAATGTACATGACTGATATAGACACCTAGTACAATGGAAGCTGAGTCCATCCTTTATAAGAAATAAGAGACAATAAATAAAAAGACTTATGCAGCCAATACCCACTTGTGATAAAATTACTCTGCAAACTAGGAATAAAAAAGAAGTCTTTCAATCAAATAAAAGACATGGATGAAAAGTCTACACCTACCATCACAATTTTGGTTTTAAAAAAATTAACACTTTCTCCCTGGGAAGAAAAACAAGATAAGATGTCCACTCCTCCTCTTCTATCCAAATTACTATTCCAGAAGTCCTAGCAAGGGCAAGAAAAAGAAATGAAAGACACAAAGATTAGAAAGGAAGAAGTGAAACTGTCATGATTTACAGTTGACAATTGTGTACATAAAAAACCCTATGAAAATACAAAAAAAAGATTAGAATCCATAAGAGACTGCCATTAAGTCACAGAACACAGAACAATATAAAAAATACTTATATTTCCATATGCCAAGAGCAAAGATTTTTAAAAATTAAATAAAAACACCATTTGAAAGCATCAAATAGGTAATAATAAATCTATTAAAATATATGTAAGACCTCTACACTATAAACTAAAAAACATTATTTAGATAAATGAAAGAAGACCTGAGTAAAGAAGCACACCAAGCTCATGTTCATTAATTGAGAGACAATATAGTGTGTGTGTGTGTGTGTGTGTCTGTGTGTCTGTGTTCACAAATATGAATAAACTACTGATACAGGCAGCAACAACATGATGAATATCAAACACTTGATGTTGAATAAGTGAAGTTAAACTTCAAAATAGCACCTACTGATAACCTCCATGTGTATAAAGCCATATAATGGACAAATGAATTTACAGAGATTGAAATCACAAAGTGGCTGCCTACAGATTTAGTGGAAAGGAGTATGGGGGAACTTGCTAGGATGACTGAGATGTTTATCTTGTTTTGAGTGGTGGTTGTATGGATATAACATAAGTGTTGAACATCACTACACTGAAAATTTTAAATATATTCATTTTGATGCAAATTATACATCAACAACCACAACAAAAACAAGAGACCAAATAAGGGCCACCCATTGTGTGTGTGTGTGTGTGTGTATATAGTTGTTTTGTAATATCTTGGCAAAGGATGGCAAAGGATTTGAAAGTTTGTTTTCAGAAATAATTTGTAATGAACAACAGTAAAATTATTTGAGAAGTAAAATATAAAAATTATTTAATAATGTAATTCTTAGTCATTGATAGAAAGCTGAAAATTGATGTAACGGTGGTAAATCATATTCACATAAATTTGCTCTTAAGTAAATTTATATAAATTAAATAAATGTTATTATCAAATTCCCTACAGCATAACTAACACCTGCAAACAATAACAAATTTAACCTCTAATGTAATTGATAATTGATAACTTAACTTCTGATATCAATGTTCCAAAGCTGTGTGTGTGTGTGTGTGTGTGTGTGAGAGAGAGAGAAAGAGAGAGAGTGAGAGAGAGAGAGAGAGAGAGAGAGAGAGAGAGAGAGAAGAGATAAGGAAGAAGACAGAGAGGGAAGCAGACGGAATGACAAAAAGAGAGGCAGAGAGAGTATTCTGGCAAGTTGGAAGAATTTTAAAGCTGGTTTTATCTCGATATCACCACCCATGCAAAACCACGCACACAACCTGATTTTGTATTCTCAAACCTATACATGTATGTATGTAAATATATGTGCAAATTCCTCTTCACTTTTCGGTTTTCACAGAAATAGCTCCATTCATTTCTATAAATGAGAAGCATTGAAACACTTGCCCAGAATCAACTGTGAACTTGGTATCAGAGGTCAAGTTCACCCTCAGGTCTCCATGCCCTCAGCCTATCCTCCCTCTGCTCCATCTTGTGGTTGGGGTTGGGGAGATGGGTGATGGTGACATGACAGGTAAATAGAAAGCAGAGACTTCGTGGGACTGCTTCCAGCAATGCTGGATTGTGAGGTACAGATATTCACTAAAAGTCTGGTGAGAAGCTAAGGCAGAAGCACAGTGCCTGTGGATTAAAATACGACTTGCATTATTTGTGAACAAGATAGAATTCTTGTTGATAGAAATATTTTTAAAATATAGAGAAACATTTGATTACAAAAAAAAAAAATGAAATGTCATAGCATTTCTCTAAATCCTTCTTTAAAGTCACAGAGAAACACGTATGAAACTCTGATAGGAGAAAATTCCAGGTCTAAACTCCAGCAGGTACCTCTCTTCTACATTTGGGATCAGTTAAATTAGTAAACATATCAAATGCACTTTGCAGTATATTCTGCCTGTGACAGCAGAAAAGGTGGAGAACACCCAGGGATTAATCAGAGACAGGTGTAATTAAAGCCAGAAGGGCTAAAATGGCTCATAGGTCAAAGGGAATTAAAATCTGAGCAAAATTTCCACATAAATGAAAAAATGTTATGTACTCTGCTGGGACATTCAACTGCAAATATATTGCAGTTACGAGACAGGTAATCTTTTCAGTCTGCAAACCTTGGAGAAGTTTGTGAATGAACTTGACAGTACATAATGCACATCAGTGTCCAAAAGTCTTTGTTGAGATGGAAGACTTCTTGTTCACAAAAATAACAAACTTCTAGAGAAAAGACATGCATTCTTGTATCCATTTCTTCATTTATTCTCTGTGGCACTTTATAAACTTAACTTACTGCCTGTGATCCTTTCCATTCAGTATTCTTTGCCACATTCCAGTGAGATAAGCAGTTACTGTGCTGCTTTGCAAATGATAAGGATACGGCTGCACAAGTCGTTTCTGTGGATTGTTCAGTGTGAGGACAGTGGAGGGTCTGGCAACACCGTTCACTCTGCTTTGAGTTTTGAGGGGTACGATCTCCAGCACCGTGCTTTTGGGCTGAGAACCCTGCTTTTCTCCCCACCCAGGTTCCTAAACCTTGCGTTCAGAAGGTGATCACCCTCTACATGTATCAGGAGACTTTTTGAGAAGCTAATAAAATATTCGCCTTCCACCTTTCCCACTAGGTCCCTATGTCACGGCCCAAGATGGGCAGGTCTGTCAAGTAGAAAGAGCCTGGCTCAGGACCTGGAACTGGCTGACGCCTTGGCCCAACAGTTCGCTAGCCCATCATTTAATTGCTCTAACTTCAGTTTTCTCCATCCTGGTATTAGAGTAATATTTTCCATTCTGGTTGCTCTGAGGAACGTGGAAAAGACACGTGCCAAGTAGGAGGGGACTGTTATTGTGACGGATCAGTTTCCTCCCCACCCCTTCCACATACATAGTTACCAGAGGTTCCCGGAAGTGCATAGTGGTCTACATTTATAAGTCACTTTTTATTTTTTTAAGACATTTCACATAGTTGACTTCAGTGGTTGGGAAAGACAACCAGCTAGCTGCCTCCAGCTCTCCACACATCCCATCTGCCTGCACCTCCCAGAATGTATAGCTGGTCTGTTGCCAGGTGCCTGCCCATCCTGGAAGAAGAGCCCATTCTAAAACACAGTTCCACCTGTCCAGGTCCTGCTGCATAATTGGAGTGTGATGTCCAAGGGGAGACTTCCTTGGATAGGGGCCTAAGTGAGAAGAAGTAAAGCAGATCCTCAGGAGCCATCTTTCCCTCGTCCTTGACAGAGCACTGATCCTGGGGGTGTTTCCCTGGACCCCTGTGGGTTGACCTGATCATTTGGGCTTTTCACAGAGGAGGGAGGGCAGGAGGTAGAGTGGTAGAGGGGAGGCAATGTGGGACTTACCATGTCAGCAGCCCAGGGGCAGCTGCAGTCTGCATTACTTCTGTCAAGCCTACAGGATCACCGAGCCCATTTGCCAAGCATCAGGGCGTCCGCATTGGAGCTGGGCCTTCCTCAGAAAGCATGCGTCCAGGCTCTCGCCTCCCACCAGCTAAGGCGAAGAGGTTTGAGGGTTTGTCAAAAGCCTTCAGCTGAGTAAGTGCTAGACATGAGGTCCACAAGGATGGTGGATATAAATCTTATCTGCGCCACAGTATGGGAAATGTTAGCCACACCAAGGTCCAGCTGATGTTTTCTGGAAAACCTCACCAGGTTTGATGCAGCTTGCAGGAGAGCTAATTCTGTTGATTCCACAGCTTATGCGATGGCCCTGGAGGCTCCGGAACAGAATTCAATGTGTTGCCATATTTTGTTCTTTGGGTTTTGTTTTTCTTTTTGGTTTTTGGTTTTTGGTGTGCTTTTTTGCATGTGGGGCTTTCTGCGATCTTGATACATGCTAACACGTTTTAACATGAAAGTTGATTTCTCAGAACATGAAAATTACCAAAGAGAATCAAACTATCCTCTGTTACACAAAATTCTTGATCCTCTTATTTGGATTTGGGAAAGCCAACAAGGGGGTGAACAAATGAGTAGGCAAACAGGTAGAGAGTTGTTTTCCTGAGCAGATAATCAGTCCCACAGGAGTTTCTAACCTGCCACATCCCTGATCAGCTTTCCCACAATGCAGTGTGGCACTGGGAGTCGCACTGGTGCCACACAGGTCAGCAAGGCCTCCTGACCACATCGCCCAGGGGTGTCCAAACTTTTTTCAACGGCTTTCACCAAGGGCCATATGTGGTAAAATGCACAAATAGGCAGGCCACTCACTCGAGGTGAAGTACATTTTGCCTCAGATGGTTTATTTAAATAAACTAAATATATTTTTGGAATTTGCTGTGGGCCAATAAAAAAATGGATTGCAGGCCACAGTTGGCCCGCCGGCCGCAGTTTGGACACCCCTGACATAGTCCATCAGTTTAGGGCTGACAGGGCCTAGGCAGAGGAAACACTGGTGGGGGGGTACAAAGGGACACATACAAGACAAAGGACTATTCTTAGGAAATACTGATTCCTGAGCAAGGCCCTGTGGGGTTAACTCCCATGGTCACAGGGAGAACCCACACACATCAGGAAAGGTGCCACAATCATATCAGATGGGATTCTCTGGAGGTCACATTCTGTCGAACGCCCCTATGTGAAGCCACATTCCACCTACATGCACCCCCTGGGTCACACACAGAGCACTGTTTGAAAGGCCACCAATGATGATTCTCAAGTTAATACTCTCAGCCAGGACATGTCTTCCTAACTCCATCCAGAGCACGGGATGACTGCAGGTGGTCTGTCCCCCTGAGCAGGTTAGCAGGGAACATAGATTGTCCCAGCCCCAGCTGCTGAGGCAGCCGCGCACCAGCCCGATGCCAACCCCCTTGGTGGTACTCCACATCCAGTCTCAGCAAAATATATCCAATTGGCTCCATCTCCAAGATAGACCCAGAACTTGACCACTTATAATTGCCCCAACTGTCTGTCCCCAGCTGGGCCAAGCCACCCTCTCTGGTGTGGATTATTGAAAGAACCTCCAAACTGCTGTCCTCACTTACCCCTTCCTGTCTTTGTCTCTCTGTGTCTTGTTCCTAATGTAACAGCCAGAGTTACCATTTTATAATGTTCTATGACCCTCAGCCCCGCTCTCAGTCACCAGAGGCTTTCTAGCTCACTCACAACCTGATCTGACTGTCTTTAGCCCTTTTGGTCTCACCTCCTATCTGGCCTCCCTGCTGGTCTTTGAACCAACTGAGCACACTCCTGCCTCATGCCTTTGAATTCACTGTTCCTTCTGCCTGAAATGCTGATTCCCTTACTTCCTTCAAGAGTTCTCTTCTGAATGTGGCAAGAAAACTGCCACTCTGCTAGAACCTCTCTCCCCCACCAAAGACTTTATAGCCTCTTTCTGATTTACATCTTGTTATTAACATTTAATAATGACTATAACCATCTCAACTCTATGGTTTTAAAAATTCATACAGGAATGATACTAGCCTTGATAAGGAATAGGGCTGTGTCTTTGTTATTTTCAGTACCCCTACACACCTACTAGAACAGCTAAAATGAAAAATAGTGACAACATAAAATGCAGGTAAGGATGTGGAGAAACTAGGCCACCCACACATTGCTGATGAAAATGTAAAATCTCACTGTCACTCTGGAAAACAATTTGGCAGTTTCCTTAAAAACTAAGTATCCACTTGTCATATGACCCAGGAGTGCATCCTGGGCATTTGTCCCAAAGAATGAAATGTACGTGCATGCAAAAACATGGACAAGGCGTGCATAGCAGCTCCATTTGTAATAGCTAAATCCTATCTTCAAAAATTGTTGTGTCATGGAATATTATTCAGCAATAAAAAGGAATTAATGATACATACAACTTAGATAGATCACAAGGGCATTATGAGTGC
Source organism: Rhinolophus hipposideros (assembly GCF_964194185.1). Classification (NCBI taxonomy): domain Eukaryota; kingdom Metazoa; phylum Chordata; class Mammalia; order Chiroptera; family Rhinolophidae; genus Rhinolophus; species Rhinolophus hipposideros. Next base: position 66,286,275 of record NC_138061.1, read on the forward strand.
AAAAAGTCCATCTCGAGACTTCATAAAAATGGTGATGTGAGGTGAGCCTCTTGAAATCTCCCCTAGCATTTACAACAAATTGAACAACTATAACTACACAAAGGATTCCCTGCTCAGCAGACAGGCAAGAATAAGAGGCACACTACTGAAATCATCTAAAAGTGGGCAAATTGCACGAGCAGGGGAGGAGGGAAGGGAGACGTGCAGAGACGGGGCTGCGTGGGCGCAAGACACATACCTAGCTGGATGCTCTGAGCTCACTGCATTCCGGAACTACCGCAGCTGTGGGAGAGGGAAGAACTCGGACTCCTAGCGCTCCGCTTTTGGCCCACAGAGCTGGGTGCACAGCATATAACACGGATGAACCCAACTGCAGAGACCTCAGAGCAAAGACTGAGGGACGAAGGCTGAAAATGGTGATTTAAGCAGAAAATGGAAGGAAGCCTTAGGCACTGAGCTTAGCCACTGCCTCCCTACGGTACCAGAGCTCGCCCCCCTCCTCAACCCGCCCAGTGCAAGAAGTGGAACAGTAGTAGTGTCAGATCAAAGAACAGAATATTTGAAGTTCTGAGCACTGTGGACCGCAGACACAGATTCACAGCAAAACTACTTCTGGCAAAGGGGAGGGAGCTGTGGAAGCAGGACTGGGTGTGGTGGTCATCATTGCCATTGCTCTGAGCCACCTCTCACAACAGACCCCTCCCCTGTCCCCACCTATCTCGGCAGACCCTTGCAAGAGTAAAAAGAGCTACTGAAACACACGGGCTTTAAATCTATTGCAATAAAAGCTTTGGAACTTCAGAAGTTCTCCACATCCCCCCACGGAGGCCGAGCCTTATGACCCCACCTGGGTCTAACTGTTCTCAGAGTAGAAGCCCGTCTTCTAGGGAAACCCCCATTGTGTGAGAAGCCAGAATAGTGCAGAGATAATATAACACTGCAGTGTGAGAGAAAATAAAAGGCTGCAGTGGGACAGAAAATAAAACATTCTACCAACACCTACTGGAAAACAAAAGAAATACCTCTTCCTATCAACCTGTTGCAGAACCCACTCCTGTAGATGTCTAGGAAGAGAAATAATAAATCATTAATTGCCATGAATGACCAAGGCAATAAGACAGCTCAGAAAGAAAGTGAAAAGTCTCCAGAAAATGAACTTAAAGATATGGAAATATGTGACTTAAATGACAGAGAATTCAAGATTGCAGTTCTGAAAATACTCAACGAGATTCAAGAAAACACAGAAAGGCAGTTTAATGAACTCAGAAACACAAAGAACAAATGAACATTTTATCAAAGAGACTGAAATTTTAAAAAAGAACCAAATAGAATTTCTGGAGATTAAGAACTCAATAGAAGAAATTAAGAATGAAATAGCCAGCTTAGGTAGTACAGTTAACCAGATGGAAGAAAGAATCAGTGACTCCCTAACTCATTTTATGAGGCCAACATTACCCTGATACCAAAACCTGGTAAGGACAACACACACAAAAAAGAGAACTACACACCAATATCTCTGATGAATACTGATGCAAAAATCCTAAACAAAATCCTAGCAAATCGAATACAACAATGCATTCAAAATATTATTCAACACGACCAAGTGGGATTCATCCAAGGGCACAAGGATGGTTCAACATTCGCAAATCCATCAATATGTTACATCACATAAACAAAATAAAGGACAAAAATCATATGATTCTATCAATTGATGCAGAAAGAAACATTTGACAAGATACAACATCCATTTATGACTAAGACTCTTAAATAGGTATAGAAGGAAAATACCTTAACATAATAAAAGCCATATATGACAAACCCTCAGCTAATCTCATAATTAACGGTGAAAACCTGAAGCCCTTTGCTCTACGTTCAGGAACACGACAAGGTTGTCCCCTATCACCTCTGCTTTTCAACATAGTGTTGGAATTCCTCACCAGAGCAATCAAGCAAGAGAAAGAAATAAAAGGCATCCAAATTGGGAATGAAGAAGTTAAATTGTCACTCTTTGCAGATGACATGATGCTGTATATAGAAAACCCTAAAGACTCCACCAAAAAGCTTTTAGAAACAATCAATGAATACAGTAAAGTTGCTGGCTACAAAATCAAAATACGAAAACCCATTGCATTCCTATATATTAATAATGAAATCTCAGAAAAAGAAAAAAAAAATTCCTTTTGCAATTACAGCAAAAAGAATAAAATACCTAGGAATAAACTTAACCAAGGATGTGAAGGACCTATATGCTGAAAACTATAAGACATTTTTAAAGAAATTGAAGAAGACACAAAGAAATGGAAAGATATTCCATGCTCATGGATTGGGCGAATCAACATAGTTTAAAATGGCGATCTTACCCAAAGTAATATACAGATTTAATGCAATCCCCATCAAAATCCCAATGGCATTTTTTTAAAGAAATAGAACAAAAAATCATTAGATTTGTTTGGAACCACAAAAGGCCTCGAATAGCCAAAGCAGTCCTCAGAAAAAAGCACAATGCTAGAGGTATCACACTCCCTGACTTTAGCTTGTACTACAGGGCAAAAATACTCAAAACAGCATGTTATTGGCAGAAAAACAGACACATAGACCAATGAATAGAATTGAGAACTCACAAATAAAACCACATAAATATGGACAGATAATTTTTGACAAAGAAGCATAAAACAATGGAGAAAAGACAGCCTCTTCGATAAATGGTGCTGTCAGAATTGGAACACCACGTGCAAAAGAATGAAACTGGACTGCTATCTGTCACCATGTACCAAAATTAATTCAAAATGGATCAAAGACTTAAGCATAAGACCTGAAACAACAAACTGCGTAGAAGAAAACATAGGTACTAAACTTATGGACCTTGGGTTCAAAGAGCATTTTATGAATTTGACTCCACGGGCAAGGGAAGTAAAAGCTAAAATAAATGAATGGGACTATATCAAACTTAAAAGCTTCTGCACAGCAAAAGAAACCATCGAGAAAATAAAGAGTCAACCAACTAAATGGGAGAACATTTTTGCAAACAGTGCCTCCTCCAAGGTGCTAAAATCCAAAATATATAAGGAACTCATACAACTCAACAACAAAAAACAAACAACCCAATTAAAAAATGAGCAGAGGAGACATTTCTCCAAAGAGAACATACAAATGGCAAATAGACATATGAAAAGATGCTCAACATCACTAATCATCAGAGAAATGCAAATAAAAACCACAATGAGATATCACCTCATCCCAGTCAGAATGGCTATCATCAACAAGACAAATACTAACAAGTTTTGGAGAAGCTGTGGAGAAAACGGAACCCTCATACACGGTTGGTAGGAATGCAGACTGGTGCAGCCACTATGGAAGGCAGTGTGGAGGTTCCTCAAAAAATTACGAATAGAATTACCATATGACCTATCAATCCCTCTTCTGCGTATCTATCCAAAAAAGTCTGAAAACATTTATCCATAAATACACATGTGCTCCAATGTTCGTTGCAGCTTTATTTACAGTGGCCAAGACATGGTGTCATGCGGGGCGTCCGGCAGGGTCTCTGGTCCTGCTCCCCACATAAGAACGCAGGACATGGTGAGGCCAAAAAGGAACACCCACGGAGCCATAGGTAGGGAAGTCATACCACTATGGTCTCACTGGAGGCTGGGTTTACACGACGTGCGACCTGCTGTCCGCTTTGCTGCCAACTGACCAACTCTCCTCGACTCTCCTTACTCTCCAGTCTCCTCCTTCACTCTCCTCGGTTCCCCTCCGTAGCCGCGGCAGTTATATCAGTGGCCAATGGCTTAATGGCTACAGCTGATGGCCAACCAGCCACAGCTGACGGCCATCTACTATCTGAGCCAGCACCTCTCCACATGAGGCCTAGAGCTTGGAAACTGCTTTCTGGGGCTCTGTCCCCATACTCTACTCTTACAGGTTCTCGCCTCATAATCTACACAACAAGCATCTTCCGCGAGGGTCTCTGTGCCATATTAGATATTGACACCTATGGAAGAAAAGAAACAGCAGTCTTAGGAACCAATAGTGGCAAATCCCTTTCATCTGGGAGGATACACGCTAGCTTTTTGTCCTGGGAAAGGAGGGTTGCTGCCACTGGCACCTTTCCCGGTTTGTGGTACCAAACTTTTATGGCAGTGCTTGGGGTCCCTTGCATAGTTTCAACATGTAATAGTACAGGGAACCCCATAATAGGCCATAGTGAGAGCACATAGGTTCCCCACAAAATCATCCCGGAATCGGGACCTCCATATAATACAGTCACTTGCGGTGGCCACTCAGCCACCACCCCTGGCGTCACTTGCAAATCATGAGTCAAACTGGCCCCCCATGGTGCTATCAGGTCCAACCATCGACAGTGGTGGCCTTTGACCTGCCAGGGCCAAGTTCATTGCTGCTGTTCCCCTGCTTTCAAGCATGTGGGTGCTGGCAACAAAATGTTTCCATTTCTGCCATAGCCTGGCTTTAACAGAGTCTCACTGGTGGTGACTTGTAATTGAATGGGAGCGGCCGTTTGATGTAGCAGAGCTTCTACTGGTGCCGGTCCTCCCTTCTGTGGTCTCTCATTCAGGACTCTCAGGACATCCCATAGACGCGAGGCCCAGTCAGGCATCGTGGGAGGGTGTTTTGACACCCGGAGACCTTGCTTCAAAAGGCCATTATAGCGTTCAATCATGCCAGTGCTTGTGGGTTGTACGGAGCATGAAACAACCATTGCACGTCCATCCTGGCAGCCCAGCGCTGCACCTCTTGCCCTGTAAAATGGGTACCCCTGTCACTTTCAATGACTTGGGGGCGCCCATAGAGGGTGCACAGCCGTGTAAGAGCAACCACTGTATGCCGCTGATCCGCAGCCGGACACGGCCAAGCAAACATCAACCCCGTACCAGTGTCCACTGCTGTAAACGCGTATATCGCATTGCGGGCCTTAGGCAGGGGTCCAATGTGATACATTTGCCAGCGAGTGAGGGGCACCCTCCCTCGCGTTATCTGCTGTGTCTCCCAGGGAAGCCTCCGCCTTTGGGGACCGTCCTGGGCACAGACGGCACAGTCATAGCAGACATCTGCTATCTCCTGCCATTTCAAAGGCAGACCCCAGCGTCTGCTCACCTGCCACATGGTTCGGCTTCCAGCGTGCTGCAATTTCCTGTGCAGCCAATGGGCCACATCAGTGGCAGGAGCCCGTTCTAACTATCGGACCCGTGCTAGGGCATCTGCTTCATCATTACCTGGGGACACTAAAGTGGAGTGACCTGTGACATGCATTAGGGTCACCTCCTTTCTCTGCCCTAGGTCCCAGAGGTCCTGCCACATGCTTGACCCCACAGTGGATGGTGTCCTACCAACCAGTTTTGGTGTTTCCATGTAGGGAGCCACACCGTTAGGCCCTGGAACACTGCCCAGCTGTCAGTGCAAATAACTAGGGGCCCAGGCTCCTGGCTGATTACCATTCACACAGCCCGTAATTCAGCCCATTGGCTACTCTGGCCCATCCCAGTATCAAACCAAATGGTGTCTGTTTTGGGCTGCACACAAATAGCCGTCCAAACAGCTGCAGCCCCTCGGCTAGAACCATCGGTAAACCAGGCATCCTCAGGTACTGGGGACTGTCATTCTTTGTAGGGCGAGGGCTCCAAGTCCTCCCCTCTAGACAAGCGCTTGGCTCAGCCTGGGCTACAAGCTCCACATGCCCCAGGACCTGTTGTAGCTCTGTGCTCAAAGGGCTTGAGCTAAGGGTGTTACGTTGCTCCAAGTAGGCACCCCACTTGGCGAGGGTGGTGGTCTGTGCCACCCCTATTTTGGGTCCTTGGGTCCACGTACGCACCCAGCCCTAGACAGGATAGGTTGTTTGAACCACTACCCGTGCCGTTCCTGTGATGGCTTCTGTTGCCACTAGGGCTACATACACAGCAGCCAGCTGTTTATTAGAGAGTAGCCGACCTCCGCTCCTTTCCATAATTGGGACCAAAATCCCACTAGCAACCGGAGACGCTCCTGCCGTTGCCAGAGGCCCCATCAGTACCCCTCTTGGGTTACGTGAACATTAAGTTCAAATGGGCGGCCAGGGTCCACTACTTGCAGAGCCTGTGCCTGCTGCACTGCCCGTTTCGTGGCAATGAAGCCTTGCTCTATAGCCTCTGTCCAATCCCATGAGGCCCCATTTTTAATCATGTTGTACAGGGCCTTGCCATTTGTGCCATGTGGGGTACAAACGCCCGCCAATATCCTAGCAGACCCAAATATGTCTGCAGTTGGGAGACCTTGGTCGGCCGGGGAAAGGCTTCTATCTTATCAATAATCGCCTCCGGCTTTCAACATCCTCTAGGGTGGCCATGGCAGTCGTAACTTCATGGATCCGTCGCCCTACATAAGGTGTAAGAATAGCAACCAAGGATCCAAAAGCACTCTCAGGTGCAGTATCCAAAACCAGATCCCTCATGCTGGCTGTAAAAAGCTCGTCATCCGGCCCCTGCATGTTAAGGTTAAACATAGAATTTCTCATACCCATTTCACGAATATTTGCATGAGTTCCGTATATGAATGCCATTGACTCACAGTGTCTGGCAGTTCGCCAGCCTGTCCCCATACTGTGCGTACCGCAGCAGTGAGCCACTCCATTAGAGAGTGGTTGCCCTGGTCCTGGGCCAACCTATGGCAGTTCTGTAACCTTTGTTGCAGGGATGGATGCACTGTCACAAAGGCTAGCTTTTCCATCTCGCCTGGGGAGCAGAGAATGTTGTCTGCTCCCTCATCCCATAAACGTAGTAGCCAAGCCGAGACTGGCTCTCCAGGGCGCTGTCAGCACCGCCCTCCCCAGCTCCTGCAACTCAGTGGGAGTGTAAGGGGTGTAGGTCGTGAACTTAGTCACAGCCGGGTTGCCGGCAGGAAAGCACCCGGGGCCCAAAGGTTGCTCACGTTTTACCCTTTGCTTCAAGATTGGCCGGGCTTGGGGGTTGGAAGCTACATTGTCTCCACTGTGGGGCCCCTCATCTAACAGGCGGATCCAGGTTTCCAGCACCTCCAACCGGGACACCTGGTCCAGCACCTGGGCTATTTCATTAAGCGCATTTTCCGTGTTGAGACTCAAGGCCCTGAGGAACATCCAGTCCACGCGGGGGGCTGTAGCCTTCTCCTCCTGTGGCAACTGCTCAGTCAGAGCCTGCAGGGCCTCTCCACGCTGGCCGGAGAGCGTCCATGTCCTCCCACCCCTCCTTGGGGGTCCAACTCCTGAGAACAGTGGCCACCGAGCACCACACACTGTGAGGGGCCACACGGCCTCCTGCCCAGAGTCAGACTCCATTCCTACCTGGTCGGAGTCTTGTTCATCGTGCCAGGTGTCTGAGTGGGTGGAGGCCTCCGCTGGAAGATGTCCACCAGCCTCGGAGCCTAAGGCTGCAGCAGATCACCAAAATAAGGGCAACGCCGTCCATGGCCAAGAAGGTGGTGTGCCAGCTGGAGGCTTGAGTCTCCCAGGCAGACCACGCCTCCCGTTCCCGGTGTCGCTCCTCATGGGCCTCCTGAAGCTGGGCTCTCACACGCACATACCACTCCACCATACTTTGGTTGGTTTTGGCCGGCATCATTCCCTGCTTACGAACTGAGCTTTTATACGTGTAAACTGCTCCAGTACATTCCTTAGAGTTTCAGCCGACACCATATCCTGCCGACTACGCCATTTGTCGTGCGGGGTGCCCAGCAGGGTCTCTGCTCCCGCTCCCCACATAAGAACACAGGACATGGTGAGGCCAAAAAGGAACACCCACGGAGCCATAGGTAGGGAAGTCATACCACTATGGTCTCACTGGAGGCTGGGTTTACACGACGTGCGACCTGCTGTCCGCTTTGCTGCCAACCGACCAACTCTCCTCGACTCTCCTTACTCTCCTTCAGTCTCCTCCTTCACTCTCCTCGGTTCCCCTCCATAGCCATGGCAGTTATATCAGTGACCAATGGCTTGATGGCTACAGCTGATGGCCAACCAGCCACAGTTGACAGCCATCCACTATCCGAGCCAGCACCTTTCCACATGAGGCCGAGAGCCTGGAAACTGCTTTCTAGGGCTCTGTCCCCACACATGGAAACAATCAAAATGTCCTTCCATAGATGAATGGATTAAGAAGTTGTGGTATATATATACACAATGGAATACTATTCGGCAGTAAGAAAAGATGAAATAGTACCATTTGTGACAACATGCATGCTTCTTGAGATTATAATGCTAAGTGAAATAAGTCAGACAGAAAAAGCAGAGAATCCTATGATTTCACTGATATGTGGTGTATAAAAGTGAAAACAACAAAAGAGCAAGACAAACAAATGAAGAAACAAAAACTCATAGACACATAAAACATTTTAGTGTATATAAATGTATACACTAAATATATTTACATATATATATGTAAAACTATAGTTGGCATTCATTATTGTTCAGCTTCAGGTGTACAGTGCAGTGATCAGGCATCCACAGTATCCCTGAGGTGGTCTCCCAAATGGGACACGTGTTCATCGGATACCCTACAAAATCTTTACAACATTATTGATTACGTTCCCCAAATTAATTTTCAAAAACCCTGAGGCCGTCTTGCGGTTACCGACTGTTTTCTTATCCCCTCACCTTCCCCCTTATCCCCAACCCCCACCCATCTAACAACCTTCAGTTTTTCCTCTTTGTCCCCAAAACTGTTTCTGATTAGTTTTTTCACTTATTCTTTTCTTTAGATTCCACATATAAGTGAGATAATATGGTACTTGTCTTTCTCTTTCTGACTTATTTCACTTAACATAATGTTCTCTAGATCCATCCATGTTGTTGCAAATGGTAAGATTTCTTTTTTCTTTATGGCTGCGTAATACTCCATTATATAAATGTACCACAGCTTCTTAATCTAGTCATCTACCGATGGGTATTTCGGTTGTTTCCATATCTTGGCTATTGTGTAAAGTGCTGCAATAAACATAGGAGTGCATACAGATTTTTGAATTGGAGTTTTGGATTTCTCCGGGTAGATGCCTAGGAGTGGAATTACTGGATCATAGGGTAGTTCCATTTTCAGATTCCTGAGATACCTCCATACTGTTTTCCATAGTGGCTGCACCAATCTGCAATCCCACCAACAGTGCACAACCATTCCCTTTTCTCCACATCCGCGCCAGCACTTGTTGTTTGTTGATTTATTGATGATAGTCATTTTGATTGGGGTGAGGTGGTATCTCATTGTGTTTTTATTTGCATTTCTCTGGTGATTAGTGAGGTTGAGCATTTCTTCATATGTCTGTTTGCCATCTGTATGTCCTTTTTAGAAAAATGTCTCCTCAAGTCCTCTGCCCATTTTTTAATTGGGTTGTTTGTTTTTTTGGAGTTGAGTTGAGTAAGTTTTTTATAGATTTGTGACATTAATCCCTTATCAGATACATCATTGGCAAATATCCTTTCCCATTCAGTAGGATTCCTTTTTGTTTTATTGATGGTTTCCTTTGCTGTGAAAAAACTTTTTAGTTTGATGTAATCCCACATGTTTATTTTTTCTCTTACTTCCCTGGCGCGAGAGGATATATCAGTAAAAATCTTACTCCGGGTAATGTCTGTGAAGTTTCTTCCTATATTTTCTTCTAGATATTTTATTGTTTCAGATTTTACATTTAAGTCTTTAAGCCATTTTGAATTTATTTTTGTATATGGTGTAAGGGAGTGGTCCAGCTTCATTTTCTTGCATGTATCTGTCCAGGTTTCCCAGAACTATTTATTGAACAGACTGTCTTTACCCCATCGTACGTTCTTGCTTCCATTGTCATAGATTAAATGGGCATTTAGGCATGGATTTATTTCTGGACTCTCTATTCTATTCCATTGATTTTCGTGTCTATTTTTATGCCAGTACCATGCTGTTTTGATTACTGTAGCCTTGTAGTATAATTTGAAGTCAGGTATTGTTGTACCTCCCACTTTGTTCTTATTTCTCAAGATGGCTTAGGCTATCTGGGGTCTTTTATGGTCCCATATAAATTTTAGGATTATATGTACTATTTCTGTGAAAAACGCTGTAGGTAGTTTGATAGGAATTGCGTTGAATATGTATAGACATTTTAACTATATTAATTCTTCCTATCCACGAACATGAAATATGTTTCCATTTATTTATGTCTTCTTTCATTTCTTTCTTCAGTGTTTTATAATTTTCTGACTACAGATTTTTCTTCTTTTGTTAAATTTATTCCCAGGTATTTTATAGTCTTTGGAGTAATTGTAAATGGAATTGTTTTTTTAATTTCTCCTTCTGATATTTTACCATTGGTATATACAAATGCAACTGATTTCTGAATATTAATTTTGTATCCTGCTACTTTACTAAATTCATCTATCAGCTCTAATAGCTTCTTGGTGGAGTCTTTAGGGTTCTCTATATATAGTATCATATCACCTGCATATAATGATAATTTTACTTCCTCCTTACCAATTTGGATGCCTTTTGTTTCTTTTTCTTGTCTGATTGCTGTGGCTAGAACTTCCAGCACTATGTTGAATAGAAGTGGAGATAGTGGGCAACCTTGTCTTGTTCCTGATCTTAGGGGGAATGGTTACAGCTTTTCCCCATTGAGTATGATGTTAGCTGTGAGTCTGTCATATATGGCCTTTATTATGTTGAGATATAATCCCTCTATTCCCAGTTTCTTAAGGGTTTTTATCATAAATGGTTACTGGATTTTATCAAATGCTTTTTCTGAATCTATTGATATGATCATGTGATTTTTATTTTTCATTTTGTTAATGTGGTGTATCACATTAATTGATTTGCGGATGTTGAACCACCCCTGCATACCAGGGATGAATCCCACTTGATCATGGTGTATGATCTTTTTAATGTGTTGCTGAATTCTGTTCGCTAATATTTAGTTGAGGATTTTTGCATCTATGTTCATTAGAATTATCGGCCTGTAGTTTTGTTTTTCTGTGGTGTCTTTGTCTGATTTTGGGATAAGGGTGACAGTGGCTTCGTAAATGTGTTTGGGAGTCTTCCGTCCTTCTGGACTTTTTGGAAGAGCTTGAGGAGAATAGGTGTTAATTCTTTTTTGAACATTTTGAAAAATTCACCTGTAAAGCCATCTGGTCCAGGGCTTTTGTTTGTTGGGACATTGTTGATTACTGGTTCAATTTCCCTGGTGGTAATCAGTCTATTCAGGTTTTCTGTTTCTTCTTGAGTTAGCCCTGGAAGGTTGTACGCCTCTAGAAAATTGTGCATTTCTTCCAGATTGTCAAAATTGTTGGCATATAGTTGCTCATAATAGTTTCTTAAAATTTTTTGTATTTCTGCAGTGTCTGTTGAACTCCTCTTTCATTTCAAATTTTATTAATTTGGGTCCTCTCTCTCCTTTTTTTAATGAGTCTGGGTAAAGGTTTGTCAATTTTGTTTACCTTCTCTAAGAACCAACTTTTGGATTCATTGATCTTTTGCGGGTTTTTTTGTTTGTTTGTTTCTATTTCATTTATTTCCGCTCTGATCTTTATTATCTCCTTCCTTGTGATCCCTTTGGGCTTATTTTGCTGTTCTTTTTCCAGATCCCTTAAGTGTGAAGATAAACTGTTGATTAGTGATGTTTCGTGTTTCTTTAGGTAGGCCTGCAATGCTATGAATTTCCCTCTTAGGACTGCTTTCGCAGCATCCCATAGATTTTGGGTCGTCATGTTCTCATTCTCATTTGTCTGGAGACATCTTTTGAATTCTTCCTTGATCTCCTGCTTGACCCATTCATTATTTAGTAATAAGTTATTCAGCCTACATGAATTGGTGTGTCTTCCAGTTTTTTTTCCTATAGTTCATTTCTAATTTCATAGCACTGTGGTCAGAGAATACAATTGGTATGATTTCAATTTTCTCAAATTTATCAAGACTTGTTTTGTGGCCTAACATATGATCTATCTTGAAAAATGTTCCATGTGCGCTTGAGAAGAAGGTGTATTCTGCAGCATTTGGGTGAAATTCTCTGAAAATATCGATTAAATCCAACTGCTCCAAAGTATCATTTAAGACTGTTGTTTCCATATTGATTTTCTATCTAGAGGACCTGTCCTTTGTTGTCACAGGTGTGTTGAAGTCCCCTACTACGATAGTGTTACTGTTGATCTCTGTCTTTATGTCAGTCAGTACCTGTTTTATATATTATATATTGGCGCTCCTATGTTAGGTGCATAGATGTTTACTAGGGTTATGTCCTTTTGTCAGATTGATCCCTTTATTATTATACAGTGCCCATCTTTGTGTTTTAATATGTTCTTCATTTTAAAGTCTATTTTGTCAGATATAAGGATTGCAACTCCATCTTTTTCTCATTTACATTTGCATGAAATATCTTACTCCAACCCTTCACTTTCAGCCTGTGTGTCTTTTGATCTGAGGTGAGTCTCTTGTATACAGCATATACAAGGGTCTTGCTACCTTATCCACTCAGCCACACTATGTCTTTTGATTGGAGCATTTAATCCATTTACATTTAAAGTGATTATTGATAGGTACATAGTTATTGCCATTTTTAAGTTTGTAGTTAGATTGTTTTGATCTTTCTTTTATTTACAGAAGTCCTTTTAGTATTTCTTGCAATGCTGGCTTGGTGGTAATAAATTCCTTCAGTTTATTATTTTCTGGGAAGCTCTTTATCTCTCCATCAACTTTAAATGATAGCCTTGCTGGATAAAGCAATCTAGGTTGTAGGCCTTTGTGTTCCATCACTTTGAGTATCTCCTGCCACTCCCTCTGACCTTCAATGTTTCTGTAGAAAAGTCATTTGATAGTCTTATGGGAGTTCCCTTGTATGTAACCTTCTGTCTTTCTCTTGCTGCTTTTAGGATTCTCTCTTTGTCTTTAACCTTTGCCATTTTAACTATAATGTGTCTTGGTGTGGACCTGTTTGGGTTTATCCTGGTTGGAACTCTCTGTACTTCCTGTGATTTATGTTGGTTTCCTTCATCAGGTTAGGGAAGTTTTCAGACATTATTATTTCAAATATGTTCTCAATCCCTTGCTTCCTCTCTTCACCTTCTGGTATTCCTATGATGTGCATGGTGTTGCGCTTGATGTTATCTCAGAGGTCTCTTAAACTATCTTCATTGTTTTTTATTCTTTTTTCTTTCTGTTGTTCTGTTTGGGTGATCTCTGCTAACTTGTCTTCTAAGTCGCTGATTCGATCCTCTGCTTCATTTAACCTGCTGGTCATTCCTTCAAGTGAGTTCTTAATTTCGGTAATTGTGTTCTTTAGTTGTAACTGGTTGTTCGTTATGATTTCTCCATCCTTCTTTATGTCATCTCTAAGCTCCTTAAACATTCTTATCACCAGTGTTCTGAACTCTGTCTCTTATAGGTTGGTTACCTCTGCTTCATTTGGTTCCAGTTGTGGAGGTTTCTTCTGTTCTTTTATTTGGGACATATTTCTTTGTCTCCCCATTCTGACTGACTCTCTGTGTTTGCTTTGATGTATTAGGTAGATCCCCTAGAGTTCTTAGTTCTTGCTGGGTTATCTTATGTAGTATGTGCCCTTTATATTTGACTTGCACTACTTCGTTCTTCTCCTCTGCGTGTGCTCCAAAGGTGACTCTTGTGTTGTGTATATTGTCCTGTTAAAGAAGAACTTTAATTGCTCTTTGCTTGTGAGTAGGTGGATTTAACTCCTAGGCTGACTAGTTGTGACACTTGGATCTTCCCACCGCAGGGTGTTCTGCTGCGTGAGGATTGACCACTTAAATGAGTTTTGGCCTCTATGGGCTCTTGTGCCTTCAAAGAATTCCCTCTGGGTGTGTGACTTGTAGGTCAAAAACGGTAGTACTCTGGTTTGGTCTGGAGTTGGCTTCTGGATATGTTGAATCTTGTGCCTCTTAAGCTGGGCTCTGGTAGGGAAGTTTCAGAACAAAGCAAATCACCAAGCACAACAATAACAACAAAGAAAAAAAATCAAGTACATTTGAAATCTATGTAACTTTACTAATAATTGTCACTCCAATAAACTTTAATTAAAAAAAAAAGCCCGTGTCAAAATGTCACATGCTGTATAATTCCAATTATGTAACATTCTCAAATTGACCTAATTCTAGAGATAAAAATCAGATTAGTGGTGTCCAGCGGTTAGGGAAGGTGGGTGAGGGGTAGCTGTGACTATAGAGAATGGCAGTCTGGAGATTTTTGTAGTACAAAAACAGTTCTGTATCTTGACTGCAGTGCTGGTTACATGACCTACATGTGTGATAAAATGACACATAGCCACACAATGACAATCCCCATTTTTTTGTTTGTTTGTATTTTTTTAATTCAAGTTTATTGGGGTGACAATTATTAGTAAAGTTACATAGGTTTCAGGTGTACAATTCTGTATTACATCATCTATAAATCCCATTGTGTGTTCACCACCCAGAGTCAGTTCTCCTTCCATCACCATATATTTGATCCCCTTTACCCTCATCTCCCTCCCCCTACCCCCCTTACCCTCTGGTAACCACTAAACTATTGTCTGTGTCTATAAGTTTTTGTTTCTCATTTGTTTGTCTTGTTCTTTTGTTGTTTTTGGTTTATATACCACATATCAGTGAAATCATAGGGTTCTCTGCTTTTTCTGTCTCACTTATTTCGCTTAGCATTATACTCTCAAGATCCATCCATGTTGTCACAAATGTTCCTATATCATCTTTTCTTACCGCCGAATAGAATTCCATGGTGTATATATACCACAACTTCTTTATCCATTCATCTATCGAAGGGCATTTTGGTTGTTTCCATGTCTTGGCCACCATAAACAGAGCTGCAATGAACAGTGGAGCACACGTGTGTTTACAGGACAATCCCTGGTTTTCAGTCTATGCTGTATCTTATAAGATGTAAGCACTGGGAGAAATGGGGTGAAGTATACACAGAACCTCTCTGCACAGTCTTTGCAACCTTCTTAAATCTGTAATTATTGTTTTTTTAACCTCTGTGGAAAAGCTTTGGACTTTGTCTGACAGGTGCTGTGAGGAGCAGTAAAAGCATAAGGATATTTAATTATGAGCTGTGCCCTATTTGAAGAAAGTTTGGATATACCAAAGAGTAAGAAGAAAACTAAAGAGAAGCAGGCTGTGCAGGAGGAAAAGTAGTTCCTCGCCTCACTGACAGTTCAGAGAGGCAGCTGCTCAAGGACACCAAGGACGGAGTGCAGCATGGAGCTGGTGACAAGTTCATGGACAGATGGCAATGTGGGAGTAGAGTCCCTGTCTTCCTCCCTCCCACCCACCCCAGTCAGGGGACTTGTGCTGGGGCCCTTCTGACCCTACCTCCCTATGCCTGTGCAAACATCTTAGGACAGCCATACAGAGAGCACCAAGGCCCCACTGTGCCTTCCTCCATATCTGCCTCCTGGAGTCACCTTAGCAGCTCTCAGGAGGCCCCTGTAGATGCCAGCTGTGCCAGGGGTGCCTGACCTGCTTGAAGAAGTGAATGTGGTCAGCTGGGCTTGAAAGCGGGATATGTGGTGTTGCAGAGCTTGGCATGCAGAATGCATGACCTCTGCCTGGCATCCCCATGCCACAGAGGAGGGCTTCACAGGGTGCCACCTCAGGGCAAAGGAGCCAGCAGGCTCCCTGTGGGCAGTCAGGCCAAGCTTGTGTGTCCATGCAGGATTCCCCAGAGGCAGCCAGGAGCACTTTATCAACATGAGCAATGATAATGCACATTGAGGCCTGCTGGTGGGCTTCAGGTAAAGGAGAAGGGTTGAGTAGGGGGAGACAAAGAGGGTGGAAATGCCTTTAACAAGCACACAAAATGGTGCTCCTTGGAGAAAGCATGCAGGACAGTTTTTAAAGTGAGGTAAAATATACATAACATAAAACTTACTATTTTAAGTACTTGTAAGTATACAGTTCAGTGACATTAAGTACATTCACACTGTTGTGCAATCGTCACCACCATCCATCTCCAGAACATTTTCATCATCCCAAACTGAAATTCTGTCCCCATCTTAAACAGCTCCCCATTTCTCTTCCCCAAACCCCCTGGCACCATCCTCCACTTTCGGTCTCTATAAATGTACCTAGTCCAGGTGCCTCATATACCTGGAGTGAAATTATGCAACATCTGTCCTTTCGTGAGTGGCTTATTTCATTTAGCATATTTTCAAGGTTCATCCATATCACAGCTTGTGTCACAAACCAGGCTGGGTAATATTTCGTTGTGTGTATAGACCACATTTTGTTTATCCATTGATCCATTGACAGACATTTTGTTTGTTTCCTCCTTTGGGCTATTGTGAGCAAGCTGTCATGAACATGGGTTTGCAAATCCTTGTCCGAGTTCCTGCTTTCCATGTCCTAACAGTCCCCTGTAAACAAAGGCCATGTTATGCCCTGGCTACACCTGGTTCCCAAGACTACTTCCTACTTCAGGAGTATATGGGAATGTCCATTCTTAATCTTTCTGGGCCTCATGATCTAAGCTGTAAACTGGAAATCATGCCACAGCAGGTGTCCATAGTAGGAAAAAGAGTGAGGTTGCATTCTGGTTTGCGGAGAACCCTCCCTTTTTAAACCTGTGAAGGCTCATTCAATCCACCTCCATATCATAAACAGGAAGGAGTGGGTTTCTGAGAGGCAGCAGGGATGTGTGTGGGTACCAAGTTCTCTGCATGGGCAGCTGTATGGATACAGTGAGTGGCTTGAAGTAAAATCCAGAAGACTGCAGGAAGCCACATGACACAACAACCACAGGGCAAGGCAGCAGCAGGTAAAAGAAGGTCTCAATGGGCCTTCAGGATTCCACAGTTGGGTTCAAGGGTCAGGTAATTAATTTTTAGAGATTCCAGAGCAACTCATCAGTGGAGGCTTCTGGAAAGGGGCGAAGGCACTCAGCTGCTAGGGCAGGATACAGGCAGAACTCAAGTGCACCCCAGTGGGGAATGGGTCTGGTGTGAACATCCAGAGCCGGCTCCCAGAGTACCTAAAGTATTAGGTTGACTATGTACCCCAGTCTGCCCACAAAAATTCTGGTTTAAGCCTGTTGTTCTTGCATAACCACATCCAAAAGTGTCTCATTCTTGTTTTAGAAGATAAGTTATGTGGTCCCGCTAGGTATTAGGGCGATTACCAATGCAGAGTCAGCACAGGAAATTTGGCCACAGGTTCCCAGCAAGGCCTGTGTCACTGGGAAAGTAGGAAGTGTGCCCAGACTGAGGCAGAAGGAGAGACTTCCTGGAATAGTGCCCCTGGCCCAGGGCACCCCTGACCCTCACAGTGGTGGTCCTGGTGGGGGTGAGCGGGTGGGGCAAGTGTTAATAGCTGAAGGGATTGCATTCCTGCAAAGTGTTTTGTTTTGATGGGAATTTTTGTTCAATGAATAATGTTTTTATTCAATGAAAATTTCTGGGTAATTTTATCTCACTTCTAAAAGAGAATGAAAGTCATCCACTCCTTTGGTTTTCCTGTGGGTCTTGCGTGGCATCTAGCATGGCACAGAGTCCTAGCACCCTGTGGTCGACACCTTCCCTTGAGAACCACACAGACCCTTGGAGTTTGTTTGTTTCTCTGTTTGTGTGAGAATGGAATGGCCCAGATGACAACACCCAGGTCGGGCCCCTTGTTCTGTCTTTCCATCACCATGTAGCCTATTGGCACAGCAGCACAGTGGGGGTTCTTCAGTAAGACCTGGCAGGGACAGGCCCAGGCAGCCAGAAACTTCAGACAATCAGTGTTCACCCACGGTCAAGTGAAGGCCCCCATTCTGAGCTCTCCTTTCCTTCTCTTGTTGTGAAACTCCTTAACAAAGTACTAGCAAACAGAATTCAGCAATATATAAAGAACACAAACCATGACCAAGTGGGGCTCATGCCAGGTATGCAAAGCTGGTTCCATACTGAGAAATCAATCCACGTAATCTACCATATTAATGAAAGCAAAAACCACCGGAGCATAGTGATGGGTGCAGGAAAAGCATTTGATAGAGCCTCACACCCATTCATGATAAAGTCTCAGAGAACTAACTAGGAGTAGAGGGAACCTCAGCAAGCATCACACTTAGTGGCAAGAGACTGAATGCTTTCCTGCTAACACTGGGAATGAGGCAAGGACATCTCCTCACCACTGCTACTCAGCATCATTCTGCAAATTCCAGCCTGTGAGACAAGGCAAGAAAAGGAGATGAAAGGCATACATTCTTCCACCCCAGTGTGTTTTCCCAGCACCCAGGGACTTGTTGAAGCTTTTTTCTGGGAAACAATCATACAAGGATATAGGGAACAAATTGTTTACAGAGTGGAGGCTGGAGGCAGGCTGAACTCTGCCACAAAGTGCGTGCGTAACTGTGCAAGTCACTCCCCTCAGTGTGCCTCAGTAGTTTCATCTGTGAAGTGGGGGTATAATAACTCTATCTGCATCGTAGGGTCCTGGTGAGGTGTTAAGGAATTAACAAAGCCCCTAAAATGTGCCCTGGCACATGGTAAGTAGCATGCAAATGTCCAGCTAGTATTACAGATTTCAATGATTGCTCCTGGTTTCCTTTATGATAAGAAAGAAAATAAAAAGTTGGCAGCCTCAAGTTGATCTATGGAAAGTCAAGGGTTACTTCACACATCCCAGGTTGTAACTTTTTATATCTTTATGTATCTCACACCTTGACATTGTATAATAACATGGTGGGCAGTTTTTTCATCATCCAGGCAATTTCCAGTGGAGTAAAACTGGAATAGAATATCTTCTTTCATTCCTCCTCTTCTTTGTAGCTTGGACCACAACCTGGAGAAGTAGTCCTAGTCCCGAGCCCCACTTTCTTATTCTCTGGGGTTTTTCCCACTGATCTCAAACAGTTTTATTTTCCTCCCTTCGCCTCGTCTCTCTGGCCTCTCCTATCCCCTCTTCCCATATGCCTATCATTTGACTTTTCCACATTAAAACCTCCTTGTAACTGACATAGACCCCTGTGAAACTTCCAGGCAATTAATCTAACTCGGCAGAGTTTTCGGAGACCTCTGTAAAAAGGCCACAAGCTCATGTTTCTCTCACATACTATTTAAGTGGAACCTACAAAAATACATGTTGGGCCAAGAAATTAAGAAAGCCACCTTTTATTATTTTATTTAAGAAAGAAATTAAAAATTTGGTTCACATGGATTGGAAACAAACACTTTCTACCCTTAAACCTTTCTCCATGTTTATTGCCCACTATAAATTGAAAGAAAGGCAACCTGCAGTAAAACCTCCACAACAAAGCTGGAACAAATATGCAAGCCTCAGCAGAGGCCAGATTTATGGTCAGAAATATGGAGTGTGTCTCAGCAGGGGCCGGTCATGAAATGTCCGGAGCTAATATCAGGGGTGT
Source organism: Rhinolophus hipposideros (assembly GCF_964194185.1). Lineage (NCBI taxonomy): Eukaryota > Metazoa > Chordata > Mammalia > Chiroptera > Rhinolophidae > Rhinolophus > Rhinolophus hipposideros. Next base: position 66,305,597 of record NC_138061.1, read on the forward strand.
GAAAACAGGCATTGTTGTTTAGTTAACTAAAGTCATACAATTAAGCGATTCTCAAAAATCAATTAGTCCTATGTTATAACCAAGATGACATGTTTTTATAACTTCTCCCTGGATGTTTTATTGCCAGAGGATGCTCATGTGGGCACTAGAACAAGAAAATAAAACACCAGCCCAAGAGGAAACATTCAAAACTGCAGGCAGGATTAATTAAAAGCGCCCAACCTGGAATGATGGACTCACTGAGCAGGCAGCACGTTATGGGAACAATTCCTCGCCAGTGCCTCCATTCTGTTGCAAAGCCATGGGTCATTTTTTCTCCTTTCTCTTTGTTTTTCTGTCTTTAAATTTAGCACAGATACAGCTGTGAAACTGGGTATAGCATTTGAACTCCTATATTTATGTTTATAACTGATGGTTCCAAGGAAACGTCATTTTAAAAGCTTTCCATGGAAAATGAAAAACTTATTTCTTGGTATGAAACCCTGGTGGCATGCTGTTGGTAATGGCAGATTTCGTTTTCCTGACTTCCACGAAGAGGCAAAAAGTGACGGCAGAGCTGTACTCCTTCATCAACATTGCTTTTCAGCCAGGTAAGGAGACACAAAGAGAATTTGCAGAGCGTATAATGTAGGACACCCAATAGGGCCCGTGTGTAAAGAGCCACAAGTTCTCCTTCCTGGATCCACCATCCGGGGCTGAAATATATTTTCTACCCCTTGGATTTTGGCTGGTCTAATGCTTTCATCATCAGACCATGACACAAATGATGTGTGCTGGTTTCACATCAGGCCTCAAGTGCGAGGTTCTGCTCTTCCTTCTGGAATTTGGTGGCCTGCCTAATGCTGGGTGTGCCATCAGCACATCTCAATGCTACCCAGTCTGCAGCAGCCACGTGCACAAGCCCGGGTTGCCTGTTGGATTATGAGATTCCTATGGCTCGTCTCCCTATTCCTCAACCAACATGAAGCCAACCACCAGACAAACCGCTGAGGCCGCCCAGAGAGGCAGACCCTACCCAACCTGTCAGCTGACAGCAGATGTGAGCCAGCCCAGCTCCCATCAGCTGAACTTGGTCTGAGAAGCAGAACTTCCCAACTAACCTGTACACTTGTGAGCAATAACAAATAGTTGTTTAATTCACCAAATTACGGGGCGTTTCTTACCAGGCAAAAGCTGACAGATGTAGTCAGACGTGCAGAGGGCAGCGGTAGCTGTGATCGTTCCAGCCACAGAACCCAGCAAGATTGTCAGCCTCTACATTCTGTGCTGGATGTCATAGGTCCTCAGCTTTGCAGTCCCTCAGTGGATGCATTCTAAAAATGAAGTAACCATGCTTTACACGGTGGCAGAGAGTTGTGGGCCTGAATCTCAGTTCCATCACTCACTAGCTAGATGACTTTACATTTCTGAACCTGAAATTCTTTATCCTGAATTAAAGCTAATACTGGAACTTTGTTCTTCTCAAAGTGTGGTCACTGGACCAGCAGCTGCAGCTGGAATGCTTTTAGAAATGCAGGTTCTAAGACCCCAGGCAGACCTGCTCAGTCAGAAACATGAGGGCAGGCCCAAAGAGCTGTGTTAACAGGCCTCCCAAGGATTCTGATGCCCCACTCAAGTTTGGGACCACTCCTTAAAGAGTCATTGTCACTAAGAATGAAATGATGACTGTAAAGCACCTATTACTTGGTAGACACTCAGTGAATAACAATTCTGTCTCTCCATTCCTGAATATACTTTCACAAGAATGCATAAATGCATTTAGATGCATTTAGATGAATTAATACTTGAAATATATACATAATGAAGACATGAAAATTGAACACAGACACATTAACACTTAAACAGATGGAAATCATTCAGCTTCTTGCCAAAAAAAATAAAAACAAAAACCAGGAGTTACATAAAATGTATACCAGGTAAAATGAAAATCACTTTCTTTTTTTCATACTTTTTTATGTTTCAATTACAACTGATATACAATATTATGTTAGTTTCATGAGTACAACATAGTGATTAGACATTTATATTCCTTATGAAGTGATCACCCTGACAACTCTGGTACCAATCTGAAGTCATACATAGTTATAATAATATAATTGACTATATTCTTTATGCTGTATTTTAAATCCTCATAACTACATTGCAACTACCAATTTGTACTTCTTAATCCCGTTTTCACCCACCCCCCAACCACCCTCCCATCTGGCAACCCTCAACATGTTCTCTGTATCTATATCTTTATTTCTGTGTTGTTTCTTTGTTTTGTTCTTTAGATTCCACATATAAGAGAAATCATATATGGCACTTGTCTTTTTCTGTGTGACTTACTCCACTGAACACAATACCCTCTAAGTCCATCCATATTGTTGCAGATGGCAAGATTTCATTCTTTTTTTATGGCTGAGTAATACTCCATTGCAGATATGTAGCACTTCTTTATCCATTCATCCATTTATGGATACCCCACTGCTGACACATCTTGCGATTTTTTTTAATTTATTGGGGTGACAATTGTTAGTGAAATTACATAGATTTCAGGTGTACAATTCTGTATTGCATCATCTTAAACAATGCTGCAGTGAACATATGGAGGCCCTTTGATGTAGTCTTTTGGGTTTCTTCAGATAAATACCCAGAAATAAAATCACTGGATTCTTTGTCTCTTGTTACAGCCTTTGATTAAAGTCTATTTCATCTGGGGTAAGTATTGCTACCCAGCTTTTTGGTTTTTTTCTTTTTTTTCAATTTTCATGAAACATCTTTTTCCCATCCTATTACTTTCAGTCTATTTGTATCTTTCGATCTGAAGTGAATCTCTTATAGGCATCATATGTAATGGTCTTGTTGTCTTATCCGTTCAGCCATCCTATATTTTGATTGGAACATTTAATCTATTTACATTTAAAGTAATTGTTGATAGATATGTATTTATTGCCATTTTGTTATGCATATTTTTGATAGTTTACTCCTCCTTCTTCTCCTTCTCCTTCTCCTTCTCCTTCTCCTTCTTCTTCAAGTACCGCTAACATTTCTTGGTAGTGAGGAGCTCTTTTAGCTTTTTCTTGTCTGAGAAGCTCTTTATCTGTCCTTTGATTCTAAATGATATCACTTAGATATCATTTTGCTGGGTACAGTAATATTGGTTGTAGGTACTTGCTTTTCATCACTTTGAATATTTCCTGCCAGTCCTGTTCAGCCTGCAAAGTTTCTGTTGAAAAATCAGCTGAAAAGTCTTCTGGGAGCTCCCATGTTGATAGCTAACTGCTTTTCTTTATTTTTTTAAAATTTATTTATTGATGGAATAGAATTGAGAACCCAGAAATAAAACCATATAAATATGGACAGATAATTTTTGACGAAGAAGGTAAAAACATACAATGGAGGAAAGACAGCCTCTTCAATAAATTGTGCTGGGAGAATTGGATAGCCACATGCAACAGAATGAAACTGGACTGCTATCTGTCACCATGTACCAAAATTAAATCAAAATGGATCAAAGACTTAAGCATAAGACCTGACACAATAAACTGCATAGAAGAAAACATAGGTACTAAACTTACGGACCTTGGGTTCAAAGAGCATTTTATAAATTTGACTCCAAAGGCAATGGAAGTAAAAGCTAAAATAAACAAATGGGACTACATGAAGCTAACTGCTTTTCTCTTGCTGTTTTTAATATTCTTTCTTTATCTTTAAACTTTGGCATTTTAATCATGAAGTGTCTTGGTGTGGGCCTGTTTGGGTTCATCTTGTATGGGACTTTCTGCTCTTCCTGAGCTTGTGTATTTATTTCCTTCACTAGGTTAGGGAAATTTTCAGTCATTATTTCTTCAAATAGGTTTTCAATTTGTTGCTCTCTCTCTTCTCCTTCTGGCACCCCTATGATGCAAATTTTGGTACACTTGATGTTTTCTCAGAGGCCCCTAAAACTCTCCTCATGTTTTTGTATTCTTTTTTCTTTTTGCTGTTTTAATTGGGTGTTTTCTGTCACCTTATCAATTAAATCATTGATTGGAACCTCAGCTTCATTCAATCTGCTGTTGATTCCCTCTAAAGTTTTCTTTATTTCTGTTATTGCATTTTTCATTTATGATTGGTGCTTTGTGATGTTTCCTATCTCCATTTTTATGTTTTCTATCTCTTTGTTGAAGTTCTCCCTGAGATCACTGAGCCTCCACATAACCAGTGCTTTGAACTTTGCATCTCGTAGATTGCTTGTCTCATTTTGTTTTGTTCTTTTTCTGGAGCTTTATTTTGTTCTTTCGTCTGGGACATGTTTCTTTGTGTCCACATTTTGGCTGCCTCCCTGTGTTTCTTTCTATGTAGGGCTGCTATGCCTCCTGGTCTTAGTAGAGTGGCCTTATGTAGTAGCTGTCCTGTGGGGCCCAGTGGTGCAGTCTCCCTGGTCACCTGATCTGGGTGCTCCAGGTGTGTCCCTTGTGTGTGTTCTGTGCCCTCCTGTTGTAGTTGAGCCTTGGTTGCTCTTTGCACATCAGTGGGAGGGATTGATCCTCTGGTTGTGAGGACCGGCCATGACTATAATGGAGGAATTATTGTACAGAGGCTGACACTACAAAGCAGGATTTTCTTTGGCAGGGCTCTGTTGCCTGCCCAGTCTGCCCTTTGGGTGTGTCATTTTCAGAGTTGGCCAGGTGGTGCTCCATCTCAGTCTGAAGATGGCCACTGGGCATGCTGGGCCCAAGGCCTCTTTGGAGGGGGTCCACAGCTGGCCAAGTTCAGCTGCAGCCTATGCCCTACCTGGGGCCACCTGGAATGAGCCACAAGACAATCTGCAGATGGCCCTGCCCACACTGGGCTTGCAGGTGCCAGGGAGAAGTTAAGCTGCAAACTGAGACCAGCTGCTGCTAGTGCTGAACTTGGAGGTGCTCAGCAAGAGGTATGGATCACGTCAAGGCCAGATACTACTTGTTTGGGGTTACTGGAGTAAACCTTTGAGAGATTTTAGGACACTCCTCCGTATCAGCCCAGACAGACCATTTATATGGAAAAGCCACTGGCTGCAGCTTGGGTGGGCCTCCAAGTTGGGTGGGACAGAGTCCAAGGGAATAACTAGGGTGGGTTGAATGTGTTAGCCAGGTTGATAGGGACTCAGATACGATATCTTCCTGCACCTGCATAGTGGGAGTGGGGAGGGCTCAATGAAGGAAAGATGGATTCTGCTAGCACTTTTGTTTGGGACAAAGCTTCCCCTCCATCCCTTGTCCTGAACCAGACAATTCAGTTCCTCCCCGTATGTCACTGGCACATCTCGAGCTGCTGCCCCAATGCTGGAGCTCAGACTAAGTAAGTCTGTTAGCAAATAAATTTGTGCATGGGCCCTTTAAGAGGAGCACCTGGGACTGCAGCAGCCCTCAGTCTCACTCAGTCACAATCTCTGCTGATTTTCACAAACAGAAGTTGTAGGGACTTCTTTCTGCACTGGGACCCTGGGCTACGGAGCCTGGTGTGGGGCTGGAACCCCTTGCTCCTTCAGGGGTTGCTGAAATATCCCTCCCTATTTTTAACTGCCACACATGGGTTTGGGACCAGCCTGTTCCTGTCTCCACTGCTTCCTACCAGCCTCAAAGTGGCTTCTTTCGACTACCCTAATTTATACAACTTTTGTTCAGCTATACTTCAGTTGGTTCTCAATGACGGGTATTCTATTTAGTTGTAATTTTGATGTGTTCATGAGAAGAAGCAAGCACAGCATTTACCTACTCCACCATTTTAACTGGAAATAAAAACCAATCACTTTATAACCTTAAATGTGTCATCTGTCTCATCAACACATTGGCAAGTTCTCTTGAGGGTCTTCTGAAGATCGTCTGCTAATAAGTTAGTTGAAGACACCCTAGTGCTTGTGTCTGTCATTAGCATGTGTCAATGCCACCCAACCTGAGAGGGGAAAAACTTCTGTGAAGTCTCGTGTCTGGATCTGCTCCACATTTTGTATCTACCAGGATCAGGGGAAGGAGGACAAGTTAAGCTGGAGGGGCTGCGATGGGGATCAGAAGGCAGGTCCTCTTGATTCACCCCTGGAGAAATGAGTAGGAAAGGGGTGGCCCTGACTCTCCATGCACTGGTGCCCCTAATTACTGAGAAAATATAGGGATTTTCTCATGATGCTGCCATGTTGGTACATTGGAATTCTGCAAACATGAATAATGTTTATTCATGTGCCCACACACATATGCCTCTACATCCGTGGCATGACAAAGGTCTGCTGACTGTGCATTTGGCTTTTCCCATAAGAGCTTATAAATAAACAGAATAAAGAGTGAAAACCAGAGGATTTGTCACTGAGAAAAGTATCCCAATGTGTCTCCTGAGCAACAGAGGCACATGGGCAAGGTGAGGGCTACCTTGGGAGAGAGGAGGAGAGTGGAAGGAAGTAGAGACAGGGTCACAGAGCAGCCCCTGACCTAGGTCTCTGGTTGATGCATTTCCGTTAACTGTGGGATCCTGGGGAGTAGCTGATTTTCCTGTCCCACTTCAGCCTTTGAAGTGGCTAGAGTTCTTCAGGAAGAGGCCTGAATAAATCTGAAGCACCAAGATCAAGAGTGTGAACCAAGGACAATTGGGCTTTGTAAGAGATTGTTGCCTCTACATACAGTGGCTCAAGTCCAAGTGAAACCAGGCCAGTTGAATGTCTAACTTTGAAAGAGCATGTGGATGGGAGTCTAACTGAGCTGTCAGAGGACAGTGACAATACTGCAAGGTGAGCAAGTAGCTGCTAGGACCAGCTGGGGTCAGTCATCGTTACTGGAGTAAGCCCCAGGTCTTTGGAGTCCATGCCTGGCCATGGGCAATTTGCTGAGAGGTGACTAACTTTAGCTTCTAGTGGTGGGTCCTGGGGGCTGGTCAGGGATGATGGGGCTGATAAGGGCATCTGGGCTCCCCCAGCTGCAAAGTGGCATGGTGCTATGGAAACAGCTGTCCTTGGATTTCTCCTGGTTGAGAAACTGCTGAAGTCCCCCAGCTGTACCCCCTGAAATCTACCCCACATAGTATTGAGACTTCATATTTATGCCAGGTCCTGCAACTAAGGACCAGAGGAGAAGACAACACTTACCTTGCATGCCTTTAGGCCTACTTCTCCCCAAGCACCTCCTAGGCCTGACATCCATCTCCTCATTTGCTCCCTAAGAATCCCTAAGGTGCATCTCTCTCTCTCATATATATATATATATATATATATATATATATATATATATATATATATATATATATATGTACATATGTATATATACATACATATAACATGTCTCCAGTCCCCAGGGGGCTCCCTGTTTCCTCCCAGGGCCCCCAAAGGTAACCACTAGTCTATGAATTTTACTTGTTTTTAGACTTCACCTAAATGTAATCAAGCAGCAATCACTTTTTTGTGTCACATGTGTTACATATGTTATGTCTGTGAGATTCATCCAGCATGATTCCCATAGTGACTTACTGTATTTTATTGCTGTGGTTTAGTTTCTCCTGTGGCCACACCACCATTTGTTTATCTACTTTCCTGCTGTTGGACATTTGAGTTCTCCCAAGTTCTTGACTGTTATGCGTAAAGTCATCTTGAACATGTTTGACATGCATTTGGTGCGCACAAGCACTCGTTTCTGTTGGAGGTACACCCAGGAGTAAAGGTTTGGGGCCATGCATGTATGTGTGTTTAACAAGATAATTTCAGCTTACCAAAGTGGTTGTACAGTTCAATCTTCCACTAGCAATAGACAAGAATGTAGGTCACTCTGCATTCTTCCCAGGACTTAGTGTTATCAGTCCTTTTCATTTCAGTAGCTCTGGTTGGGGGATATAGTGGTATCCCTATGTGCTTTTAATCTGAAGTTCCCTAATGAGTTATGAAGAACTAGCTTTTGAACTCAGTTTTATTTAATTTTAGACCCAACTCTTTCCACTGTTCCACTCTGTAAGTTTACAGCATGATGTGACCACCTCTCTTTAGTGTGACCAGTCTCCTCAGCACAGCTCATCATAGGAATCCTTGGGATTAGTCCTCCAGAAAAACAAGGTTCTGCGCAAGGCCAGGCCTGGTGACCCACACCCACATCTGGAAACGAGGCATGGTAGGAGAGGGCTGGCTTTCAATCCTGTCACCGCAGCATGGAGCCCATTCTGAGAAGGGTATCTCTGTGATTTGGAGTCTATCTTTTTCAAGGTCAATTGCTAACTGTGGTCAATAAAGCCCAAAGAAGCCCGGGACAGGTGAGCTGCCTGTGCCTGCAGTATGAAGAGACTTCTCAGAGGTGAGCTTGGAGCTGACATCTTGAGGATGAGTGAGACATAACATGGGGAAGTGTTCTCCAGAGAAAGGCTGGGAGTAGGAATGAGTTTCACATGCAAGGAAGCCAGGGAGGCAGAGGCAGGTGTGGCTGGTAATAAGTGTTTTAGCTGGCTTTGGTGAAACCAAAGAATGCTTCTGGAACACTTTCACCTTATCTGTCATTAAGACATCCCCAATTTTGCAGGATGGAAGACCTTTCTTTCTCCTCAGTGACACAGGAACAATGAGGTTTTCCCTTAGATTTCTGTGAAAGTGAATTCTGAGACCTTTTAATCCCGGTGAGACAGGTCAGAAGGAAGCCAGGCTGTGACCTGAGCACTGGGAAGCATATTTCAGAGGTGGGGTGAGCCTGTATCTGTACCTCTGCTGGTGTGTGTGCCGATGCCCCAACTATCCTATTGCGGGAGGCTCAATAGGATAGCGTCAGGATCACACCTCCTTTTAGGGATGTCCCCAGATGTAGATGTCCCAGACAGTCAAGGCTGAATAGACTTCTGTGTGTGTGTGTGTGTGTGTGTGTGTGTGTGTGTGTGTGTATCATGCAGGGACACTGGTCCCTCTCTCCATACAAGAACGCAGGATATGATGAGGTCATAGACACAGACAATAGTTTAGTGGTTACCAGAGGGTAAGGGGGGTGGGGGTGAGAGAGGCGGGTAAGGGGGATCAAATATGTGGTGATGGAAGGAGAACTGACTCTGGGTGGTGAACACACAATGGGATTAATAGATGATGTAATACAGAATTGTACACCTGAAATTATGTAATTTCACTAACAATTGTCACCCCAATAAATTTTAAAAAAAGGAACAGCAATGGAGACATGGATAAGGGGTTCATACCACTATATTCTCAATGGCAGCTGATCGAGACACAAAAAGCAAACATCCTCCAGTACTCCAATGAGGGGTCTTCCTGTACCTTAGTCTCGCTGGTGGCCTGGTGAGACACAGGAAGTAGGATCCACACTATCCACAATCTGCCATCCACGCTTGCTAACCCCACTTGCTAGCCGCAATCCACGGTACCCTTCTCTGCCAACCAACACCTTGTAAGCGCAACCACGGCTGTTATATAGTGGCTAATGGATAACTGGTTACAGCTCATGGCCAACTACTACCCAAGCCAGCACCTTTCCACCTTTCCATGTAAGGCCAAGAGTCTAGAAACTGCTCTCCTGGCTCTGTCCCAACAGTGTGTGTGTGTGAGTGTGTGTGTCCTTTAAAAAATGTCAATTAGACATGTGGAGAACTTCACTGTTTTCTTTGTTCAGTTGCTAGTCTTTTTTTCAAAAATACCATCAGAAAGTGTCCAGTAAAGTTGGGATAAATTTGAAAAGTGAGATTTATGGAAGTAAACTGCACCTGGAATACCTATGAGGAACATAAGAAAGTGCATAAGTATTTCTTTCAAAAGAAAAGAGAGAAGATGAATTAATAAGAATAAATAGCTGCATCACAAACTGCTTCTAGGAGGGGTAGGCATGGCCATCTATTGACTTGGCTTCTGTCCTGACTTTACACTGGCTTTGGCTGTCACATATTTACAATGAGATTTGTGCAGCTGTAAAGTGTCAATTCCATGTCAATTCCCCTGATCTAGAACATGCATTGTTTCCTATGGCCTACAGAACAATCCAGACTCTTTATTGGGCATATGAACCCTCTCTGTTCTGGACGCATCCCATCTGCCCCACCACTCCACCCGCCCAACCTGCCTCACCTCACTTCACCACCCCTTGCCCTCCAGGCACCGGGATGATGCCGTCTTGTTAGTTCTGCTGGGAACAACTTTCTCTTCTTCTGGGCCTGGCGAACCCCTGCAGAGTCACCACTCCTCCCACCACCATCCAGCACAGCTCCCTGCTCTGCCTCTTACCATCTTCAGGTGTCACTACTTGTTTACATGCCTGTCATGCAGGGCAGCCTGTGGGGTCTCTGGTCCACTCCCCACATAAGAACACAGGACATGGTGAGGCCAAAAAGGAACACCCACGGAGCCATAGGTAGGGGAGTCATACCACTGTAGTCTCACTGGAGGCTGGGTTGGAGACACAGGAAGCAGGAGCCACAGAATCCTCAATCCACACTCTGCCACACTCCACTCTTGCTAGCTCAGCCACCATCTTCTTGCTACCCCCATTTGCTGCTAGCGTAGCCACAGCAATTAGTGGTCAATGGCTCACTGGTTACAGCTGACAGCCAACTAGCCATAGCTGATGGCCATCCAATCACAGTTGACGGCTATTTACTACCTGAGCCAGCACCTTTCCACGTGAAGCCGAGAGCCTGAGAACTGTACTCTTGGCCCTGTCCCCACAGTGCCTCTCCCACTCAACTGAAAGCCCCAGGAACAGTGATGAAATATTAGGTTGGTGCAAAAGTAATTGCCAGTTTACAGGGTTAAAAATAATTGCAAAAACCGCAATTACTTTTGCACCAACCTAATAGTTCTCCTCTTTATAGCCTTTCTTCCTTCTTCCATTAGTGCCTAGCACATAATAAGTACTTAGTAAATGTTGGTTGAACATTTTAAGTATTTTTCTTTTGAAATAATGGACAGAAGAAGAAACAATAAAAGATGTAGGATCTGTTCTCCAGCTGCCCCTTTGCTTCTATGGGCCAGAAGTGGGACACTGGGCCAGCAGGCTGAGGACAGAGCCTTGAGCACATCCGTCAGTCACTATATGCAACCCCATTTGCAGGTGAGGCGACTTGGCAGGCTTTACCTGAAGATATAAGCTTTCTAGTGGGGAATGCAGTCCTGGGATTTCTTTTTCTGCAGCAGAACTGCTACCCTGATCATTCAGAGGACACAGCGGCCTCCATCTGCACCCAGGCACAAGGGGTCGTTAATCACTCCCACAACCTGATTAAAGGACTTCTCCAGACCAGCGGGGAAAAGTGCTATAAAAAGAGTTTGAATTATAGGGTCCCTCTGCACCAATACTTCCAAATCACACAGCTTATTGCAAACAACCAAAATCTCATCCTCAGGCCATTAACTAAAATAGGAAAATATCGTCTAAATTGTAAAAATAACAAGGGATATATTGTAACAGGTTTTTAGTTCTGGACAAGAGGATGGGCACTTAGCATGATGGAAACCTCAAGAACTTGGAATTTGACTGTTCTTTCCCAAACCCCGTGACTTGGAGGCCACAGTCTCAAGCACGACTCCCGTGTTCTCAACCAGTACTTCCGCCCTTCATCTTTCAGTTTCACAGCTGTCGTGCTGCCCAGTAATCAGATTCAGGAGTAAAGCCCAGAAACAAAATATTTCTTTATTTAAAGTCAATAAATAAATGGCTGTGATATTTATAAGAGGTCTGCCTAAGGCTCCTTTGCTCTGTGTTGTTGTTTTATTTTGTTTTGCTTTTGTGGAAAGCTGCAGGACAATCACAAATGAGCAAAAGAGACTGGATCCTGCGAGGCCAGGTGAAACAGTCTGCCCACCCCACTCCTGAAACTCTCTTCCAGACTATTGATGGGTCTTTAGTGCCAAAGCTGGAGGCCTGGCGTGTCCCTTGACCTCTTAGCAAGGAGACAGCAGCAGGGACATTCGGGTCTGGGTGTCTGCATCCAGAAGTCACCAGATCAGGAGAGCAGGTGTGACCTAACCTTGAATTGATGGGACCAACACCCTGTAGCCTTGACACTGGATACATCTGAGGGGGAGGCTGAGGGGGTTGTGCATGTCCTAGCATCCCCAGCTGCGGGGACTCACTGGGGGTCCCCTGTGAATAGCCACTGCAAGTCCTCTGACTGCTATGGCTCCACAGCTGAACACCACTCTTCCTCCTTTCTCTCCTCTTCCCTCCAGGACTCCCCAAGGCCACAGCCTATTCTTTGGGGCCTGAAGCCCTTTCCTAAGTAACTTCCTGTGTACACACACACACACACACACACACACACACACACACACACACACCTCTGAGATCCTCCCAAATCATTCTAAACCCATACTCCTCACCCATGACTCTCAACTTGCACCATGCTGGGCTCCTAGGACTAACCTCGGCCCTGCCTTTTAGGACACTTATTCAAGCTAGTCAGAGCACTTTCTCTCTGGCATGATGTCAATCATCACTTACTGGTCCCAAACATTGCAATGTAGGGGCCAGAAAACAAAAACAAAGTAAGTCAAACATTCTCAGACAGTTGGCTTTATTGTTAATGCTTCCTAAATGAAGTAACAAACATGAGCAAGGGTTTGAACATTAGTTTGGCACTTCTGACAGAAAAGAGAATGATAAATGGTCAGAAAGAGATGATAACATTTGTAATCTCATATGAAATAGATGGCTAGATCTTAGAGAGCTGTGTCCAATCATCCCAGCGATCTTTTCATCCAATAGATTGTTGGTTGATTGATATATCTGTCTGTCTGTTTGTGCCTGTCCAAGGGACTGCTTGATCTATAACAGCCTGTCAGTTTCACTCTAAAGCAGAACCTAAAGAAAACACATGTTTTTGGACATTTAACAGGAAATTTTTCTCTTCTGCATTTTCTGCTTTGAAGAGAAGACGCACAAGAAGGTCAGTGAGGAGCCAACCCAGTGACAGTCACGGGAAGGGGCACTGGTGTCACTGAGCCTGAGGTCAGGAACAAACGTGCAAGGAAGAGCTACTGACACTTATCTGTGCTTTACGGCCCTGAGCAAACATAGCTGCACTGTTTTCCTTTCCATTAAACTCCCCTGTTCTGAACTCACAGACATGGTCTTTGGTGGTCCCAGGGTGACGGGAGTAATTTGGCCAAGGGCAGCCCCTCTTTCCCACACTGTGGGGGAGGGTCTCCAAGTTGCTGAGAATGATGAAAGCCTCTAAGCAGCCTGCTCTGTGGCCCGCTTGTTTGGAAGAGGTCACACAGGCAGACCCGGCTTTGAAAATGCAGGGGGCTGTCTGGCCCTAGAAGGTGAGTCCAGCCACCAGGGAGACAAGCCAGCTGAAAGGATTCCCGAGCCCATACCAGTGAGTTTTCTCTCGGGTCCTCTTAAAGCTCAGACTACAAAAATATGGTGGTGGTCTAAGTCCTGCTGCACATTCAGGACAAACATTTATCACACTGAAGGGCCAAGAAGGCCATTGTTTTAATCTCTTGTTTACACAGTGCTGGTCTCTGCAGTGTTCCAAGGAATCCATGTCCCACGCAGCCTCAGGGACCTCCTGGGGCCAGTATCTCCTCCTTGTGCCTGTTCTTGCCACATGTGTTTTTGCAGTTTTAGCCACCTCCGCTCACATGACTCGGTGGCGCTGACTGGCTCTCAATGGGTAGCAAGTGCACTTGCAGGAGAAGGCGGCCCTTCACATCTGTGCGCAGCAGGAAGCCAGGCTGCTCAGCAAGTCAGGCTTCCACTATTCTAAACAGTACTCTGGGTGGTGGCTTTTCCCTCTTTCGCTCTTCCTCTCCTTTCTTTTTTTCTTTCTTTCTTTTAAATTTCAAAGAATTTAGAGTCAGTTTGTCCCCCCCCAAATGGAGCAAGCCAAAGTTAAATTATAAAATAATAGTATCCAAACATGACTGAATACGCACAAGTCCTTTGCATATAATATCTCAATAAACCACTGTTTTACCAATGAGGAACCAGCAAACCTCCTGAGGTCACACAAGGGCCAATGATGGTGTTACTGGCATTACAGCTTGGATCTGATTCTGATTCTGAACTTTCCCTCTTAACTGTCACGTGATTCCACATTGCAAACAGTCATCTCCTCAGTCATTTTACCCGGCTCCTCATCCCTGAGTGCTCCACTTCATTTGTTCTGAGAGGCCTGAGTGAGATGCAAAGTTCTCCACGTGTGGGGCCTTGGACACAAAGCTCCAGTGTCTTCCCTGCAGCCACAGGGCTTAGCTGGTCTCCCATTGAGGGAACATCCAGACCTGCAGACAGGCTTGTATTTCCTCCCTCAGATGGCGTCCTGCCCTAAGCCCAGTGCTCAGAACCCATGCAATCGAAAGCAGATGTGCTATCATAGAATCCATCCGAAGCTCTGGGGTTAGATATGACCTTTATAATCACATCAAGTTCATCCCTGAGGACCCTGCTCCAGGCCCAACTATTCACCCAGACAAGTTTTAAATATCTAGATTACAGACATTTCTGCTCCAGTCCAAAAATGAGGAAATGTCCTTATTCCCTTAAGAATCTGGTCACTTACCATCTTCGACCTGATTTCTACATCTCTTTGAACTCCAATATCCCCTCCACACCATGGCAGTAAATGTCTCACAGGAACACAATCAAAAGCTGAACACTGATGGAGTTTAAAAAGATTCTGTATTTCTTGGACACATATGAGTTCTTTTGGTAGGCACATACTTGTTGCTGAAAATATAATGAGTTTTTGTATTACTTATCCTCTTTGCCAACAGTCAACATTTATTCAGCACCTACTACATACTAATTAAACTTAACACTGGGTGGAGACAGTGGTAGAAATACACAAATAGATGTAAAAGATACCAGGCATGGACTCAAGCCACAAACCTGACTGCTCTTAACACCGATGTGATGCAAAAACTGAGTGTGATGAGCTGTGAAAAAGCAGTGGTTTCTGACAAGGTGGGTGGAAATACTACGTGGAGAAGGGGGCCTTGGATGTTGTGACTGAAGAAAAGTGAGGCTTTGATAGGTAGAAAGATTACCTGTGGAGGTGCTTCCCGAATGGGGAAATAGCACAGGACACCGTGGGCTAAGGACTCAAGGACATCCTGCCACACCCAGGAGGACTGTGCCTGGGCACCAGCGCATGGTGGGAGAGGATGTGCAGGCCGTGTCCAGACAATGGAAGGTCTGCGGTTTGGGGAGTTGGATATTCATCCACTGCTTTCAATCTCCAGGTGGTGGCCTGTCCAGAACGTGAAAGCCACGGGGAGAAATGGTCAGGTTGGTTTGGCAGCAATGTGGATGCCACAGCTTCTTCTCTTGGCCACATGTTCCTGTAGGTGAAAAAATAAGCCATTCCAGGCAATCACTCCATCTGACCCCCTTGTGCCTCCTTTAAGGCCAGGAAAAAGATAGCCCTGCCCAATTCTCCATCCCCTCCCCTTTCCAGGCCCAGTGACCATCTTCATTCTCTCCATTCTCACAAACACTCTGCACATGTTCCTACAAAGGCATTTAATCTATCACTGAAGTGAGAACTTGTGAGGGAGAGGGGAGGTTTATCACTTGTGAAAGAGAGGGGAGGTTTATTACTCTTCACACCACACAGTGTCACTTAGGACAGTTAGAGAGATTCATTTATTCACAATTGCTTATGAGCACACAGGACGCACACAACAAACGTTTATATGTGGACAGGGGGCCAGAGGTGGCGTTCGTGAAGAGTACGCCATTTTCTGTTTCCAGTGGAGCCTCAAGGGCATGAATATGAGAAAATGCTGGAGTCTCAGGGAGGCAAATCACTGACAGAATAAAAAGATTAATGGGGTGTTGGCCCTCCCTCCATGGATTCTTCCAATGGAAAGAGGCTCTGAAAGTACAGACAACCATTCTTCCCAAACCAAAGATAAACACAGTAGAATGAATATTTGGAAACTGAGCTTTAGGTTGGCCTCAGAGGCCCCAGTGGATTATAAACATTCATTAAGTAGTTTCTAAGGACAAGACAGTCAACTGGCTATTGTGATGGGTAGGAGATGAGTTAATCAGGCTCAGATGAGACGAAGTTTCCAAACCCCTAGGAGGACAGGCAGAGAGCCTAAGGGAGTGCCAAAGAGGCAGAGTTTGCCTCCATCTGGGGAGAAAGAGCTGAGCCCTAACCTGTGGCAGAATGCACTTGAGTATTTTTAAGCTCTTCTTGCCTTAGGCTGTGACATTATTATCTGAGCTGGGAAATGACTCTGTAAAGCCTGAGAGAGTTAGTCTCAGTACAAGGTGGTGGAAGTGATGGATATAAAAGAAAATTGGAAACACTGATAACAAACCACAGTTTTTTAACCTCAGCACGATGGACATTTTGGCTTAGATGATTTTGTTGTCAGGAGCCATCCTAAACTTTATAGGGGTTTAGTGTCCTGGCCTTTACCCACGAAATGCCTCAAGCATCCTCTACTCCAGTTGTGTCAACCAAAATAGACATTCTAAATGTCCCCTGGGAGGCCAACATTCAGCCCAGTGGGACAGCATGCCCACCGGTCTCACTGCCTCCCATTCCCTTCAGATGCCCACTTCACACCCTCATTTGCTAGCCACCCTGGCCCAGACGGTACCCAAGCACAACAGATTCTGTCCCAGTTCACTTTGCAAGCATCGTCATCTCTCAGACGTCTCCCCACTCAGTCATGACAACTAGGGTGGCCCTTTGCTCACTCAGCTCTCAGTTCCCATGGATAACAACACCATGTGCATTCCAATGTCACCACCCCATTCAGAGGCCACCGCTCTGTCACTTGCCCCTGTGTTCACTCCCATGGCACAATGCCCATTTAGAGGTGGCCTTCCCTCTTCCGATGCCTCCCACATTGATTCTGTTTTACCTTAAAAAGAAATACATTCCAGACTTCAACTTCTCTCATCTATAACGGCAGAGAGAAAGATGTGGTTAAACGCCATCAAAGTTTTTCCAGGCCTAAAGGCTGAGGGGGCAGATGGCAAGTGTGCCGTCTCCAGACCAGACCGTCGCCTGCAGTGTCTGCTCTATGCAGCTGGGCTCCCTGGGGAGTGGGGTGCTGGGCAGCGGCCCGACACAGAGAGGGGTCCTCAAACTCAGTGTGCCATTGGGGGGCATCCAAGGACCCCTCACATCTGCTGGGTGCTTAAACTCACAAACCTGGCTGCTTTCAGGCTGACACAGAAAGGTCCCGAGGTGGAAGTCCACGTACTTTCACGAAAACCCTGGTGAAGCCTCCTGCTGGGTTCCATACATAGTTGGTTGTTCCATCAAGCCTCCCAAACAGGAGAAACCAGCCTTCCTGTCATACTTTGACATTTCAGTGAGGCATGGAGACTGAGAAGCTCCCAATATATTTGTCAAGGACAAAGATTTATTTCACAGATCTTAAGGGGCCATGAAGAGAACACTCAATAACCCTTAACAATTCCACACAGTGTGAGATGGAGTCGATGGTGCTCTTAGAATTGAGTCCCCAATGCTTACTCAGCTGAAAAGAGCTCAGCACCAAAAGCGCCAACAATAACAAAAAATATGTCATCTTCTAAAAATTTCCCTCTCTTACCCATTCCTACAGGTGGACAGATATCAGGAGTCACAGACCCCATTCTTTAAGCTGAGGCAGCTGCTTCTGGGAGCCCCAGTGTTTTCAACTGTGTCCACCATCAAGGTAAAAGTACGCCACATGCAAAGAATGAGTAATGACTCAGTTCACATGTGGTGTCAGGTAGTCCTGGGCTGACCCTGGGGTATTGGGGACTCTACATGTATGATGTGTTTACAACTCCAGAAATATCACTGTTGGTGTGTTTAGTGCATGCATAGTGTTTTAGGTGGACAACAATCATAAACTTTCTCATATTGTTCATATTCTTGCACAGCTTTCTGCAAGCAGAAAACACAGATCCGGGAAGCTGTCAGGTACACGGCACCCCTTGGCTTCGGGGCTCACCCCAGCTGGGCTTCTCCAGCACACAGAGCAAATTCTCCAGCTGGTCCCCCAGAGCACAGAAACCCTTTCTCCTCTCCTGTTCTTCATTTGGGTCATCATTCAATGAAAACAAAATAGAAAATATCACTGTCTATTGTTGTAAGTTGGGAGTTGTAATGATCCAGTTCAAGACTGGAAATTGAATTTGATTCTACTTCCCAGACCAGACCCAGATACTGTTGGAGTTTTGTTTTCCCACCCTGAATTGGGAAAATTACCTGAATGATTTGTGCCTATGTGCCATTATGTGCAGAATGAAATTTAACATCTTGGCCATTTTCATTCAAAAATCAGGGAATTCGTTTGGAGGGAGGTATCCTAAGTTCTGTACTCAAATTTTATGTACCCTTTATGTTAACTTCTTTATCATGTTGGGGCAAAACCCCACAAATAAAGTTATCTCTCTCTCTCTCTCTCTCTCTCTCTCTCTCTCTCTCTCTTTCTCTCTCTCATTCTCTCTGTGTGTGTCTGTTTTTCTCTCTCTCATTCCTTCTCTGTCTTTTTCTCTCATTCTTTCTCTCTCTGTGTGTCTTTTTTCTCCTCTCATTCTCTCTCATTTTCTCTCCCTCATTCTCTCTGTCTTTTTCACTCTCATTCTCTCTTGGTCTTTCTCTCTCTCTCTCTCATTCTCTATCTATGTCTTTTATTGTCTCTCATTCTCAGTCTCTCATTTCTGTCTCTCATTATCTCTCTCATTTTCTCTCTCTGTCTTTTTCTCTCTCATTCTCTCTCTGTCTTTTTCTCTCTCTCTCATTCTCTCTGTTTCTCATTTGCTCTCTCTCTGTATCTCTCTCTATCTCTCTCTGACTTTCTCTCTCTCTCATTCTCTGTGTGTGTCTTTATTTCTCTCTCCCATCTTCTGTCTGTGTGTCTTTTTCTCTCTCATTCTCTCTAATTCTCTCATTCTCTCTGTCTTTCTCTCAGTCTCTCATTCTCTCTGTGTCTTTCTCTCTCACTCTCTCCCATTTTCTCTTATACTCTCTCCATATAAACATATATATATATATATATATATATATATATATATATATATATATATATATATGTGTGTGTGTGTGTGTATATGTGTGTGTGTGTGTGTGTGTGTGTGTGTGTGTGTATGGAATAGTGGCTGGAACTGCACTCTTTTCATAGAAATTTACTGACCTATATTAAATAAACAATCTGTGAAGCATTCAGAGAGCCATAGAGATGGGAAAAGCTCTACAGGTATTAATAGAGTTAGAATTCATGAAACTCAACTGTGGCAGCTTGCCTGAGAAAGGACACAAATGCTTACAGATGTGGGTGATATTAACATTGAGAAGAAAGATAGTATTTCAGGATAATGCATGCAGATGCAAGTAGAAAGTGAGGAAATGAAAAGCAAAGCTCACAGTGGCCCATGTGGGGATTGAACAGACAACCTTGTTGTTAAGAGCACCATGCTCTAACCAACTGAGCTAACCAGCTAACATCCAAAATATATAAGGAAATCATACAACTCAACAACAACAACAAAAACAAATAATCCAATTAAAAAATGGGCAGAAGACATGAATAGACATTTCCCCAAAGAAGACATACAAATGGCTAATAAACACATGAAAAAATGTTCAACATCACTAATCATCAGAGAAATACAAATAAAAACCACAATGAGATATCACCTCACCCAAGTTAGAATGGCTATCATCAACAAGACAAATAATAACAAGTGTTGGAGAGGCTGTGGAGAGAAAGGAACCCTTACACACTGTGGGTGGGAATGCAGCCATTATGGAAGGCAGTGTGGAGGTTCCTCAGAAAATTAAGAATAGAATTACCATATGACCCAGCAATCCTTCTCCTGGGTATCTACCCAAAAAATCTGAAAACATTTATCCATAAATCCATGTGTGCTCCAATGTTCATTACAGCTTTGTTTACGGTGGCCAAGACATGAAAACAACCAAAATGTCCTTCGATAAATAAATGGATATAGAAGTTGTGGTATATATACACAATGGAATACTATTTGGTGGTAAGAAAAGATGAAATAGTACAATTTGTGACAAAATGGATGGATCTTGAAAGTATAATGCTAAGCAAAATAAGTCAGACAGAAAAAGTGGGAACCATATGACTTCACTGATATGTGGTATATAAAACTGAAAACAACAAAAGAACAAGACAAATGAAAAAAACAACAACTCATAGATACAGACAACAGTTTAGTGGTTACCAGAGGGTAAAGGGGGAGGAGGGTGTAGAAGAGGGTAAAAAGGGATCAAATATATGGTGATGGAAAGAGAACTAACTCTAGGTGGTGAATACTATGATATACAGATGAAGTATTACAGAATTGTACACCTGAAATCTATGTAACTTTACTAACAATTGTCATCCCAATAAACTTTAATTTAATAAAAAGCAAAGTGATTAGGTGCTATGGCTACAAAGAGAAGTGTTTCCACACCGGGGACCAAACCTCCCCCTCTGCCCTGGTTACTCCCAAGCAGTGCCCAGGGTGTGAGTGGAGTGGGTGATGGAGAACCCGCCTGCCAGACTCGGAGCTCTGCTGAGGGATGTGGGGGAGGGAAGGAGGCCACAAAGACATTCAGCTCCATTGGTTAGAGGCTACAATCTCAAGATGAGCTGTTCAAACAACCGAGCTCACTGTGGTGTACACTTGGGGAGTTTTTGAGTAGACGACAGAGATGGACCCCCCTACCCCCCCCACCCCCCGTCTCATTGCCGACCAGAGACTACCCAGGAGACTGTTCTCGCTCCCTGTCACCAAAGTCCCTCAGGCTGACGTATGTAAACAACCTCTCCCTAGCCTTCTGTTTGCACCTGGATGAAAACACCTAGAATCTTGGATTTGGAGAGAGTTTTGGTTATTCTACACCTTGGAGGGACAGATTCTCAGCATAACAACCAGGTTTCCAGCTACACCTGTTTTGAACTAACACATCAGAACAGAAGGTTTCCTACAAAGGTGTCCCTGGCCTCAAAGCAGGCTTCATTTCAAATAACAATAATAATAACAGCAAGGTCCTGGGAGAATATTATGAGGATATGATCCAATAACAAAAATGTTGAAAATCACAGAACTTTTAAAATCAAGAGACACTCTGTAGGACATTGAGTGACATGGATGTTCCCACAATTTCTCCATCTTCCTTTTTGAATAAAAATTTCCCAAACTACACATTATAGTGTATCAGGGGTAAATATGTAGTTAAAAAATCAACTGTCAAAGAGCATCATGTTGGCCATGGCATAAGATCAGCAGCGTTTCAGGACATATAAGCAACCAGAGCCTTAAGGAGCACTGCTTGCGCTGGGAATGTTGGGGGTTATAACCGCAGTGGCCTGTCAGGACCAGTGGGAAAGGTTTCTCCATCCCAGCACCAGAAGCAGCTATGATTGTACCAAGCCACTGACTTGTGTTTCCTCTAAGTACACTTTGACACGTAAATGACGATGTTATCATCTTTTCACTTATTGCTAGGAAATTAAAAGCCAAAAGTGTGGCCCACCTCTAGCAGGGTTACAAGAACTCCTGGAATGTGTTTTACCTGCCAATATAACTGTATATTTTCTATTTTCCCTATGCATGGTATCCTTTTGCTAGTGTCTTCAATTAATATTTTTAATCTGGTTGTTTATATGTTTAACAGTCACCTTAAATCCTTTTAGGACTGATAAGGTCATGATATAAATAGTGACTAAATAAATACAAATAATGGTTTACTTTTGCAAAACCAACAAAAGAGAAACTACAGATGTGTAAGTTCAGTGAGTATGCAGTGTGGGGCAGATGGTTCAGGACTTTTTAAACCATACTGGTCAGATCACTGTCTGGAATATTACGATCCGTCAGATGCGATGTTTTCAGAGTGATGCCAGATGACTTTAAACACATCAGAAGAAGAAAGATAGGAGAAGTATCTGGAAAGCTTGAGGAAATACCAAAGAAATGTAGTTAATCTGAATAAGTAAAGATTTGGGAGAATATTCTACGAGCCTTAAGATTTTTGAAGAGCCATCACATGGAAAAAGAATGTACTTGTTCTATTTTGATTCAGGCAACGGATTGAGAACCAGTGATTGGCAGCCACAGGTGGGGCAGATTTGAGATTAATGTAAAAGGTGGTTCCCACCAGGACGTGTGTAGTGCAGGCAGTGGGAGCAATGAGGGAGCAGAACCTGCACTGCCGGGGACGGATTCCCATCATGCCTGGGTGACTAGGGGAGGTGTTCTCAAGGTTCTCTCACCACTGGGGAAAACCAGACTCCATCACTCTCCCAACTCAGTGACCCTGGGCAAATCACTTTCCTTCCTGGCTCTCGTCCTCATGCCAAATAGCAGGTTGGGGACCTGAAGTCTTGACATGCAAGGCGTCCCTTATTCGTAAATAAGTGTCTATTATGCACTGCACCATTTTCCAAAGGAACATTTATGAAGGAGTGAAAGCCAGTTTTACTAAGTGAATTGCTATTGTGAGACCTAGGCCTTCCTGTCACAGGGTGATTGATGTGTGTTTGATCAGCCTATTCGCTGCTCAGCCCAGTCCCCTCCACTCCACCAAGAGAAGGAAGGAAAACACATCCCTCCAATGTGGTTACATTACAGGCAAAGGCAAGGTTCCCCGTAATTGCAGCAGGACTGACCTGGTGCAGGAAGGGCCGGGGAATTAAAGAAAACAAACAGTGGAAAGACTTGGGCAGCTCGCTGATGAAGAAACCAAGAGGAAATGAAGTCAGCAAGGGCTCCTGATGCATATTTCAGAGTTGACAGAACATAAGCCTACCCGGACAGAGTTTCTGATTTATAAAGTCTTTTTATTATATTACCTATTTTATATTATATCGGAGGCTCTGCTCTTTGAGCCAGAAAAATAAACAGCAGCCCCCCAAGAGCCTTTGGTCTAGATAGAAGAATATAAACTCTTATAACCTTCCGGCTCTGAACCAAGATTTCTGCCAAAAGTTCTGGGGTTTTTGGACTTCTGGAGTTGGCCTTTGTGCATTGGGAAAGTGAGGTTTACACGGAATACAAATGTTTCTATTCTGTAAGCTTTCAAAAGGTGAAGGGTTTAAGGTTTGTTTGACAAAAACCAACAAAAGCACTGTTTGCCTGCTGCTATAGAAAACGTGTGTTTCCTATTTTGTCTGTGTAACAGCTAAATAGCTCCACTTTGGCACAGGCAATTCCACAAGTGGACACGATTTTATCGGCCAGTGTGATCCCAAGACCCCCGCCCTTCTTTGGGGTTGCAGTCTGACAGAGGCGGCAGGGAGCGCAGGTCTGCCTTCCACACTTCACACCGTTTTCTTTTTCCAAAGAAGCAATTCTTCCACTTGAGCAGATGCCAGTTCCCACTGAGAGCTTGCTTGGGGCTTTCTTGGCTCGAAATAGCTGAACCAGAGCCTTGTGAACAGTGAATTAGTAAGGTTTGATGCTGAACATGTGTGACCAACGTGGAGCATGCCCCCCGCCCCTCTCAACATGTCCCTGACAGCACCACAATAGGCTCTCTCTATGTGGGCATCTAAGGGGGAGAGGTGCCCTGCTGGCTGCTCAGCCAGGAGACCCCCAAGAGCAGGGCCAGTGGTGCAGATGAAGTAATGATGATTTTCATCTGCAGACCTCCTCACTGGGATGAACGTGGGCACGTGCATTCTCCTCTTCCACTTCGTGTGGTAAAGTTCGATTTATCTCATGGACAGACTGAAGCTCAGAGTCCGAATATGTACAAGCTTCAGTGGGTGAGTGCATGTCAGATTCAACATTCCTGCAGCCTGCGACCCAGACATTTTCCTAGCACAGTGCTGACCCCAAGCCTGTTCCCAGTAAAAGCTTGCTGAGGAATGATTCAATGATCAGAAGCTCATGCCAAAACTGAAACACTGCACAATCTAACCAAGTTCCACTTCCCATCGCAGTGATGCTTGCCTTTTATTTTATGCCAGAATCATGAATTACTATCCCTGATGAATGAGGACTTACAGCGCCAGCATCACCATGAGAAAGTAAATGAAAACGAGAGCCTTCTCCACGGCTACAGAGCCAGAGATTCAGAATCCTGGTGGCATTTTCCACACCCCTCAGTATAGCGGGATCTGCTGTGCCGAATCCCCCACCCCTTTTTTTAAATTGTGGTAAAATACACATAACAAAAAATTTGCCATCATAACTATTTTTAAATGAACAGTTTGGTAGTGGTAAGTGCACTCAGATTGTTGTGCCACCATCACTCTGGCCCCAGCATGTTTTCATCTTCCTAAACTGAAACAATAAGCCCACATTCCCCTCCCCCAGTCTCTGGTACCCACCATGCGACCTTCTGTCTTTATGCTTTTAACTACTCCAAGTACCTCATTTAAGTGAAATCATACAGTGTTTGTCCTTTTGTGCTTGCTTGTTTCACTTAGCATAGCATCCTCAAAGCTGATCCAAGGTATATAAACCCCCCTCTCTTCTGTGCAGGGCAGAAATTGTGCCTTCTCTCCAGGATGTCCATCTCTTCCCATTGTCCTCATCTCAAATTAGAAGGAACCGACTGCCTTTTTTGGATGGCCAAACGGTGCCTCATTATGCTGTGAGCTAAACTATGCTTGTAAAAATGGGATTTTGCTATATAACTATGGAAACTACACGCATAAGTGAATAGGCATTTCCCTGTTCCTGCTACAAGGTCAGGTTGCTTAAAAGGAAAAAGGCTGGGGGCAGATCAACTGGTGGCCCAATTAGAAAGCTCAGAGATGTTCCAAGCCCATGTTTTCACTTTCCCAAATGAGGAAAAGTGGCAGCTGAAGCTGTGTGTAGCCTGAGGGTCTGGGAACAATACGCAGGCCATCTGGACTTGCCTCTACTGGGAGGCTGAGCATTTTAGTCACTGAATCCATAGAATTCAGGACATTTCCAGACAAAATGCATATTTCCATGGTCTCTGGGCCCCACCACCACCCACCCAGCCACTTGGGGCCCAGATTGGAATGACTGCAGATGACGGGTGAGATCAGAAGTCTCCTAATTACATTCCTGAGTATGCCCTCTCTTTTCTTTTCCCCACCTTGGGAGAGCCCTTTGACGTCTACTAGCTGAAGGTGGTGAAAACTCCCAGCCCCTGCACACAACTTACTCTGCTGTGGCCTCTGAGCTATGAACCAAGGGCCACGTCACTAAGGGCTAATCACAGGTAGACAAACTGGAAGAGGAAAACCCATTCAATCCCAGCCTGCTCTGAACTCCAGTGGCCATTCAGCTACCCATGGAGCTCTTAGCATCACAGCACTCAAACCCCGGGGGCAGATGACCATAAGTCGAGTAGGAATCAGAAAGCTCTGGTACAATGGCCTGACCTAGCTTGACCCCTGGGTTCACCTTGTACTCTGTCAGTGATGCCCAAGAAAGACTCATCTGGAGCAAAGGCCTCTGGGATCCAGCCCTGATTTCCACCTTGGGTTAAGCTTAGAGTGAGATGGTGACAGGAGCAAATACCAGGGGGATACTGAGGCAGGAACACACCCAGTACAAACAGGACATCTCTCTGGGAAGACTTGCCAGGCCTATGCTCAGTTGGCAAAGGGGCTGGGGAGGGCACAGAGGAAAAACCAGAGTCCAGGCTTCTCCCAGACCAAATCTCTCTCTCTACTGAATCCAGCTGGGCCAACGTGTTGCTCTCTCAACCAAACCCACAAATTAAATCTTGCTGAACAAATATCCCTAATATCCAAAAATCCATCAACAAAAGTTTGGTTGGTGTTTGAAATCTTTCCCCCAAGGGAGTGAGTATGTTTAAAAGTCCTCTACAAATTATCTAAAAGGAAATCTGAATCTTTCTAGTTCTTAGAAGAGTCCTACGAAGACAGCAGGACACGTACGATCTCACGCTGTGTGCACGTGTGTGCCCATGGAAGCTTCACTCCGGCCTGGGTCCAGTTGGTCAGCATTTCAGGATGAAACCTGACCCTCCCATAGCCATTCCCTTCCCCTCCTCATACTGAAATTGTCACTGGGCAAATTTGCAGGACCTTTTTTCTATGATTGTTTTCTTGATAAACAGTCCATGCATAGTGTTTGAATTTTTTAATAGTTTCATTGCTTCATAATTCCTGGAAAAACAATACCATAGAGGGAGCCTAAAAATGAAGCTGGAAATAATTGGGGAGTGAATAAGGACTCAGTTTTATTTTTACTCCTTGAATTCCAGGAAAGTGGGGACGTGGCACAGGCCTGTGCAGAGCGAGCACCTGGCAGCTGGCCCAGCAAACAATGGGCGCACCACAGAGTCACCGATTCCTTGGCGAGAAGAACTATGAGAGGCAACAGCCACCCAGCACCGCCAAGCGCTGAGCCTCAGGCAGCCAGCAGGACAGGCGTAGGCTCCAGAATAAGGGCTCAAAATAGGATCTGGGCAGGAGGTCTCAACTGAAGGCCATGCTTTCATCAGGGGATTTACCGAATCAACTCCAGAGAGGGTTTTGCTTCCTTTTGCAGAGCAGACCCTGGGCCTGGGAGGGGAAGCCACACCTAGAATCCCTAGGACACACTGGGGAGAACCAGAGCCCGAGAGGCAAGAGGCAGGGTTGGGTCCTGCTCTGTCTCCTACCAGATGTGTCACTGGGCCCTGCCATCCTCCAGTTTGACCCAGTTCCCTCACCTAAAAACAAGAGGAATAGTTTCCATCTTTGGAAGCATGTGGGCAGTCATGGAGAAAATGTATGAAAATTCAGAACTGATCATCTGGATGGGTGAGGTATTGAATTAGCATGAAGCAAAGGGACCCACATGCCAGGGGCTCCCACATACTAACCTGTCAGACACACTGTGGATTGTGGGGAGCAGACAGATCACTTAACATAGGACCAGACATTCTTTCTTTGGCTACACCAAAGTCTCCCAAATGTGGGCACACTCATTGTTGGCCTATGTTTTGTTTTACACAGGTTTCCTTCATTTACATATTTGAAGATGCACTGGGTGCTTTAAGAGGAACCTGGAAAGCACAGGTTGGGTCCAAGCCATCGAGGCACAGAGAATTAAATCAGATCTGGAGCAGAAGGTGTAGGGAGGGGGCTTTTAGCTCTGTGAAGGTAGAGCTTTCTAGCAGTGACATCCCAACCATGGGTGACAGGAGCAATGCAAGCCTACCAGTGCCCACAAAGACTGAGCACTGCCAGGACCAAAGGGGGATAGAGTGGGATTAAATATATGAGGTCAGACAATTAAGTTCGCAAACTCATCCTAGAAAAAGTGCTACATACCTCATTGCTGAATATCACTATGGTCACCTTTTGAAGTCTCCTTGTGGGAAGCTATGCACTGAAACCAGTGCCTAGTCCACCCTTCAAAGCAATTTTGGAACTCTTTTTCTGGAATGGCCATCACAGCTGTCATACTATTACCCTTGATGTCCTGAATGTCGTCAAAATGTCTTCCTTTCAGTATTTTCTTTATCTTCAGGTAAAGAAAGAAGTCATTGGGGGCCAGATCAGGTGAGAGGGAGGGTGTTCCAATACAGTTGTTGTTTCCTGGCTAAAAACTCCCTCCCAGACAGTGCTGTGTGAGCTGGTGCATTGTCGTGATGCAAGAGCCATGAATTGTTGGTGAAAATTTCAGGTCCTCTAACTTTCATGCAGCCTTTTCAGCACTCCCAAATAGAAAACTTGGTTACCTGTTTGTCCAGTTGGTACAAATTCATGCTGAATAACCCCTCTGATATAAAAAAAGATTAGCAACAGTATTGCAACAAGTTCTCAAACTTAATTGTCAGATCTGGTATGGAGTGTTGAGGTTACAGCAGTTTACACAGCAAACACAAACCCCTACCCCCATCACAGCCTCAGGGGATTTCACAGTGTGGGGAGAGCCCGTGGTGTGCTGCAGCTGTTTCAAACCAGTTCAGGAGACCAGTTTGTGAAATCAGGAATTTGCAAGCTGGTTATAAATACAGCAGTCCTTGCAATTGGCCATAGTGGAAATATTTACACCATTGGCAAACACTGCACTTCAGGGCCTTCACCCCACCCCATTCTCCCCTGCAGAGCCAGTTGTTAAACATTTGCCAGAACAATACTGGGGGAGTTCAACAATAAAGAATATAAATAAGTCCAAGGTATATATACAGTAAGTTGGATAGTAGTGTGTACAGTAGAAAATTAAAGGAACGAGGTGGGATAAGGAAGTGTTCAGGGTTAGAGGAGGTGTGGAGTTTTTGATAAGGTGAGCAGAGTTCACTGAAAAGGGAGCAATTAAGTAACCGGAAGGGACCGAGGGAAAGAGGCATGGATGAGCATGAATCCTGTAAGCAGGTGGCTACAAAACAGAGTTTGAAAGAACAGCTAAACTAGGTGTGTCCATTGACCCATCAGACAAGTCACTTCCATTCCCTTAGGGAAGGATGAGTAAGGTGTGAAAAGGAAGCACAAAAGTTGCCTAATAATCCCAAGAGTAAAGCAATCATTTTCTGAGTAGAGATATGGGCACTGGGGGAATTTCGGTTTCCTTCCATACACTGGGGAGAGTCCCTCAAGTGGATGGGATTTCCAGAAGCAGAGGGTTCTGCTGGACTGAACTGGACAGATGTGAGCTAGAATGAGAATTTTGGGTATTAACCAAATGCTTTGTGGTTCAGAGATTATAAGAATTCGGAGTTAAACATGGAAACCAGAGCAGAGATTGAGCAGGGTCTGTATCTTGATACAGATTTCATTTCAGCCCAGGAGACCCAGAAGCAGGTTCGAGCCCCAGAATAATTACAAACACCCCCCCCATCCCCACCCCTTTGCTAATCAGTGGGAGGATGCAGAGAGTGGGGAAGAATTTTCAGTAATTCAGATCCTGGGAGGATTTCAGTCCATGACTGAAGAGTCTATATAGGTACTTGAAATAGCCCTGGAAAGGGCGAGGGATTCACTTAGCTTCCTTCAGTTTCAGATTAATAATAATACCAACAATCCAGCACTCCATATTGACCATTTTATAGTATGTGATTGTGCAGGGATGACACAGAGCAAAAAATGATTTGCAAAACACAGTTAGTCGCTCTTCCTTTTTAATTTTAGACAAGGAAATCTATGGGTGATTTAAGTTTTTGGTTTTGGTGACAGGAACCTGGAAAGATACATTAAAATGTAAACAGAGAATTGTCAAAATATGCAGTCATTAGGAATGTGCAAAGGTAATATTAAACAAACAAATGTAAGAAAAAAACAGATTTCCCAGAGGCTAGTGTGGTCTGGTGGAGTTTGGAAGACATCAGCCCTTGCTTCTCTTCACTCTAAGTGTTCAGCTATTCTACACTGTTGCATGCGAGTATGCACAGAGCCCACCCCATTTTATATCAAGTTTTCTTGACTTACTAACTTAATACTTTTGTTTTAGGGCCTGGTTTCCAGTTTTGCTCTTGCTTTCCTGATGGTTGATGGAGTCTTGGTTTCTCCTGGCTTCCCTGCAGGGCCCTGGATGTCCCTTGGTGGTGGGCCCCTGAGGCCAGGAGGCCAGGAGGCCTCTCACCTGGCCCTTGAGCACATCTTTTCTGGAGGATGCAGTCTTTCTGAGTCCCAGCTGAGGCTCAGCCTCTGAAACAAAATCAGGAATTTCTCAAAGGGCCCTGCTTTGCTCTCCCTTTAGTTGCAAAATACTTAATTGGTCACATGGGTTCTGCAGTATGATTTGGGCTAATTTTATTTGGTTTTCAAATTGTTGTTCTTAGATCTTCCTTCCTTCCTTGCTTCCTTCCTTCCTTCCTTCCTTCCTTCCTTCCTTCCTTCCTTCCTTCCTTCCTTCCTTCCTTTCTTTCCCTTCCTTCCTTCCTTCCTTCCTTCCTTCCTTCCTTCCTTCCTTCCTTCCTTCCTTCCTTCCTTCCTTCCTTCCTTCCTTTCTTTCTTTCTTTCATTTTTTATTTTGTCGTTTTGTTTTGTTCTGTCTTTCTTGGTGTCTCCTGGAAGTCTCTCCTTTGACTTCTGACCCTTTTGCTCTGAGTCTCTGGGTAATGTGGATTTTTTATGCATGATACCAGTAAACAATAGCACCATCATGCAAACCTTTTGTGTGTGTGTGTGTGTGTGTGTGTATTAATCTTTGTGGCATTCTACTTTGTAACACTGGGAAAACCATTTAAAATTAAAATGAATTGATGAAAGTATAGTGACCGGCTGATAGAAGGCACTCAGTAAGTGTATACAGAATGTGAGTGTTTAGGAAGCTTCAAGATCCTTGTAAATTTTGGCTAATAATACCCCCTCTGTAGCCCACAGCGTGCATCACACGCTTGCCTGTCTCTCCCAGTGAATGGGGACTGGCCAGGCTATCACAGGCTGGGAGTGGCCCTTGCTCCTCCCGGAAACCCCACACTCACCACTGAGCCACGGAGAAGCAAGAAAAGCAGCCATGTCTGTAGCAACACTAGTAAAAGAGCAGAAAAATACAGTCCTTCAGAGAATCCACAATATCTCGGCAATGAAACTGAGTTACTGTTTCTCTAAGTAGCTCAACTTTTTTATTTTCTTTTGCCTAGTGAGGCATTTATGGTCTCAGTCTTCATGGAGCATTGCCACTGAGATTTTCATTTAAGGATCTTATTTCCAAGGAAAAGAGTTATAAACATCCCAAGGTGAAAATATCTTGTTGTACTTTATGAATTTACATAATGGTCCATATCCAGTACATGGTAGGTTGATTACCAACTGACTCCACCAAGGGAAAAGTGGTATTTGGGTTGTTTGCCCAATATTCAACACAAATCCGCCTTACCCAGCAGCTATCAAATTATCCCATTTTTCTATAGAAGCTTATTTTTCTAGCCACCATAATAATCACTTTTTCTAAATCAAATCATTGTATTAGTCAGCCAAACTACTTTGGTTATTAAAACAACATAAAACATTCTGAACAACATTGAAACCTGGGCATAGAGTGAGTTACGAGAAATTGAGGAGAATAATTTCCTCCAAAGTTTACTTCCTTACAAATGCTTTTTCTTCCTCCATCACTTAACATTTTCTCCTTGACATTACTTGATTGAACTCACACAGATTCTGTTCTTCCCAGGAAACAATCCACTTGGGCTGTGTGAACTCCAAAGGTCACATCTTTTGGAGTCATCTGCTGCCAAGAAGAATGGCTTCCATTTATTTTTCAAGTTGAAAAAGTTTATTTTTTTCCTGATCATGAAACTCAAAAATGCCCTGAGTAATTTCACTTAGACTGACCAAACAGAATAAGCACGTTTTAAGTTGTGACAGGACCTGGAATGTCTGAGTCTAGAAGGAGAATTATTTGTAACTTTCTTTTGGAAGCTAGGCTGCCAGATGATGGATTTTGTCTCAAAACCTGGGCTTGGTTTTTCTATTGCAATTTCTAAGGTAAGGAAACAGGGTAAACAGCCAGAATTCTCTTAGAATGTATGACTAAGGTAGCTGCAAAAACATGGGACCAGTGATCCCTTCTGATTGGACACTTCTAACAGTCTAAAAAAAGAAAAAAATTGAGAACTGTTACCTCAATTCACAGGATGTCATCATTGAAATTTTGAAGTTAATGTGTATGAAATTGCAAACCCAAACACCACCACCAGAATTTACAAAGGAAATTTCCAAGAAGTGGCTCCCTTTTTAGCCCCCAGCCTAACAAAGGATCCAAGGACTCAGGACGCTGTACCTGACAGAATCTTCCATGGTCTGGCACTAGTTTTCAGGCCACACCTCTGAAGGGCCTGCCGCAACTTCCCATCCCCAAAGCCCATTACATGGACCTGTCCCTCACAGCTTCCAGGATCCTCTCGGCAGCGTTACCTGTCATTTTAGGGCACCCTCCCACCAAATCAATCACACCAGAGCAACATTTGTTCCTCAGCTGCACACTTAATACTCCTCCTCCCCTTGTGTCACCCCCTCTTTGCCCTCTGCCCCTCCAGGCTGGAACTCTAAGGTGGCAGACACACCACCTTGCTCACCATCCCTGACACTTAAAAGGCACTTGGCACAGGATCGCTCTGAATGAAACCTTGTTTGCACAGAGAATATACGCTGGCTTCCCCAGGGACCCAGACAGGTCCCTTTTCTTCTGTTCCAAGCCCCTCAATCAGCATTCAGTCCTGGCAAGAACCTATCAGCTTTATTCTAATGAAATTGAGGCCCCCATTAAAATCCATGCCACCAGGATGTGCTTTGAAAGTAGAACTTCTAGACTGAGATCACATCAGTATTTGAACAAAAGCATCAGGTTGCTGTTATTCTGGCTCCTGAAACACAAAATACATACATTTCAAAAGGAATTCCCATAGTTTATATCTAATGAATTTTTATCATCCTGAACACATAGGTCGGCAAAGGTATGTGTTCACAAAGGTATGTGAACGCATAGGTCGGTAGGTTGTGCATGAGAAGTTTGGTGTGAAGATAGAAACTTTTCCAAAAAATTCTTCCCTTAGTTCTAATTGTGCTGCAGTGTTGCGTTTGTGGATAAGACTGAAATACCTCCAAACTCTGAGTTACAATTAAAAACACTTTGTGGTTACTATTTGCCTCTATAAATTTCAACATCTGCCCAGTAATGTGTGGAGAGTCCTTACTATAAATTTTTGAATAATGTTTTTGTTTCGTTGTTTTCCTAACATAGTCCCTCCAAAATAACTGAATCTACCTTTTTCTCTGAGGTTCTTTACTTCTCTTGTGTAAATATTAATAATAGTACCCTAAATTTGTAATAAGACACATCGAGAAGACACTTTGAAACCAAAAGATGTTCAGGACACAAATACTTAACTCAGAGTCCATATTCTTGAAAGAATACAGTTGATAAACTGAAAAGACTTTTTCAGTATCAAATCATATATTCAATGATTTGATACAGGAGTGGAAGACATTAGAATAACAATGAATATGAAAACAGCTAATTTATTGAACATTCTGGAGCAGATAAACATGGAGCTGGGCACTTAAAATACAGTAACTTATTTTATTTTCACAGCAGCACTAGGTTGTAGGTGTTGTTATTAGACCCATCAAGGTATTTGCCCAAAGTCACAGAGCTACTAATCAGTGACACTAGGATTCAAACCCAGGTGTTTCTGACTCCAACTATATAATTCTTATTGTCTCAATTCATAGACATACCTCCTAGGTGACACTATTCTCATGTGCTGTGGTTTGCCTCTTTTCCCCAGTAAGTAGAGAGACTTTACCTGAGGACAGGCTGAGTCACCGTCGCTCCTGCTGTAATTAATGACACTTATAAGTGAAAACTTTTCAAAGTAGATTTTCAAAAAAAAAAGAAAAACAAAATATATTCAAAGTTTTGAAAGTGACATGTTGGATGCAGAATGTATGTAATATCCATCAGTGTGAGCTCATTAATACATTTATCTGATCCATCCTTACTATCACTCTGCTGTTTAACTCAGCTTCTCCCATTGTGACCATAAATTTATTATTTCTGATTATAATTCTATGGATTTTGACATATAGGTTTTAAGACTGTATTGTTAGTGGCATTTAGGCTAAGGATAATTATATCTCACCAAAACTTTCATATTTTATTATTGAGTAATAAGTGGTTTAATTTTCAAATGCTTTACCTTTTATCTCATATTAATATTTCCACAACCACCTTCTGTTGGTTAGTATTTCCATGGTATATTTTCCCATCTCTTTACTTTTAATCTTTTCTTTGCCATTTTATTTTAGACGGAAGTTTAAGGTTGAGTTTTATTTTGTTTTTTTTGTTATAATCAAATATAAAAATACCTCAGTTTGTAACTCAGATTTAGAGTATATTCCAATTACTCTTATTTGCACTTATTTTAGCTATCTTATTTGGGGTTTTCCCTTCACCATGTTTTTTTGTTCATTGTTTTTCCTATGTTCTGTCAAATAAATTAAGATTTTTTTTAATTAAAGTTTATTGGGGTGACAATTGTTAGTAAAGTTACATAAACTTCAGGTGTACAATTCTGTATTACATCATCTATAAATCACACTATGTGTTCACCACCCAGAGTCAGTTCTCCTTCCGTCACCATATATTTGATCCCTCTTATCCTCATCTCCCTCCCCCCACCCCCCTTACCCTCCAGTAACCACTAAACTATTGTCTGTGTCTATGAGTTTTGTTTCTCATTTGTTTGTCTTGTTCTTTTGTTGTTTTTGGTTTATATACTACTACGATTTCACTTATATGTGGTATATAAACCAAAAATTAGGTTTTCTTAATTTGTTTCTCCCTCTAAAGGTTTAGAAGTTTGCATTCTACTTCCACTTATATAGTTACACTAAATTTTTTATTTTATATACTTAAGTTAATAAATATAAAATTAGTCACTATTTTGACTTACTTCCTGAACAATGCAAAAATATTGGAACACATCACTTCTGATTTCTACTCTACCATGTTACTGCTTTTTTAGTATTTTAATTTCACCTTATTTTTAAGCCTTCCAAAACTTGTCTTCTTTGTTTTCATCAATATTCTTTTAGATTTCCCAAGGTGTTTGCCACCATTTTTATAGTAAGTATTATTCCTGGCAACTGGCTCTGACCTCGGATTCATTTTCCACCTAATTACAGCATATCTTTTAGTAGTTACCTCTTGGTAACTTTCCTTGGAGAAACTTTCCTAGTCTCTGTTTTAATGAAGATGTCATTATTTTTTTTGTTTGTTTTGGCATTAATTGTTGTGGTGAAGAATCTTTCAATGATATATTGTATTGTCTTTCTGAGAAAATTTTTTTTCTCTCTTCCTTTCATGTTTTCCAGTCTTGATGGATCTAGCATAGTTCTATTTTTTATATATTCTTTTCAGAACTCCTGTGCTTCCTAGAAATGGAAAGGTATATTTTTCCTTGAAATTTGAGAGATTCTCAGTCATTATCTTTTTAAAAATTGACGGTTCTTCATTTCATTTACTTTATTCTCTCTTTCTGGGATCCACATTTCAAGGAATCAGCTTACGTTATCTTCCATATTTCTTGGCTGATCCTTCTATATCTTTTCCTGTCTTTGCTGCACTCCGTTTGACTTTCTCAGGACTACCTTCTAATTTACTAATTCTTCAGCTGTGTTTAATCTGTGCGTTATTCTGCCCATTGAGTTCCTCTTTTCCATGACATTATTTTTCACCTAAAAAACTACTACATGTCTCTCTCTTTTTTTTTTAATTAAATTTATTGGGGTGACAATTGTTAGTAAATTTACATAGATTTCAGGTGTACAATTCTGTATTACATCGTCTATAAATCCCATTGTGTGTTCACCACCCAGAGTCAGTTCTCCTTCCATCACCATATATTTGATCCCCTTTACCCTCATCACCCACCCCCCACCCCCTTACCCTCTGGTACTCTTAAATCACTGTCCACAATAACTGATCCTTTCATTATGGTTTTCATTAATTCCCTTATCTCTTTAATACTTTGAAACACACTTATACTGCTTTTCCTTTCAGATTACTCTACACTTTCCAGTTTTGATCGTGTTCATTCCATTTCATTTCTTGACTGTCCATTGTGGTTCATTTTCCTAGGTGCTTGATTGATAATTCTTATTGTTAGCTCGTCTTCAGTGATGCTGTTGTTTTTTTTCCTGTGGGAGTCCCATGACCCCTGGATTGTGGAAGTTTCTTTATAACAATAACTTCAAATTTACTTTTGTTGAAAATGTGGGACATTAATGGTCCTGAAGAGTCATTTAATCTCTACACTTGTGATTCTCACACCCGACTGGTAGTACAAATTTTAATTGTACATGTTTGTGTGCACAGACCTGCTATTTCAGTTGTTCATGGGTGTCTTTCCTCTTGCCCCTCCCCCAGGCAGCATTTCTTTTACAGAATTATTTGAGCGTGTTAGTTTCTATTATATGGCAGGGACAGCTCTCTGAAGCTCTAAACTTTATGCAGGGGCTCAGTTCTAGCTGTTCTCTCTGGTACAGTCTAATATTCCATCTCCCACTCTGCACAGGGGTGAGACCCCAGCTTCCTGCTAAAGGTGTGTGACTATCACGCTTCCTCACTGGACTCCTAGAGATTTCAGTTTTTCCTTTCTTGGTCTAAGGTTAGCTACGTGTCAAATTAGTGTTAGTTTTATTTTATGAAACATAGAGTGCTCTTCACAATTTTCCTACCGCATATTCTACACACACACACACACACACACACACACACACACACACACACACAGAGCCTGTTGCTTGACTAAAGCCTGTATTTTCCCCAGGAAGCAGGAAGAGCAGGGGATACTCTTGCCACGTGCCCCAGGCCACTATACTACCTGTCAGAACACTTCTCATGGATTCTTACAACAGACTCTAGGAACCTTGAGGGTAGGATTGAGTCCTGTTCCCCATTTATGCCCAGTGGCTGGGACAGAAGCTAACTAAAGCTAGACACTCTTTACAGTGTTGTGATCGTCTCCTACAGGCTGGACACTGTCCTGGGCAATGGGGGTGTACAGCACTGTGAGAGCACAGGTCTTAGGAGAGCAGACCCTCAGCTCCTTGCCTCCCTGTAAACCCCTCTTGACCCCCAGTTAGTGCATTTCCTATGGTAATTCATTTCTACGACTTTCACCCATAGACTGTGAGTTTCCTGTTTGTAAGTAAGAGAAGAAAGGGCCAGTATTTGTTAAGTGTTTCTCATGTACCTGGTCTAGGAAAATTCTAGGGATTTTTATATAAGTTATCTCATCAATCCTCACACGAACCTTATGATAACACAATAAAGTCTCAAAGTGGTTAAGACTCTCATTTACGGTCACAGAGCTAGTGAGTTTTCCTTTAAGTTCAGATTCAACGGGTCTGGCCCTGGACACACTCTTCTCACTGAGAGGACCTTTGACTAATCTTGCTGTCCTGTTCATGTGTGTCCCTGATGCTCAGCCCAGAGGTTGGATCATCAGGAATTGTAAGTGCTTGTGGAGCAGAGTGAGATGAGGGACAGATGCTGTCTTTCTGGAGTTTTTAATTTATTGGGGTGACAATGGTCAACAAAACTACATAGGTTTCAAGTGTACAATTCTGTAATACATCATCTATATACTGCATTATGTGCTCACCACCAAGAGTCAGTCCTCCTTCTATCACCATGTATTTGACCCCCTTTTCTGTTTTGACGTGAACTCCCAGCACCAGTGGCTCCTGGGAGCTGCTTGGAAATGCCCCACCCAGAATGCAGACTGGTGCAGCCATTATGGAAGGCAGTGTGGAGGTTCCTCAAAAAATTACAAATAGAATTACCATATGACCCAGCAATCCCTCTACTGGGTATCTATCCAAAAAATCTGAAAACATTTATACGTATAGACACGTGTGCTCCGATGGTCATTGCAGCTTTGTTTATGGTGGCCAAGACATGGAAACAACCAAAATGCCCTTTGATAGATGAATGGATAAAGAAGTTGTGGTATATATACAAAATGGAATACTATTTGGCAGTAAGAAAAGATGATATAGGAACATTTGTGACAACATGGATGGATCTTATTCTAAGTGAAATAAGTCAGACAGAAATAGCAGAGAACCCTATGATTTCACTGATATGTGGTATATAAGCCAAAAACAACAAAAGAACAAGACAAACAAATGAGAAACAAAAACTCATAGACACAGACAATAGTTTAGTGGTTACCAGAGGGTAAGGGGGGTGGGGGGTGGTAGATGAGGGTAAGGGGGTCAAATATATGGTGACTCTGGGTGGTGAACACACAATGGGATTTATAGATGATGTAATACAGAATTGTACACCTGAAATCTATGTAATTTCACTAACAATTGTTACCCCAATAAATTTATAAATAAATAAATAAAATAAATAAATAAATAAATAAAAAGCCATAAGAGCTGGGGGAGGGGAAGAAATGCCCCACCCAGACCCACTCAATCAGAATCTGTGTTTTAACAAAATGCTGTGTGACTCATATCACACTTCAGCTAGAAGTGATGGCCCAAAAGTAATCTAGAATATGTGCCTCAGGAGTGTGGGACCAGAGGGTGTGGGGTTGCGAGTGGCAGGTCTGGTAGTGGGATTCAAAGTCAGGCTTCTCTTCCATGGTAAGCTGCCTTTCATGCACGAAAGGTTTCCCTCTTGAGGGTCAACAGGCCAAATGTTAGTTAACCTCAGTCTGTTTCCAAGTATAAAACTCCCCCAAAGTGCGTGTTCCTGAGACCTGAGGCTTTATTTTATGTTCCCAGAAAAGACAAGCTTGTTCCTTGCTCTGCCCAGACACCCACTACAGACAGAGGACTTTCCAAGAAGAGGGTTGGATTAGGGAGCCTCCCTGGCCTTCCTGGACCCATGTTTTCCTTCTTGTGTTGCACTGCATCCCAAGGCCCCTCCTGTGGCCCTGGGATTGTGGAAAGAGCAAGGCTGGGAGAAGAAAGTGTCCCTATGTTAGCCTGTTCAGGCTGTCATAACAAAGAACCACAGGCTGGGGATTTAAACAACACAAATTCATTTCTCACAGTTCTGGAGGCTGGAAATCCAAGATCAAGATGCTGGTAGGTTTGGCTTTACCTTAGGCCTCTCTCCTAGGCTTGCAGGTAATTGGTAACTTCCCCTGTGTTCTCACGTGGCCTTTTCTCTTTGCCTCTTCTGTCTCTTCCTCTTCCTATAAGGACACCAGTTCTCTTGAATTAGACCCCAAACATTTAACCTTAATCAGCTCTTTACAGGCTCAGTGTCCAAATACAGTCACATTCTCAGGGTAGGGCTTTAAAACGTGAATTCTAGAGGGACCCAGTTCAGCCATAACAGGCCCCAGATCTCTGCATAGGAAAGGACTACTCTCACAAGTAGCTTTTCCTCGACATGCTGTGTTCCACAGCCCCAGTTTTCCTTGATGTTTCACCTTCTATATCCTTGCAGAGCCCAGTCAGTAAGACATGAGGTAGGTGAGGGGTGTGGAAAAGAGAAGAAATGCATGCAGATGTAAATATGTTTTCTCTTTGGTCAAACCCAGAGTTTTTCTCTGAGAAAGTCTGTGGTAGCTCTGACTGCTGCTCTGGTGTGTGTTTGCAGCTGCTGCAGCACATGACCTCCTCTTTAGCTCAGGGCAAAACTCAGTCCCGTCTTCTTTTTGTTGTTTTTAAGCTAGAATGCTTATTTTGACCTCAAGTGCAGTCCACCAGCTGGAATTCAAATGCCCATGAAAATATGTTTCAAAGACACATTTTTAAAACCCACTGTCCATAAGTCCCCCGAGAGGACCTATGACTGCTCTGAAAATTCCTCAATCCATTATGTTCTCAGTGTCACTTAAATGGGGGACAAGGGTGTAATATATTTATAAAGATTTTGAAGTCTTCAAATATACCCCCTGGCTAGTTGAGAGTCTGAAAAACAATCTCATTTGTATTTCACTTATGCTCAAAGTTCTGATGACTATGGATGTTTTTATCAAGATTTTTGTTTTTATTTCTCCTCATTTCCTATACTATTTATTAGCAACTCACAGTTAGAATACCCAATGACCCAGAGGAGAGTTAAAATGTCTGAAATTAAACCCTGGAACAAATTACAATAGATACAGACAAGCTGATGAGAGTAGAAGTTTAAAAAATTGTGTGCCTTTATCTTGAGAGAAAAGAAGCCTCGATATATCTGTCCCGCTGAAGGGAACTATTTGACCCTCACTATTTGAGCTTCTGAGCACTGGGATCAAGATAATCATGTGAAGTGAGGCTGCAACTGGAGAGAAACTCTTAAGCAGGCAGAAGGCTGTGAAGGTGAAACTTCACCTCGGCCCAAGACGTGCCTCCAAGATGCACTGCCATTCTGAGAGCACCATCTTGGTCAGCATTTTCTTATGAACAGAGGCACACACTCTCAGTTACCTCACTTTGGTTTTGTCTCTCATATAATTATAGGATGTAATTAGATATGCATAGAAAAGGAGGGAACGATAATCAGACCATGTTGGACGTCACAAGGAAACTGGGAACAGTGTGAAGACCATCCTACCCTGGTGATGTACCAGGAGAGCTCTCCTCTCCTCCGCATTGATTGTCCTTGTTTATTAGCTAGTGACCACACTTTTTTAAAACCTATTTCTTTGAGGCTGTGGCTGACTGCTATGCTGCCAGACAGTTCTACTTTTAAAATAGGCTACTAAAAGAATTGCCTCCTAGCCATTGCTTGCTGTGCAGAATCAAGCCTGAACTGTGACTCAGGGGACCTGTTCTGCTTAGTCATTGGGGAACCAGAGACTCTGGCCTGGTCAAGGCTCTCCAGCCAGCACGCAGTGTTCGGCCTCACTTGGATACATGGATTTGCCAGAGGAAATAGAGTATGATTTTTCCCCAATATCTGTGTCCTTCCATGGATTTAGAAAGAAACAGAGAGAGTTCCTGGAAGAAAAATAGCCAGGAAAATGAGCCCACTTTCCCCTTCACTGAGGTACAGAGATACGAAAACGGGCTTATGGATGGAGAAGCCCACCTCAGGTTGCCAAAGGTTAGGAACTCATGCAAGGGAAATCAGCTTCTAAACAAGGACCATGGTTACCTCAGTGTAGTGTCATAACATCCAGCTTACATTGCACCCCATCTCGATACTACATATTGGCAATATATTTGGGCCCAGAGGGGTAAAGCATACCTTTTGATTAAAAAAAAAAAAGTAATAACACTCTTTCAGAATTGAGGCACATTGCCTTTGAGACAACCTTTAATGATGGATCCAAAGTGACCCAGTGCTCTAGGGTCAGGCAGCATTGCAGTTGGTAAGCTTGCACCACTGGAAACACAGGGACGCCAAGGGTCCTTGGGGAGATGGCTCAGTGTCCTTGCAGTATTTTTATTGGACACAGCAGAGCTGTGTAGTAATTTGTATCACAACAACTGCCAGAGGAAAATGGGGTGTGTGGGGGTAGGGAGATCTCCCTCCATGGCCAGGTCTAAATTCCCAACGCCGACCCCACCCCCGGCAAGCTGTGAGGACAGCCTGGCCTGACATCAAAGTCAAGGGTTCACTCCCATCCAAAATCCCTGGGAATGTCTGTGGAGAGAAGTCCCAGGTCAACACTAGACTTCTCCCTGCTAAGAGGGACAAGAGGGGAGACTGTACCATTGTATAGCAATCTAGTGTTTATGGGACACAAATGTAAATGTGACTGCCTTTGTCCTCTCTAGCTGATAAAGTGTGAGACTTGCTTGTTTGGTTATATGGATGTTGTTTTTACCAGGCCACGCCTTGTTACTCTTCTATTCAGTGTGATATGGC
This sequence comes from Rhinolophus hipposideros, assembly GCF_964194185.1. Classification (NCBI taxonomy): domain Eukaryota; kingdom Metazoa; phylum Chordata; class Mammalia; order Chiroptera; family Rhinolophidae; genus Rhinolophus; species Rhinolophus hipposideros. The sequence continues at coordinate 66,346,693 of NC_138061.1, forward strand.
CCTGGACCTGTGGGGGCCAGTGTTAAGGCAATAAGTATCGTGTCCATTGTACTAAGTTTTAATACGGCCACGTGGTTACATGAGGTTTCCCCTAACGTGGGTGGGAGGGGCAGGCATTCCTGAAGTCAATAATTGGGAGAAAGAGTTTATCAGAAAGGAAATAGGGACTTCCTCTCTCTACGAAGGCAGGCAGATAAGGAAGCTCTGCATCGCAAGGAACTCACTCTGCTTTCTTTAGAAGAGTCGAGGACCAAGTGTGGGCTTCTGAGTGCAGAGACAGAGCCCACCATCTAGAGGAAAACAGAAACTTAAATGCAAAGTTCCCTTGAGCATCCAGAGCTGGAGAGCCAGACCACCCAACTTCATGCTACCTTTGTTATTTGTCTTTCTTAAATGATGCCTGACTCCAGCATAGTCTTGTCTGAATGGCATGGCCTTGCCTCAGCTTTGCTGATGGAAAAAGAGTGTCTGTCTTTGTTTAAGCCTGAGCTGCTCAGGGCCATGGAGTCATCTCGAGGAGGATAGGGGTGTGGGGTCATTCACACAGAAACCCAAAGGCAAAGGTAAACATCAGCCATTGGGGCATGAGCTGTCACCCTCTGGTTCTCCCTCCATGATCAACTTTGAAGGAGCTTAGCTTGACTTTGAGGAAGCCTCAATCTCCCTACAACCAAGACTAGAACTAACAATATGAGAGGCAGTAGGAAGAATTGAAGGCAACCTTAGTGGGTGGGGGAAGCTGGGTGATTGAGTTTGCTGTTGAAGTTGACAACAGTATATACCAACTTAGCCATCTTGGGAAACTGGGTGCTGACAGAAGCTCCAGGAGTTCCAGTTCATTGATCCAGCCATATGGGAAATATACCTGCTGTATTTCCTGGACAACTTCATATTTGATTTCCTGAGTAGAATTCTTTTGGGACCTCTTTTGAGCTTGGGAATTTGGGAAACAGTGAAGTTTAGTATTTCAGCAGGATTTCTCAGAAGCACCAAAAAAAGTGTAATAGTGTTAAGGAACTGAAAATTTACTTTGACTATATCAGTGTCCATAGGGGATTTGTCTCAGAACAATATAGCACACAGAGTGAGAGGGGATGCAGAATGCAAATCAATGAGCCAAACAATGTACAGTGTTTTTGTTATTTTTTTCGGTCCAGCTTATTTCACTCAGTAAAAATATTTTGAGATTCACACATGTTGCATGTATCAGTAGTTCATTTTTATTGCTGAGCAGTAATCCATTGTATGGATATACCACAGATTGTTTATCCATTAGCCTGTTGATGGGCATTTACATCAGTTCTAATTTGGGGTTGCTACAAATATAAAAACAAATGAAGTTTTTATAAACATTTGAGTATAAATATTTGTATGGAAGCATACTTTCATTTCTCTTGGGTAAGTATATAGGAGTGGGATAGATTAATTACATTAGAGATACATATTTAACTTTTTAAAAACCTGCCCAACTACTTTCCAAAGTGTAGAAGAGTTCCATTTCTTAAACATTCGTGCCAACACTTGGTATGTTCGGTCTTCTGCATTTGACTCATTCAAATATGTGAGTACTCATATCTTTTCATGGTTTTAATTTGGATTTCCCTAAGATGTTGAGCATCTTCTCGTGTGCTTGTCTGCTATCTCTACACCTTCTGTGGTGAAATATTTGTTCAAATATTTCGTCCATTGAATTGTTGTGGGTTTTTTTTGTTATTATTGAGTTTTAAAAGATCTTTGTATATTCTGGGTAGAAATTCGTTTTTAGATATCTGATTTCCAAATATTTTCTCCCAGACTGTGGTTTGTCTTTTCATTCCATTAACAATGATTTTTAAAACATACACGTGGCCAATAGACATATGAAAAGATACTCAACATCACTAATCATCAGTGAAATGCAAATTAAAACTATAATGAAATATCATCTCACACATGTCAAAATGGTTATTATTAATAAATTAAAAAATAAGTGTTGGCAAGGATGTGGAGAAAAGGCAACCCTTGTGCACTGTTGGTGGGATTGCAAATTGGTGCAGTCACTATGGAAAACAGTATGGTGGTTCCTCAAAAAATTAAAAATTGAGCTACCTCATGACCCAGCAATTCTTCTGGATATGTATCTGAAGAAATCCAATACACTAATTTGAAAAGATATATGTATCCTAAGTGTCCATCAATAGACGATTGGTTAAAGAAAAAATGGTATATATACACAATGGAATATTACTCAGCCATAAAAACGAAAGAAATCTTACCACTTGTGACAATATGTATGTACCTAGAGGATATCATGCTAAGTGAAATAAGTCAGACTGAGAAAGACATACTATATGATCTTATGTGTGGAATCTAAAGAACAAAATAAATAAATGAAACAGACATACGTACAAAAAACAAGCTGATGGTTGCCAGATAGGAATGGGGTTTGGCAGGTTGAGTGAAAAAGGTGAATTGATTAAGAAGTACAAATTTGTAGTTACTAAATAGTCACGGGGATGTAAAGTATAGCATAAGGAATATAGTGATTCATATTGTAAAAACTGTGTATAGTGCCAGGTGAATACTAGACTGATCTGGGGAATCACTTCATAAAGTATATACATGTCTAACCACTATGCTCTATACCTGAAACTAATACAAAATAATATTGAATGTCAACTGTAATTGAAAACATAAAAATAAGTGTTGCCTCTTCTTCAATTTTTGTTGGGGGGTTTGAGGAGAACAGGTATTCAATCATCTTCTAATGTTAGAATTCACTAGCGAAGCCATCTGGTTCTGAACTTTTGCTTTTAAGGAGGTTTTGGATGATTGTTTCAATTTCCTAATTGTTGATCAGTCAATTTAGATTTTCCAGTTCTTCATGATTCAGCCTTGGAAGGCTATATGTTTCTAAGAACTTGTCTATTTCTTCTAGGTTATTCAATTTGGTGGCATATAGTCCTTCATAGTATTCTTGTATGACCCTTTGTATTTCTGTGGTATCTGTTGTAACTTCTCTTTCATTTCTGATTTTGTTTATTCATGTTTTTTTCTTCTTTTTTCCTTAGTGAGTCTAGCCAGAGGTTTGTCAATTTTGTTAATTTTTTCAAAGAACCAGCTCTATTATCACCAAGACAAATAATAACAAGTGTTGGAGAGGTTGTGAAGAAAAAGTCACCCTCATACACTGTTGGTGGGAATGTAAATTGGTACAGCCATACTGTGGAAAATGGTACGGAGGTTCCTCAAAAAAATTAAGAATATAAATACCATATAACCCAGCAATCCCTCTTCTGAGTATCTACCCCAAAAATCTGAAAACATTTATCCATAAAGATATAAGTACCCCCATGTTCATTATAGCATTATTCACAGTGGCCAAGACATGGAAGCAACAAAAGTGTCCTTCAATAAACGATTGGATAAAGAAGATGTGGTACATATACGCATTGCACTATTACTTGACCATAAGAAAAGTTGAAATACTGACATTTGTGACATCATTGATGGATCTTGAGATTATAATGTTAAGTGAAATAAGACAGAAAAAAATCAAGAACCATATGACTTCACTCATATGTGGGATATAAAACTGAAAGCAACAAATGAACAAGACAAACAAGAACTCATAGACACAGACAACAGTTTAGTGGTTACCAGAGGGTAAGGGAGGTGGGGGGAGGGAGATGAGGGTAAAGGGGATCAAATATATGGTGATGGAAGGAGAACTGACTCTGGGTGGTGAACACACAATGGGATTTATAGATGATGTAATACAGAATTATACACTTGAAACCTATATGATTTTATAATTTTGCTAACTGATGCCCCCCCAACAAATTTAATAAAAATAAATAAGTAAATAATCAAACAGGCAAACAAACTTTGTCTTTACTGCTCCCTACCCAAAAGAGCAGAAGTTTTAATTATGATGAAGTCCAATTAATCCATTTTTTTCCTTTATGTATTGGTATAGTTTCCTTTTAAAAATTTTTCTGTATTCCAGTTCTTAAAGATTTTTTCCTGTTTTCTGCTGGAAGATTTATAATTTTAGATTTTATGAATAGGTCTGTGATCCATTTTTATTTAAGTTTTTGTACAATACATATCCTAGGTTCCCATTCACACTGACATTTTCCAATACAGGAACCACCAAACTCACGTATTTGCACATGTTTTGTTTCCATTCCCAGATCTTTGTATGGATGGCACCTCCTGGTCACTCATAGTCAGCAGCTCAAACGTCATCCCCACACAGCATGCCCATCTAAAGCACCTCCAGTCGTTCTGCTGTCTGTCTGCCAGAGGACTGTCACAGTGTGCTCTGCAGAGTAGCAAGGCGACTGTCCTCATTTCTATGCCCTGGTCCTTAGCCCAGGCTCTGACACTGCATCTGTGCTCAGAGAGAGCTGAGCTGACACCACTCCCTGGCACAGCAAATGTAGTGACATCTGGTACCCAGGAGGCGGCAGGTGAGGCTTCTCCCAGTTCTCTCCACCTGCACCCCTGAGAAGAGAAAGTGGACAAGGCCATGCCCAAACCAAAGAACAAGCTCACTCATGCCCCATTCAGACCTGTCACCTCATTTGAAAATGACCAGCCTCTAAAACTCTGATGGAGCACTCATTTCTGTAATCTTACGTTTGTCGATAGCTCATTACATTGTTTTAAAATAATTCTAATGATTGATGTGTATCCTGGTGTCAAGAGCAGCAATTATGGCCAGCATGTATGAGATAGCAAGGTCTGTGAGGCGACCCAGGGAGGGTGTACTGCAGCGGACCAGATTCAGCAATTTGGCTTCCGAGTTCTGCTTTGAGACTGACTTACTGTGTGACCTGGAACCTCAGAGGGGCTCCGCTTTTCCAAAGACGGGATGAGGTTCTTTCACCCTAAAGACTCTGTGGCAGGAGGACAGAGGCCTGGAGCCAGCTTTACCCAGGTGTAAATCATGGCTCTCTCCCCTAGCTTTGTGACCTGAATAATACCTAATTCAGTCCTTCCCAAACTCTACCGACCATCAGAAGGTGAACTCTTGGACAATTCAGGTACTTTGATCCCAGAAATGTTGATCCAGCGTGTCTGGAAAGAAGCCCAGAAATCTGTATTTTCCAAAAGTTGCCAAGTGATTCTGATGGTCAGCCAGGTTTGAGAATCACTCCATCAGTTTCCTCATCTATAAAATGGGGATAGAAACAGTGCTTCTCTCATGGGATCAGCAAAAGGGTTTATGAGATAATGGGTGCACATTTCTTGGCACACAGTGGAACACTTCTGTGTCCAGTAGGTCAGAAGGGTGCCTGAGCTCCTGTGTTGTGCCAAGTACCAGGTCAGGCACTGGAGACAGTAATCAACGTGACAGTTGCGTTCCTGGCCTCATGGAGAATGTGTACTGCAGGAGGAGGGTAGCCAGCCCATGAGGATGCCCACTAGAATACTACTCATTCTGTATGCTCATTTGCTGTGTCTGCCACCAACCCCACCTGGTGACCATTCACGTGAGGGAGGCCACAGTAGAAAAGCCCTGGATATAGCCTGGCTCTAGAGAATGGGTGGGGCTAGAGAGGCAGAGAGAAGACTTCCTTCTGAGTGGTTAACCAGGCTAATGTTGACTTGGGTAGAGATTAATCTGGTCAGGTCCCTGGAGGGGAGGCAGGGGCTGTGGGTAAAGAATTCACTGGAAATGGGGTACCTAGGTAATAGGGAATTGGGGATGCCAAATGTAGCATCTTGAGGCAAGAAAGATGGGCCCAAGATCTCCATTCTGCTGTCATTCCCCATGGTTCTAGGTACTTTCCCAATCAGCATGTGCCACAAGCATTTTGGTCACAAATATTTTCACCACATAACTATTTGGTTATAAGATAATTTTGCCATAAAAAAATAAAATTGGTAAAAGTAAAAGAACATTAAAAGGACATAAAATGTAATAGCCTTTATTTAAATACATTTAAAAGATGTGTAATGTTCACTTCAGCAGCACATATACTAAAATTGGAAGGATACAGAGATTAGCATGACCCCTACGCAAGGATGACATGTAAATTTGTGAAGCAATCCATATTTTTCATAGATACAGAGAACAAATTGAGGGTTGCCAGATGGGAGGAGGCTTGGGGTGCAGGGTGGAAAACGTGAAGGATTTAAGAAGTACAAATTGGTAGTTACAAAATAGTCGTGGGGATGTGAAGCTAAGCGTAGGGAATATAGTCAACGATACGGTGATAACAGTCATGGTGCCAGGTGGTACTGGACTGGTCAGGGGGATCACTGCATAAATCATATACATGCCTAACCACTGTACTGTTCTCCTGAAACTAATATAAGAATATAGAATGTCAACTGTAATTGAAACAGAAAACTAGATCGATGATAGACAGATACATAGATGATCGATAGATAGGTAGATAGATGATGATGATGATGATAGATAGATTAGATAGATAGATAGATAGATAGATATATAGATAGATAGATAGATAGATAATGAATCAATAAAATGGGTGTAGATTTATGGTAATACTGCACAAATAACTGCTTTTGTTTTTTAGATTGCTCCTAAGCATTTGTCTTTGTTCTATGGGAAACGTGGTTCAACTCTGTGCCCTCAAGTGGGCCCTCGGTGTCTCTTTTCCCTCCCTTATAGTGTGCTTAAAAACAAGAAACCAGCTCTTGGGTATATCATTGTCATCTGGAAGAAATGTTAACTATTTTAAGACCACCATCACCACATCAATGGAGAAACGAAATCAAACAAACGAACAAAAAAATCAAACTGTCAACCAGTTATTTTATCTTTTTTACAGCAGAATTTTCTTGTTGCCAATAAGTTATGGGACAAAAATCCTTGCAGCAAAGATGCTACAGCAAAAATGCTGGATATATTCTCTACCTAGGGTGAGTTGAGCTCTGACAGGGGGAGAAGACCCTTGGGATCATTTCATTCACAGATGGAGCAATGGAGCCGGAAGAATTAAGAAGTGAAAGAATGAGGACAGGCTTTCAGCTCTCCTGGGAACTCTGCTTCTTGGAAAATCTAAACCATCACGTACTTTGTTCTCAGTAAGTATGTATGAGGAAGGGGGGTATAAACCTGGGACAGGGGCTTTAAACTTAATTGGTAGAGTTTAGATGAATTTAGAAGAATAAAGATGTCCTGAAAGGGAAAAAACTATGAAAAGATGATAATTAAAAGGTTTTGTTTTGTTTTGTTTTTAAAAGCAGGATTGAGCTACAGGGTTGCTGTATTTTGAAAACAAAATTTCTGTGCCTGGGCTCAAGGCTGCTGGATCAGAAACAGTTCTAGGCACCAAATTCTAGGCACTCAGGCAAGAATATGAACTAACAAGAGCTCTTGCACTTTTCACTAAAGTGCAAGAAAGCTTAAGAGAAGGAACTAGAACCGATTTGGGGGCTGCAAAGAGCCATGTGCGCCCATAGCAGCCTGTGAAGAGCAGACATCCTGTTATGTTGGCAAGGGTGGCAGGATCCAGCTCAGGAGAGTTTAGGACAGACTTGACCTCAATCCACACTTAGCAAGCTGATGTCTTTGAGAACCTGTGGTGCCAGTGAGTTGCGTGGGGCACATGGAATTGAAGGATACAAGCACTGGAATGAAAAGAATTGAAGGAGGATGACAAAGTACTTCTCACATCAGACCCATATTACACCTCTGTGCCAATACACACCAAGTCACTTTTATCACTCAGGAATGACCTCTCATGAATGACCCGAGTAACTGTTCTGTGTCATTTTGTGAGGTCCAGTTCTGGATAGTGCCTTTCTATTATCCCCGTTTTAAAGATGGAGAGTTGCAGGCTAAGGTAGGACTCAACTTGAATCTTGCCCAAGTGGAAAGCCCTGACGAAGACCAGGATGTGATTCCACAGCCTCCACCTAGGTCCTGCTCACTACACCCCTGTGCACATCAGAGGGGCTCATCACCTGCAGCAGCCCTGTGTCAGCTGGTAACCTGTGCCAATGGGAGGGGCATGGCGCACCACAGGTGATCACCCCTCTAGGCGAATGTGAGGTTCTAGGCAGAGGGATCAAGGTGAGTCGTTTCCTCACTCTGCCAGACAGCAAACTCCAGTCTGTCCAGAATGACTCCCTGAGGAGTCATTACCTTAGTTCATGATTTGCAAACAATTAGGTTTTAATCAAATTATTAAAAACTAAAAGTATCCAAAACAGAATCAAGTGCGCCTTTGAAGGCAGTTTTGGATCCTGGAGGATGCTTAGTTCATCCTTGTCACCCTCATCTCACTATCAGCAGAATTCCCTGCAACCAAGGAAAAGGGCAGCAGGCTGAGCAGGGGGCGGGGCAACCTCAGGAGGCTCCACTCCCAGGCCAGGCTCTTCTCTGAATGGGTTCCTCTTGTTGGCTAAGTCTACAGAAAAGCTTTTTGTGCCTAAAAAGTCCAAGGCTGTTCTAGATGTTGGTTTCATGGCTGACTTGCTTCCAGAAATGCAAATCAAATTGACTGAAGTATGGAGAGAACTCTAGACATAGCCAAACCTAGGGTTCATTGAAAGAAGAATGTAGAAAGGCGCAGAGGTGCACGGAGAGGCTGAGTGGCCTAACTTGGACGTGGGAGCGCAGGCTCAGAACCACTGATTCATCCCATGCCTTTGTGCAAGTTATTTAACCTCTTTGTGCCTCAGTTTCCATATCCAGGAAACAGGATAATATTAATAAAATACATCTTCATGTGATTGTTGTGGAAAGCAATGTAAGTGCTCAGTACAGAGCCTGGCACACAGTAACTCTACGACACAGGTTATTCGTTTATGAAACTGCTCCCATGTACACTTTCTCAACATTGACCTTCAGAGAGAAATTGACTTCAGAAAAGATGCCAGTTATTCATTTCTGTGATCTCCTGCCCTGGAGCTTGTAGATCAGAACTCAGAAATGACTCAGGCACTCACCCTGAACTCAAAACACTGCTGGCAGAAGTTTCCCACTGCGAGGAGCTGCCAACTAATTACACTGCCTAGGCCTTGCCTTGAGCCAGGAATGTGATAACACACATTCCCGTAGAGAGATGGACCAGGAGGCCTGAAGTCAAAACACCAGCGAAGTTGATGAAATGTTAAATGGATTTGTCTCCGTACAGGAGGGGAGGAAAAGGGAAGAAAATAGGAGCAAGAAGTGGAAAAAAAAAATTTTTAAGACTTCAGAGTTATGTCGTCATCACACTGAGATAAAGTGCATGTCCAGATCTGTCTCTCCCCTGCCTCACAGTCTGGTCCCAGAGCTGTGCACAAGCAGAGGGTGTACACCAGGGGCTACCTGTTCCATCTGATAGGTCATCAAGTGCTGTCAATTTTGTCTAACTCTATGCAAGTTCATGATTTCACTTCCAATGGATGGCTCACTTAAAGAAATCTAGCTGTGGCTGTTAGGGTCTCCCAGAGAGTGAAGATTGGAGACAGCCTCAGGTTACTGAGCCTGTGCAAGCCGTTGTCAGCTCATCCTAAGAGGGAAGTAGAGAGGAGAAGTCAACATCCACAAAAATGAAGTGTTGCCCGGCTGCCATGAGGCATCATTCACCCTCCGAGGCAGGTGTACACAGCCCCTGCCCCCCACCCTTTTAAATGGCAATTTGCTTTTCAGGACTCTGTGTCTTCTTTTGTTGCTGCCCATCCAATGCCCCTCTGCTCCTGCTGACTCTGCTGTCTGAGGGCTTCTGCTCATTCTCTCTGCCTCCCTCCCTCCCTCCTTCCTCCTCCTCCTTCTCCTTCTTTCTCTCTCTCTCTCTGTCTCTCTCTCTCTCTCTCTCTCTCTCTCTCTCTCTCTCTCTGTTTTCCTCCTTCTCTCCCTCCTCTTCCTTCTCCTGTTTCTCTGTCATCTGTCATGCACTCCAATGTCGGCATCCCTCTGTGTGTCTCAATTTGAAAATCCAGAAGAAACAGCATTCAACTAGCTCAATATGATGCCATATGGAGCAAGCCTGCTTGGCAGGGCTGTTGCAGCAGACCACTGCACAGAAAACCTAAAGACAGCTGCTTTGGGGCAGGTTCAGACCACAGTCCCCTCACTTGTGGCAAGATAATGTAAAAAAAAAAAAAATCTTTGTTGACCTTCAGTAGTCAACATATTCATTTCAATTTCAAGGTCATTTCAAGGTTTTCTTGCATGCACTATGACTTCGATGGGATAGGCATGTAAGGAACAGCTAACTAGAGGGAACATTTTGTGAGTGGCAGCAGAACAGCAGGCACAAGGCAAACAACAAGCACGTCACACAGAGAGTCAGGGAATGAGTGAGAATTCTAACGCTCCCTCAGGGTAATGCTGCACTTCAGGAACGCAGACGCATAAGCGGATGGACTAGGAGTGTATGTGTGAAATTCGCCATTCACAAACTGTTTCTTTTAAAACGTTTTTTTCTGATCAGCAGTTACCAGGGTTTCTGTACCTCACAGGCCAGGCAGACCCTCATGTGAAGGCAGCATTTAGACATTCAGCAGGGATGTGCCGCACAGCCCGGACTCCCCAAGCTCCCAGCCCTGCCGCCACGCTGGCTGTCCCTGTGCTGGCTGGATGTCTGCAGTCGGCCACAAGGATGTTTCTGCATTTCTGAGTCCACCACCATGGCATCATCATGCTCCTCTGGAGGGAGAAGCACATATTTAGGTGAATAATGGAAAAGGTGGTCTAAGGAAAAGTTTCAGGTCTTGTTAAAATCTTCTGTGGCCTTGGGAAACTTATTTAACTTTCAGCTCTCGGTCCATAAAAATGAGATGTAGATATGCACACGGATTTCAGTGGAGATGGACAAGAGTGTCCACTTATAAATAAAATGGCTGGGGAGGGTGATTTGGCAAGGGGAGACTTCAGCTCCTGAAATTGGCTGATGTTTTAGTAATAACAGAGAGCAAGTGAGATCGTCACTACAGTCTAACCAGTCCCTTCAATTTCTCTCATTATTCCATTTAGCTCTTTAAAGCAAGATAGAGCTAAAACTGTGACTTCCGTAGAGTTACTCAGTGGCAAATATTATTCTATGGGTCATTCCATTTCCTTCCTGGGGCCGTAAATGTCTATACTTTTATGGTGTGGACTTTCACAACTTGTAATGGGCTTCCCTATGTTCCGCTGTGCTAAGAGCAGCCATGGCGGCCTCTCATGACTCAGCTTCCTGTGCACCTGGTCTGATCCCAAGAGGAGCTGGCCATAGGGAAATAGCACCCCCTTCATGAGATCAACCTGGCTTTCCCCACCTCAAGGGGCAGGTGCCAAGACCCTTCTCAGCCCTGTGCTCACAGGGTAAAGCTCTGGATTAGCCAAGCAAGCCTTATACAGTCCCCTTGGCTGTCCTTGGCACACAGCCTGTCCTCTCACACCAGGAACAGAAGTCTGCCACCAAGAGCACCAATCCAGCTGCTTTCACTCTGTAAGTGGGAAGGGTAGGACAGGTGTCTTCTTCCAGCCCCAGTTGGGCAGGTGAGCGCTTGCTGGGAACTTGGAGGGAACCTGAGTGCTGAGGACCTATGAAGCTCATCACTGGATCACTGCAAGTGGGAAACCAAAGTGGTCCAGAAGACCCACCAGAAATGGGACGTGAGGGAACAGACTAAAGCCCACTTACAACAACCTAGCCATTCATATTCCAAATACATATATACATAATGTGAATAGATGGCAAAAAACAAGCATTTTGTGCAATTTAAATTTATTTCATGCACCTTTGAGTAAAATGAAGACCAAAGGGAGCAGACTTAGAGCCAAGGGAGAAGTCTGAATGGGCTTGATGGATACAGATGTCACCACTGGCATTTGTCAGTATGTTTGTGAGATCAACTGTGTGTGACGCATTGGAGATGCTCACTTATGGGGTGAAGTCACCTTATTTCAGAATACGTGATACTTGAAGTCTCACAATGATCTGAAAGAAACCCCCCCAGAAATAAGATGTCGACAACTGCATTTTTGTAGCCCATATTGATGACTGTGAAAAACTCTTTGGCATCAATAAAACTTGAGTGATTGCCTTTTCCAATCGTTCAAAATGAGAAGCAGACCCAAACAGGCACGTTTCTGCCAAGGGGAATTTTTCTTAATTATCCCTGAACCTCATTTGCTACAGTCTTAATAAACATCCAGAGCATTTCCTCTCTCTATGTGACCCATGTGCATATACAAGTTCATGTGCATGTTTCTGCACACACACTCATTAAGTGTACACCTATGAGGATAAACTAGCAGGGCAAGGCCACTGGGGAAGATGACTATTGGACTTGCTAGGTAAAAATACGAGCAGTGCACAGAAAACAGGTAAACTCTGTTCCAAAATCTTTATCATATGGGGCCCAGTTTGCTAAGAGGCCCTTCAGCTTATGTGTTTGGATAAGTGAGGGTTTGAATTACTCAAAGTGACTTGCCTTCTAAAACCACACAGAATCATTCTTTTCGCAATAAAACCTCAAGACTCCTAAATCTCATAGAAGTAAAAAGCCATGTCCCTGAGGACTAAAACAGAAAGAGAAGAAAGCGGCAGCCAAGAACATTATTTCCAGCTTACAGGGGCCTGCCTCCCTGTTCACATGCCCATCATGATTTGTAAAAGAGGTTAAGGGTCTATCTTACCCCACCAAGATTCAGAACTTGAGGCCAAGAGGTGGCTGCTTGGAGCCAGGACTGAGCAGGCCTGAGGAGAGCATGCATCCTTTCTGAACCACGCCAACATGCCATCCCATAGGTGCTGAAATCCAAGGAACCAAAGAAAAATTTCCAAAAGACTGTGCTTTATAAGGGCAGAAGGCGAAGGGAACAAATGATGCTTCATCTCCCTGAAGGTTTTGAAGATTATTAAATTACCATTTCAAGACAGGAACATTCTGACATGATGTAGTATTTGGACTAAAGAGTGAAAGGCTGAATCAAAAGCAAATTTGTTGAGTTTTGGATGTTGGGAAAGCTATTTCTCTCCTCCCGACATCACTATTTTCTTCTTTTATTGATTTATTACATCTGCAAACCTAACACTTTTACCATATGGCTGCTATTACTCTCTTGATCTTCCCAAGTCCCCTTACTGGGATCAACTGTTGGTCAAACATGTTAATGTGCCACAGCAGAGACAGTCTCAGGCTTTGTCACCAGGCCAGCACTCACTGGTCCTTTTCCCCAACCCCGTTCTCTTTTTTCTGTGTCCTCACTGTATGGTGGTGTTTGGCATCAAATGAACCTATATAAGTTTCTGCTCCCCTCACTAGTACTGAGAGCTTAGGCAAAAAACAACTTTCTGAGCTTGTTTCCTCACATGTGAAATAAGACCCTCCAGTGGGGATTAAATAATATAGTTCATAAAATTAATGAGATTATCTGAGCAGGACTAATGTAATCACAGGAGCCCTTTAAAAGCAAAGCGTTTTCTCTGGCTTCTCTGGGGTGTGTCAGCCTATAGACTCCAAGGGGTTGTTTTCACCAAACTTGACCACAAAGCTCTGCATCAAAGGCAGAGTGAGGGCCTCTGCTCCACCTGGGAGCCAGTCAAAACCATTCAACATCACTCTTTCCAAATAAGTAGAAATATGAAACACGTTGGCATACTTTTGTTTAAAATATGACCCATTTTAAAAGATTGCCATTGTTTTCCTAAATTCACTTTCCTTCCTTTGCTTCCTGTACCGAAAGAAAGTTCACACTCACTTACTTGAAACACATCACAACACAGAATGTGCATGATGTCACCCCACGAGGACTGTGCAGGGGAATTCCAAGTCAGATGCCATGTCTCCAGTGGAAGCCATAGCCAGTCGTAAGCCAGTGTCCAGCCCACTAAGGGGCTGACTATCCCCACATCCCTCAGCGTGTGCACACATGGGTCTGAATGATAGAGGAAGCTATGCTGGAAGACAAGGAAGTGCAGGGAGTAATAGGAGGGTCTGCTGCTGGTGGGCTTCCCAGATCATGATTTAAGTTGTTCTGAAATGTCTGAGATAACATTTAGTCATACCTTTTTTATCTACTTCGTACAGACTTTTTTTTATTAGTTTCAGGTACATAAGACAAAGTAATACTTAGACGTTTATCATTTATATCCCTTACACTGTGTGAACCCACTGCCCCCATCCATTATCTCTCTGACATAGCACAGAGCCATTACATTTCCACTATCTCGATTCCTAATGCTGCACTCTGCTTCTTGTAAGTATATACATACATATATATATACATATACATAAATACATACATACATACATACATACATATATATATAAATTATAGTTGGCATTCATTATTGTTCCGCTTCAGGTGTACAGTGCAGTGATCAGGCATCTACATCTTCCCTGAGGTGGTCTCCCAAATGGGAAAAGTGTCCATCGGATACCGTACAAAATCTTTACAACATTATTGATTACATCCCCAAATTAATTTTCAAAACCCCATGGCCATCTTGGGGTTACCAACTGTTTTCCAATCCCCTCACCTTCCCCCTTATCCCCACCCCCCACCCATCTAGCAACCCTCACTTTTTCTTCTTTGTCCCCAAAACTGTTTCTGATTAGTTCATTCACTTATTCTTTTCTTTAGATTCCACATATAAGTGAGATCATATGGTATTTGTCTTTCTCTGTCTGACTTATTTCACTTAACATAATGTTCTCTAGGTCCATCCATGTTATTGCAAATGGTAAGATTTCTTTCTTCTTTATGGCTGCGTAATACTCCATTGTATAAATGTACCACAGCTTCTTAATCCAGTCATCTACCGATGGGCATTTTGGTTGTTTCCATATCTTGGCTATTGTGTAAAGTGCTGCAATAAACATAGGAGTGCATACTGATTTTTGAATCGGAGTTTTGGATTTCTCCAGATAGATACCTAGGAGTGGAATTGCTGGATCATTAGGTAGTTCCATTTTCAGATTTTTGAGATACTTCCATACTGTTTTCCATAGTGGCTGCACCAATCTGCAATCCCACCAACAGTTCACTAGCGTTCCCTTTTCTCCACATCCATGCCAGCACTTGTTGTTTGTTGATTTATTGATGATAGTCATTTTGATTGGGGTGAGGTGGTATCTCATTGTGGTTTTTATTTGCATTTCTCTGATGATTAGTGAGGTTGAGCATTTCTTCATATGTCTGTTTGCCATCTGTAGGTCCTTTTTAGAAAAATGTCTCTTCATGTCCTCTGCCCATTTTTTAATTGGGTTGTTTGTTTATTTTTTTTTTGGAGTTGAGTTGAGTGAGTTTTTTTATAAATTTGGGATATTAACCCCTTCTCAGATATGTCATTGGCAAATATCTTTTCCCATTCAGTAGGATCCCTTTTTGTTTTATTGATGGTTTCATTTGCTGTGAAAAAACTTTTTAGTTTGATGTAATCCCACATGTTTATTTTTTCTCTTACTTCCCTCATGCGAGGGGATATATCAGTAAAAATCTTACTCCCAGCAATGTCTGTGAAGTTTCTTCCTATATTTTCTTCTAGGAATTTTTTGGTTTTAGATCTTACATTTCAGTCTTTAAGCCATTTTGAATTTATTTTTGTATATGGTGTAAGGGAGTGGTCCAGCTTCATTTTTTTGTATGTGTCTGCCCAGGTTTCCCAGCACCATTTATTGAATAGACTGTCTTTACCCCACTGTACATTCTTGCTTGCATTGTCGTAAATTAAATGGACGTATAAGCATGGATTTATTTCTGGATTCTCTGTTCTGTTCCATTAATCTATGTGTCTGTGTTTATGCCAGTACCATGCTGTTTTGATTACTGCAGACTTGTAGCATAATTTGATGCCAGGTATTATTATACCTCCCACTTTGTTCTTATTTCTCAAGATTGCTGAGGCTATCCAGGGTCTTTTATGGTCCCATATAAATTTTAGGATTATATGTTCTATTTCTGTGAAAAACGTCGTTGGTAGTTTGATAGAAATTGCATTGAATATGTATATTGCCTTAGGCAATATGAACATTTTAACTATATTAATTCTTCCTATCCATGAATATGGTTTGTGTTTCCATCTATTTGTATCTTTTTTCATTGCTTTCTTCAGTGTCTTATAATTTTCTGAGTGCAGATCTTTTACTTCTTTGATTAAATTTATTCCCCAGTATTTTATAGTCTTCAGAGCAATTGTAAATGGGATTGTTTTTTAATTTCTCCTTCTGATGTTTTATTATTGGTACACAAATGCAACTGATTTCTGAATATTAATTTTGTATCCTGCTAGTTTACTAAATTCATCTATCAGCTCTAATAGTTTCTTGGTGGAGTCTTTAGGATTCTCTATATATAGTATCATGTCATCTACATATAATAACAGTTTTACTTCCTCATTCCTGATTTGGATGCGTTTTATTTCTTTTTCTTGTCTGATTGCTGTGGCTAGAACTTCCAGCAATATGTTGAATAGAAGTGGAGAAAGTGGGCAACCTTGCCTTGTTCCTGATCTGACGGGGAATGGTTTTAGCTTTTCCCCATTGAGTATGATGTTAGCTGTGGGTTTATCATATATGGCCTTTATTATGTTGAGACATGATCCCTCTATTCCCAATTTCTTAAGGGTTTTTATTATAAATGGTTGCTGGATTCTATCAACTGTTTTTTTCTGCATCTATCGATATGATCATGTGATTTTTATTTTTCATTTTGTTAATGTGGTGTATCACATTAATTGATTTGCAGATGTTGAACCACCCTTGCTTACCAGGGATGAATCCCAATTGATCATGGTGTATGATCTTTTTAATGTATTGCTGAATTCTGTTCGCTAGTATTTTGTTGAGGATTTTTGCATGTATGTTCATTAGAGATATCGGTCTGTAGTTTCCTTTTTTGTGGTGTCTTTGTCTGATTTGGGGATCAGGGTGATAATGGCTTCATAAAACATATTTGGAAGTCTTCCCTCCTTCTGGATTTTTTGGAAGAACTTGAGGAGAATAGGTGACAATTCTTTTTTGAACGTTTTGTAAAATTCACCTGTGAAGCCATCTGGTCCAGGACTTTTTTTTTTTTTTTTTTAATGGGGTGACAATTGTTAGTGAAATTACATGTATTTCAGGTGTACAATTCTGTATTACATCATCTATAAATCCCACTGTGTGTTCACCACCCAGAGTCAGTTCTCCTTCCATCACCACATATTTGTTGGGAGATTGCTGATTAGTGATTCAATTTCCTTGATGGTAATCAGTCTATTCATGTTTTCTGTTTCTTCTCGAGTTAGCCTTGGAAGGTTGTACGCCTCTAGAAAATTGTTCATTTCTTCCAGATAGTCAAATTTGTTAGCATATAGTTGCTCATAGTGATTTCTTAAAATTTTTTGTATTTCTGCGGTGTCTGTTGTCTCTTTCATTTCTGATTTTATTAATTTGGGTCCTCTCTTTTTTTTTAATGAGCCTGGCTAAAGTTTTGTCAATTTCATTTATCTTCTCTAAGATCCGACTCTTGGGTTCATTGATCTTTTGTATTGTTTTTCTGGTTTCTATTTCATTTTTTTTTCCATTCTGATCTTTATTTTCACCTTCCTTATGCTCCCTTTGGCTCATTTTGCTGTTCTTTCTCCAGATCCCTTAAGTGTGAAGATAAACTGTTGATTAGTGATGTTTCTTATTTCTTTAGGTAGGCCTGCAATGCTATGAATTTCCCGCTTAGGACTGCTTTTGTGGCATCCCATAGATTTTGGGTCGTCGTATTTTCATTTTCATTTGTCTCGAGATAGCTTTTGATTTCTTCCTTGATCTCCTGGTAGACCCATTCATTATTTAGTAACGTGTTATTCAGCCTCCATGAATTGGTGTCTCTTCCAGTTTTTTTCCTGTAGTTCAATTCTAATTTCATAGCATTGTGGTCAGAGAAGACAATTGGTATGATTTCAATTTTCTTAAATTTATCAAGACTTGTTTTGTGGCCTAACATATGGTCTATCTTGGAAAATGTTCTATGTGCGCTTGAGAAGAACGTGTATTTTGCAGCATTGGGGTGAAATGCTATGAAACTATTGATTAAATCCAAGTGTTCCAATGTATCATTTAAGGCTGTTGTTTCGATACTAATTTTCTGTTTGGAAGACCTGTCGCTTATTGTCAAAGGTGTGTTGAAGTCCCCTACTATGATAGTGTCACTGTTGATCCCTGTCTTTATATCAGTCACTCTGTTTTTTATATTTTGGTGCTCCTATTTTGGTGCATAGATGTTTACTAGAGTTACGTCCTCTTGTCAGATCGATCCTTTTATTATTATATATTGCCCATCTATGTCTTTTAATATGTTGTTCATTATAAAGTCTATTTTGTCAGATGTAAGTATTGCAACTCCAGCTTTTTCTCATTTACATTTGCATGAAATATCTTACTCCAACCCTTCAATTTCACCCTGTGTGTGTCTTTTGATCTGAGGTTGAGTCTCTTATATACAGCATATACAAGGGTCTTTCTTTCTTATCCACTCAGCCTCCCTATGTCTCTTGATTGGAACATTTAATCCATTTACATTTAAAGTGATTATTGATATGTACATAGTTATTGCCATTTTTAATTTTGTAGTTAAGTTGTTTTCATCTTTCTTTTATTTACAGAAGTCCTTTTGGTATTTCTTGCAATGCTGGCTTGGTGGTAATAAATTCCTTTAGCTTATTCTTTTCTGGGAAGCTCTTTATCTCTCCATCAACTTTAAATGATAGCCTTGCTGGATAAAGCAATCTAGGTCGTAGGCCTTTGTGTTCCATCACTTTGAGAGTCTCCTGTCACTCCCTCCTGGCCTTCAATGCTTCTGTAGAAAAGTCATTTGATAGTCTTATGGGAGTTCCCTTGTATGTCACCCTCTGTCTTTCTCTTGCTGCTTTTAGGATTCTCTCTTTGTCTTTAACCTTTGCCATTGTAACTATAATGTGTCTTAATGTGGACCTGTTTGGATTTATCCTGGTTGGAACTCTCTGCACTTCCTGGGCTGTACATTGGTTTCCTTCATCAGGTTAGGGATGTTTTTGGACATTATTACTTTAAATATGTCCTCAATCCCTTGCTTCCTTTCTTCACCTTCTGGTATTCCTATGATGTGCATGTTGTTGCGCTTGATGTTATCCCAGAGGTCTCTTAAACCATCTTCATTGTTTTTAATTCTTTTTTCTTTCGGTTGTTCTGTTTGAGTGATCTCTTCTAACTTGTCATCTAAGTCGCTGATTCCATCCTCTGCTTCATCTAACCTGCTGGTAATTCCTTCAAGTGAGTTCTTTATTTTGGTAATTGTGTTCTTTAGTTCTAACTGGTTGTTTGTTATGATTTCTACATTCTTCTTTATGTCATCTCTAGGCTCCTTGAACATTCTTATCATCACTATTCTGAACTCTGTCTCTGATATGTTGGTTACCTCTGTTTCATTTGGTTCCACTTGTGGAGGTTTCTTCTGTTCTTTTATTTGGGACATGTTTCTTTGTTTCCCTATTCTGGCTTACTCTCTGTGTTTGCTTTGATGTATTAGGTAGATCTCCTAGAGTTTTTGGTTCTTGCTGGGTTGTCTTAGGTAGTATGTGTCCTTTATATTTGACTTGCACTATTTCGTTCTTCTCCTCTGAGTGTGCTCCAAAGGTGACTCTTGTGTTTTGCATATTGTCCTGTTAAAGAAGATTTTTAATTGCTTTCGCTTGTGAATAGGTGGGGTTAACTCCTAGGCTGACTAGTTATGAGATTTGGCTCTTCCCACTGCAGGGTGTTCTGCTGCATGAGAGTTGACCACTTATACGTGGTTTGGTCTCTATGGGCTCTTGTGCCTGTAGAGAATTCCCTCTGGGTGTGTCATTTGTAGGTCAAACTCGGTAGTACTCTGGTTTGGTCTGGAGTTGGCCTCTGTGTATGTTGAATCTTGTGCCTCTTAAGCTGGGCCCTGGTAGGACAATTTCAGAACAAAGCAAATCACCAAGCACAACAACAACAAAGAAAAAAATCAAATACATTCACATGTGAAAACAACCGACAACCCCCAGTCAACACAGGCAAAGATATCAAAGATATAAAGACAAAACAAAATGAAACAAAACAAAAAGCAGTGCCAGTCTTGGCTTAAGCCCAGCAAGTAATCTGCAGGTTGTCCTCTGCTGTACCAAAGAGTCCCCTGCGTATCGTGCAGGCAGATCCAGTCACCTGGTGCCCAGTGTGATGTTGAGACTGCAGATTTAGACGCATGGGTCTGAGGGGTCTGGATGGTAGTTTCTACAAAGTCAGTGCAGTTTCTGCCCTTGCCTGCACATGTGCTCACTGAGAGTATCACCACGAGCCCTGTGTCCATTTCTCCTGAGTCTTAGGGCACTTCTTCCATGTGTGTGTGTGTGTGTGTGTGTGTGTGTGTGTGTGTGTGTGTGTGTGTGTGCGTGTGTGGCAGGGGGGGATTTCTGAGCTGCTAAAAGCCCAGAGCTGCATCTGCCTCTTACTGGTGATCCCTGGGAGTGCCTCTGCAGTTGTAATTGCCCTGTCCTAGGCAGGCCAGAAGAGGTGGGGGCTGTGGATGGAGGGGTGTTCTCTCTTGTGAGAGAGAACCATGTCACACTCTTCCCGCAGGCTAGAAAAGGTGGTGGCTGGGAATGGAGGAGTCTCTTCTCTCCTAGCCCAGCAAAAATCACTCTTCCCAGCCTCTTCCTTAGGGCAGAGCTGCACGCCAGTCTTCCCAGAGCCTGAGCACTAAGGCTCCTCTGTAATCTTACACTACTCCTCAGTTCAGGGGCCAGTTTAAGTCTCTGGAAGGACAGGGGTAGGATTGGAAGAGCGGGGTGAAGTGCCCAGGTATGGAGTTTATGTCTTTTGTCCAACCTAGGGCCCAACTGGAGGTCTCAGCTGAGGTTATTGCCGCAAATGTTGGATATGCTGCCCCCTTGGCAGGAGAGATCAGCTATGGGATGCAGGGAAAGAGCCCACCTCCTGGCTTTTGTGTTCTCTGTTCCATCCTGGGATCCCCTGCATCTCTGCAGCTCGGATGCTGGCCGCGTTTCCACCACCGCAGATACAGGCCACATCCCCACAGCCGCAGATGCAAGCCGCGTCTCCACTCCACTCCCTTTTCTGTTGCCCTCCCTGCTTGCCCAATTTGCCCACCTTCAAGCAATCCTTACAGGAGTTTCTTAGCTGTTCTGAGTGATGAGCAGAGAGTTCTTTGATGGGTTATAGATGTCCCATTTGTGATAAGACCCGGAGGAAAACTCAAAAAGTGCACCCTGCTGCCACCATTCCTATGATGTCACTCTCTTACAGACTTTTTAATTCTAATACATAAAAAAAGGCTTTTGAGTAGGTTTCCAGGCATAAGGTATAAATTTACTCCTGGAGAGACAAAAACATCAATGCATGTAAATAAAGATATTCTGTATAATTTTTGTGTTGAAGGAAAGGCCAGGGGAAATTTTGTTCTCCTGTGGACTTTTCTCCCTTCTGCTTAGAATGAGTTCTTCATCTTCTCTTTCTGCTTTCTTCTGCTACCTACCCATCTTTGTGTTCAAATATCACCTCTCCAGTAATATTTCAGTTTCCTACACCCCATCCCTCCCAAGAAGCAATAACCATTCTCAACTGATGGCTTTATTACCTGTTTCACTTACCACAGCTACAACATTGATTATGCTCTAATTATCTGTGTAAACCACACTCTTAGAGTCACTCAAATACTTCATGAAGACGTATAATGCTGATATCATAGGAGGGCTGCCAGTCCTGGACAGAAAACAGAAAATAGAACCTGGAAACCACATGACAAAGAAAATGCTAGAGTCTGGGAGAGTGGATTAGTCATGGTGTGGGTTGACTAAGGCAATGAGTGAATGGGGCTTTCTCAAGAGAGCACATTGAGTGATTGGAAAGAAAGGGCAGAAGTCTTGTTGGATTTGGATATGCCTGTGACTCCCTTAGGTGCACGGAGTCCTATCCATTCCTGCTGCACTGAGCTAACTTCTCAGCCTGCTGCTCTTCAGCAATGTCTGTACTGTCCTTTCCATGAACAAGCAAGAAGTGGCTCCGAGAAGCTCCCTCCTTTTCGGAGAAGGAACTTGATATAAATTAGGTTCAATTACAGAAAATTAAAGTTGCATTTCTTGCACAACTACCTTAATTCTAAAGATTGTAGGTGTCATCATCCCCACAAAGACAGCATGTTCATACTACCCCATGCCTCACAGAGGGGACATTTAACCTCAGAAATATAGATGGACCATTCTCATTCCATTTGGGAAGAAGAGGATTGAAGTTTCAGAGAGAAGGTAAACGTGTAGCTAAAGCTAGAAGAATAAATGTGCAAGTGTCACATAAAAAGGGACAAGCTAAGGGCAATCTTGGCAGAGTCAACTCTATGAGCAAAATCAATAACATGATAGGATGAAGTGTGACCTGAACAGGAGCTTTGAGAAAATACACTAACAAATAAGATTGGAAAGTTGGAGAGGGTCAGATATTTCAGGACCTTGTAGGATGTACTAGCAATAGAATGGTCTCCTTCAAACTGAAAAGGAGAACAATCTCATACCCCTAAGGGTCTTAGGTCATGGTGAGAGGAAAATCTGTACACATAATCATTTAAAATCTCTTAAAATATTCCAATTTCATCTTGTATTCTGTACTACATTGATACTTGTCTTAGTATTTAAAAATAGTTCTAAGCATAAAGTAAATTGATTCTCCAGAATAATATACCACATCTCTTAAGAGGCTTCAAGTGTCCTGGAACCCAAAGAAGTACACTCTCCCACCTCCCACAGAACCATGTAACTCGGTTTGAGAATAGTTATATTCAACTGGAAATCTTCAAAGCATTTTAAAAAGTGAAATCATTTTAATAAACCGAGAGATTTTCTAGATTTATTAAACCTAAGATTTACTTAGATTATGAGATTTGGAGTTGCTGAGTAGTGGGAAATACAAAAGATGTCAAGGTGGAGACTGTTAGGATGCGGTGAAGGTGGGAAATGGGAGTGGAGGGGAAGAATAGGCGAGTAAGAAAATAAAGGTGTTGGCGTTGATGCCCCCTCCACTCTGGTAAGAAACTCAGAGAATCAAAACAAACACAACTGGGGGCAGAAGAAGGTGCTTGCTTTCTGTCTGCAGGCATTAAGTTTCATTGCCTGTGGACTATCTGACAGGAGACGCTTGGGAAGACAATAGGTGTGATGTTTAGGAGAGGTCTATGCCAAAGATAATATTTGGGAGCCATTGGCCTTGCAGACAGCCAGAGAAAAAGTGTGAGGAGAAAAGGTCAAGGAGAATAACCAATGTATTGGGACCTCCAGAGTGGGCTGAGGGTATAGAGATGAATCAGGTGTTTTCTTTCTCCTGCAGAATTCAGTTTAGTGTGGAGGTCAAGTACCACCTTATGGCAATACCAGATAGAGAATGATAGTGGTTGCCGTATCACAAACTGGGAATACTCAGGATTGTCTAAAGCAAGGGTCAAGTAAAGAGGGTCAAGTAAAGAAGTCATAGAAACTGAGACTAGAAAAAGTAAATTGAAGCCAGCTTATGAATCACCAAGAAGTTTGGAAGGCAAGTGAGAAATGTCAGACTTTTATGAGCAGGGTAAGCCCAGGGCCAGGCTCTGTGGAGTATAGTCAAATTTAACTGGAGGAAGCGTTTTGTGGTATGGTGACTGGCAACATGTGGAGAAGAAGGAGACGGCTGTATAAAGGGTAAGTGAGAGGCAGTGAGGGCTGCTGCCAGGCAGAGAGGCATTTAAAATACCTAATGACCCTAATGACATGGGCAGCAACTATTCAGAACAGATGCCAGCCAGGGCACCAGACCGGCACAATATCAATAAATGCAAGCTGTTGGCTGGAAAGAGGGAGAAGGGGGTAACTGTAGAGTGGATACAAGTTGCCTATTATAAGTGATAGAATATACATAGGAGATGCAGATGGCCCTGTAATGGTTATGATGTAATGTCAACAAACAAGGGAGGAATGATTTCTTGATAAAACGTAGCTCTGCCCTTCATATGTGCTTTCATGGAACAAAAGAGAAAAATGAGGGGATTCAGACACAGAAAGACCTTGTGGGCTGGGAGCATCTGGGTCATTGAGAAGCACTGCTGGCTTCAATTTCCCCTTCATAAACTTGGCATGTTTCAGTCTTTGCACCAGTCACTCTCCACAACTGTGGGACCATTTATCTTACTTTTCCACAGCAGTAAGCTAACCCCAAAATGTAAAAACTAAAGAAAATAAACAGTCACTTTCCTATTAGCCCCAAATGCTGATAGAGAAAGTTAGTGGTGAAGGCATTTCAGAGTCCTGCCCTGGGATCTAAGGTTGAGCACATGCTAATTTACCTTGAACAGTAGACCTCCAGAGCCAGAAGAGATGGGACCACCCGTGCTCTGCAGGGAGTGCTGGCTCTCTCTTCACCATGATGGCTTGGGAAAGGCCGGAGTGCGCGTCCTCACACTGCAAGGAGGAGGGAGTGTCGCAGAGCTCTGGAACAATACATGGGTGTGTCCATGCTGCAGTCAGCAGTGCCTGAGGTACTTTGGCCACATTCACCTTTGTATCCCCTTCTTCCTGGTCCAAGCAGAAAGTAACCTCAGGAGGATGGAAATCTCCTTCAAATGGTAGCTTAGCCTCTGCCTATAAACCTCCAGCCATAGGGATAGGTCTCAATTCCTCCCAGGAGAACCTACCATTTTTGAAAATTACTGATTATTGGAGGTTCTCTTTTTGTTTGGCTGAACTCCGCCTTCCCCTAGCTTATCCTTATTAGCCCCTTTGGAGGGAACAAGAAGCAGTGTAGCTTTCCGGTGGTTCCTTCTGGAATTTTTGTGGTGGTGGCATGCTGTTGCCAATGCAGTCACACTGAATGACTCCACAAAAAAGACAGTGGGGATAAGTGAAGATCCTGACAGTTGGGGACCCTGGACTTGAGCATTGATGTCTTCTGTACATGACCTTTGAGCCTTTCCCATTCAGCATACTCTACCTTCTGCCCCATACTTGACTCTTTCAGCAGGTTGATGGTGTATGTGTGTGTTGGGGGAAATTCTCTCTTCTATTTTCAGCCATTTTTACTCTTCAACAGGCAGATCATCTTGGCAGAAGGCCACCTAATACAAACTACAAACATGTAGTTTGGGGAGGACAGGATCAGAGCTCATTTATTTCTGCTCATTGGACTTGGCTCAACAGATGCAAAGCTGACTCCAAGGTCATTTTCCCCACTTTTCTTCTACTGCACTCCACTCCATCTCCAGTCCCTGCTCCCAATTAGAGAAAATTTAAGTGACCAGGCCACATGGTTTCCTCTTCAGCTTTGCCTTCCTAGAGTTTTTGTGATATGCAAATGTATCCACAAACCAAGTTGAGAGATGTTTGTAGGAGTCTCAGTCATCTCTCATCATGCCCAGTAGCTAAATCTTCCTGTGGGTTAGGAGACATAACGATCCTCCCTTAATGTCTTCCTCTAATGTCTTCTAAGACTTGTTGTTTTTTGCATATATTCTTCTGTCCATTATAGGGGGAAGCTGTTTTTTTTCATCAATGGACCAAGATTCTTTATATTAGAGTCTTTTTGTTCATTTGGGTGCATTCCAAGAGGGAGGTTATTATATAAATATGTGTTTCACCTGCAAGCTTTATAAGAATTTTTGCTTTAGTTTTCATGGTGTGTTATTTGGCACATATAAATCTATTCCTATTATTTCTTTATTGCTAATTGTACCTTTCATCAATAATATAACTATTTTCGTGATGGTTAATTTTTTTGCACTGAATGCTTTTTATGAAAATAATCTTTCCACCTTTTTTTTAGAGAGGAGTTGCATTTGGGAAAGTAGAAGGGAGTGGGGATACATGTGCTTAGCTTTTACTTGGTATATTTCTGTATCTTTCTAAATGTTTTCTTTTATTTTGACTATAATAGAATTCAATAGGTGAATGGATAAAGAAGTTGTGGTATATGTACACAATGGAATACTATTCGGCAGTAAGAAAAGATGAAATGACGCCATTTGTGACAACATGGATGGATCTTGAGAGTATGATGCTAAGCAAAATAAGTCAGACAGAAAAAGTAGAGAACCACATGATTTCACTGATATGTGGCATATAAAACTGAAAACAACAAAGGAACAAGACAAACAAATGAAGAAACAAATATTTCTCAACTTAATCTGAGTGCTCATCTATCCATTTGAATGTCTATCTATAACATTTGTATTTTTGTTCTTAATTCTGTCTTCTTGTTTTATGCTTTCTCCTTTGTTATGCTTTTACTTTTTCCTTTGTGCTCTTCCTAAGAACTTTTCCTTTGCTTTTATTTTCTCCCAGTGATTTGGAAGTACATATCCTGTTTCAAATTTACTTCTGGTATCCTTTAAGATTTTCCAAAACATACAGCTTTTGTTTCTCTAATTGTAAAGTTGAAGAAAATTTAATAACTGTTTGCTCCCTTGTTAGATGAGGAATTTGTGCATACTTTCATCCATTTGCTTGTGCCAGTATGATTATTTTTATTAACTTACTATTCGAATGTCATGTACCTTCTAATTTAATATTTTTAAAAATTTTGAAAACAAGTTTGATTTTATTTGCAAAATGATTTAATATCTAGATCTAAGTGTGTACCTGGCAATAATGCTAACCACAGGCCTTTTATATTATGATTCTCCCGTTTCTAAGTATTTGCCTTTGATTTACTTTTCACTCGACCAGTAAGTTTTCCAGGAAAGACATGTGTGTCTGGGATAACTGAGCATGTCTTTCTGATGACTTCTTAAGGGGTTTTTACAGAAATTTCAAATGTCTGTATCTATCCCAAGAAAATTCAAAGGAATCGTGCATTGGCTTTTACTGTTCGGTGTTGAAAGAGATGTTCTAAAATCTCTGGAAGATTTTTTTTCAGATATTTTCCTTTCTTCCTGCAAAAGTGATTTTGGGTGACTATTTTTGATCATTAAACCATGTCAGCACAACATATCTGCATGCAGGTTTCTAGTAGTTGTAAAATTATTCATTTCATTCAAAAAGTCCATATTTTCTCTTATAACCTTAGGAAGGTTTTCTTCCATGTAATGATTATTTTTCTGCCTATTACTTTTCTAGTTTTTATTTCACAAAATGCCAGTTAGTCAGAAATTGGATTTTCCTTTCTGGATATCAGTTATATTCCCTCTCATCATATTCTACTTTGTGTATTCATTTTTACTTTCTTAGAAAGCCAATGGAGTTTGGCCTCCAGGTCATTGTTTTTTTTCTTTTGCCAACTCTTTTCTTCACTGTGTATGGTACTGATCTTAATTCTGTGGCAGAGTCTTTGGTATCTGTACATTTCTTTCACTTTCTGTCTAAGTCTACCTCAGGCTCTTGCATATGCTCCTTTCTAGCTCATAAACTTCATGATTTCTTACATTTTATTCAGAGCATAGAACATAGCTATACATATATGTATGAAATACATATGAGAAAAGTATATATATATATTGTACACACACGTGTATATATATATATATTTTTTTTCTTATACATATGTTTTCTGATGTGGGTGGTGAATCACTTTCTCCATATCCTTAGAACAATTATTTCCCTTTTTTAATCCTAATGTCTTCTTATTATTTCATTAAAGTCATAAGAGAACAAAAAAAGAACATTCAGGGTTCTTCGCCGACAGCTGGGGAGTATTTAATCCCCGTTTCCCACCAATAAGAGCTTACACCGAGGACCTGCTCATCATGTGCCCCCTCTGGCTGAAATCCCCTTGCCTATAGGAATCTAATCTGTACGTCTCTGTTGAACTAGGATGAACTGTCCTATGCTGCTGCTCCACGTGCTGAATATGAAGAGGAGAAGGTGCCCTGGGGTGAGGGCCTGGACATGCTGCCTTTCTTTTCATCTTTGCTGGAGATATCTCATGCAGTGCTGTCCTCAGAGGCAGGTGTCCTATTGCCCTGACTTGTTTCCATCATTTCTGCTGTTGAGTCCAATCCCAAAATGCAATGAATCACAATGTGAACATTTCCACCCAAATAACAGTGTCCTTAGCGGATGTGGCAAGATGGCAATTTCTGATTGAGTGGCTACAGCAGGGAAATGGCTGTGTAAGGAAAGACTTGAGCATCTCAGAAAGCAAATCCTCTTACTCGGGGTTGGTGGCCAAGCTTTCTGCTTGACCCTCTGGGACCAGGTTACTAAGGAAGACCAGACAGGTGGGATGAAAGAAAAGTCTCGTGTTGTTTTAGGGTTTTAGGGATGAGCTATCTATAAAGCATTTATGACAGTGCTCAATAACAAAACTCCTTGTTTCTAGTGCTTTACACCTCTTTGTTTCCTGGGAATTCCAATGGAAACTGGAACCGATTTAGTCAGGCTTAGGTTGCAAATTTCATTCAGAGCCTGGACATCTCGTATTGTATATATTTTATCTTATATAGTGCATGTTTTTGTAAACAGTATCAAAGATTTTTTTGAATGAATTGTTACACATGAACAAAATAATTAAAACTAAACATATAGGTCTCAGAAAACTAAGACTCGAGTGCTTGACAGAGTCAGAAACAATTTCCAAAATACTTGACCATATCTATTCTTTATAATTTTAATGTAATACAAGCTTTGTTGTTTCATTGAATGTTTTTGTTAGGGTTGATTATCTAAGCTTACCTTCTGTTTGGCTGGTCAAAAGACTAGTTTACCTGAGCACATTTCCTAAGAGTTATGCTTGGAAGAGAGATAGACTATTGAGCTTGCAGTTCTTGTTAACTTGCCCTCTCAAGTTCACTTAGCAAACTAGCAGGTGGGGATCACTCATGATTCTCATAACTGTGCTAGTCTGAGGTAGGAGGTGTGTATCTTTTAAAGGCTGATCAAAGAACAGTAAATGGACCTCTAGGACTATTTCAGGCAAAATGCCCTCAGTGGAGGATATTGGGCCAGCTCCTCAACCGTGGAGACTCTGCACACTTGTTGGCTCTTTCACTGGTGAGACCTTATATCCGACTCATCTGCCCTCAAAGCCCCTTTTACATAAGACACTGAATGCATCTGCCAGGTGCAGTGGATTCCTGCTCCACAAAACCTCTAGGCTCCTGACATCAAAGGGAGCCTGCAATTGCAATGCTGGCATTTAAACAAGAAAACGCCGAAACCAAATCGCCTTTCTCTCCCAGCTTTTGCTTTGGAATTCACCAAAGCCAGACCTGAGGAACGTGATGACATCCTAAAAGCCTGTGATTAATTCATGCTGGTCCCCAAGCCTTTGCCCCTTTGTGCCACATGGTGAAGCAGTTACAACCACCTGGTTTTGCTCCACAGCCAGACTGCACTTCCAAGAATTCCAATCATCACTTGAATAGAGATAGGCTTGAGTGCATGGGTTCTTCCAGGGCTATTTTATGCAAATATCTTTAATCCATTCCCTCACTGAGATCCCCTTGCATAAGCAACCCTGCTTACCAATAGATTACTTACATATGTAATTAATTGTGGGTGTTTTTTTTTTTTTCAGTCAGTTTTTCAATGTGGGGTTTTCAGCTCCCTGTTCTAATGTTTTTGTACAAGTAGGGAGGCTAAGGTGGCAGGAAATGGGAGCTCCCCAGAGGAGAAGTAACTGTGATAAATGAGACTAGTCAGGCTATTTATATACAGGAAACAATAATCAAAGGAATGAAGCAACTCTTCAAAGTTTGCTAGTTGTATTAAATCAGTAGTACTGAATTTTTTTGCCAAACCAAAGTTTTGTTTGTTTGTTATTTTTTAATATATTACTTATTATCTTTTGTTTGAAAATAATCAGTATATGTGGGGAAAAGTTAATTGTAATTGTTTAAAGAATAAGAATAATTGAATGTGAGTTTTTCTGCTAGAACGTATAAGAACTTTGCACAACAGAGTCTAAATCAGACTATAGGATTTTCATTAAAGTCTGGAAAATAAGAATTTCAATGCCAGAATGAGGAAAGTTTATAAAAGGCAGAAGAGCATTATGCCAACTTTTGTCCAGAGGAAAAGAGTAGTATTTCTGTGGTTACACATTTCTGGAAGGGCTCAATGTACCTTCAGTTGTCTCTAAGATGAGAAGTCAGACCTGAGAAGACGGGGTGTCTACTCATGACTGCAACCTCTCAGTTACTGGGGCATGGCCACGATGCTGATGACCTGCT
The DNA here is from genome assembly GCF_964194185.1 of Rhinolophus hipposideros. Taxonomy (NCBI): domain Eukaryota; kingdom Metazoa; phylum Chordata; class Mammalia; order Chiroptera; family Rhinolophidae; genus Rhinolophus; species Rhinolophus hipposideros. The sequence continues at coordinate 66,376,751 of NC_138061.1, forward strand.
GGTCAAAGGGCTCATTGGAAGACAAGGCATACTTGACCTGCACTGGGTTTCACTGTAATGTGGTAAGATCACTCTACCCTGAGCCCACAGAAGTCAAGTTTTTCAGAGTGACTCTAGGCCTGCTCCCTACTGACAGAGATGAAGCACCATTCTTTGAACTCTGGTAGCAAGAAAAATCCTGGGTTTTAGAATTGGGCCTAATCCAACTGTGCTGATTCTGGGCCATTGGTAAAGAAAGGCATTGTTATGGTCTCCAAGTACAAATGCCAAGGAGTAGACACATCACCCAAACCGTGACAAAAGGCAGCAGACCCAGAAGTACTGATGAACTCTCAATAAAAGAGCTTCCATCTGAGTAAGTCTGCAGGTCATTCTGGAATTGGGTAGCCATGGGTTTTCATCACAGTTTAGGTTCTGGATGTCACACCGTCTGCCTAGTTTAAGAGAGCAAATACAACTATCTGACTACCATAGACCAAAATCAAACTGAGATCTTGCTTGAGCCTTTGAGCTGCCTCTTTAACTGTGTCTGTCTGCAGTGGAGTCCCAGAATCCTTTCTGTCTTCATCCTGGGTTCCTGCAAACAGAGATGGCTGATGTGAAGGCCCACCTGTGGGAAGCCCAAGTCTCGCGTACCACCTAAATTGTGCCTGGGAAAGGCTTTAAGTGCTTCCAGCTTGTCCCAGTTTATGGGACAAGGGAAAGATTCTGGATCTCACCATGAAGTTGGGAAGCATCTGGGAAGGACAGTGCTTTACTCACTGACTCCACATCCTCACCTCCCTTTCATGACCCTCCTCACTCCAGTCAGGCACCCTGCCCGTAGATCCACACTCACCACGCTCTAGAAAGACTTCTTGGCCATTTGTCCAGTCCTCTTTGTGTTTGTCTTCTTGGAGGCTTTGGATGCCACTCCTTCCTTGAACCTTGTTCATCTGTGCCTCTGTGAAGAACAGCCTCCAGTTCACCTATCTGGTCACTCCTCCCTTATATCCTCTGTGGGCTCTCTTCCTCACCTGCCTCAGAGTTCTTTCCCTCTCCCGAACACTGCCGATGGTCCCATACACGCAACACCCCCATGCACTCTGACGACTCCTAAATCCCTATCTCCACTAGACTCATACCCCTTCCTTTAGATTTGTATTCCCAGTTGTATGTTTCAAATGCATAAATTTTATGGTATGTGAATTACATCTCAATAAAGATGTTGAAAAAAAAGTAAATGTCAGCCCCCTGATATACTGATCTATCTCACACACTGCGTGTTAGCTGGAGGCTTCGCCTTCCGGCCACAGTTTTAGCTCCAATTCTACTTCTTCCATCTCAGCACACTACATTTCAGATATAGCAAGTCATCACTACATTTAAAATAATTCTCTCAATTCAGTGTTTTTCTCAAGGTCCCTTACTTTCGTTCATGTTATTTCCTATTTCTGGAATGCTTTTCCTTCAAACCTCTTGGTTTTCTGGTGAATGTCCATGTATTCATCAGTATGTCTCCCAACCACAAGTGGCATTTGATCTCTCTTGTATGGTTCCCACACAGTCCTGATCTCAGGGGACCAGCTAAGAATTCATGTCTAGGGCTGAACGACAGGGAGCAGGTATAGAAGCGAAAGAGAGAACTATAGAATTGCACAGATCTGGATTTCACTTTCAGATCTCTCCCTGTATTATCCTGGGCAAAGGAATTATCCTCTCTGAGTGTCAGTTTCATATTTGTGAAAACAAGATTAACACTATACACCTAACAAATTGCTTTGGGAGAATTACATGAGATGAGTTTCTTCAGTTGATTGGTACACATAATAAAGGTTAACTTTCTTTGCTTCTTCTTGTACCTTGACTATTTCTGTATGTTTGGTCATAGATAAATATCTGGTATTGAGTGGACAATCTATAAATGTTTTGTTGAGTGAATGAATAAATGAATAAATGATTTTTTCTACTGTCAGTTGTGGACCTACCTGTCCTGGGTAGTCACTCATTCTGAATTGCTCTGACTGTATATCACAAGAATGTAGGGCCTGAAAAGCTGATTTTTAAAAATTTATTTATTTATTAAATTTATTGGTGATGACATTGGTTACTAAAATTATATAGGCTTCAAGTGTACATTCCTATGATATATCATCTATATATCGCATTGTGTGTTCATCACCCAGAGTCAGTTCTCCTTCCATCACCACATATTTGATCCCCCTTTACCCTCTTATACCTCCTCCCTCCCCTCAAAAGTTGATATTAGAACAGGTATTACTGTTCTACTACTGCTATCACTGATGGTATGATGACGATGGTGATGATGAGAATGATGAAAGAATGAGTAAACACCATGTAAAACTTCATAAAGAGTTTTCATCCAAGAAAATCAAATAAAATACAATAAAACCATTGGAAACATCAAGGGAATTTAGTAAAACTCCCTCCAGGAAAATGGCAGATTATAAAACGTCACAGTATTTCCTAAGCATAAACAACAAGTATTTAGAAAATAAGATTATTAAAGAACACTCCACTTAGAGTTGTAAAATAATTGTAATAAAAATGTCTTGGAATGAGTTGAACAAAAAATGTAAAGTAGCTATATAAGGAACATTAAATTTCTGAGGAATATAAAAGACCTAAATACATGGAAGACCAAAAAAAATATCACGATGAACATAGAAAGGCCAACAAATGACAGAAAGAAGGGAAAGAATTTAAATACATAAAAACTCTTTGCAAATCAACAATATAGTGGAAAAGATAAGAAAAAAACATTATGGGCAGTTTACATTAACAGAAATGCAAATTGTACATAAATAATTTGAAAGAAGCTAAGAATCCCTCATAAATAATTGCAAGTTAAGATGTTTTCCATTGTTCACTTAAGAAAGTATTGATAATACATGATTAAAGGAATATACATAAGCCCAGCTGATTTCATTGGAGGTCAATATGTCATTATCTAAATAAATTAAAATTCCTCCCATGCTGTGAGCTCATGGTCAACAGACACAGATGGGATTTTGGGTGGGCACAAGGCCTGAGTAAAATGATATTGACACTGACTTTGGCAGTAATGCAAAGACTAGAAACAACCAATCACAATATATTCCCACAATGAAATACAGTGCATCCATGAAGAATAAATTAGATCTGTAACTCCTAAAGTGGAGTTTATATTGATTATAAAATGAAGAGTAAGTGTGAAGTACCCCACAGAGCACTCCCAACTGCATTTAAAACATTTTTGAAAGGATATTTAAGAAAATTCTAATAGCTGCTTTGAAGAATGAAACATAAAGGATGAGTGCTCTGAGAGGACAGGATTTATCTTGTTTTTTGTTTTTTTTATCTTTGTATGTATTTGAATAGTCAACCATATGTAGATATCGTCTCAATAAAAATTCTAATTTTAAAATAACATTGTAGAAAGAATTCAATATTTCTAAGGCTTTTTTCTCCCCAAATTAATACAAAAAGTTATCAGTTGATTTAAAAGTATGCTTTTTAAAGTAGAAGGTGATATTTGATCACTTTTTTAGTATATTCGTCAAAATGCATTCATACATTATCTCAATTTTTAGATACAACCCCCCTCTGACATGGATTTAACCTTCTGTTTTATTGCAGAAGCTTAGTTTGCCAACTCAATAATAGCCCGAGTCCCTCTGAGCTATTTCCCACACAAGGAACAACTCCCTTGGAGTCACATCTCATTTCTAGAAGTCCTCTGGGTCTGCTGCAGCTGCTGCTTTTAACATGAGGCAAGGGGGTCTGAAAGGATCCCACTTTCTCTCTCACTCACCTGGAACTGCCACTTCCATCAGGAGGTCGAGGCATTTGGAGCAGAGGGGTCTACAGTCCACTTGCTCAGGAGAAGCCTTGATTGGTTACATAGCAAACCAGAACTACCCAGGGTTCAGCCAGCGTTGGTGTCTCAGGGCCAACAACACTATAGCAGCTCACATTCTTGTCATCCTTAATATAGGTCTCCAGCCTGTAACATAGGGCTCATTCCTTGTCCCCCACTGGTCAGATGTTCTCCAGCCATATCACTCTGCCCCTCCCCACCACTGCACCGCCCTACAAGCTACCACATGCCTTTATTTCTTCCTTTGCCACTGGATCTGGAGTATCCTTTTCAGGATAGACATTCCTTAGCTTCTTCACAAAACAGATCAGCTCTCCCATCTGGACTGAAACACAAGTCTACACTGAGAACCCCACAGTCTTCTCAAGTGAACAGAGAACTATCTCCACTAACCATAGGGACAGACGAGAAACTGGCATTCTCTCTGCCATTTGCTATGCCCATTCTTCTTTCCTCTTTGTACCATATGTCCCTCATTGGCTGCCATCACCCCTGCCTTCCTCCCATCAGACTTCATTGTTCATCGAAAACTACTCCTGCATCATTGTCTTTCTCTTATTCCCTTGACTCCCCCACCCCCCAGCTGTCCTTATCATCATCTTCACTTACTTCAGTGTTCATGTGGGTTACACATGGATCCCTAACCTAATGCCGTCCAACAGCATTGTCCTCCAGCAACCTGCTCCTGTAGCTCGGGGTGGGGGTGCCCTCGAGTGGCACCGTTTTGCCTCGCCTCCGACATTTTAATAACAACACGCAAAGAGAAAAGCACAAGCTCGAAATTTTCAGGAGAGAACTGGAAATTATAAAAAGTTGTACAGCAGATTTGAAAAGTACAGAGATTGTGGCTTTTTAATTTTTTTTTCCCAATTGCTTTTAGGACAAAAATCTAAAGTCCATAGTGTGAACCCTAAGACCTCTAGTAAGCTGGCTCCTGCCCATGTCATCACCTTTATGTACTCATGTTTCCCCTTCCTGTCTGAAGATCCATCCATGCTCAGCTAACCATGGTCCTCCAAGACTCTAGGAGTCTCCATGTTTTGAGTATATGACTCATTTTGGTTGGATTGCCTGCCTTCCCCAAGCTCCACCTATTCATCTTGCAACACTCAGCGGTGTTGCAACCTAATGAAAACCCTTCACGTTAAGGATGAGAGACTAAACAGGAAGACAGCTATAATTAGGGTGTATGTCATCATAAGGGTCCCTTTACATTTTATTTACTTTGCTATGTGCTGAAACTCTATTGAATAATACCATTGTCTATTGTAGAAATATAGAAACTGTAAAGTGAAGAGGTGAAATAACCTTCACATCTAGGGAACAAGTGGCAAAGATGAATTATAAATAAGACTTTTAACATCTAGCACTATTTAGGGCCAGTTTTTACCACATTGTTAGACTTAATAATCCCGTTTATGATCTGAAAGAAAAAAAAATTACAACCAGCCTGACAATGTTATGCATGAAAATCAGTTACCTACTATGGATAAGTAAACTAGAAACCACTGGCATCTTCCAGGTCCCTCCAGATGTGTCTTGTTTATATTCAATACCCACCTGTGTGAGCCATCCTCCCTCTATCCCGCTTGCCGCAATCCAGAGTGGACAAAGCCTGGGAACTATATGCTCAATCCCTTGGAATTCCAGTTGGACTCCACCATTGGAAGGCCTCCTACAACATTTGGAAGGCAGAAGAGAAAGAAAAGCCGTCTAATGCTCCCACCACAGCTGAATGCAGGCATGGGTCTTTGGCAGATGGGTCATCGGGTTTTCCTCTGCCATGAGGCAGCATCGGGAACGTCCCCACTTCAGGACTGCTTGGCTCTAAGGCTGTAGCCCCTGAGATTTACTTGAAAGCTCCCAGCACCTCAGACATCCTTATGAAAGCACCTGCTTGTACTAGAGATGACAGAGACCTTTGCCTTTCCAGGATTTGCAAAGGCAGCCTGCCCCTTCACACCCCAGGTTGCTTAATTCTCTAGAACCTGCTACTGAAGGTATTCTTTGAAATACCTAAAGTGGTGCTTGGATTCCTGACTAAACCTCAACTGAAAAAAATCTACATATTCCACTTATTTCCATAATCCATAAGAAAAGAATTTCCTAAGCAATGATAACTGGAGCTCATATGTAGAATTAAACAATTTGTAAATAGGAGAATAGTGAAGATGTGTTTTGATTTAGGTATGTTTGATATACCTTTTCTCATTTTAGAACATGAATTTTGTATAAATTATAAAAGGACTTATTCTAATTATAAAAGGACTTATTCTACTATGCTAAAGTGAATAACAGTAACAGTTTTCTTTGATGTCTTACTTATTGCATAGATTTCTTTGTCTCACCCAGCTCACCTTACCTGTATTTTCTGGGTCTGAATTCCAATACAGCACCTGGAATGCTCTGCCCAGGGCCAGAGCTGTCAGCATGATGAGCTTCCTCTCCTGTTAGAACTGCAGGAAAAGACTGCATCTGAGCACCACTTCCTGCAAATTGGATTTACCATATGAGTACTTAAATAGACCCAGGTTGATTTGTGGCCTTTGGGCCAAGAAATATAAAAGGCCCTGCCAGGTAGATAAATCCTAAAATCCATTATGCTTTCATCATATGGACTGAAGAATGAGGGAGAAGATGGTTTCCTTGAAATAACAGGATCTAAAAGATTATTTTTTGTACTATGTTAGGAGATAAAGTATTTCTCTTCCAGACCTCTGGGATGTGTGAGTGAACATCTAACACTACTTAGCTCTTGTTTGCATTAGAAATCCATTTCTTCCAGGAAGCCTACTTTAGTTCCAGTGAAGCCAAGTTGTCCACACTGGCCTCCTTCTCTAGATCCAGCCAGTCACAGCTTTGCCCCCTCCTGGCCTGGGAAGGGCACCATGGCTGCCCACTCGGGGCCGCCCTGATGTGCACAACTGCATCAGTCATGCACTAGGATCTGTGTTTCCTCCTCCTTCCTTACCTCCCCTCCTTCCCTCACTTTCCTCCTTCCTTCTCACCCTCCCTGCTTCCTTCAGTCTTTCTTGAGCATCTTCTATATGTGTGATGCTGCAATTAGGTGCCGGGGTGTTCTGTTGATCAGAACCCAGTAAACTTCTTCAAGAAACAAACCCTATTGGAGAAGACAGTAAAGGAATGGATGATTACAGGGCAGTTTGATGCATCTTATACCAGGGAGATCAGGGCCCTTTGGGGCCCAGAAGAGGGGCAGCTAACCTGTCTAGGGCCATCCTGTCTGCTACAAATGTAATGTGAACCACATATGTAAACTTGAGTTTTCTTGTGGTTACATTTTTTTAAAGTTTTTAAATTTCAATTAATTTTAAGATTTTATTTAAATAGGTATATCCAAAATATTATCATTTCAACATGTAATTGATATAAAATTTATGCTAAATCTGCTACGTAGTTTATACTTACAACTTAAAATTGGTTCCCAGTCACACTGGCCACATTTCAAGGGCTTGACAGCCACATGGGATAGAGGCTTCTGCCTTGGGCAGTGAGGTCTGGGGAGGTTTGGAGGTGATTCTAAAGGACACAGTTCAGCTGAGCTACAGGGTGAGTGGGGGACTCCTACAGGAGAAGGGAGAGAAAAGGACATTCCATGGAGAAGGAAGTGCATTGCAGAGCTAAAACACCCAGGACAGGGAGCCTAGCAGGTTCCAGGCCACTGGCAGTGTGGTATGGCAGGGTGGGGGGCAGTGTGGTATGGGGCAGGGGGAGGCAGTACAGAGAGAGTGACAAGTAAGTTGAGAAGACACCAGATGAGATCAAAGCAAAGTGTCTGTGCAGAAGAAATCTGAACTTCCTCCTCTGGGCAGTGGGGACTCTAGAGTGTACTGGGTAGTGACTTGGTCAAATGAGCATTTTTAGAAGAATCTATAAATATACCATAGTGAAGAGGGTGAATGAGGAATGGAGGACAGGACTAGAGGCAGAAACATCTCCTAGAAAGCTGTCAAAATCATCCAGGCTGGAGATTATGGTGTCTTGCATTAAGCCTATGGCTGGAGGGTCAGAAAAATGTATTCAAGAGAAATTAAATGAATGAAAGAAAAACAATCTGATGACTACTTAGATGTAAGGGACACAGGAGAAGGAAAACTCAGGGACCTCTGGCTGGAAAGCTGGCATGCATGATGTTGTTCAGTATGATGGAATACAGAGGAGGGCAAGTTCTGGGGGAAATCAAGAGTTCTCTTTGGAAGATGCTGCATTTGAGGTTTGTCTTAGCCCGGGCCGCCATAACAAAATACCACAGACTGGGGGGCTTAAACAATAGACATTTATTTCTCATACTTCTGGAGGCTGGAAGTCCAAGGTCAAGTCCTGGGAGATTTTGTTTCTGATGAAAGCCTAGATGGCCACCTTCTCAGTGTCTTCACAAGAAAGAGGGCAAGGGAAGAACTCTCTGGTGTCGCTACTTATAAGGACACTTACTATGGGATCAGAGTCCCTCCCTTAGGACCTCAGTTAACTTTAATTACCTCCTTATAGGCCCTGTCTCCAAATAAGTCACATTACGGCTTCAACATAGGAATTTAGGGAGATAATTCAATCCATAATAGGTTGTTGGAAGCCATGCAAGTGGAGCAGCTACAATGGCGGACTCAGATTGGGGGCTATGGAGGGAGGTCCAGGCTGGAGAGTGGAGTGGGGAACCACAACATGCATAGCCATCCCAGGACCCTGGGTTTGCTCCTACTTCACAACATTTCTGCCTGATGCAGGCTTTCAGCGTCACTCACCGATGCTCACCAGTAGCTTCCAATCACCCCTCACTGTTTCTGCCCTATGTATTTTCTCCAAAGGCATCTTCCTAAAAGAAAGTCACAGAATAAAGTACTGATGCTCACAAAGTCCTCATACTGCCATTCAAGGTCCTTGACCATCTGGGCCATTCTTCATCACAAACTTTATATCGTAAGCACACAGCCCTTCACATTATCCCCCAAACCAGCTGCTCCTTCCCCACCTCTGCCTACCTGAAATGAGCTCCACTCTAAACAGCTCACTCCTCTGGTCTTGGACCCCAGTCCAGGCCAGGCTGACAGCCATGGCAGGTGTTCCCCATTATGGTTTCCTGTGCCATGCAGGAAAGGGGACAGCATCATTTCATGAGATTCCCCACAGCTAAACCAAGACCTGTGTGTAAGAGTTGGAGGTTAGCTCTGCTGTTAGCTCTGCCACACAGAGCCTGCTCTAAGACAGAGCTTCTTCCAGGTGAATGTGTGTACAGAGCTCCTGGGATTTATCAAAGACACAGATTTTCACTCCGTGGGTCCCGGGTCGACCTGAAGCTCTGCATTTCTAAAAGGGTGATATAGATGCTGTGGACTCTGGATGCTACTTTGAGTATCACTGCTCTTCAAGACCTATCCAGAAATGCCTCAAACCTGAGTTCCCTGGCATAGGAGGTGTTCAAATACAGTTACGTAGATGGCCGTGGGCATGCACCAAGAAGAGATTCGTGCTCTGAGATTCAGAGATGTGTGATTCTTCCGAGGTTAAACTTATCCCTGAGGACAGCATAGGTCTCTATCCCCCAGTACTGAGTGTTCCACAGGGAGCCCAGGGCTGAGAAGGACCAGGGAAGCCTACTCTGCCTCCATTACTGGCCATGCCTTTTCACAGGGCTGCATGACGCTCTACATAAAAAGCTTTTTGGCCATCTGTATGCCTTTTTTGTGTGACTTTCATGTCACATCTGTCTTGGCAATGAAAATGCACTTCAAGACTCCAACCACAGGGAGCATAGATGGCCCAGGGCCCAGCTGCTGGCTCTGCAGCCCAGAGGGGACATGGGCAGAGGCTACCCCACCCATGGGCGTGAGTGGCAAGGAGAGCAAGGCCTGGCCCATTCTCTGAAACCTGAGACTCCCAGAATGTCCAGGATACTTCCTCCCACCCTTCCCTTTCTCCTTCCCTGCAGTCTGACTTCCTGCCAGCTCCCTCCCTCCATTTCCCCTTCACCCTCTTTTCCCTAACAAAACCCTCCTCAGGTTCACGCCATTCCTGCTCTTCTCAGAGAGCCACGCTGACCCAATGTCCTTGACCAGTTTCTTTTGGATCATTGATGCTTTTCAAGAAGGCAGAAAGAACATGCCAACTAAACCCTGGTCATATTTGCTGCAAACATTTTCATTAGTTTGTTACTTACTTTTATTTCTGCTTTTGACACATTTTTTGTTTTTGTTTTTCTATTCAGAGATTTTTAATTTTTACAAAATTACAACCAATCTCCCCAGGTTATCTCCTCTGAACCCCTCCCCCCCCAAAAAAGTAAACTTCCCTCCACTCCATGGCATTGGGCCCTATATTTTTTTCTAAAACAACTATGAGTACTCAGCATGTTATGAGGTCAGCTCATTACCCAGCTTTCCAGAAGGCATGTTTGCAATCTCCTTCCCTTTCTAGGCATCCTGGGGTCTCCCTCTCCTTCAAGTAGCATCTTTTCCAAACAACTACCATGCTCTTGTCAGGGGGACTGCTGGTGAGTTAATTTTCCCCATAGCGCTATAATTACAATGTCCACATTCATCCTAAAATCTGATAAATACTCATCTCTCTCCCTCTAGATTGTTTTTATCATTTTTACTTTTACAGTCTACTCTTCAAGCCATATGGATTATCTGTTTTGGGGGGTTGCGGGGAGGGTGGCAAAAAATATTTTTGATGTACCATTTCAGATGATTCTCTAATAAATAATACACACACACACACACACACACACACACACAAGTATTTCTGATGTATACACTGGCTAGTTTTTGCTGCCTAAGTTATGAGTGCAAGGAGTGTAAGATGTGCCAAGACCAGAGGGGTTGTTCCTGGACCCAGTTGCCCATCAGAGTAGGGCAGGCCCTGGTGGGAGCTGAGCCAGCTCAGCCAACCGGGCCTTAGAGTGCTGACCAGTGTTGGTCAGCAGCCCAGATAGGGCCAGTCTCAGGGAGCCCCAGCCCCTCAGAGGGTGGGTGTCTTGGCAGGGTGCAGGAGCATAGCTCCACAGTGCCAAGGAGCAGCCAGTAAACAGTTATGCCAGCAGGTAGGTGGGGACTCCAAAGAGACCTGTTCAAAGGAAGAGCTAAGATAGAGAAGGGTTAGGGCAGACAGTCTCTATCAGGCCTGTAAGACCTCTCCTCTGGAGATGAAGGAGCTATTGCAAAACCAAGCATTCTGGACACCTGAAACTAATATAAAATAATACGGAATGTCAACTATAATTGAAAAAAATGGTCACAGGGATGTAAAGTACAGCACATAGGGAATATAGTCACTATTGTTGTAATAACTATGTACAGGTGTTAGATGGGTAATAGACTTATTGGGGTGATCACTCTGGGAGGTATATAAATGTCTAATAACTATGTTGTTGTTTTTATACCTGAAACTAATAGAATATTGTATTTCAATGGTAATTGAAAAATAAATTTTTAAAAATTAAAAACATAAAAGACAAACAAAAAAAACAAACAGTCTGGGGTGAATACTGAGGCACACTGACAATATCCCCATCTGTGAGACAGAAGCATCAGAGGACAGAAAAAGGCAGTGTGGAACCCGGAGCTGGGCTCTTTCTACCACCCAAAGGAACCACTCAGGGTCCCAGCAGTCTAGTCGCCAAGGGAAGTGGGCTTCAGGCTGACACCCAGGACACAGGGATCTCAGTCCCCATTAGGGGTGGTACATGAGAGCAACCTGGGTTCAGGGTGGCTCATATCTTTCTAAGAACAAAATAAAAGATTATGGGAAAGACAGAACTGTGATCTACTTCTCGGATAACAGGTGCCTATTGCAGCTCAGATCACATGAACCAAAATATATATTTTCATTGTCTGCTCCTGGTGATGCACTTCAATTGAAGTGGGGAGGGGAAAATCCTCTTTATCTATGAATTGAACACTTAATGTGGGAATTTTGATAGTAGGCCACAAGTAAGGATTCTGTGAGCTTAGAAAAAGGATGGTCTGGTCTTCCACTAAAAAAATAAAACATACTATAAAGAATAGAAGACATTTTAGAAAGTGCTTTATAGGTAGTCATTAAACATAGCTGAATTATATATTTTAATCAGAATGGGTCCCAGAAGTGTAAGCACTTTTTAATCGACATTTATGCTTTATCAGCATCTTTTTGTGTTGTAATGTTTTTTTTAAAGGACATAGAAAAGGTATAGCTATAGCTGGGAGCATTTTATCCATTGGCTCCAAAACCAATCATTTCTGTATTTTATTTGGACTACATAGTTTTCCACTCATTGAAACCTAATTAAATTTTGCAATTTATCTCTGTCATAATTAGACTTTTATATGAAGCTACACCAAAAACATTTAGATCCTTAAAGAATGGAAGGTTATAGTATATGGAAAACATGAACATTAGCGTCAGTAACACTTAGCCAGGTAGAAGTACGGGGTGGGCTTTGGTGCTTATCAGAGATAACGGTAGCGTGAAAGAGGTGATTTGCAGCAGTAACCAACCTGGCTCAGCCCCAGCAGCAGCCCAGCCCTGAGTACGAGTCCTTATTTATACTTGGTTGTATGGCCTTGGGAAAGTGACTTGGGCTCCCTGGTCTTCAGTTTCCCCTTTTGTGTTTGATTGTTTGCTAGTTCGCTGTGCTTCTTTTTCAGTAGACTGGACGGGACCCAGGACAGATACCACATCTGCTCTCATCAACGGTTTGACCAGCACTGTGTTTGACCAGCACTTAGCCCATGGAAGAAACTCAATAAGTGATCCGACATGAACATTGACAGTATTTTCTCAGACGGCTGCACCACACCCAGTGGAGATGGCTGTTGCTTCTCCACATGGTGTTGCTGGGCTCCGCTGGGGTTAGAGGGTCATGATGACTTCAGTCACACCTGAAGCTCCTGCTGGGGCAGCTGGAATGGATGGGGACTCAGCTGTGCTCACTCCCCAGAAAAGTATTCAGACTTCTTATAGACCAACTGCTTCCAAGAAGGCAAGAGGGGGCACAGCCAGGCCTAGCTGGAAACAGGCAATTCTGTTCAGGCCAATTCGGCCACATTCTGTCATTAAAGAGGAAAGGAAACATCCTCCAGCCCTTGATGACAGGTGCAGCAAGCATGTGTGGGCAGAGGACTGGATGGCAGCTGTCTGCACACACCGCCCACCCCTAGAGGTGACCCTGAGTTCCACTATTCCTATATAATTTACAGAAATAACCTCATATGTCCCAAGAGCGTGGATAATTAGGCTTTGGGGTATTTATTTTATTGGTTTCTTATGGCTGCTGGAACAAATTAACACAGATGTAGTGGCAACACAACTTATTATCTTATAGTTCTGGAGATTGGAAGTCTGAAATCAGTTCTACTAAACTGAAACCAAGGTGTTAGCAGGGCTGACTCCTTCAGAAGGCTCTAGGGGGAAATCCATTCCTTGGTTTTTGCCAGCATTTGGAGGCTGCCCACATTCCTTTGTGCATGGCCCCTTCCACCATCTCCAAAGCCATGAAACACCAGTCCAGTCCTTCTCAAATGGCATCACTCCCTTCCTCTCTCACTTTTGAAGGCCCTCGTGATTAATGACACCACTTAGTGACACAGATATTTTCTGAGAAATGTGTTGTTAGGTGGTTTCATCATCTTGCGAACATCATAGACTGCACTTATACAAACCTAGATGGTACAGCCTACTGTAACCTAGGCTATGTGGTCTCGTCTATTGCTCTGAGACTACAAACGTGTCCAGCATATTACTATACAAAGCAACATGATATTAAATTAAGCACAAGAGAAAATGATGCAGTCAAGAGCTGTGGCCAACAGAGATGTATGAGGCCGCTGCCAGCCATACTCTTTTACAGCAAACTTGTTTTATAAATGCAGAGTACACTCTACAATAATGACAAAAATATAGCACAATAAAAATACAAACCAGTAACACAGCCATTAATTATCATTATCGAGTATTATGTATTGTACACATAATTGTATGTGCTATATTTTTATATGACTGGCAGTGAAGTAGGCATGTTTACACCAGCATCACCACAAACAGGTGAGGAATGCGTTGCACAATGCCCTTATGATGGCTAAGATGTCACTAGGCAACAGGAATTTTTAAGCTCCATTATTGTCTTCTGTATCCACCGCCCTATACTCGTATGTGGCCCATCATTGACTGAAAACCTCATTATGCAGAACAGGACTGTACTTTGCACCCACCTGGATAGTGCAGGACAATCTCCCCATCTCAAGGTCAGCTGACTTATATAACCTTGGTTCCATCTGCTGCGTTAATCCCCCCTTGTGATGGAACATAACGTATTCACAGGTTTCGAGGATTACGAAGTGGACATCTTTGGAGCTATTATTCAGCGTATTACAATTATCATTTCAGGTACTTTTTAAAAAATGTTTTAATCATTTTGGATATATATTTTTGAAAAATCTACAAATATGAAAGTTCTTTCCCCCATTCTGATCTGTTAAACTTGTTAGACATATACAAAAAAATTGTTAAGGCTCTGGGTGAGAGTTGAAGGATTCCTCTTAGCAGAGTGCTTAGTCTGGGGGAAGAGGAGAGAGATGTGGCAGGACCTGCTGCTTTGGGGAGCTGGTGGTAGGGGCATGAAGCCCCCCAGCCTCCTCATGGAAACAAGCAGGCCAGTCGACACAGTGTGTGTATGTAACTCCCAGGACCAAAGCTAGACAGCAGCGCGTGAGTGCTGTGATGCTGGCCGGCAACTCCGCTATCCTCGGGGCAAGTTTGTCTAGCAGCGGCTTTCAGCAGAATGTGACAACGTACTTTAGAGGCTATAAATGTGACAAATGGAAGGTCTAGAGGAGGGCATTTTCTTCATCCAGGGGCAGAACATCATTTCCTGAGATTTTACTGATAATCCAAGTTTAAAAATTATAATAGAAGTCTAAATATCTAGTCCTTTTGCTTTCCCACTGCAAGGGAAGCAGAGACAAACCAAACACATCAATGCAAACTTGGTCATTTAATGAGGTCGTTTAAGATAGAACTACATTCCCCCACTGTGTGGAAGAGTTAGGGGGTAGACACACAACCAGCTCATCTTGCAGACAAACCTGCATGTGTGGCACTGGAAACAAAGTAGAAAACCTATGTGAATGGTTTTTAAAGGGGGGGAAGGGGTGGCTGAGAAAATTCTTGCCCAGTAATCCTGTCATCTTACTTGTCTGCCCAAAGCTGAGACTTGGCCTTCTGCCTCATCTGTTTAGTGCAGCTCATAATAACACGGGTGAGACCTACTGATGTTGGTGTGAACACTACGCATGGACTTGGCTCAATAACTGGGCACACGCTGCAGGAACTTGATTTTCCAGTCCAGGGAAGCAAGGAGACCTCCCAGAAAGAAGCTATTGGGCCACTGGGACTACGAGGCTAGGCACAGGCAGTGTGGAGGCTCTGGACATGCCAGTCAGACCTTATCATGCTCTGCGATGTGGGGCTTCCAGTCTTCACAAGACCTTCCACTTACAGAGTTCTACGGGGTGAATTGCTAAGTAGCCAACCAGACATACCAGACACAGGCAGAGCAAATGGCTCAAGACTCACACGTGCCCAATGATCTCTTCTGCCAACCTCCTGCTGTCTTTGCCTTTGTTGACCTCACCTGATAAGAGCTGTGTCTCCTCTAAGCCACCTGCATACACCATCCTCATTGTAGGGGACCCTGAGCTTCTACTGTGTTTCCCTGAAAATCAGACCTACCCAGAAAATAAGCCCTAGCATGATTTCGCAGGATGCTTATAATATAAAATAAGCCCTAATGTGTCTTTTGGAGCAAAAATTAATATAAGACCCGGTCTTATTTTCAGGGAAATACAGTAGGGCTTATATTACAAGCATCCTGAAAAATCAGGCTAGGGCTTATTTTCCAGGTAGGTCTTATTTTGGGGGAAACATGATAGTATTCACAAGAAAGGTTCCTCACTCTGTATTAATGCTCATGTCCTGCTCAAGGGAAGACTACTGCTGCCCCAGTGATATATCAGAAAGAGAAACTACAGGCCTGGGTAACAGAGTCATTATCCCTTTGAATGACAAGTGCAAACCAGATGTTGTCAACCACCCACATGCTCCCTCCATCCTTCTCCCCTTCCCACAGTCCCAGGCCAGAAACAAAGTACAGACCCATTAACAGAACATTCTATTAATAGAGATGGGGTTCGTAATCTAAAATGCTGAAATGGCACTGCTGTCATTAATTCAATCAAATGACATGGGGATTATGTTAAACAAGAGCAGTGTCCTAAGCATCAGAAGTTTCAGAATTCTCATCCCAAATTGACTTCCCTGAGTCTGTTTCCTTGTCTATAAAATAGAAATAAATAATTTTAGCCTCGATTGCTTCCTTCACAGTGATGTTGTAGGGATCAGTAAGATCCTTACTGTGTAACACCTACGTGTTCCTTACATGTTAGCAGTCCCAATAAAGAAAAAAAAAACACTCTGAAGAAATAAGAAAATAGTTTTCCTCACTGGATTCATATTCCATGGCTTCCCAGAGGGCCTGGAATCCAAGCACGCATCAGGAAAATTCCCTGGGTGTCAGAAATAGTAAGGATTTCTAGGAGAGGCATGTTCATGATCTCGACACAAACTTGAGGAGATCCTTGCCAGTTATGCTCTAAGAAAAAAAAATTTTAATTGACTTAACTTGCCAGTTCCAGCCAAGGTGGAGAAGCCCCATTTCCTCTCCAGTTCTCTCATTAAAAATAAAAATTTCTGGATATAACACAAAAAGTCAAACATTAAAAAATTAAACATAGAATTACCTATGATCCAGCAATTCCACTTCTTGACATATAAGCAAAAGAATCAAAACCAAAGTCTCAAACAGATACTTGCACATCCATATTCATAGCATTATGCACAATAACAAAAAGTGGAAGAAACCCAAGTGTCCATCAATAGATAAATGGATAAACAAAATGTGGTACATACATGCAATGAAATATAATTCAGCTTTTAAAAAGAAGGAAATTCTGACACACGGTACAACATGGCTAAACCTTGAAACATTATGCCAAATGAAATAAGCCAGTCACAAAAGGACAAATATTCTATGATTCCATTTATATGATGTACCTAGAGTAGCCAACTTCATAGACAAAAAGTAGAATGGTGGCCAGGGGGCTGGGGGAGGGGAATGATGAGTTACTAAGTAATGGGTACGGAGTTTCAGTTTGGGAATATAGAAAGATCTGGATATGCATGGTGATGTTGGTTCCACGTCATGGCGAATACACTTAATTCCACAAAATTGTATGCTTAAAACGATAAATTTTGTGGTCTGCATACTTCACCACAATAAAAAAGAATCAAACACAGGAAGACTCTGAAAGGTGGAAAGAATAAAACACCTTCCTAGGGACCCTGGGGTTTGAGGTATAACACAGCAGTGAGGTCCCTGGATTTTCTTTAAGTTTGCATGTAATTCAGATAGGGCACTGGAAAAACCTGCAACCTGGAACTACCAACAGGTACAGACAAAAAAGTTCCAAGCATTAGACCTGATTCCTGTATTCTTGTGGGAGAGTAGAAATGTCAATCTAACAGAACAGAAAGTCTTTTTGACAATAATTGTTCTCCTCTAGCCAAATATCAATAGAAAACACTCTCACTCCTCAACCTCCACCACAGTTTCAGCAGGGTTAGCAGGGGAGCTACACTCCCATGCCAACTTACCATGGGTACAAGCAGCACCCCATTTTACAAGCCCTCCATCCTAGTGTGAGTGGGACTGCGTGGGGAGCCGAACATTGAGCCCCTATCTGGACCTCTGCATTACACATAACCAGGATGAGTGCCTTCTAATAAAAGGACAAAATTGGATCCAGAAACTCTCAACACAGTACCGAAAATGTCCAGGATACAAATAATAAAAATTACACATCATAACAAGAACCAGAACAATCATACCATGAATGAAACAAGACAGCAGATTCTAAGAACATGACTCAGATGTTGGAATAATCTGACAAGAATTTTAAAGCAGCAATTATAATTTTTCAATGAGCAAATTTTTAGTATATGTAGGGGAGATTTTTGTTGGTGTTTTTAATGATTGCTGTTGGTATTGCTGCATGTATAAAGAACTTATGGTTATCTAGCTATTGGTATCAACATTTTGTCACTTTGAGTATAGAAACCCTACTTCTACTTGGCACATTTATCCTCCCCACTTTTTAAATCTAATTGTTATATTTCCTGTATATGAATTGAACACACATTAGATGATGTTATAATTTTTGCTGAAATCATCAAATATAATTTAAAAGCATTGTGAAGAGGATAGCCTATTATGTATACTCTCATTTTATCTATTTTATTGTTCTTTGTCCCAAGTTTCTTTTTGTTATAATTTCCCTTTCTGGTTGGAGAACTTTAGCTATTCTTTAAGAGAAGGTTTGCAGATAACACATTCTCTTAGTTTCTTTTCTCTGAGAATGTATCTATTTTCTCTTCATTTCCAAAGGATATTTTCAGTTGGGATAAAACCACAAATCAACAGAATTTAATAGACATTCATAGTACACTACCCAAAAGCAGCATTATATACATTGTTTCAAGATATGTGGTTTTCAAATATTTTCTCCCAGTTTGTACTTTGTATTTTCATTCTCTTAACATTTCATATTTGTGTGGTTATGCAAATCTGTATATGAGATAAAATTGTATAGAATAACACATACAAACATACAAATAATGCGTGCACAAAAGTGTGGAAAATTGCATACAGTCAGTAGTTTAGTTTCCTAGGTACAGTAACAAAGTACCACAAATTAGGTGGCTTAAAACCACAGAAATGTGTTGTCTCACAGTTCTGGAGGCTAGAGTCTCAAATCAAGGCATCAACAAGGCTGTGGTCCATCTGAAACATGTAGGGAGAATCCTCCCTCGCCTTATCCTGGCTTCTGATGCTTTGCTGGCAAACCTTGACATTCCTTGGCTTGCAGCTGCATAACTGAAATATCTGCCTTTGTCATCATATGGGATTCTCTTTGTATGTCTCTCTCCTCACACGGTCATCGTCTTGTGAAGACACAGTAGGACGGGATCCTACTTCAATATGACTTCATTTTAACTTACTATAACTGAAACAGCCATATGTCCAACTGAGCAGTTAGGACTCTGACGTATAGAACACGTACCATGTGATTCTGTTTTTGATATTGTACTAGAGTTACATAAAATATCACCATTGGGGGAAGCTGGGGAGAGGGACATGGGACACTATGTACCATTTTTGCAACTTCCTATGAGTGTATAATTATACTTAAATTATTTTTTAATTATTTTACTTGATAAACAGAGATCAAGCAGGGGTCTTACTCTATTTTTCATCTTCACTGACACATTTTTAGGTTTTACCTTTCCAACTGTTTTTGACAGGGAATGAATTTTCTTCTGCATTTTTTTATGTGGTTTACCCTAACTGTTTGCTGAATATATAGCATATTTTTAAGTAAACTGGTCAGCAACTTTGAGACTTTGTTGAGAATTCTCTTCTCATTGCAATCCCTTCTAAGAATTTCACAAATAAATCACCGAGCCTCCTAAGAAATGATGGTCGAGAATTTCTCAACCCTGCAGATGGGAGAAGCCACTATAATTCTAAAAAAATGTTCATTCCACTCTAGTCTCAAGTTACTGTGGTCTGGGCTTGGAGAAATGGTGACATTTTCTTGACCTTATTTAGGGAAAACTTGAGAGATCATTCCTGATCTCAAGTGGCTGGGTTTTGTGGTTCTTGTAAGTTCCTGGAAATGATCTGATGGGAACCAAAGAACATAGCTCTGTAAAGTGGGGCCCCCGGGAGAAGGACCACGGGGCCCAGACCTCTCCTTCTTCCCTGCTCACTCAGGTGTGTGGGGACAGAAGGACGGGCTCCGGAGAGGCTGTGCTATAGCCCCGAGCCCGGGCTTTATCCCGCACACCATGGACTCAGGGTGTGATGCTAGATGCAGGCCGATCAAGAACTCAGGCAGTGGCAAAGAGAACAAAGAACCCCAACAGCTGTGATAAAATCCTGAGCTACATGGTGGGGAGATAGAAGTTGGGGCACTGCACTAGCTTTCTGTGGCTCTGCAACCAATTCCCACTAACTCAGCAGCGTGACACAACATGCGTTACACAGTTTCTGAAGGTCAGAAGTCTGGGCAGGATCTCTCACAGGCTGAAACCAAGGTGTTGGCCCAGGTGTGCTCCCTTCTGGAGCTCAAGGTCCACTTCCAAGCCCCCGTGGTTGCTGGCCAATTTCAGCTCCTTGCAAATGTAGGACTGTGGTCCCAGTTTTCTTGCCAGCTGGGTTTTTGGCT
This sequence comes from Rhinolophus hipposideros, assembly GCF_964194185.1. Lineage (NCBI taxonomy): Eukaryota > Metazoa > Chordata > Mammalia > Chiroptera > Rhinolophidae > Rhinolophus > Rhinolophus hipposideros. The sequence goes on from NC_138061.1 coordinate 66,396,947, forward strand.
AAAGGTTGCTCTTGGTTCCTAGAATTCTCCCTCAACTCTCTGCCCGTGGCCCACTTGCAGGCCTTCTCACAGCAGAGCCACCTGCTTGCTCTCTCCTGTTTGGACTCTCCCTTCAGGAACTCCCAGTCTCTTTTAAGAGTTCAGGTGATCTCCCTTTTCATCATTCAAAGTCAAACTGATTAGGGACCTCAATTTCATTTGCAAACTGGCCCGCACCTTTGAAACCTAATCTTGGGAGTTAAATCCATCATATTCACAGTCTTGCCCCCTCTCAAAAAGAGGGATTATTCAGAGCCTGTACACCAGGGGGTGGAAACCTTGGGGGCTTCTCAGAATTCTGCCCACTACAATGCAAGGCCCTCGAAGGAGGGCTTGAAATGCTAGGCCCAGTGCTGGCTGGAGTCCAGGACAGTACAGCTGGCAAACTCTCCAGCAGAAAGGAAAAACAAGGCAGAGCCCAGTTCTACATTAAACCAAAGCCAAATGGGTCAAGAGTAATCCAAGATGCAAACACTCCACAGCACCTTAAGTCCTAAGCCAGGTGGATAATAGACGTTTTGGGGACAAAGCCCCCAAAAACGGTTTCCAGGCTCTCGGCCTCACAATAGAAAGGTGCTGGCTCGGGTAGTAAATGGCCATCAACTGTGATCAGATGCCAGCAGCTGTGGCTAGTTGGCCGTCAGCTGTAACCCGTAAGCCATTGGCCACTAATATAACAGCTGTGGCTAGGCTAGCAGGAAAGGAATGGGGGCTAGCAAGAAGATGGTGGCTGGCAAGTGCGGACTGCTGTTAGGCAGATTATGTAGATCCTGCTTCCTGTGTCTCCAGCCCAGCCGCCAGCGAGAATATATTGGTTTGACTCCCCTATCTATGGCTCCGTGGGTGTTCCTTTTTGGCCTTACCGTGTCCTGCATTCTTGGGCGGGGAGTGGGAGCTGAGACCCCGCCGGAGACCCTGCACGACAAATGGCGCAGCGAGCAAGGTCCCCTGCGTGACAACGTCTTAGCTATTCGGAAGCCCAGGAGTCCCATGCAAGAATTTGTCACATAAATCACTGTGGACAGAGAGCAGTTTCCAGGCTCTCGGCCTCACATGGCTTGGGTAGTAGATGGCCGTCAGCTGTGGCTAGTTGGCCGTCAGCTATAACCCTTGAGCCATTGGCCACTAATATAACTGTCGCGGGTGCACTGGGGAGTGGAGTCGAGGGGAGTCGAGGGGAGTCGGGAAGAGTCGGTCGGTTGGCAGCAAAGCGGACAGCAGGTTGCCCGTCATGTGAATCCAGCCTCCAGTGAGACTATAGTGGTGTGACTCCCCTACCTAAAGCTCCGTGGGTGTTCCTTTTTGGCCTAGCCACATCCTGCGTTCTTATGTGGGGAGCAGGAGCAGAGACCCCGCAGGCTGCCCTGCATGACAATCACCAAACCTTTTTGGAAAGGAAGGCTAACGATTTCTCAGTGGCGCAAGTGGGAGAAGGTGCCATGATTCTCAAAAATATCACTTCTCTCTACTGTCTAGTTAGTGTGGCCTGAACTTGGAGAAAGAGTGGCATTTTCTGACCCAGGTTGGGAAAGACAGCTGCTGACATTCTTTGCACCCATCGTAATAGGCTCAGGCATGGCTGGCTGGGCCTGTAGATGACAGAGGACAGGGTTCCTGATCTCAAGTGGGTCCTCATAGACTCAGATCCTGGAAACTGGGAAAGCCAGCAAGGTTAGAAACAGGCTTCCCTAAAAAGGAGTTCTCTTGATCTCACAGATTCTGGGAAGCTTTCTTTTTTCATCATCCATATGGAGAATGGTGTGCTGGGCTGATTTACATGTGGGTCTGATGTGCTGGGCCAGCAGCACAGAGGTGATGAGTTACTGGGAAGACGGCTGTGGTAGAGGCAAGAAATGGACATGGGATGTCTGTACTGGGTTAGGGGTCAGCACAGCTGTGTGAACTTTGGGAGAATATGATCTCCCTAAATCTTAATGTCATATTTATAAAACAGAGACAGTAATAACATGTATCAAAACAAAAATGACTGTAAAAGTGGTCAGAGAACTGTAAACCATCACATAGTAAAGGTTTGACTGTTACTACAATAACCTTTTAACAATAGGCAGTTTTAGTGAGTAGAGATATGTTTGCTTTACGTAAGATAAATTGCCATGCTGTTCCATTGACCATACATGTGACTAAACCAAAAGCAGACTGACATATGGCTTTTTTCCACATCTCCATGCCAAAACAAGGCTGGTAAGTGCAATATGCTGTCTCTAGAAATTAAAGCAAGTAAGACACAGGGCGATCCCAAGTCAATGAAACCCACATTACAGGCACAGTTGCCCTCATATCTATGACCTGGCCCTCTGTCCATCTTTTCTCCACTCCTGTGTCCTTGCAAATCTTTAGACAGGGTGGAGACCAGGAAGAAGGAGGTCATAGAGAATAAGTGACAGGAGCAGAATGTGTGGGCTCTGAGGAACAGGGAAAGGACCTCACTGGAACAAGACCTGCAGGCTTGGACCCCGTGCCCAGTTCCTCTCACTTCTGTCCTTACTCCATATTCTCCAGGAGGAAATGCTCTCCCCCCAAAGTTGTACCTGCTGAGACCAGGCCAGGGGCTACAGTGGGGACTCCAAAGGTGATGTACTGGTGTGGTGTCCAAATCCTAAAACTAGAATTTGGGGAACATCAGGGAAAACACAGCAAATGTGAAAAGCCACATGCATTCAGGGTCACTGCTAAATGAATACTCAATATATCAAATATGTGAAGGTCATTAGAAGAAACCAGGGAATTAAGTCACCACTTACATTTATTTACTAGGGCTGCCATAACAAAATACCTCAGATTGGGGGGCTTAAACAACAGAAATTTATCACAGTCCTGGAGGATAGAAGTCCGAGATCAAGGTGTAGGCAGGGTTGTTTTCCTCTGAGACCTCTCTTCTTGGTTTGTAGATGGCCCTCTTCTCCCTTTGTTCTCACACTGTATGCCCTCTGTGTGCATCTGTGTCCTAATCTCCACCTCTTATAAGGACACCAGTCGTGTTGGATTAGGACTCTCCCCAATGGTCTCATTTTACCTTAATTACTCCTTTAAAAACCCTGTCTCCAGTAGTCACGTTCTGAGGTGCTGGGGGTTAGGACTTCAACACATGGATTTGGGGGGACACAGTTCAGCTGATAACACTACCCCAGGCCTGAGAGCACAGCACCAGCCAGCCGATCATCCCACACATAGCCACGCCCCTTCTCCTCTGACATCAAATTGACTTCCAAAAGTGACAGGAACATTATGGAACAGTATGAGAGAAGAGAACCTGGAGATCAGTTTGCTAAAACACCCAGATGACACTCCACTGGTCTGCTCATTCCTCATGGATGGGGCTCTGGGGTGGGAATGATGAGATGGAGCCACTGTGTAGGCAGCTTGCTGAGGAGTAAGACTGTGAGTGGAGCCCCCTACTGGAGCCTTGTGTCCGTGACGTCTGGGGCTCCTGTCTGCAGATCTAGGAACCCAGCCCACTAGCGGATGCTGCTGGCTTGCTTCTGTTGGCATTTAGAAGTCCTTCTTAAATTCTAAGTAGTAAAAAAAAAAAAAATTCTAAGTAGTGACTTGTGCTGAGAATTTCCAACTCAGGGAGGATTAGTGGAAAGGATGATTTGCTGCCCCCTTAAGTGGACACTCCACAAGTTGCCCTTGTCCAAGACAGAGAAGTGCTCTAGGGTGGGGAAGATATTCAAAGGTGGAAGCATGGTGGCTGCTCTGAGCCAGAGTTAGGTGCCATATGTCAGAAGGGCCCAGAGCATCGTAGAGACATATTTTTAGGACCCACAAACCAGAGCAGCAGTCATAGTCTATCCTGCTGCAGAAGAATCTAATGCCAGATTAGAAAGACCAGAGAGGCAAAGACCTCTGTGCAAAACAGAGCTAGGAGTCTTCATCATTCCTGGGGCTTCCCAGCGAGGAAGCAGCGCAGCAAGTGTGAAGCCATAAGTGCACTGGGAACACCTGCCTGCCCCAGGGCCTCCGCAGTTCCAGGCCACCTGGTCAGAGCAAGGCCTCTGAGAAGTCACAGCCATCAGAGTGAGTCCTATCCTGAACACCTGCACTAAGTCCCCAAAAGTGGAGCCTCTCCTAGCTGTGGGATGTGGCCAGGCCTTGCTGTGCAGATGTCCCCAGCCAGGGGCCTGCAGTGGGATCTCAGGTTTAAGTTCACAAAGCCCCCTAACCAGCATGTGTTCTGCAGGTACTTACTGTGTGCCTAAACTTGCAAAGAAGAATTGGACCTGATCCCTGCACCAGCCCAGGGAGATTGGTGGCACACAGTGGGCCTCAGTCCAGCCCCCATCATGAGCAGAGCTGCCTAGCATGTGTCATCAACATTTATTGAAGGGATTTGCCAGACCTAGTCCAAGTGAGGCTGCTGTTTCTGGGTCAGATGCCCAAGCCCAGAGCCTTCAGGATGGTAGTTGTAGAGGGTGATGGACATGAAGTACAGAAAGCAAAGACTAACGGGACCCCCTCGCTAGGTCCACCAGGACCAACTGCAGCCACTTTGGTCTCTAACTGGAGAGGCCCAGATTGTCCCATTGCAGTTGTCCCAGGCTGACTGAGTGAGCTGTAAGATCCATGACAATGGTCTTCCCTGACCTCTAAGAAGGGAGGCTGCGCCTTTAAAACAGCCTTCCATATGTCAAGCAAAGTGTGGTCCATTCAGAGCAGAGAATTCTGGGCAATAACATTTCAGCTCAGCTAAGGTGACAAAATATAAATCCACCTATGAAGTGATCTTTCTCACTAAGTTGCATTCTCCTAATGCAACTGTAAGGGATTTAAGATGAGGTACAGGTGGCAGGGAAACTCCACGGAGGTGGTGGCATCTGAGGTGGCTTTGGACATAAGGTGGGATACTGGAATGGGGGCTCAGATACAGTTGGCCTGGTGGACAGGGTACTACAGAGAGCAGCAGCACACAACAGGAGCCAGGAACGGGCAGGAGCAGCCTTCTCCCACAGAGCTCAGAGGAGGGTGGGGAATACAGAGATGAGTCCTCTGCTGCCTTCCCCAAGACAAAGTAACCCAACCTAAAATATGTTTTACAGACCATGAAGTTTTCTACTCTCTTGTGTGAAATTAAAGTCTTTGGGCTGGAATCACAGTATCTTTTTTTAGGATCATGTTTCAGATGGTCCATTTTAGGTCTTGAACTCCCCATGATACCTTACTTTATTTTTCCCTGACTTTTTACTGCACTAAGTAAATATTAAAACATAAATCAGGCTCAGATCTCTTTTCATTATTCATCAACTGTAGCTGGCTTCAAACTTGAGGGGATTATCTTTTGCCTGCATCCCAAATAAAGCTGAACCTCCTCCTCTTTGTCTTGTCTCCCTTTTTACGTCTTTCCTTCTCTCCCTCCTCTTTTCCATCATTTTTTTCTTAATTATTCATTTTTTATTGTTTCTTACACCAAACCCCCCTGAAATATAAAAAGGACATGTAACCAAAGAAAAGCAGGCACATTACCATTAGACTATGACAAAATAACTGTCACTGAGCCTCTGTTCCCCGAGGTCCTGCCCACAGTATCATTTGTACTTTGCTTTATTCACTTGACATATCATAAAGACATTTTCCACTTTGCCAAGTTTGCTTCCTGTTATCATTTACAAGCCTGAGGTTTTCAGGGAGTAGATTAAGCCTGTTTGGTGAAGGCAAAGTTTTGGTTGGTGCCTTGGTATTGAGAGCTGTGGGGGGAAGGGCTTCAGCCTGATAATGATACACAGAGAACCACCCTTCTGGTACTTGTGGGTGCTGATGGGAAGTCCCGGAGAATTCCTTTGCCATTAAGGTATCAGCCTCTTCACACACCTGAAGTGACTTGAAGAGTTTTCTCTAAAGGGGTACAGGGCAGGGAGAGAAGACCCTGAGGTGCTCGTGGGCATTTCCCTAATCACATTCCCTCCCCTCCACCAAAGGCATGTGACACTCTCCATCTTGCTCTGTGCCCCACACCCAGAGTAGCTCACCAGGACCTGAAAGGTAGACAAGAGTGTTCTGTGCTCCACATCAGGAAAACCTGGAGGGAGATTCATGCACAAAGCAAGGAAAGCAAAATATGTTGTTACTAAACTTTGTTCCTAAAACCCAAATCTACAGTTTTTTATATGCCCTTTTTTACATTTTTTTTTAATTACAGTTGACATACAATATATTAGTTTCAGGTGTACAACATAGTGATTAGACATTTATATAACTTATGAAGTGATCACCCCAACAAATCTAGTACTCACCTAACATCATACATAGTTATTACAATATTATTGACTATATTCCTTATGTTATACCCTACATCACCATGACTACTATGTAACAACGAATTTGTACTTCTTAATCCCTTCCCCTCTTTCATCCACACCCAACCCACCCTCCACTCTGGCTACTACCAAAATGTTCTCTGTATCTATGAGTTTGTTTCTGTTTTGTTTGTTTGCTTGCTTGTTTGCTTGGTTGGTTGGTTCTTTAGATTCCACATATAAGTGAAATCACATTGCATCTGTCTTCTTCTTTCTGACATACTTCACTCAACACAATACCCTCCAGGCCCATCCATGCCACTGCAGATGGCAAGAACACATTCCCTTCCCTGGCTGAGCAATATTCCATTGTATACCTGTACCACCTCCTCTTTATCCATTCTTCCATCGATGGACACCCAGGCTGCCTCCACATGTTGGCCGTTGTAAACACTGCTGCAATGAACATATGGATGCACAGGTTCCCTCAAAGTAGCATTTTGGATTTTTTTAGATAAATACCTTAAAGTGGGATTACTAGGTCTTTGTCTCTTGTTATGGAATTTGTTTTAAAATCAATTTAGTCTGGTATAAATATTGCTACCCCAGCCCTTTTTTTGTTGTTGTTTCATTTTCATGAAATATCTTTTTCCACCCCTTTATTTTCAATCTGTGTGTGTCTTTCAGTCCAAAGTGAGTCTCTTTTAGGTTGCACATGTATGGGTCTTGTTTTTAAATCCTTTCAGCCACCCTACCTTTTGATTGAAGCATTTAACCCATTTACCTTTAAAGTAATTGTTGATAGATATATAGTTATTGCCATTTTATTATTCATATATATATATTTTTTTTATTTTTTGGGGGGTGTGGTTGCTTAAAGTAGTCCCTCTAATATTCCTTGTAATACTGGTTTGTTGATGAGGAACTCCTTTAGCTTCTTCTCGTCTTTATATGTCCTTTGATCCTAAATGAGAGCTTTGCTGGGTAGAATAATTTCGGTTGTAGGTCCTTGCTTTTTATCACCTTGAATATTTTGTGCCAATTTCTTCTGGCATGTTAAGTTTCTGTTGAGAAATCAGCTGACAGTCTTATGGGAGTTCCCTTGTAGGTAAATAACTGCTGTTCTCTTGCTACTTTTAAGATTCTCTCTTTGCCTTTAAGCTTAGGCATTTTAATTATGATGTGTATTAGTGAGGGCCTCTTGAGGTTCATCATGTTTAAAACTCTGCACTTCCTGAGCTTGTATATCTATTTTGTTCATCAGATTAGGGACCTATTCAGTCATTATTTCTTCAAATAGGTTTTCAATCCCTTGCTCTCTCTCTTCTCCTTCCAATACCCCTATAATGTGAATATTGTTACTCTTGATATTGTCACAGAGGTCTCACACACTATTCTTGCTTGAAATTCTTTTTTTCTTTTTTGCTGTTCCAATTGGGTGTTTTATGCTACCTTCTCTTCCAAATCACTGATTTGTTCCTCTGCTTTATCTAGTCTGCTGGTGATTCCCTCTACTGTATTCTTCATTTCAGTTATTGTATTCTTCATTTCAGACAGGATCTTTTTTGTGTTTTCTATCTCAATTTTTATGTTTTCTATCTCTGTGTTTTAGTTTTCACTGAGATCATTTGCAGCCGTATAACCAGTGTTTTGAACTCGGAATCTGGTAGATTGTCTTCATTTTGTTTAGTTCTTTTTGTTGTTGTTTTTGTTTTTAGCTTTGTTACTTTTTTCTCTTGTGACATGTTTTTTTGTCTCCCTATTTAGGATGTTTCCCTGTGTTTTTTTCTATGTATTAGGTAGAGGTGCTATCTTTTCCAGTCTTAGTAAATTGGTCTTATGTAGCACAGTCTCCCTGGTCACCTGAGCCAGGTGCTCATGTGTGTCCCCTGTGTGGGTTGTGTGTGCGCTCCTGTAGTAGCTGAGCCTTGGTTGCTGTTTGCATATCAATGGGAAGGATTGGCCCTTGGGCTGATTGTGAGGACTGGCCATGACTACAGTGGAGGAGCTGTTGTGCACAGTCTGACTCTACAGGGCAGAATTTGCTTTAGTGGGGTTCTGGTGCCTGCTGAGTCTGCCTTTTGGGTGTGTCATTTGTGGAGATGGTTGGGTAGTGCTCTGTTGTGATCTGAAGCTGGCTACCAGGTATGTTGCTTCTGGGGCCTCCTGGGAGGGGCTTTGTTGAATGCCAAGGTCAGCCACTATCTATACCCTGCCCGGGGCCACATGGTATGAGCTACAGAGTGAGCTGCAAGTGGTTACCACTAGTAAAGGCCTTGGAAAGGCTAAGCTGGAACTGAGGCCAGCTTCCCCTAGTGCCAGTTTAGGGCTACTTAGCAAGAGGTAAGGGACACACTAAGGCCAGATGTTACTTGTTTAGGTTTGTGAACCTTTGAGAGATTTTAGGAAAGTCCGAAGCATGAGCCAAGACAGGCTCTTCACATGGAAAAGCCCCTAGAATTGACTTGTTGGGCTTGCAATTTAGGTGGGGCAAGGTTTCAGGGAAACACCAGGACAGTAAAAATGGTGTTAGCTAGGTTGATGGAGACTCAGATATGGTGCCCACCTGCATCTACACGCTGGGAAGGGGGTGGGCTCAACAAAGGAATAATGGCTTCTGTCAGCACTTCTGTCTGAAAGGAAGCTGTCCCTCCAGCCCTCACCCTGCAGCCAGACAATTCAGTTCCTCTCTGTATGTCCTTGGGATATTTTGAGCTCCAGCACAGGAGTTGAGAGCACGTGAGTCTATCAGCAAGTTAGTTTATGAGCAGGCCCTTTAAGAGGAATGCCTGGGACTCCAGCTGCCCTCTGTCTCACTCAGCCACAATCTCTGATGGTTTTCATAGTCAGAAGTTGCGGGGATTTCTCTTCCTGGCAACCCTGAGCTGGGGAGCCTGGTGTGGGCTTGGGACCCCTCACTCCTCAGAGGGGACCTTTGCAGCCAAGATATTCCTCCTGATTTTTAACTGCCATATATAGGTGTAGAACAAGAGCATTGTGTGTCTCCACCCCTCCTACCACACCCCTTCACTTGGCTTCTATATATCCTTTGTTATAGGACTTCTGTTCATCTAGATTTCAAGCAATTCTCAGTGATGGTTGTTCTGCACTTTTGTTTTAATTTTGATGTTGTCATGAAAGGAGGCAAGTACCACATTTACCTACTCCACCATCTTGACCAGAAACCGTGTAGTTTTCAATATACAGGTCTTTCACCTCCCTGGTTAAATTTATTCCTTGGTATTTTATTCTTTTTGATGTAATTGTAAATGGGATTGTTTTCTTAATTTCTCTCTCTGTTAGTTTATTATTTGTGTAAAGAAAACAAAAAAAAAAGTCACTAGAAAAAAGAGGGACATTTTATAAAAAGAAGAACCAGGAAGACATAGCAATTATTAGCATATGTGCACTTAAAAACAGAACCCCAAATCACATGAAGCAAAATTGATAGAAATGAAGGGAGAAATTGACAATTCATCCATAAAAGATGAATTCTTCAATACCCCACTTTCAACAAAGGATAGACAAATTAGGTAGAAGACCAACAAGGAAATAGGGGGCTTGAACACTATAAAGTTCAAAACCTTTGTGAGTGAAAGGAACATTTTACAAGTCCTTGGGAGAAGAAAAATAACATTCTAAGGATGGCATGAGGAAGAAGTGGTGTTAGATGTAAGTTTGGAAACCTACCCTTGAGTCACGCTGGGCCATGTACTAGCTGGGTGGCTTAGAGCCATTTTCCCAAAGCCTCTGAGACTTAGTATCCTTACACGTTAAATGAGGTGAGAATATGCTATTCACAGAGATTTTGGGGGATTTCTAAGTGGAAGTACGTTAAGGACATTCATTCCTATGCTATGGAACACTATCCAGTTGTAAAACATGGTGGTCCTCCACCTGTCTGCCCTCAGAGCCATTTCAAACTTTTCCCCTCTCAACATTATGGGGATGTAGCTTCAGGAGAAGAGTATTTAACATGTTCAGGCTGTTTCCTGAACTCCTGGTTTCTGGTTTCTGACAGGATTTACCCAGAGAGATGTACTTTTATAGTATAGCATGAAAAAGAGCATAACGAGGGCATTTCTCCATCATCAATTCCCCAGACCTAGATAGAGACCTAGATTTCCTGGGTCTCCATTTCCTGTGACGTAAGCCAGTTTCTCACCTTCCACAAGATGGCTCCCACACCTGGGCCCCAGTAGCACCACCTGCCCCATTGGTCCCTCCATTCCCGGTGCGAATCCTCCAATGTTTCTGTGGCCTGCCCTCACAGTCCTCCTATCACCTGAATAAACATTTTCCTCTGTGGCCTCTTTTTTCCATGATTGGACCTTAAATGATTAATAAGACTTTGTTTCTAAACTTTGAAAACTGTGAAAGTAGAGACCCTGTCTTCATTTCAGTCAGTAACTTTGGGGTTTCTATTATTGGTTAGACCCTGAACCAGGAACAGAGATGAAGCATCCAGCACCAGGTCTGTGCTCCTGAATGCAGCTTTCCTTGTCTTCACCCTGATGCAGTCTGGCATAGAGTAGGCATCAGTATGCGTTTGCCCCTAAAAGGCTATTGTAATGCAACTGGCACTTTCTGCACGTTCTCTGTGCACCAGCTCCTCAGCCTGCTTTAAATACAGATTGTGTCTGATGTGCACAACAGTCCACGAGAAAGTGGAACAGCTCACAGGTGTGGTGCAGTGCTGAAAAGACAGGGGGTTGATGGGAAGCCAGTGCTCTTTAGCACCCCCCTCCACACTGCTGATTCAAACCGCACCAGGATACCAGCTGGCCAGCAGCCTCCCTCCAATCTCCTACAACAACCTACATGAAACCACAGCAGAATGCGGATAGGTAAGTTTGCGGGACTTTTGTTTAGGACCATTCTTGGATGTTGAATGTGCTGTTAACATCTGTTTTCCTGCATGGCTGCTCGGATGCTCTTTAGCCCTCATCAGGTGGATGAGGTGCCTCCCTGGATTTTAACTACCTGGCTGCCCCCTTTAGTTCCTCTACTCTTGCTTTTTACACTTCAAGTGACCTCCAAGCATAAAACTGTGGGGATGTGTTGTAGGGCACTGAATGTGTTCACTGTAACTAATAACTTGGAACGTTTGAGAAAATTTCTGTATTGTTTACATTAAAAGAACATGCATTTTATTTCATAACACAGAACTGACGTTTGACATTTTGAGTCAACGTGAGTCACTGGTGAAGTCCCTGAATTATAGCAGACAAGTAATTAGTCCCTGGAGGCCTGCTGCTTCAATAATTTTCATTGATCTTCTCTCAGATGACAATGTTTTGGTTTTTTTTTCCCTTTAGAAAATACCACAAATACCCCACCCCATGCTTCTTTCCCCACACACATACCCAAAACTCGTCGCTTTCCAGAGCCGGCGAGTCCAGGCAGCTATAGCCCCACCACTGAGCTTCAGCTATGGCGGCACTTGTGGCTACTGAAGGCCTACGCGGTGGGTTACCCTGAACTGACAACTTGGTTTCATTTACTTATAATATTGACTCTGCTTCACATTCTAGCTTACAGTTGCATTGTCTCTAATCGTCAAAATACTTCAATTTATGTATTAGGTTGGTGCGAAAGTAATTGCAGTTTAAAAGATTTAAAATAATTGCAAAAACCACAATTACTTTTGTACCAACCTAATAGAAAGAAAAAGAACATTTTACCAGATTAGAGTGCATTGCACAGCAGTATCATGTTCCCATCTATGTAAAAAGGAAACCAGCTCTTTCCAGTTCTGGCTGTGAAATCTCAGGACACCACCAAGGGGAATGGGGAGTCGCCTGGACGAGTCACAGAACAGGAGGCACTTTCATTTCCAGTATAAACAAGTTCTACTTTTTTAATGAGGTTAGGTTAAAATTACTGATAAATACGACAGGAACATTAAAACTTCAAGTGTGTGATTACCTTTTTAAGTCTCTAGGACATTTAAATGGAATAAAATAACCATTTGCTATTTTTTAAGGTTTGGGTTTATTGGGGGGGGAGTGCAAAATATAGTCACTGATTTTGATTTTTCCATGCAATAAATTTACCAATTCAGACAAATTGAGGACAAGAATAGTTTAAATCAACTTAAATTCTGCATTAAAGAATATTTTAAGCATTTTAAGTATGTCCAAGTTCACATAGTAACTCAAACCAGGTTTGCAAAATGTTTCCTTTGTTAGAACAAAGAGATCTTTAGTGGTGATTTGTGGAGAGCTTTGGGGTTTGGAACAGAGAAAGGTTACTCAGATTCTGAGGTGGTTTCTGACAGGACGAGAAAAAAAAAGAGAGAAAAAACAGAGAAACCTTAATGCTGGATCTGACATTTTAATTAAATGGGACAGGGGAGCAGCAGGAAGGTCATGCCCAATGAGGAGAATGACATTGGAAAAGACACGGAACCTGAAACGTGGGCAGATTCAGAGAAGGGTGGGATTTCCAACTTGAGGAGAGTACAGAAAGGAAGGAAGAGATGAAATGAGAAAGAAGCCGGGTTCCGGCCCTTTCTTTATGGTCACCCTGGTTTTATTAGGAGCACCATCAAGAAAGGAATCATATAAAGAAAATACTTAATGAACACTATTTTGACTTGTGGGCATTATTAGAGCTCAATTTTCTGTTTCCCTTGGATGTTATGGGACACAGAGTGTGCATATCCGGGACAACACGGGCAAAGGAAGTGGAGACAGCCTCTGCCCTGAGCACACCCAAGCTGGGATCCCAGACCATGTAGCGGACACATGATTCTGGAGTGAGCCAATTTATCGGAGATGGTAGGGGTTGAAGTATGCCCAGGGCAGAACTGGAGAGAGGAAAGGCAGTCAGAAGCGAGTGATTCATAATGCACAGGTGTGTCCAGATGGGACCTGCCCCACGCTGGCGTCCCTGGGACCCACAATCAGGATAGAAGATACCTGTCCTCTGACGCAGAGGAGAGTCAGCCTTTCAAAATGGCCAGAAACAGGTGCGTAATTGAGTAACCACTGAGAGACCAGAGATGAAACAGAAGACGGGAGTAAGTGTATGGCCCAAGTGCAGCTGTGGGAAGCTGCCACCATAGCCAGGAGCAGCAGCGATGCAGGTCCCCCATCAGGATGCCTACCTGCTGCCCAAGTTGCTCTGGACCAGCAGTGAGCCCTGCCAGACTAGGAAAGTCAAGTGCTTGAAAGTCTCGGAGGCCCTCTGCCTTCCAAGGCCCTTTTCCCCATGGAGGTCAGCCCTGCTGCATTCCTATTTTGTTGTCTTACAAAACAGCTTCACCAAGAAGAGATCAACCAAACTTCTCCATTCTTTCCCAAAGAACTCCAGAGAGAAAGACCCAGACACACTCAAGCTGTACTGACACCCTCCAATTCATAACTTGTAAAAACAGCCTTGTGGTGAGTTCAGTGGTACCTCGGTTTTCAAACGTTTCCGTTGACAGCATTTCCATTTACGAACGCCGTAAATTTTATGGGCCTATGGTATTATTAGATAGTAAAATTCATGCTAAATTTGCAGTGTTAGTGGTTAATTTTAAAGGTCTGGAACAGATTAATCCATTTTGCATTACTTTCTTTTTTTATTAAAGTTTATTGGTGTGACAATTTTTGAGGGTAAAGGAGATCAAATATATAGTGATGGAAAGAGAAGTGACTCTGGGTGGTGAACACACAATGCATTACTTTCTATGGGGAAACCATGCCTCAGTTTTCGAATGTTTCAGAACTTGAATGGTCTTCCAAAGTGGATGACGCTTGAAAACCAAGGCACTCCTGCATTAGTCACACTGCAAGGAAATGCTGGGTGTTGGAAAGGGAAAATCACTCATCAGACCCAGTTATCACAACCATCCCCTTTCATTCCACTTCTAATTCCACATACAGTTCAGCTCCACAGTTACAAGCTGGGGTGTGGGGGTTGTATATGCGTGGGGGTGGGGGTGCAGTATTTCATTTCATTCTTTTTTCAAGTCTAGAGATAGGGTTAAAAAGCAAATGAACTCAAAGTGTGGGCCAGGATGTCAATAAGTGCTACTCACCTGGACGTTTTTGGCCTCTGTGGATTCGGAGGGATATATCACTTCTTATAGTCAACTTTGAGTTAGACTTACCCCATTAGCATTTAGCTTTATCTTCATAAATTACCTCCCTCACATAATATTCCTGTGCATTCGTATCTCTGTTTGTTCCCCATAAATCAACTACAGGCCTACTTAATTATCCCTCAACAATTTTAAACAACCAACATTTTTAATGAGGCAGAGAATGCAGAAGGCCAAAAAATAGTTTTAAGGTTCCATGTGGGTCAATCTGTGTATATTTTTCAAAGTCAAGAATTCCTGAGATAAGTCACATGTTACCCAAATCTCAAGCCTTGGCCAATGTCCTTTCCCACTGTGTGACCATTGAGACCCTAGCCATCAACAGGCTGCATTTTGTCAATGGCCTTGAGGTATGTCAGTTACTATAAACACACATGATAAATGAGTGTTATGGTTGTGCAAGGAATTCAGTCACCTTGGCTCAGGCTGTGGAAGTGGCAGGGCTATGGATAATTAAACTGAAGGGCCAAACCTACTGCCAGAGCCCAGCCTATGGTGCTTGAGTGCCATTAACATCGAGACATTCCTGAAATCCACAAATTTATCCACCTGTTTTTTTTAAATTATGCAAAGTAATTTTTTAAATTAGTTTCAGGTGCACAAGACAAAGTAATATTTAGACGTTTATCATTTATATCCCTCACACTGTGTGAACCCCCTCCCCCATCCACTATCCCTCTGACATCGCACAGAGCCATATATATATATATATATATATACATATGTAAAATTATAGTTGGCATTCATTATTGTTCAGCTTCAGGTGTACAGTGCAGTGATCAGACATCTACAACATCCCTGAGGTGGTCTCCCAAATGAAACATGTGTCCATCGGATACCCTACAAAATCTTTACAACATTATTGATTACGTTCCCCAAATTAATCTTCAAAACCCCATGGCCATCTTGTGGTTACTGGCTGTTTCCTAATCCCCTCACCTTCCCCCTTATCCCCACCCCCCACCCATCTAGCAACCTTCAGTTTTTCCTCTCTGTCTCCAAAACTGTTTCTGATTAGTTCATTCACTTATTCTTTTCTTTAGATTCCACATATAAGTGAGATCATATGGTATTTGTCTTTCTCTGTCTGACTTATTTCACTTAACATAATGTTCTCTAGGTCCAGCCATGTTGTTGCAAATGGTAAGATTTCTTTCTTCTTTATGGCTGCGTAATACTCCATTGTATAAATGTACCACAGTTTCTTAATCCAGTCATCTACCTATGGGCATTTCAGTTGTTTCCATGTCTTGGCTATTGTGTACAGTGATGCAATAAACATAGGAGTGCATACAGATTTTTGAATTGGAGTTTTGGATTTCTCCAGATAGATACCTAGGAGTGGAATTGCTGGATCATTAGGTAGTTCCATTTTCAGATTTTTGAGATACTTCCATACTGTTTTCCATAGTGGCTGCACCAATCTGCAATCCCACCAACAGTGCACAAGCGTTCCCTTTTTTCCACATCCGCGCCAGCACTTGTTTTTTGATTTATTGATGATAGCCATTTTGATTGGGGTGAGGTGGTATCTCATTGTGGTTTTTATTTGCATTTCTCTGATGGTTAGTGAGGTTGAGCATTTCTTCATATGTCTGTTGTCTGTTGCTGTATATCCTTTTTAGAAAAATGTCTCTTCATGTCCTCTGCCCATTTTTTTAATTGGGTTGTTTGTTTTTTTGGAGTTGAGTTGAGTTCAGTGAGATTTTTAAAAATTTGTGATATTAACCACTTATCAGATAAATCATTGGCAAATATCTTTTCCCATTCAGTAGGATCCCTTTTTGTTTTATTGATGGTTTCCTTTGCTGTGAAAAAACTTTTTAGTTTGATGTAATCCCACATGTTTTGATGCTTGATCAATGTACTGTACACCTGAAGCTGAACAATAATGAATGCCAACTATAATTTTATATATATTAAAAAAATCTTACTCCGGGTAATGTTGGTGGAGTTTCTTCTTATATTTTCTTCTAGGAATTTTATGGTTTCAGATCTTACATTTTAAGTCTTTAAGCCATTTTGAATTTATTTTTGTATATGGTGTAAGGAGGTGGTCCAGCTTCATTTTTCTGCATGTGTCTGTCCAGGTTTCCCAGCTCCATTTATTGAATAGACTGTCTTTACCCCACTGTACATTCTTGCTTCCATTGTCGTAGATTAGATGGGCATATAGGCATGGATTTATTTCTGGACTCTCTATTCTGTTCCATTGATCTATGTGTCCATTTTTATGCCAGTTCCATGCTGTTTTGATTACTGTAGACTTGTAGCATAATTTGATGTCAGGTATTGTTATACCTCCCACTTTGTTCTTATTGCTCAAGATTGCTGAGGCTATCCGGGGTCTTTCATGGTCCCATATAAATTTTAGGATTATATGTTCTATTTCTGTGAAAAACGTCGTTGGTAGTTTGATAGGAATTACATTGAATATGTATATTGCCTTATGCAGTATGGACATTTTAACTATATTAATTCTTCCTATCCATGAACATGGTATGTGTTTCCATCTATTTGTATCTTCTTTCATTTCTTTCTTCAGTGTCTTATAATTTTCTGAGTACAAATCTTTTACTTCTTTGGTTACATTTATTCCCAGGTGTTTTATAGTCTTTGGAGCAATTGTAATTGGGATTGCTTTTTTAATTTCTCCTTCTGATGTTTTATTAGTGGTATATACAAATGCATGATTTCTGTATATTAATTTTGTATCCTGCTACTTTACTAAATTCATCTATCAGCACTAATATTTTCTTGGTGTAGTCTTTAAGGTTCTCTGTATATCATCTGTATATAATGACAATCATATATCATATATATATGTATATATATTATTATATATATCACTGTATATATATATTATTATATATTATATGTATATTATATAATATATTATATATAATATTATACAATATACTATAATATTATAATATATATAATATTATATATTATATTATTGTATATCTATATATCTCTATATATCATCTGCATATAATGACAATGTTACCTCCTCCTTACCAATTTGGATGCCTTCTATTTCTTTTTCTTGTCTGATTGCTGTGGCTAGAACTTCCAGCACTATGTTGAATAGAAGTGGAGAAAGTGGGCAATATTGCCTTGTTCCTGCTCTTAGAGGGAATGGTTTTAGCTTTTCCCCATTGAGTATGTTGTTAGCTGTGGGTTAATCATATATGGCCTTTATTATGTTGAGATATGATCCTTCTATTCCCAATTTCTTAAGGGTTTTTATCATAAATGGCTGCTGAATTTTATCAAATGCTTTTTCTGCATCTATTGATATGATCATGTAATTTTTATTTTTCATTTTGTTAATGTGGTGTATCACATTAATTGATTTGCGGATGTTGAACCACCCTTGCATACCAGGGATTAATCCCACTTGATCATGGTGTATGATCTCTTTAATGTATTGCTGAATTCTGTTCACTACCATTTTGTTGAGGATTTTTGCATCTATGTTCATTAGTGATATCGGCCTGTAGTGTTCTTTCTTTGTGGTGTCTGTCTGATTCGGAGATCAGGGTGAAATTGGCTTTGTAAAAAGTGTTTGGGAGTCTTCCCTCCTTCTGGATTTTTGGAAGAGCTTGAGGAGAATAGCTCAAAAAAGAATGTCAGACAATTCTTTTTTGAACGTTTTGTAAAATTCACCTGGTCCAGGGCTTTTGTTTGTTGGGAGATTGTTGATTACTGATTCAATTTCCCTGGTGGTAATCAGTCTATTCAGGTTTTCTGTTTCTTCTCGAGTTAGCCTTGGAAGGTTGTCCACCTCTAGAAAATTGTCCATTTCTTCCAGATTGTCAAATTTGTTGGCATATAGTTGCTCATAGTAATTTCTTAAATTTTTTTGTATTTCTGTGGTGTCTGTTGTCACTTCTCTTTCATTTCTAATTTTATTAATTTGGGTCCTCTCTGTTTTTTTTAATGAGTCTGGCTAAGGGTTTGTCAATTTTGTTTATCTTCTCTAAGAACCAACTCTGGGATTCATTGATCTTTTGTATTGTTTTTCTGGTTTCTATTTCATTTTTTCCACTCTGATCTTTATTATCTCCTTTCTTATGCTCCCTTTTGGCTTATTTTGCTGTTCTTTCTCCAGATCCCTTAAGTGTGAAGATAAACTGTTGATTAGTGATGTTTCTTGTTTCTTTAGGTAGGCCTGCAATGTTATGAATTTCCCTCTTAGGACTGTTTTTGTGGCGTCCCATAGATTTTGGGTCAGCGTATTTTCACTTTTGTTTGTCTCGAGATATCTTTTGATTTCTTCCTTGATCTACTGGTAGACCCATTCATTATTTAGTAACGTGTTATTCAGCCTCCAAGAATTGGTGTGTTTTTTTCCTGTAGTTCATTTCTAATTTTATAACACTGTGGTCATGAAGACAATGGGTATGATTTCAATTTTCTTAAATTTATCAAGACTTGTTTTGTGGCCTAACATATGGTCTATGTTGGAAAAAGTTCCATGTGCGCTTGAGAAGAACATGTATTTTCCAGCATTGGGGTGAAATGCTATAAAAATATCGATTAAATCCAAGTGGTCCAATGTATGATTTAAGGCTGTTGTTTCAATATTAATTTTCTTTCTTGAAGACCTGTTGCTTATTGTCAAAGGTGTGGTGAAGTCCCCTACTATGATAATGTCACTGTTGATCTCTGTCTTTATGTCAGTCACTATCTGTTTTATATATTTAGGTGCTCCTAGGTTGGGTGCATAGATGTTTCCTAGAGTTATGTCCTCTTGTCAGATCTATCCCTTTATTATTATGTAGTGCCCATCTATGTCTTTTAATATTTTCTTCATTTTAAAGTCTATTTTGTCAGATATAAGTATTGCAACTCCAGCTTTTTCTCATTTACATTTGCATGAAATATCTTACTCCAACCCTTCACTTTCAGTCTGTGTGTGTCTTTGATCTGAGGTGAGTCTCTTGTATACAGCATATACAAGGGTCTTGCTTTCTTATCCACTCAGTCACAGTATGTCTCTTGATTGGAGCACTTAATCCATTTACATTTGAAGTGATTATTGATATTTACATAGTTATTGCCATTTTTAAATTTGTGGTTAGGTTGTTTTCATCTTTCTTTTATTTACAGAAGTCCTTTTGGTATTTCTTGCAATGCTGGCTTGGTGGTAATAAATTCCTTTAGCTTATTCTTTTCTGGGAAGCTCTTTATCTCTCCATCAACTTTAAATGATAGCCTTGCTGGATAAAGCCATCTAGGTTGTAGGCTTTTGTTTTCCATCACTTTGAGTGTCTCCTGCCACTCCCTCCTGGCCTTCAAATGTTTCTGTAGAAAAGTTATTTGATAGTCTTATGGGAGTTCTCTTGTATGTAACCCTCTGTCTTTCTCTTGTTGCTTTTAGGATTCTCTCTTTGTCTTTAACCTTTGCCATTGTAACTATAATGTGTCTCGGTGTGGACCTGTTTGGGTTTATCCTGGGTGGAACTCTCTGCACTTCCTGGGCTTGTACGTTGGTTTCCTTCATCAGGTTAGGGAAGTTTTTGGACATTATTACTTCAAATATGTTCTCAATCCTTTGCTTCCTTTCTTCACCTTCTGGTATTCCTATGATGTGCATATTGTTGTGCTTGATGTTATCCCAGAGGTCTCTGAAACCATCTTCATTGTTTTTTATTCTTTTTTCTTTCTGTTGTTCTGTTTGGGGGATCTCTGCTAACTTGTCTTCTAAGTCGCAGATTCCATCCTCTGCTTCGTCTAACCTGCTGGTAATTCCTTCAAGTGAGTTCTTTATTTTGGTAATTGTGTTCTTTAGTTCTAACTGGTTGTTTGTTATGATTTCTACATTCTTCTTTATGTCATCTCTAGGCTCCTTGAACATTCTTATCATCACTATTCTGAACTCTGTCTCTGATATGTTAGTTGCCTCTGTTTCATTTGGTTCCACTTGTGGAGTTTTCTTCTGTTCTTTTATTTGGAACATGTTTCTTTGTTTCCCCACTCTGGCTTACTCTCTGTGTTTGCTTTGATGTATTAGGTAGATCCCCTAGAGTTCTTAGTTCTTGCTGGGTTATCTTATGTAGTATGTGTCCTTTATATTTGACTTGCACTACTTCATTCTTCTCCTCTGTGTGTGCTCCAAAGGTGACTCTTGTGTTTTGTATATTGTCCTGTTCAAGAAGAACTTTAATTGTTTTTTGCTTGTGAGTAGGTGGGTTTAACTCCTAGGCTGACTAGTTGTGGGACTTGGCTCTGCCCACTGCAGGGTTTTCTGCCCAGTGAGGGTTGTCCACTTAAATGAGGTTTGGCCTCTATGGGCTCTTGTGCCTACATTGAATTTCCTCTGGGTGTGTCATTTGTAGGTCAAACCCAATAGTACTCTGGTTTGGTTTGGAGTTGGCCTCTGGGTATGTTGAATCTTGTGCCTCTTAAGCTGAGCCCTGGTAGAACAATTTCAGACCAAAGCAAATCACCAAGCATGACAACAACAACAACAACAACAACAACAACAAAGAAAAAATCAAATACATTCACATGTGAAAACAACCGACAACCCCCAGTCAACACAGGCAAAGATATCAAAGATATAAAGACAAAACAAAACAAAAAGCAGTGCCAGTCTTTGCTTAAGCCCACCAGGTAATCTCCAGGTTGTCCTCTGCTGTACCAAAGAGTACTTTATGTATTGTGCAGGCGAGCCAGTCACCTGGTGTCCAGAGTGACGTTGGGACTGCTGATTTAGATGCGAGGGGTCTGGATGGTAGTTTCTACAATGTCAGTGCAGTTTCTGCCCTTGCCTGCACATATGCACACTGAGAGTAGCACCACGAGCCCTGTGTCCACTTCTCCTGAGTCTTAGGGCACATCCATTTGTGTGTGTGCATGTGCGTGTGTGTGTGTGTGTGTGTGTGTGTGGCTGGCAGGAGACTTCTGAGCTGCTGAAAGCCCAGAGCTGCATATGCCACTTACTGCTGATCCCTGGGAGTATCTCCTCAGTTGTAATTGCCCCACCCTAGGCAGGCCAGAAAGGGTGGCGGCTGGGGATGGAGGGGTCTTCTCTCTCCCAGCACAGCCATGTCACACTCTTCCCGCAGGCCAGAAAAGGTGGTGGCTGGGGGTAAAGGAGTCTCTTTTCTCCTAGCCCAGCAAAAATCACACTCTTCCCAGCTTCTTCTCTGGGTCAGAGCTGCCTGCCAGTCTTCTCAGAGCCTGAGCACTAAGGCTCCTCTGTAATCTTGCACCATTCCTCAGTTCGGCGGCCAGTTTAAGTCTCTGGAAGGGCGGAAGTAGGATTTGTAGAGCAGGGGGGAGAGGCCCAGGTATGGAGTTTGTGTCCTTTGTCTGGCCTAGGGCCCAACTGGAAGTCCCAGCTGAGGTTATTGCCTCAAATGCTGGATATGCTGCCCCCTCTGCAGGAGAGAGCAGCTGTGGGATGCAGGGAAAGAGCCCACCTCCTGGCTTTTGTGTTCTCTGTTCCGTCCTGCAGAAACCAGCTGCATTTCCACAGCCTGAGATGCGGGCCACATCCCCACAGCTGCAGATGCAGGCCACGTCTCCACTCTGCTCCCTTCCCTCTTCCTCTGCTCGCCCAATTTGCCCACCTGCAAGTAATCCTTGCACGAGTCACATAGCTGTTCTGAGTGATGAGCAGAGAGTCCTTTGATGGGTTATGTGTCCCATTTATGATAAGATTTGTGAGAACTCAAAAAATGTGCCCTGCTGCCACCATTCCTATGACATCACTCCTCCATCTGTTTTTAAGGTCGGTGTGATGGCTCAGTGAAATAGCCCCCAATCCCCTCTCACTTAAGGGAACCATCTTTATGAATTTTAGAAGATGGTCCTAGCTTTGCTGGCCCTGCCTCCCCATGGGAAGTCCCTCTCCTGCTGCCCCAATCTGCTATAACCAGCATGACATTCTCAGGTGAGTGCCTCCAGCTGGCCCTGCCCCACAGTGGACATAGACTGGGGGATGTCGCTCAGCCAGGCTCCAGGTGAAAACAAGGCACTTTTGTGCAGCTGTGTTTGTGTGATGCTGAGTGCTTGGGTCCAAGCCTGGGATCATGCACAGACCCAAGTGCCGGTCCTTGAACTGAATGGCCAATTCTTAATCCAGGGGATGAGCAAGGCTGGGCAGGGATGGGAGGATGTTAAAAGAAGTGGCAATTGGGTACCAAGTCCAAGAAGAGAAAGACACAAGGGAGCAAAGAGATCCCTGAGGGCCTTTCTGGAAACCTTTTTTTTTTTTTCTTTTTTTTTTTTTAGGACAGTCTTGTGACAGAAATGGGAGCACTTTTAAGAGGACAGTCTGTCTCCTGCCTTAGCAGAACCCTGCCACCACTATGCCTTACCTCCTACTCCTCCCCCCTTCTTTTCCATCTCTTCATGTACCCAGAAACTGTGCTGAGCTCTGTATATGAAGTAACTCATTAAACCCTGAAAACAGCCCCGTTTCACAGATGAAGAATCCAGTGTATCAAGGGTGCAACGAACATGCCAGACACCTTCTGCTTCTCACAAAGCCATATCAGACCCATTCCAGGCATCTTCCCGCGCTCAGCGCATGCTGTGCCCAGCGCATGCTGGCCCCTGTCCTGGAGGGAAGGATGTGAGCTCTGAACCATGAGAGCATGTCTCTGTTTGTCTGGCTCAGCAGACCTCTCCGAACTTGAACCTCAATAGATTCTTGTTTCTAATTAAGGAGAAAGTGGTTAGGCACCAGGGCTTTAAAATGCAGTGCAATCAATTAGGGTCTCAGCTGTATGACCAGGCAAAGACACCTAACCACTGTGCATTCCATGTGGGCATGGTGGCAGAACCAAGTCCAGACCAGTCATAAAGGCCAGTGAGGCCCAGCACTTAGAAGAGAGGCTGGCCTATTGTGTGCTCTAAATGTCTCCTGCTGTCAGTGATGGTTCCCTCGCGTCTACTTTGTCCCATTTCTTCCTTTATTCTCCTTGCAAGAGAACTGCAAAAAGCTCTGGATTTCTGTTGATTTACAGCAGAGATTGTCACAGCTGTTTACTCATAGGCAAGGATACTGAGACACGTTAGAAACCTGCACAGGAATCCAGGAAATTGTTATTTTGATCTTTAGTGTGCATCTTCTTGCCAAGCTAAGTAACCTTTGTGGGCCCTGTAATATGATGACACTTAGAGAAAGAGTTTATGAACTGCTCTAATCCATGTTTAGTGAAGTTTGTTACCTCCAAAACAGAGTCAAGATTCCAATCAAAATTTTCCATTACAGAATGAAAGTTATTTGCCAAACCAAAAGGAGAAAAAAGCAATTTCTCAGAGTTTAAAAGTTTATCTTCCTGGAAGTGGCAGTTTTCTCACAGCACTCGTAGGCACTCGATCAACTCATTCAATGTTCCAGATCTTCGACTATAAGATAGAGAACATTCTGGAAGCCTGGACTAGATAGTGCCTTCCCCTTAAGGGATTTCACAAGGTAAATGGGACACACATACACACACACACGTGTGCGCGTACACACACACACACACACATTCAAATAGGGCTCTAGCACCCTAACGTGAAGCAAAGGTATGCCCAAAATTTTTGCAGCATAAAAGAAAAAGGCCCCAATTTCTTTGGTTCTGGAAGCTCCTAGAAGGCAGGCTTCTTAGGAGAAATTGCTTCAGTTGGGCTTTCAAGTTTATTCACAGATTTGTTGGACAGCAAAGACAGAGAAACATCCAGGCCAAGTCAAATGGCTGTGCATTTTGGCTCAGCAAAGGCTGAGAATTGTGTGGTTCCTGGTGAAGGTGTGGCATTGTGAGGATATGTGTGCCAAAGGTGGCAAGCTGGGGTGCAGAGATGATGCTGGGAAAATGTCTTACCGAGTTAGGGGCTGATTCTGATGAGTGTGGTTCACTTCTGACAGCTCTCTGTAAAACCTCCTCCCCTGCACTTTTGAGCTTCAGAGACGTGTAGGGTCCCAGGGGCACATAGGGCAGGATACACCCCTAAATGCTGAGCTGCCTGGCCATGGCCACACATGCATCTCAGTGGCCGTGGTGATGCCACCCTATTGGTCGTGCTGGCTTTAGAAGGATGCTGGGGTATCTTCAACGGCTCTGTCTCCTTGACTTTGCTTTCATTCCTGACTGTGAAGCACCCCTTTGCTAACCAAATAAACATGGCTCTCCATGTCAGTGGACCAGTGAACTTTGTTAAGGAGTAAACCCCTTTCCTGGCTTCTGTGACCCCTTCAAACTTCTAGGATGATGGAAATTCCCAATTAGCTAAGGTTTCCAGGTCAGCAGAGGAAAGAAAACAGGGCACAGTGCACAGCACCTTCTTCAGAGCCCTGCAAACATAATTGACTGTCCAGAGAAGTGGAATGAAGACCCACAGTCATTCTGCCTCCCTGTACTCCAGCCTTTCCAATAGAGAAACGATCCATGGCAGCTATGAACCCTATGCACAGGCCAAAGAACAACAGGGAAATACAAACGAAACTCGGTTCTAAGATGCCCAAAGTGTGCCTGACAACAAAAGGCAATTCATTTTGAGATGGGGAATGGGGGCCTGTCCATTACAATGATTCTTGGCTTCCTAAAGTGGCAGGTAATGCCCACCCAGCTCAGCCTTGCAGCTGGAAGTCCTCAGGAGCACCCTTAGTGTCCTCCTGCTCTAGCGCCCCCCCAGGCAGGGGGGAGCCCAGAGCACTGTGCTGGGTTCTTTGGGCAGACCCTGCAGCTGCCCAGGACACTGAGAGTGCTGGTCAGGAGATGCCTCACAATGACTGCTCCCTGCAAGTCACCGAGTGTCTATGCCCTGGGATGAGGAGCCTCAGGCTCTGCCAAGCTGTGTCACCCATAAATAATTATGAGGCACTTTGTGGTTCAGTGTTTCTATCTACTGCATGAAAATAACTTACCTTGAACAATGCATTTGTGTCTTTTACAATCATTTATTGAGCACATGCACTACCTGCCCTTAAGCTCACAATCTAATAAATATAAATAATTTCAGTAGTCTGCTATATGCAGTACTAGGCATCTCTACATGATGGGTTGTTACAAAGTGCAGGGACTCCCTTCAGGCAAATGGAGAATTAAAAAGGAAGACTGAAAAAGCCTCCCACTGAAGTGCTGCATAAATAGGCTTTAGATGTCTTAAGTAGGAGTTCTCCATGCAGAAGACGTCCATGGAGAATAATTCCAGTAGAGTGAACACGTACTCTGCTGTCCAGACCTAGGAACATTGGAGAGTGAAAGGGGGTGTTATTAATAATTATGCTGGACTGGTGGACATAACCCAGTGCTGTCTTGCACCATCTGGACATACATATATTCATCCTATGTCTAGGAAGAATATATAACGGCATCTTTCTATCAGATCTGGGCTACAAGTAACGGAAACCCTAGCTAAACTCACATAACTAGAGTCCAAGTAGGCCTCCAGATGAGGTGCCATTCAGCAGCTTAAAGTCTTCACTTAGGACCCAGGTGCTTTTTATGAGTCTTCACCACTAGTTTCATCCCAGGACTGTCCTGGGGGATTAACACTAAGGGTCTGGAAAAGGTCTGAAGGGGCCCTTCAGGGAATTGAGAGAAGGATCTTCCTCACAATCCTATGAGAGCAGCAATTAATATTCAGGCAGAAGTGCAGCCAAAACTTCGTGAGGTCTGTATCGCCATCCATGGACTGAGGTCTCTGCCCCTAGGCTAACTGCTCTCTGCTCTGCTCTCTCTTATCTGGATTTATACCCACCTCTATCATAACAACTGTGTCATCGGAGCACTTCCTGGGTAGCTGCTTCACTGCACTGTGAGCAAGTTAGGGTCAGGAAATATTCTTCCCCTACCTCTATCTCCCTATAGCAAGCAGGTTGCTACGCACATGGTAGATGCTTGGTAAATATTTGATGCTTGAGTGAATGATGGAATAGATGCCTAAATTAAGGGTCCTATTAAATCCAAGCTATCTGGCAAACTCAAAAAACATACAAAAAAAAAACAACATACAAATCCTAAGGCAATTTGTTCATGGCCATGTGGACAGGCACAAATCCAGGGAATCAGAGAACATCCCCTGCTAACTGGAGTGCTAAAGACACAAAGGCTTCTCCCCTCACACTGCCCTGCCTGGCATGTCTCTGATCACAGGCTGAGAAAAAGGGCCAGGACCCTACAGTGATCATGCCCTCCAAAAAGTCTGACCACAGCTCTTACAGGGCACAGCCCAAGTGCATTTGCTGCTTCATTTCCAGTCTAGGTGGGAGGCCCGAGGTGACCCTGAGCAATTCCAGAGTCCAGGAATGCAGACAGTGAATAGGAGTCTGTCTTGCACAATGTGAGAGCACTGGACATCTGAAACCTCTCTTGCTGGCTCCCTGGACGACTCCCAACTCTCTGAGGACTTCAATGAAGACTCCTGGTGGTCACACCTATGATTCCCAACAGGTTCCTCTCTAGGGCTTTTGTTTCTTATGGTTCAAACTCAAGGAGACCATTCTTCTGCCTCCTGCAGGCTTTTCTAGATGATTTTTCTGATTCCTAGAATTCTTCTGCATTTGGCTCAGTGGTCACATCCTCAAAGAAGAGCCCTTAGGCCTGGAATAGGTAGCCGCTCCCAAAATTATTCCACTTGCAATGCTGAATGTAAAGACCTCTGTCTGTGAGACTGCAAGCTCCTTGGGAATAGCTTCTTTGCCATGCTTCATATGCACTTTGTATGCCCTCAGACAACATCAAAGAACAATGAATAGATGAAAGAGTGACCCTCTGAGATGCAAAGGAATTCAGCCCTGAGTCCACTGTCCAGATTCCAGGGACTCCTGCAGCCTCCATGAAATACCCTCCAGCCTAATGTGTCCAACCATGGGCAAAATGTTCACTGATGGTAACTGCAGCCCAACAAAATAGAATCAGCATGGTGCAATGCAAAGAGCATTTGAATGGCACCAAAGGACCTGGCTTTACTATTCATGAGTCGTGTGACCATTGGCAAGTCACATGACCTCTCTGAGCCTCTATCCCCTCCTCCATGTAAAGGGATTATTTTATATTGTTCTTAGGGGAGTGCCCAGCACATACCTAGAAAGAATGGACTCTGTACAAGATGCTGAATACCAGCCAGCACTGAAGCCTGTCCTCTAGGTGTCTAAACCTGGGCAAAGACACAGGTCAAGCTTGCCTTGTTGACACAACTGAAATCAGAATATGGCAGCCCTCCCAGTCTATCCCAAAATGGGCCCTAACTGGGCCACAGTCATGATATGTTTTGGGGTACATCAATGAAAGTATTGATTTTTTTTGAAGGATCCTGAACTGAGGCACTTCTTTTTACGGGTTATTGGGTGACGGTGCTCTCCATTTGTAGTAATCCTGGACTGAGGCACATTTCCTGGAGGACTTCAGTGGATTACACGTCCTTCATGGACTGTAGAATAAAATGTTCTTCAGTTGGATAGCTGTAACTCACTGTCAAGGATGTCTAACATGCCAAACAAAGATGAAGCGCCACCTCATGGAAATTGCTCTACAAAGGCCACTGTTATAGGTTGAAATGTGTCCCTCCAAAACAATATGTTGATTTCCCACCTCCAGTCCCTGTGAATGTGACCTTACTTGGAAATAAAATCTTTGCAGATGTGATCAAGTTAAGACGAGGTCATTAGGATGGGCACTGATGATTTGTGTCCTTATAAGAAGAGAAGAAAAGATACAGACGCAGACAGGGAGGAAGTGACATGATTTAGAGGATAAACACCTAGTTCACTGGAGATTTCTCTCTGCCCTCAATCAGAATGTTTTCACTATAATTGTCCATAGTTATCATAATTTCCCAATTGTCTTTGAATATGAAAATTAGAAGGCAAGAAAGGGTAATTAGAGACACATAGGCTTCCGTAATAAAAAGAAATGGCTAACTTGTCAAAGTTAAGGGAAGAAAATGAAAAATTCTAAAACTCAACCTAAAAGAGTTCTAAGGCCTTATTACACAGCAGAGAGAAACATTTATAACCTTCAATAGTGGAACTGTGTTATAATGATTTTTGAAAGATAAAGAAGGGAGACTATGATCTGTCTTCAGTTTATAAAAATTATAAGAGATAGAGGACATGCAAAACGGAGGCATGCTGAGCTCAGTAGACCCTCTCCCCCAAAAAACAACCATTTAAATGCAGAAAGTCACATGAAACAATTATTTAAAGTCTCTGAGAAGTGTCCTAAGGGCATAAGAGGAAAAAATATTTGTTCATAGAATTTTACTAAATCTGAGTAATAACAGTGAGAATCTGTGACTTTTTAAAAAATTTATTGGGATGACAATTGTTAGTAAAATTACACAGATTTCAGGTGTACAATTCTGTATTACTTCATCTATAAATCCCATTGTGTGTTCACCACCCAGAGTCAGTTCTCCTTCCATCACCATATATTTGATCCCCATTACCCTCATCTACCTCCCCTCACCCCCCTTACCCTCTGGTAACCACTAACTATTGTCTGTGTCTATAAATTTTTGTTTCTCATTTGCTTGTCTTGTTCTTTTGTTGTTTTTGGTTTATATACCACATATCAGTGAAATCATAGAGTTCTCTGCTTTTTCTGTCTCACTTATGTCGCTTAACATTATACTCTCAAGATCCATCCATGTTGTCACAAATGGTCCTATATCATCTTTCCTTACCTCTGAATAGTATTCCATTGCGTATATATACCACATCTTTTTTATCCATTCATCTATTGAAGGACATTTTGGGTATTTCCATGTCTTGGCCACTGTAAACAAAGCTGCAATGAACATTGGAGCACACGTGTCTTTATGTATAAACGTTTTCAAATTTTTTGGGTAGATACCCAGGAGAGGGATTCCTGGGTCATACGGTAATTCTATTTGTAATTTTTTGAGGAACCTCCACACTGCCTTCTAAAGCCGCTGCACCAGTCTGCATTCCCACCAACAGGTTCCTTTATGAGGGTTCCTTTCTCTCCACAGCCTCTCCAACACTTGTTACTCTTTGTCTTGATGATAGCCATTCTGACTGGGGTGAGGTGATATCTCATTGTGGTTTTTATTTGCATTTCTCTGATGATTAGTGATGTTGAGCATTTTTTCATATGTCTATTTGCCATTTGTATGTCCTCTTTGGAGAAATGTCTCTCTAGGTCCTCTGCCCATTTCTCAATTGGGTTGTTTGTTTTTTTGTTGAGTTTCATGAGTTCCTTTTACATTTTGGACATTAGCCCCTATCGAAGGCACTGTTTGCAAAAATCTTCTCCCATTCAGTTGGTTGCCTCATTATTTTGTCAATGGTTTCTTTTGCTGTGCAGAAGCTTTTAAGTTTCATATAGTCCCATTCGTTTGTTTTAGCTTTTACTTCCATTGCCTTTGGAGTCAAATTCATAAAATGCTCTTTGAACCCAAGGTCTATAAGTTTATTACCTATGTTTTCTTCTATGCAGTTTATTGTGTCAGGTCTTATGCTTTAGTCTTTGATCCAATTTGAACTAATTCTGGTACATGGTGACAGATAACAGTCCAGTTTCATTCTTTTGCATGTAGCTTTCCAATTCTCCCAGCACCATTTATTGAAGAGGCTGTCTTTTCTCCATTGTATGCATTTTGCTTCTTTGTCAAAAATAATCTGTCCATATTTATGTGGTTTTAATTGTGAGCTCTCAATTCTATTCCATTGGTCTGTTTTTCTGCCAATACCATGCTGTTTTGATTATTGTAGCCCTGTAGTACAAGCTAAAGTCAGGAAGTGTGATACCTCCAGCATTGTTCTTTTTTCTTAAGATTGCTTTGGTTATTTGGGGTCTTTTGTAGTTCCAAACAAATCTGATGATTTTATGTTCTATTTCTTTAAAAACTGTCATTGGGATTTTGATGGGGATTGCATTAAATCTGTATATTGCTTTGGCTAATATGGACATTTTAACTATGTTGATTCTTCCAATCCACGAGCCTAGAATGCCTTTCCATTTCTTTGTGTCTTCTTCAATTTATTTTCAAAATCTCATACTTTTCAGTATATAGGTCTTTCACATACTTGATTAAGTTTATTCCTAAGTATTTTATTCTTGTTGCTGCAATTGCAAAAGGAGTTGTTTTTTCGGTATTTCTTTTTCTGAGATTTCATTGTTAGTATATAGGAATGCAATGGATTTTTGTACATTGATATTGTAGCCGGCAACTTTACTGTATTCCTTAATTGTTTCTAATAGCTTTTTGGTGGAATCTTAAGGGTTTTTTATATATAGCATTATGTCATCTGCAAAGAGTGACAATTTAATTTCTTCATTCCCAATTTGGATGCATTGTATTTCTTTCTCTTGCCTAATGGTTCTGGCAAGGACTTCCAACACTATGTTGAAAAGCAGAGATGATAAGGGAGAGCCCTGTCATGTTCCTGAACATAGAGCAAAGGGATTCTCGTTTTCACCATTAACTATGAGATTAGCTGAGGGCTTCCCATATATGGCCTTTATTATGTTAAGGTATTTTCCTTCTATACCTTTTTTTTTATTATTAAATTTATTGGGGTGACAATTGTTAGTAAATTTACATAGACTTCAGGTGTACAATTCTGTATTACATCGTCTATAAATCCCATTGTGTGTTCACCACCCAGAGTCAGTTCTCCTTCCATCACCATATATTTGATCCCCTTTACCCTCATCACCCACCCCCCACCCCCTTACCCTCTGGTAACCACTAAATTATTGTCTGTGTCTATGAGTTTTTGTTTCTCATTTGTTTGTCTTGTTCTTTTTGGTTTATATACCACATATCAGTGAAATCAAAGGGTTCTCTGCTTTTTCTGTCTGACTTATTTCACTTAGCATTATACTCTCAAGATCCATCCATGTTGTCACAAATGCTCCTATATCATCTTTCCTTAACGCCGAATAGTATTCCATTGTGTATATGTACCACAACTTCTTTATCCATTCATCTATCGAAGGAAATTTTGGTTGTTTCCATGTCTTGGCCACCGTAAACAAAGCTGCAATGAACATTGGAGTACACGTGTCTCTATAGAGAAATGCTTTTATATTTTTGGGGTAGATACCCAGGAGAGCGATTGCTGGGTCATATGGTAATTCTATTCATAATTTTTTGAGGAACCTCCACACTGCCTTCCATAGCGGCTGCACCATTCTTCATTCCCACAAACAGTGTATGAGGGTTCCTTTTTCTCCACAGCCTCTCCAACACTTGTTACTATTTGTCTTATTGATGCAAGCCATTCTGACTGGGTTGAGGTGATATCTCATTGTGGTTTTCATTTGCATTTCTCTGATGATTAGCGATGTTGAGCATTTTTTCATATGTCTATTTGCCATTTGTATATCCTCTTTGGAGAAATGTCTCTTCAGGTCATCTGTCCATTTTTCAGTTGGGTTGTTTGTTTTTTTGTTGTTGAGTTTCATGAGTTCCTTGTATATTTTGGATATTAGCCCCTTATCAGAGGAAGTGTTTGCGAAAATCTTCTCCCATTCAGTTGGTTGCCTCATTATTTTGTCAATAGTTTCTTTTGCTGTGCAGAAACTTTTAAGTTTCATATAATCCCATTCGTTTATTTTAGTTTTCACTTCCATTGCCTTTGGAGTCAGATTCATAAAATGCTCTTTGAACCCAAGGACCATAAGTTTAGTACCTATGTTTTCTTCAATGCAGTTTATTGTGTCTGGTCGTATGCTTAAGTCTTTGATCCATTTTGAATTAATTTTGGTACATGGTGACAGATAGCAGTCCAGTTTCATTCTTTTGCACGTAGCTATCCAATTCTGCCAGCACCATTTATTGAAGAGGCTGTCTTTCCTCCATTGTATATTTTTAGCTTCTTTGTCAAAAATTATCTGTCCATATTTATGTGGTTTTATTTCTGTGTTATCAATTCTATTCCATTGGTCTATGTGTCTGTTTTTTTGCCAATACCAAGCTAATAACAGCAAATTATTTTAAAAACACCTCTGTGCCTCTACAGATAGACTAAAGTCTTGAAACGGTAACCCCAGAACGAGAGATCTTATTTGCAAATCATGTATTTGGTAAGGGACTTATATCCAGACTACAAACCATGTTTACAAATTAATAATAGAAGACAAATAAATCAATTAAAAATGGACGAAGGATCTGAATAGACATTCTCCAATTAAAATGTACAAATGGCCAATAAGCACATGAAAACCTGCTCACCATAATTAATCACTAGGGAAATACAAGTCAAAACTACAATGAGTTTACAACTTTTTACCAACTGTAATAGCGATAAACAAATAGACTGTCAATAACAAGTGTCAGCAAGGAAGTAAAGAAATTGGAACTCTGATATTTTGGTGGGAATGTAAAATGATGCTTTAAAAAACATTTTGGCAGTTCCTCAAACATAGTTACCATATAATCCAGCAATACTACTCCTAGGTATTTAACGAAGACAAGTGAAACTCATGTCTACACAAAAACTTATACAACTCCAATGTCTATCAACTGTTGAATGGATAAAATATTATATAGACATAAGTGACACACATGAGTATATAATAGAATATTATTTAGCAATAAGTGGGAATGAAGTAGTACTGATAGATCTACAGAACAAATGAATCTTGAAAACATTATGCTAAATGAAACAAGCCAATAACGAAAGATCACATAATCTATGATTCATTTCATAAATTGTTCAGAAGAGATAAATCTATGGAGACAATAAGTATATTAATGGTGTACAGTAGTTGGGGGTGGATTGGGAGTGACTGCTAATGAATAAAATTTCTTTTTGGAATGACAAAAATGGTCTAAATTTAGATTGCGATAACGTTTGCATAATTTTGTGGACATACTAAATCATTAAGTGTATATTTTAAGTGGGTGAATTGTGTGTTCTGTGGTTTATATCTCAATAAAACTGCTAAAAAACCCAAAGATGTTGAGATGTGTATTAGCTTTTAAAGAGATTGGAACTGAAATTGTAAAGAATGGTTAGTTCTCTCATTTTTTAGGAAATTTGGCTTTATAGAGCATCCTTCCCCAGGGGGCGGGGCAAAGGGGCTGGATGGATGGATACAGAGCATGGGGCTCAGGTAGCTGGGTTCCAATCTCAGTTCTGATGCTTACCACTAATTTCTCTTAAGTGATTAACTTCT
The DNA here is from genome assembly GCF_964194185.1 of Rhinolophus hipposideros. Taxonomy (NCBI): domain Eukaryota; kingdom Metazoa; phylum Chordata; class Mammalia; order Chiroptera; family Rhinolophidae; genus Rhinolophus; species Rhinolophus hipposideros. The sequence continues at coordinate 66,430,429 of NC_138061.1, forward strand.
CTGAGCTCCCAGTGGGATTAGTGTCTATTTCATAGAACTGTTGGAAGTATTAAAGAAGGTCCCAGGTCTAAAGTGTTCAGAGCAATGCCTGATAAATAGTAGGGTTTGAAAATTGGTAACTATTTAATAGTATCATTTTTATTTTTATTATTATTATCATTCATTACAGGGACCAGATTGGAACACATAAAATTTTTAAGCAACGCCCAATGGCTATGTATAGTTTCCAATCATCCAGTTAAATGTTTTTGTTTCATACTGAGGGATTTTGACTTTGATTTACTGGACAGAGTGAGCCGTCATATATTAATCTCTCAAGTAGCTGCAGACTCTGATTTAAAAGCACCTCTGACACTGCTCCTCAAAGCATAATTAGAAAACCATGAGAACCACATTTGAGACCTACTTCTGGTCTCATCAGCAGCAGACCGTCTCGGTAGCCAAAGGACAGCTGTGCATCCAAGAACCGACTCTGGGTGGTGAACACACAATGGGATTTATAGATGATGTAATACAGAATTGCACACCTGAAACCTATGTAATTTCACTAACAATTGTCACCCCAGTAAATTTTTAAAAAGTACACAAATCAATACACTATTAAAAAAAAGAAATTAGCAGTTGGATTCTGGTAGATGGTAGAGTAAATACAATCTTTCCAAATGGTGGTCTGACCTTTGAATATTGTGGTAAGGGAATTTTTCATTTTGCCATTGGGAACATGGGAATGGAGAAGGACTTAGGGATTGGAGCGAGACCACTCAGTGGGAAGGAGTGTCCTACACCAACCTCACAGGCAGCATCCCTCACCCTTATCTTCACCATGGTCAGGCAGCACCTCCCAAAACTGACAGCAGTTAGTAATTCTGCTGATATCATTCCCTCTCAGAGGAAGTTTCTCAAGCAGTAAACCCTTTCCAGCCAGGACCATGTCTCACATAATTCTCCCATTGGCTAGAACAAAATACCACTACCTGTGGTGGCCCGTATACTGCACCAGCAAGGTGATGGTGTGAAGCTCTGGTTGACCAGAGGGGGTCATGCCTTTACACTCTGTGTACTTGGCTGAAATAGCCACGCACTTAACTCTCTCTTCTAATGACTGATGGGACATCCGTTATCTTCTGGGCTGTCAGATCATCACTGGGTCTGGGGGGCTTGCCGAATAAACCTCACTGCAGTTACATCTCCAGGTAAATGCATGTGGTGGGAGGGTTAGGCCAGCTGTGGGTGAGTCCCTGGGCTCAAGATGTATGCAGCACCTCAGCAAGGGGGAGAGTGGAGCTGCGTTTTTAAGTGCTGAGAAGTTTTTCAAGAAGAATGTGTCATTTTTGACTGTAAGAGTAATTCCTTCCCAACTGTATTTGTCTGGGGATTTGACACTGGAAGACAGAGAGGATTCCTGTGCAGGAAGACTGTTGTTGGTCTCCCCTGTGCGGAGGCAAGCACACTTAAGGGAGATGACGAATGATGGGTGCTTTCTTACTAAGAGATGGCCTCCAGTTAGGGCACTCTGTGTGTTTTCACCTGACAGTGTTCTCAGTGCGGGGAAGGACAGACTCTGGGAGCTCACACACACATACACACACACACTCACACACACTCACATACACAAACACGCTCACACACACACACTCACACACACAACGGACGTGATTCCTCGGGTTGTCTAAGTTATTTTTATGTTAGGATTTGGCTGCTGGACTAAGTTAAACCATTTGTCACCTTTACAACTGGTGAGTCGGGGGCTGAGTCTCAAAGTCGATCAAAAAAAAAAAAGAGTGAGGGACTAACCGGCCTTTCACTCCTATCACATCGCTGTACAAATACACAGCTTCTCTACCCACAGATTCACAAATCGCAGAGCATGAAGGTCTTCAAGTTCAACCTCTTCATTTCCCGAGTAGCAAAGCTGCAGTCAAGAGAAGGGAAGTGTCCTGCCATTGTTATGACGTAGCTGGTATCAAGGACACAAGCAGACCAGGTCGTCAGCCTTCAGGCCCGTCCACTTCCTTAGGTGCCCCCGCATCCCCGTCTCCTCGTGTGTATCTGCTCCCTCGCGTCCCCCAGAGTGAAGAGTGCGCTATCAGCTTAATTAACCACAAATGCTCTCTCAGTAACCTCACCTAGTTCTGGGCTGTTCATGTTAGAAGGAATTATTATTGCCACGACATCGTTTTCCTGAAAAGGGGATGATGGGTCTCACCATGTAGCCTACTATGAGATCTGGAGTCATAAAACAGCCGGATAATTGACAGGTCTCTCTGGGTTGCTTATGCTTATGTCGAAGCCCCAAGATGTGGAGACAAATGGAGAAGTAAACGCATGTGGCCAGACACAGCACATGCAACGTGTTCAGTACCTTTACTGCAAATGCACTTTTAAGACTGAGACCCCATGTTGATGAGCACGGTTTCTCTGAGAAGTGGTCAGCCACTCTCTGTCCTCACTGAGGACAAAGGAGATGGGACTAAACCTCAGCTGAAGTCATTTTCGCGTCATAAGGAGGCAGGATCTCAGGGAACAGCTGGGGCCAAAGTCACATTCATGCCCAGGATGAGCAGCCCCGCCCTCTCTCTGCACTTCCTGGCGATCATGTGCTCCCTGCAGCGGGAGGGCTGGGAATGCCTTGTGGTCCTCTCACCCCACAGAGGATTCCACCTGGTAGTTGTGTCACTCATACCCCCTCCTCACCAGACCCTTGGCTGACAAGTAGATTTAGGGAGCATGAAGGCAGCCGCCCAGCCCCAACTTGGCAGTCATGTTGGGCTCAGTTTCCTGCTTATCCCTCTGCTCACCAGCATCAGCCTAGCCAGAGTTGGGTCAAGCCCAGGACTCCCAGAATGCCTTCATGATAATGGGGCGGCAAATAAGGGCCAGGCTGCTCAGTGGCCTGCCTGACAGGAGTGGGTGCAAGAAACTGGGCTGTGATCACGGTGACTTAGGAAAAAGAAAATGATTCATTTCCTAAAGTGAATGCCTCCAAAGTGCTATATTTACCACAGTTCAACCAGAACTTTCTTGATAAACTGAGTGTTAATTTATTTCCATTTGATTCTTGGCAAAGCAAACTTATGATTATCCATAGAATTGGGGTGGGCAACACAGCTTATGGAGGCACAGCCTTTTATATCCTGCCCGGCTTCCCCACCCAGTAACAGTTACCCCACAAACACACACCCACACCCACAAGGGCACTGGGACAGGCAGGGTGTGGATTGGTGACACCATGGGAGTTCCTGCTATGAGGTGACACTCACGTTTATCTTTCTTTTAATTTATATCTTAAATTTGTGATGGCATACATTGGCAGAAAACATAGAAAGGTAATTTGCTTTCACTGAGAATGGAGTGAAGTTCATGCTCTCTCCTACACTAGGACATGGGGAGAGGAGTCAAAGCAACGCCAACCTGTGAACACCACACCTCTGTTGGGTAGCATTTTGATCAACTAATATTCTTGTTAGTATATGGTTGCCAGCTAGGATTCTCACAGAATATGAATTTTAAAAAATGTAGAACAACCAAAATAACTGCCACTAACATTGCATTATACAGAATTAACCTTCAATATACTGTAGGGGTGTCTTGTGGTGCAGGATCTGCTTTAGGCCACCAGCTTTTACATTTTATTCCAAATTTTATTCCAATTTTATTCTTTTGTTTGGAAGTCTGATGTACGGAAGAGAGGATGTTTCAGTCTGAATGGATCCCACAAAGAAACACTCACCATTGGGCCGGAAAGGGTCATGGTCTAGTCTTATATTAATTATGTAAAATCCATGCAAACTCTCGGTCACTGAACTAAAGAGAGGGTTTTGTCACTGCTTATTTACACTGGATATAAGGGCCTGAACCAAATGGTACAAGAAAAGCTGATGTAAGTAGGTTTCGAATCAGTTGGTATCACACAAGTGATGGCCTCCTTTCTTTTCATGAGACTGAAGATGCTTCTCCTTGAACCACAAGCTCCCCTGGGGTGCTAAGAAGGCCTGGTCAGAGAGACTGGGGAGCCCGCCCTGCCACCCTCCGCCCCGTCCCTTGCGTGTAGTTAGGGCCTATGCTCAGAGCTGCCGCTGTCTGAAAGTCCCACTTTCCTGCCAAGAGGCCAGCACCCTTGACCTGCAGGGCCTCTGCAAGCTGCTCAGTGTGTCGGGTTCTCCTGAGCACACCAAGTTCCCCCAAAGACATCTGGAGTGGAAGGCTATCAGAAACACCAGAGCTCCTGGAAGTGGCAAGGACTCCATTGCTGATCCTGCGAGCTCCCACTGGCAGGTGACCCAGGGGCATGGCTGTACAGATGTACCCTGCTTCTTCCAGTTCCACCCTCTGAAGTCCTCTGTCATCACAGCTTCCATTATCACGTCCCTGTTCACAGTCATCTGTGGCTTCCATTGAGAGGGTGGGAACTCCAAACTAGGCACAAAACACTTTCTCTGGTGTTAATTCCCATGGCCCCCCCCACCCCATCCGTCCACTGGCCCTGTCACATGGCGCCCTTACTCATCTCTGCACACTGAGTGCATATCCCTGATTCTAGATCTTTGCCCAGATTTCCCTCTGCCTGGAATGCCCTTTCCTTTTTTTTTTCTTTTTCCTGAAGAATTCCTAATCATCCTTCCAGGCCCATATTGCCTTCCTTGACACCCTGTCATTCCATTGTTAGATCTTGTCGGCTCCAGAACTGACTGCTCTTTTGTCTACATCCCTGTGGCACTTCGCACTGTGCCTCTGTCAGGTCACTTACTGCAATACCTTGGGAACTGTGTCCTCCACTGAACTGTGCCTGTTGACTCCATCTTTGCTCCCCAGCTGCCAGGAAAGCCCCTGGCACATTCTAGGAGCTCAGTGAATGAAACAGAGCCGTACAAATTGCCAGATTCGCCCAAACCTCATCAGGGGAATACAGACATTTAATGTTTGGCTAAACGCTCAGGCTGAAGGAAGACAGCATCATTGAACACTGTTGAACAAGCTGAGGACACATATACAAGAAGTGACAGACCAGTGTCCTGAGGCCAGAGGGGCAGGCAGCAGGGTGTGGGATCCTACCGTCAGCCTACTTTTGGTCTTTTCTGGAAACAAAACATGTAGAAGATTCCAACAATGGTGGGGAAGGCTGAACAATCACAGGAGAAGCCTACCAGACACCTGGAGGCCCAGCAGTGTGGTCTGCCCCACAGGGACACGCCATTCAGGCCCACACACGTTTCTACCAAATAAAATGCAATGGACAAGCCCCAAGTCGGCTCTGACAGCAATTTTTGCACATTACAATGCAAAATACCAGCTGTAGTTTAAATGGAGTCCCCAGTGCCTTGTTAATTCTGAACTATTAACGCTTCCACTTAGGCAGCATCTTTACCCAGAGGTGTGCAGAGCACTCTGTAAACAGAGTATCGTCCTGCTTCCACCATTTCCTCCTCTGGAGAGATGCCTGGAGGGAGGGGAGCCACTGTCCAGACACCCCACACTGCAGGGGGGACACGAGGTCCAGGAAGAGGGTCCCAAAACCTTCCAGATGTTCTGGCAGCCATGAGAAAAACCCCCTCCTAACAGATGAAGAACTAGACTTGGGCACATCAGAGAACACTTTCGGGGAAGGAAAGTGTTAATAGAGGGATTAAAGTGAAAGATAAGTCAACCAAAAAACTGACAAAACTATAAATGAAAAACAAACAAACCTACTAGCCAAAGAGAAGTGGGAGTATAGGGAGCTGCTTCCAAAAGTGAGGCATTTTGAGAATCTGAGAGTATTATACACGTTATATACAACTGTACTGGTGACCAATGCTAAAATTCACTGTGGCTTCTTTAAAACTATATGGGGAAATCATCACAGATGGAAATAAAAAAGGAGAAAGTCAGAGTGCACTAATGATACCTTCTTACTGTTCACCAGTCAGAACCAAAGATCATGGTAAATGTTTGTCTTTCACTTTCTGATTCCCTCTCCCAACATTTACCCTTTGCAAATGACTCCACTTTGAAACCTTAGCTCTGACAAGTATCACACACACACACACACACACACACACACACACACACACACACACACACACGTGCCCTGTGCATTTCCATGTGACCCTGCTCAACAACAGAATTATCTCCTATCATCCTTACTAAATCCATCTGGGTCCCTTGGCTCATTCCTGGAAGATATCCACATGACATTTATAGCCCTCCCAGCTGGTGAGAGAGCATGTTAAACCATTTCTTGGCTGCCAGCTCTGGGACAAGTCGCATAACTGTTTCTTTCCTCCTTCACTCTCACACATAACAATAGGTAACTGCCACACCCCCTCTTTGCAGCCTCCACATAACATAAAATTGCTCTTTCTCTCCAGTAAAACTAAAATGTCTCAATCCCACATCTCTGGAGTTACTCTCGTCCTTTCCCCTCTGCCTTGCAGGCAAACTCATGCACACAGATTGCCAGACTGACCAGCCATTCCTCACCTCCCAGCCATTCCTCACCTCCCAGCCATTCCTCAAACCACAGTCATCTCTGTCTGCACCCCCACTGATGCTTCTCTAGTCACCAGTCATCAAGAACCTCTGGATCTAAAACCAATGGGCCCTTTTCAGTCCTTCTCTTATGTAACACCATGGGCCACTGTATCCTTAATAGAACTTGCCCGTCTCCTATGCGACCACACTCTGCCCTTTCTTTTCCTGATCACCTGGACTACATTTGCTCAGCCTCTTCTACCAAGCTAGGGATGCTAGACTTTCTCAGGGTTCTTTCTTACCCGATGCTCTCTCCATGGGGCTGCCACCACCGTGTCTCATCCAGTTCAGCTCTTCATCCAGGCACCACGAGAAACTAGCTTGTCATCTTACTGGGATTTCTCATTTACTGGCATTTCTTAGGTTTGTTAAACTCAGCATTTTCAAAATGTTTTTCAGCTACTTTGGCCCAAACTTTTTTCTCAAGGATTTAATCTCAGTAAACACATCAACTGTCCTCTCAGTGACTCAAGCCAGTTTCCTGGGAATCCTAATTGACCCCTCATCCCTGGATCCTATCTGTAACAGTTGTGAATGTAATGAGTTTCTAAGGCCTCTCAGCTCCAAATCCATCCTTTACTTCCTGCTTGGTGAAAAGAGAGTGGTAAGCATTTCTTGTCTGCAACTGGCACCCACATGCTGAACTTTGTCAGTGGAGGACCGTGGCAGGGCTCTGCAGGAGGAAGGGACTTCGCTTCCTGGCACCAGGGTGCTTCTGTTTGCTTAGCTGGGGGGTGGGGTATCCAGCGGCTCTCTGTCACAGCCACATGCCCGGACACACAGTCCCTTGACAAGTTCCCAGTCTTGGCCCAGCCGGGGGCCACTCACCACCTTCTGCTCAGGCCATTGCTCTCCCAGGCCTCACACTACCCTGGCTGGCAAGCATTTTCTCAAACTTGTTTCCACACACCCACCGCCAGCCTCAACCCACCTGCTAGTCCTAATGCAGTGTCCATCCCACCTGCCTGCACCCAGGGCCTGAGACTTCCTGCTTTCCTAGCAACTAGACAGCTATGGTCCAGGCAACTCTGAGCTTCTCTCCATGCAGTGGGCTTTAAACACACCCTCGGCAATGAAGTCAGAACCCCATCCCTAAGGAGGGTTACCTCCTCCAAGTTTCTACCGTCTTGGGTAAATTTCTGGGTCCCTGCATCCCCAGGGTATCCTATAGTTATGTTTTGATCCCTTATAGTTATTCCCCTGTTGTAGTTAAAAATTCTTTGTAATAAATTTTCCTAGTCCAAATTACTGTGTGACTTCTGTTTCCTGTTGGACCCTAACTGATACACTATCAAACACCAAATCTTGTGTTCTTTCTTGAACTTCTGTCAATTGGTCTCTCCTAACTGGTCTAACACACTTCTCCCTGATCCATTTTTTACCTCTCAATCTATATATATATATGTATGTATGTATATGTATTTACTACCGACTAAAAACTTCCAGAGATTTCCCATCGCTCTGAAATAAAGACTTAAATCTTTGAGTATCTTTTTTTTTATTTATTGGGGTGACAGTTGTTAGTGAAATTACATAGATTTCAGGTGTACTTGCAGGTTGTTGAAACCTGATCTTTTCCTAGCCATTGTTACAACCTTGACTTAACATCCCTCCTCCTTCTCTCCTTCCTAAAATTGGTAATTTAATTTTAAAATTACCTTCTTAATCATCTTGCTAGTAGATTTAACATTCTACAACACATCTTTTCAAAAACTAGCTTTTTTATTTTACTTTTTTAAAGTTTATTGGGGTGACAATTGTTAATAAAGGTACATAGGTTTCAGGTGTACAATTTTGTATTATATGGGGTTTTTTAATATCCTGTTTAACTAACTTCCTCATTTCATTATTTTTTTCACACTTTGGGACTATTCAATTTTTAGGTTAACTTTTGGAAATGACAATATAGTACAAAGTGTTAATATTGCTTTAGCTCTAAATATTGCTTTAGCTATATTTCATTTTTTGGTATGCAATATGTACATTGTTATGAAGTTTTAAGTCTTTGGTAATATTCATAATGACTTCTTTTCATTCATGAAGTTTTAGAGGTGTGATTTTTACTTTATAATGTTTTGTTATTGTTCTTTTCTTATTATATTTGCCTTTTAACATTTTTGTTTTTGAGAATGTCTTTTATTTCTCCTTCACTATTTTTGCATGTCACTTCTTTTATTAATTTTTATTTTACTTTTCAATCACAGTTGGCATTCAATATTATTTTATATTAGCTTTAGCTATACAGCATAGTAATTAGACATTTACATAATTTATGAAGTGATCCTCCCAATAGGTCAAGTACCCACCTGTCATCATACATACCTATTACAATATTATTGATTATATTTTCTATACTGTACTTTACAATCCCCATGACTATTTTGTAACTACCAATTTGTACTTCTTTTTTTTTTTTATTAATTTTATTGGGGTGACAATTGTTAGTAAATTTACATAGATTTTCTTCAATGCAGTTTATTGTGTCAGGTCTTATGCTTAAGTCTTTGATCCATTTTGAATTAATTTTGGTACATGGTGACAGATAGCAGTCCAGTTTCATTCTTTTGCACGTAGCTATCCAATTCTGCCAGCACCATTTATTGAAGAGGCTGTCTTTTCTCCATTGTATGTTTTTAGCTTCTTTGTCAAAAATTATCTGTCCATATTTATGTGGTTTTATTTCTGGGTTCTCAATTCTATTCCATTGGTCTATGTGTCTGTTTTTCCGCCAATACCAAGCTGTTTTGATTATTGTAGCCCTGTAGTACAAGGAAAAATCAGGGAGTGTGATACCTCCAGTATTGTTCTTTTTTTTTAATATTGCTTTGGCTATTCGGGGTCTTTTGTGGTTCCAAACAAATCTGATGATTTTTTGTTCTATTTCTTTAAAAAATGCCATTGGGATTTTAATGGGGATTGCATTAAATCTGTATATGGCTTTGGGTAATATGGCCATTTTAACTATGTTGATTCTTCCAATCCATGAGCACGGAATGTCTTTCCATTTCTTTGTGTCTTCTTCAATTTCTTTCAAAAATGTCTTATAGTTTTCAGCATATAAATCCTTCACATCCTTGGTTAAGTTTATTCCTAGGTATTTTATTCTTTTTGCTGCAATTGCAAAAGGAATTGTTTTTTCTATCTCTTTTTCTGAGATTTCATTGTTGGTATATAAGAAAGCAATGGACTTTTGTACGTTGATTTTGTAGCCAGCAACTTTACTGTATTCATTGATTGTTTCTAATAGCTTTTTGGTGGAGTCTTTAGGGTTTTCTATGTATAGCATCATGTCATCTGCAAAGAGTGACAATTTAACTTCTTCATTCCCAATTTGGATGCCTTTAATTTCTTTCTCTTGCCTGATAGCTCTGGCGAGGACTTCCAACACTATGTTGAAAAGCAGAGGTGATAGGGGACAACCTTGTCGTGTTCCTGAACGTAGAGCAAAGGGCTTCAGCTTTTCACCATTAATTATGAGGTTAGCTGAGGGCTTGTCGTATATGGCCTTTATTATGTTGAGGTATTTTCCTTCTATATCAATTTTAGTAAGTGTTTTAATCATAAATGGATGTTGTATCTTATCAAATGCTTTTTCTGCATCAATTGATAGAATCATATGATTTTTGTCCTTTATTTTGTTTATGTGATGTATCACATTGATGGATTTGCGAATGTTGAACCATCCTTGTGCCCCGGGGATGAACCCCACTTGGTCGTGATGAATAATCTTTTTAATGCATTGTTGTATTCGATTTGCTAGAATTTTGTTTAGGATTTTAGCATCTGTATTCATCAGAGATATAGGTCTGTAGTTTTCTTTTTTTGTGTTGTCCTTACCAGGTTTTGGTATCAGGGTAATGTTGGCCTCATAAAATGAGTTAGGGAGTACTGACTCTTCTTCAATTTTTTGGAAGAGTTTGAGCAGGATTGGTATTAGATCCTCTTTGAAGGTTTGGTAGAATTCACTGGTGAAGCCATCTGGTCCAGGACTTTTGATTTTGGGAAGGTTTTTGATGACTGATTCAATTTCGTTACTGGTGATCGGCCTGTTAAGATTTTCCAGTTCTTCATGATTCAGCCTTGGAAGGCTATATGTTTCTAAGAACTTGTCCATTTCTTCTAAGTTATTAAATTTGGTGGCATATAGTCCTTCATAGTATTCTTGGATAATCCTTTGTATTTCTGTGGTGTCCGTGATAACTTCCCCTTTTTCATTTCTGATTTTGTTAATTAGTGTCTTCTCTCTTTTTATCTTAGTGAGTCTAGCCAAGGGTTTGTCGATTTTGTTAATCTTTTCAAAGAACCAGCTTTTTGTCACATTAATTTTTTCTATTGTCTTTTTGTTCTATATTTCATTTAGTTCTGCTCTGATTTTTGTTATTTCCTTTCTTCTGCTGACCTTGGGTTTCGCTTGTTCTTCTTTTTCTAGTTTTTTAAGGTGTAACATGAGGTTATTTATTTGGGATTTTTCTTGTTTCTTGAGATAGGCCTGTAATGATATAAATTTCCCTCTTAAAACTGCTTTCGCGGCATCCCAAAAATTTTGGTAGGATGTATTTTCATTGTCATTTGTTTCTATGTATCTTTTGAGCTCTTCTCTAATTTCTTCTTTGACCCAGTCGTTCTTTAAAAGTATGTTGTTTAATCTCCATGTATTTGTGTTTTTTCCTGCTTTCTTTTTGCAGTTGGTATCCAATTTCAAAGCTTTGTGATCGGAGAATATGCTTGGTATGATTTCAATCTTCTTAAATTTGCTGAGGCTGATTTTGTGTCCCAATATTTGGTCTATCCTTGAGAATGTTCCATGTACACTAGAAAAGAATGTATAGTCTGATGTTTTAGGATGAAGTGCTCTATATATGTCAGTTATGTCCAATTCATCTAATGTGTCATTTAGGGCTGCGATTTCGTTATTTATCTTCTGTTTGGATGATCTATCCATAGCTGTCAATGATGTATTTAAGTCCCCTAGTATAATTGTGTTTTGGTCAATTTCTCCCTTTAGTTCTGTTAGTAGTTGCTTGGTATATTTCGGTGCTCCCTGATTGGGGGCATAAATATTGATGACTGTTATGTCTTCTTGTTGTATAGTCCCCTTTACCATTATGAAATGTCCATCTTTGTCTCTTGTTATCTTTTTCACCCTGAAGTCTGTTTCATCGGAAATCATTATGGCTACACCTGATTTTTTCTGGGTACCATTTGCTTGAAGTGTCAATTTCCACCCTTTCACTTTGAGTCTATGCTTGTCCTTGTAGCTGAGATGTGTCTCTTGTAGGCAGCATATGGTTGGGTTTAGTTTTTTGATCCAATCTGCTACTCTGTGTCTCTTTATTGGTGAGTTCAGTCCATTTACATTTAGGGTGATTATTGATATGTGAGTATTTCCTGTCATTCTGTCTTTAGTTTTCTGGTAAGGCTGTGTCTCCATTGTTTCTTTGCCTTTTTGTTGTTGTCTGTTATTTCTGTGTGGTAGTATTCTATGATGTTTCCCTCTGTTTCTTCTTTTATTACAGTATATATTTCAGATTTGGATGTTTTTTGAGTGGTTACCCTTGAGTTTATGTAAAAGAAAGTTTGATATTTAGAGTATTCCAGTTTCTTCAGTACGCTTACTTTCTCTATTCCCATATTCCAGTTCAGGCCTTTACGCTCCCCCTTTTTATGTTTCGGTTGCCACAAGTTGTCCCTGTTGATGGTGGTCTAATAGCCTCCTTTAGTATTTCTTGTAGTGCTGGTCGTGTATTAGAAAATTCCCTCAGCTTCTGGATGTCTGGAAAGGTCTTTATTCCTCCTTCATATCTAAAGGAGATCTTTGCTGGATATATTATTCTTGGCTCATGATTTCTCTCTTTCAATATTTTGAATATTTGGTTCCATTCCCTCCTAGCTTGTAGAGTTTCTGCTGAAAAATCTGATGAGAATCTAATGGGCTTTCCTTTGTAAGTTACCGTCTTCTTTTCCCTTGCTGCCTTGAGGATTCTTTCTTTGTCATTGATTTTAGACAGCTTCAATACAATGTGTCTTGGTGAAGGCCTGTTGGGATTGAGGTGATTAGGTGTTCTATTTGCTTCTTGGATTCGAGGATCCAGTTCTGTCCACAAGTTTGGGAAGTTCTCATCGACGATTTGTTTGAATATATTCTCTGTTCCCTTCCCTCTTTCTTCTCCTTCTGGTATGCCCATTATTCTTATATTGCTCTTTCTGATGGAGTCAGAAAGTTCTTGTAGAGTTCTTTCATTTCTTTTAAGTCTCAAGTCTCTTTCTTCTTCCCTCTGTGTAAATTCCAGGTTCCTATCTTCGATGTCACTGATTCTTTCCTCCATCTGGTCAACTCTACTACCTAAGCTGGATATTTTATTGTTAATTTCTTCTATTGAGTTCTTAATCTCAGAAATTCTATTTGGTTCTTTTTCAAGATTTCAATCTCTTTTGTAAAATGCTCATGGTGTTCTTTGATTGTGTTTCTGAGTTCATTAAACTGTCTTTCTGTGTTTTCTTGCATCTCGTTCAGTTTTTTCAGAATTGCGATCTTGAATTCTCTGTCATTTAAATCACAAAGGTCCATATCTCTAAGTTCCTTTTCTGGAGACTTTTCACTTTCTTTCTGAGCTATCTTGTTGCCTTGGATATTCATGGCAATCACTGATTTACTATTTCTCTTCCTAGACATCTACAGGAGTGTCTTCTGCAACAGGTTGATAGGTATGCGAAGAGCTTTTGGAGTTCCAAAGCTCTTTCTGCACCAGATTCAGAGCCCATTTGTTTCAGCAGTTCTGTTTACTCCTGCAGGGATCCGCCCAGATAGGTGGGGCCAGGGGCGGGGTGAGTTGTGAGAGGTGGCCTAGAGCAATGGCGGCGACCACCACCACAGCCAGTCCTGCTTCCACAGCTCCCTCCCCTTTGCGGGAACTAGTTGAGCTGCGAATCTGTGTCTGCGGTCCACAGTTCTCAGAGCAGCAAATATTCTGTCCTTTGATCCGACACTGCTACTTTATCGCTTCTAGCACCGGGCAGGTGGGGGCGGGGCGAGCTCTGGGAGGGTAGGGAGGGGGCGGCTAGTCTCCGTGCCTAAGGCTTCTGTTCTCCGCTTGGCAGTGAGGGCTTAAACCACGGATTTCAGCCCTCTTCCCTCAGTCTTTGCTCCGAGGTCTGCCGTGAGCGAGCGTTGGGTTCAGCGGTTTTCTATGCTGCCCCCTCAGCCCTGTGGGCCGTACGCAGAGCCCTAGCAGTTCGAGTCCTTCCCTCTCCCGCAGTTGCGGAAGATCCGGGCGCAGCGGGCTCCGAGCACTGAGCTAGGTCTGTGTCCTGCACCCGCACGGCTCTGTCTCCGCACTTCTCCTCTCCCTCCTCCCCTGCTCGCGCGATTCACCCACCTGGAGGTGAATTCAGTAGTCGGCCTCTTCGTCTTGCGTGTCTGCTGTGCAAGGAGTCCTTTGTGGAGTTATTGTTGTCCGATTCGTTGTAAATTCCAGGGGAGCGTTACAGAGGCTCACCTCACGCCGCCATTTTTTTCTAATCCCCCCAATTTGTACTTCTTAAATCTTACACCTTTTTCACCCAGCCTCTAAATCCCCATCCATCTGACATACCTTAGCTTCTTCTCTGTATGCGCATCTGCTTCTCTTTTGTTTGTTCATTTATTTTGTTTTTTAGATTCCACATATAAGTGAGATCATATTGTATTGGTCTTTCTCTGTTTGACTTATTTCACTTCGCATAATACACTCTAGGTCCATCCATGTTGTCACAAATAATAAAATTTCATTTTTTATGGCCAAATATTATTCTATTGTATGTATGTACCACGTCTTCTTTATCCAATTGTCTGTCGATGAACACTTAGGTTGCTTCCATATCTTGGCTACGGTAAATAATACTGCCATGAATATATATAAAAGCAACGTCAGAGAGTTTACTGCCTATGTTTTCTTCCAGGAGTTTTATGGTTTCAGGTCTTACATTTAAGTCTTTATTCCAGTTTGTGTTTATTCTTGTGTATGGTGTAAGGACGTGGTCAAATTTCATTTTTTCGTGTGTATCTGTCCAGTTTTCCCAATACCAAGTATTTTTTTTTAGGTTCTTTTTTTTTTTAATTTATTGGGGTGACAATTCCTAGTGAAATTACATAGATATCAAGTGTACAATTCTGTATTACATCATGTATAAATCCCATTGTGTGTTCATCACCCAGAGTCAGTTCTCCTTCCATCACCATATATTTGATCTCCTTTACCCTCATCTCCCACCCTCCATCCCCCTTACCCTCTGGTAACAACTAAACTATTGTCTGTGTCTATGAGATTTTGTTTCTCATTTGTTTGTCTTATTCTTTTGTTGTTTTTGATTTCCATACCACATATCAGTGAGATCATAGGGTTCTCTGCTTTTTCTGTCTGACTTATTTCACTTAGTATTATACTCAAGATCAATCCATGTTGTCACAAATGTTCCTATATCATCTTTTCTTACTGCCTAATAGTATTCCATTGTGTATATGTACCACAACTTCTTTATCCATTCATCTATCGAAAGACATTTTCGTTGTTTCCAAGTCTTGGCCACTGTAAACAAACCTGCAATGAACATTGGAGCACATGTGTCTTTATGTATAAATGTTTTCAAATTTTTGCGGTAGATACCCAGGAAAGGGATTGCTGGGTCATATGGTAATTCTATTTGTAATTTTTTGAGGAACCTCCACACTGCCTTCCATAATGGCTGCACCAGTCTGCATTCCCACCAACAGTGTATGAGGGTTCCATTTTCTCCACAGCCTTTCCAACACTTGTTACTATTTGTCTTCTTGATGATAGCCATTCTGAGAGGGTTGAGGTGATATCTCATTGTGGTTTTTATTTGCATTTCTCTGATGATTAGTGATGTTGAGCATTTTTTTCATAGGTATATATGCCATTTGTATGTCCTCTTTGGAGAAATGTCTCTCCAGGTCCTCTGCCTATTTTTTTTTTAATTTATTGGGGTGAAAATTGTTAGTGAAATTACATAGATTTCAGGTGTACAATTCTGTATTACATCATCTATAAATCCCATTGTGTGTTCACCACCCAGAGTCAGTTCTCCTTCCATCACCATATATTTGATCCCCCTTACCTTCATCTCCCCGCCCTCACCCACCTTACCCTCTGGTAACCACTAAACTATTGTCTGTGTTTATGAGTTCTTTTTTCTCATTTGTTGTCTTGTTCTTTTGTTGTTTTTGGTTTATATACCACATATGAGTGAAATCATAGGGTTCTCTGCTTTTTCTGTCTTATTTCGCTTAGCATTATAGTCTCAAGATCCATCCATGTTGTCACAAATGTTCCCATATCATCTTTTCTTATCGCCGAATAGTATTCCATTGTGTATATATACCACAACTTCTTTATCCATTCACCTATCAAAGGACATTTTGGTTGTTTCCATGTCTTGGCCACCGTAAACAAAGCTGCAATGAACATTGGAGTACACGTATCTTTATGTATAAATGTTATCAAATTTTTTGAGTACATACCCAGGAGAGGGATTGCTGGGTCATATGGTAATTCTATTCGTAATTTTTTGAGGAACCTCCACACTGCCTTCCATAACGACTGCACCAGTCTGCATTTCCACAAACAACGGATGAGGGTTACTTTTTCTCCACAGCCTCTCCAACACTTGTTACTATTTGTCTTGTTGATGATAGCCATTCTGACTAGGGTGAGGTGATATCTCATTGTGGTTTTTATTTGCATTTCTCTGTTTTTTTTTATGGTGCTTTTGAACTCATTTTATTTATTTATTTATTTTTTGTTAGTTTCAAGTGTACAAGACAAGGTAATACTTAGACATTCATCATTTATATCCCTCACACTGTGAACCCCCCTCCCCCCATCCACTATCCCTCCGACCTCACACCGAGCCATCAACTATAATTTTTTTTTTATAATTATAGTTGACATTCATTAATGTTTAGCTTCTGGTGTACAATGCCATGATCAGGCATCCACATTATCTCTGAGGTGGTCTCCCAAATAGGACGCATGTCCATCGGATACCCAACAAAATCTTTACAACATTATTGAATACGTTCCCCAAATTAATTTTCAGAAAATCTTGAGGTCATCTTGTGGTTACCAGCTGCTTCTAATCCTTTCACCTTTCCCCTTATCCCCAACCCTCTGCCCCCGCCCATCTAACAACTCTCAGTTTTTTCTTTGTGTCCTCAAAACCGTCTCTGATTAGTTCATTCACATATTCTTTTCTTTAGATTCTGCATATAAGTGAGATTATATGGTACTTTTCTTTCTCTTTCTGACTTATTTCACTTAACATAATGTTCTCTAGATCCATCCATGTTGTTGCAAATGATAAGATTTCTTTCTTCTTTATGGCTGCATAATACTCCATTGTATAAATGTACCACAGCTTCTTAATCCAGTCATCTACCGATGGACATTTCGGTTGTTTCCATATCTTGGCTATTGTGTAAAGTGCTGCAATAAACATAGCAGTGCATACTGATTTTTGAATTGAAGTTTTGGATTTCTCTGGGTAGATGCCTAGGAGTGCAATTACTGGATCATAGGGTAGTTCCATTTTCAGATTCCTGAGATACCTCCATACTGTTTTCCATAGTGGCTGCACTAATCTGCAATCCCACCAACAGTGCACTAGCGTTCCCTTTTCTCCACATCCGCGCCAGCATTTGTTGTTTGTTGATTTATTGATGATAGCCATTTTGACTGGAGTGAGGTGGTATCTCATTGTGGTTTTTATTTGCATTTCTCTGATGATTAGTAATGCTGAGCATTTTTTCATATGTCTATTTGCCATTTGTATGTCCTCTTTGGAGAAATGTCCCTTCAGGTCCTCTGCTCATTTTTCAATGGGTTGTTTTTTTTGTTGTTGTTCAGCTTCATGAGTTCCTTGTATATTTTGGATATTAGCCCTTTATTGGAAGCACTGTTTGTAAAAATCTTCTACCATTCAGTTGGTTGCCGCTTTATTTTGTCGATGGTTTCTTTTGCTGTGCAGAAGTTTTTAAATTTCATATAGTCCCATTTGTTTATTTTAGCTTTTACTTCCATTGCCTTTGGAATCAAATTCATAAAATGCTCTTTGAACCCAAGGTCCATACGTTTAGTACCTATGTTTTCTTCTATGCATTTTATTGTGTCAGGTTTTATGCTTAAGTCTTTGATCCATTTTGAATTAATTTTCGTACATGGTGACAGATAACAGTCCAGTTTCATTCTTTTTCACGTGGCTTTCCAATTCTCCCAGCCCTATTTATTGAAGAGGCTGTCTTTTTCCTCCATTGTATGTTTTTAGCTTCTTTGTCAAAAATTATATGTCCATATTTATGTGTTTGTTTTTTTTTGTGGGTTCTCAATTGTATTTCATTGGTCTATGTGTCTGTTTTTCTGCCAATACCATGCTGTTTTGATTATTATAGGCCTGTAGTACAAGCAAAAGTCAGGGAGTGCCATACCTCCAGTATTGTTCTTTTTTCTTAAGATTGTTTTGGCTATTCGGGGTCTTTTGTGGTTCCAAACAAATCTGATGATTTTTTGTTCCATTTCTTTAAAAATGTCATTGGGATTTTGATGAGGATTGCATTCAATCTGTATATTGCTTTGGTAATATGGCCAAATAGGACTTGCTTCTGCAGCAGGTTGATAGGAAGAGTTCTTTCTTTTGTTTTCCAGTACTTGTTGGTAGAATGTTTTATTTTCTTTCAGACTATAGCCTTTTTTTCTGTCATACACGGTAGTGTTATGTTTCCTCTGCACTATTCCATCTTTTCACACAATTGGGGGATTCCCTGGGAGACAGGCTTCTCCTCTGTTAAAAGTTCACCTGGGTCATAGGGCGCAGTGTCCCGGTGGGTATGCGGAGAGCTTTGAAGTTCCAAAGCTCTTTCTGCACTGGATTCAGAGCTCGTATGTTTCAGCAGTTCTGTTTACTCCTGCAGGGATCCACCCAGATAGGTGGGGTCAGGGGCGTGGTGATTGTGAGAGGTGCCACAGAGCAATGGCGGTGACCACCACCACAGGCAGTCCTGCTTCACAGCTCCCTCCCCTTTGCCGGAACTAGTTGGGCTGTGAATCTGTGTCTGTGGTCTACAGTTCCCAGAACAGCCAATATTCTGTTCTTTTGATCTGACACTGCTACTGTTCCACTTCTAGCATCGTGCAGGTGGGGGCAGGTCAAGCTCCGGAATGGTAGAGCCGGGGCGGCTAGTCTCAATGCCTAAGGCTTTCATTCTCTGATTGGCAGTGAGGGCTTAAACCACTGTTTTCAGCCTTCTTCCCTCAGTATTTTATCCGAGGTCTCTGCTGTGAGCGTTGGGTTCAGCCGTTTTATATGCTATCCCCTCAGCCCTGTGGGCCATAAGCAGAGCCCTAGCAGTCCAAGTTCTTTCTTCTCCTACAGCTGCGGTAGTTCCAGGATGCAGTGAGCTTAGAGCACTGAGCTAGGTCTGCGTCCTGCACCCGCGTGACTCCGTCTCCACACTTCTCCCTTCCCTCCTCCGCCACTTGCATGATTAGCCCACCTTTAGGTGAATTCAGTAGTGGGATTCTTTGTCTTGCCTGTCTACTGTGCAGGGAGTCATTTGTGGAGTTATTGTTGTTTGATTAGTTGTAAATTCCAGGGGAGCTTTACAGAGGCGCACTTCACCCCACCTTTTTTGATACAATCACTCAATTAACTTTTTGAACATGTTTATTGAGATGTAACTCATATGTTGTACAATTAAAGCATTTAAAGTGTACAATTATGGGGTTTTTTAGATATTTTCACAGATAGGTCTAATTCATAGAGACAAAAAGTAGAACGGTGGTTGCCAGAGCATAATTTCAGAGTTTAGTTTGAAAAGATTAAAAAGATATGGGGATGGATGGTGGTGATTGTTGCACAATATTCTGAATGTACTTAATGCTACTGAACTGTGTACTTTAAAATGGTTAAGAAAATAAATTTTATGTTATATATATTTTACCACATTAAAATAAATTGGGGGGGGAGTAAAAACACTCTTCCTTCAGATATGTTTTTCTGGGTCAATCTGGTCTCTTGGCTTCACTATACACCATAGCTCAGATGAGTGGCCCTGACCAACAGGTACCCTGTTGGCCATTCATGAGTGTAATTATTGTTTGTTCTTCTTTCTTTTGTATATTTGAAATTGGTAAGAGAGTAAATCTTAAGTGTTCTCACAATAAATTTATTTTTTTAAAGGTAACTCTGTGAGGTGATGTTTGTGTTAACTTGATCATGGTAATCATTTCACAATGCATGTATATATTAAATCACCACATTGTACACTTTAAAAATCACATTATGTAACCTAAAATGTACAAATTTATTTGTCAGTCATACCTCAATAAATTTGGAAAAAGTGTTTATCAAACTATATTAAATTATTTGTTGAAGCAGCCATATCTGTCTCTCAGTGCCCTGGTTATGACTCAGAGGGAAATGACAACCATACTGATCCCCTCTGAGAAACTTAACTCCTAGACAAGAAGAGCTGATGACTAAATCCATGTCAGCTTTTCTCTGTCCCAAAGGAAGGAACTGATTACCCAGATTATAGTTGAGGATGAGTCAATTTTTTTCCCTGGAAATACCTAAAATTGCTAAGTATGAACTCATTTACTTAACAAATATTTATTGAGTGACTGCTATGTGTTAAGCATTCTTCTAATCACTAGTGCAACAACCTTGACTATTAACCTTTGCTCATGATTTCTGTCATGTCCCATTACATTCTGGGGGAAATCAAATATTAGGAGGATTTCTCCTGTGTCCAGTAACATTGAGTTAGGTGGTCCCCCTTTCTGGAAGGCACTGGGGTCAGTTAGACATTTGAGACAAGTAGGTCCAGGCAAGTAGAGGCAAGAGTCCAAAGAGTCATCCACTGATATTTCAGAAAAGATTAAAATGAAAGCTTGCATGAAAGCTTAGATGGTGTCCAGAAACTTTCTGACTCTTTTGTCACCCCCTCACAAAGGATGGTGTTCCTTTCAGCTCAGACCTGGCCCTCTCCTTTTTGTGTCCCACACTTGCCCTGGGCAGACTCTTCAGCTTCCCTGGACCCATGTACACTTGTCTGTTGATTGCACCCATACCTCAGACCCTGCCTTGGAGCTAACAAGTTACTTGTGGGACACTCGACAGATGTCTCACAGGAACCCCAAACTCAGCCATTTGAAAGCGAGACTCATTGTCCTTCCCTTCCCTACAAACCTGCTTCTTCTGGAGGCATGTTGTCTCAGATGACCAGGCCCTCCACGCAGTCCCTTAAACAGGCACCATGTTGCCATTCTTCACTCCCCTTGCTCTCACCCCAACCTAATCTCAGTCTCCAAGTCCTAGTTCTAAACATATGTGGAATGTCATCCATTACTCTCCTGCCACCACCTTGGAGCCATTTTGTTAGGTAAATTGCAAATGCCTATTTTATGAAACCCAGGCATCCACTTTTCCTGGCTTTCCTCCATTCCTTCACCTCCTCCCAATGTGGAAACTGCTCTCCGTTATACAGCCAGAGTGAGGGTTGGATCAAACAATTTGTTGACCCCTTCAATAGCTTCCTCCTCCAGATATGACGCCAAGTGTCAAACCTGGCTCAAGCCACCCTCCCTGGGATGCAGTCTCCATACATCTTTCCAGTCTCAAGTCCTCCCACATTCTCAGCAATGCCCATCCTCCAACCACATGGGACTTCATCAGAAGCACCTCCTCCAACCCTCAACCAATCCTGCTTTATTTGCAGGAGCACTCAGCTATAGCCTATGTTCACCTGCCTAATTCTACTCATCTTTGAGACTAACTTTAACTCTCACTCCCGAGCCCCCAAATGGCCTAGGTGCCACTACCATCCCCTCCTATGTAGCCTGGGCTCCTCTCCTCCTAAAAGCACAGCCTGAACAGACCTTATATGATATATGGTCATCTTCTCCACTAGCTCACAACCTTCTGATAGCCGTACATCTCCAGCAAAGGCACAGCATCTTAAACGTCATCAGAATCACATAACTGACGGTTATTCTTTTTAAATAATTAGGAGATTATAGAGCACAACAGATGTTTGTAAACTAAGGTGAACAAAGGCTCAGGCTGTACCATACACTGGTGAGAAAATCGGGGAGTTAAGTGAAAACTTGTGGCTGATGACTTGGGCCATCCCATGAACTCTCAGAAGAGGCACATCGTTTCTTAGCATCCTGCTTTCAAATTCAGTGGCAGTTAAATGGCAAGATATAATTGTAGGTAATTCTGTTTTTGTTTATACTGAGTACTCACAGAGGAGCAAACGACCAGTGAAAAGTCTTAGCTGGCAGGGGTCCCTCAGAAAGCACGCTTGACTACTCATCAGCTGTTCAGCAAATTTCAAAGGACACACGACTGGGGCCTATGTTCATAGACTCTGGTAGGTCTAGAATGAGGAGAATGTGAGAGTGGCCACTTAATATGCAGACCTGGTGCAAAATTAAAATGAGGGGCTACTTGTTCAAAAATTATTAAAATTTCAAGATGACAACAGCAGAGCACTGAGACAGATGTGGGACCTTTCCAAGTGCAGACCCATGATGTGCATTCGGGAGCTTGTGGCCACAACCACACAGGTGATCTTCCCTGATGCCTGTAAAGCTCAGCTTGATGCTGTGAAATGTCCCTCTTGTTCAGGACTTGGACGTGCAGCCAAGGGTCTTCAGGACATTGCAGAGCAATTCTGAAAGTGGCCCTTATATCCTTGTGCTACACATGCTGTAGTCTCATTTTACTTTTTCTGTGTTTTAAACTATATTCTTAGGGGATCCTAAAGACTTCTGACATGATTTTCTTTTAGAATTACTTTTCTCTTTACTACCCCTCTAAAAGACCCCAAATTACCAGTTGGCAGTGGGATTGGAAGACAGGAAAAGGTACTCTCGTTTATCTCATCCCTAGAGCACAAAATGGGCACGTGAGGGTAGATTGTGCATTTTCACAGTGATCTAGTCTCTGAGGAAAGATGCAAGACTTAATGGAAACCTAATTCTTTTGGTCAAAAAATCTAATAGCCTAGTGATATGATAAGCACACAGAGCTCTGAGGTGTGTGGGCCGCAACTCTACTTAGGAGCTCACGGACAACGGGCCTGAGGAGTCATGTGCACACTCGACTCCAGAATCCAGTCATACCCACGTTTAAGGAGGCACTTTGGTCAGAGAAAGTGAGACCGACATAATGAGAAGCTTTCCAAAGCCGACCTATGGGGACTCAGTCTGCAACATGGGCTCAAGCCCAGCACCACCCCCCAGCTTCCATTCATTTTGCTTCATGTCCAAATGTCTCCTTCATTTTCCTTCATGTCCAAGTGCCAAGATTCTGGGACAGGCTTCCAAACCATGCACACCCTGCCTCCAGTGCATTTATGGGAGTGTACTCTGTGCCAGACCTCTTGAAGACTTGGTTGTTTCATTAAATTGTTGCAATAATCTTGAGAGGTAGAGAATATTGTTCCCCCCAGTCTGCAGGCAGATGTTGACATTTGGAGCAGTTAAGGGACTTTTTATGGGTGTTGCAGCCAGGAGGCAGAGGTAGGATGTCAGAATGGCTGCCATTCAGGAGGAGGAGAAATTGCTAAGTAGGGTTCTCACAATGTTCCTGAAGGAAGGATAGACAGGTACAGGGGTACAAGGACACGGATCTAGTGGAGCAAGCTCAGTACTAACACCTTACTGCGCTACATCGTTTAACCCTCACAACTCTGGAAGGTAAGTACCATTTTCTCATTTTACAGATGGGGAAACTGAAGCTTAGGCATGGTAAGTAATAAAGGTTAAATAATTTTCTAGCATAGCCACACCCCTGAGCCAGGATTTGGTTTTGTGAGGCTCATTTGTCTGGTCAGAAGGAGACAGAGAAGGACAAATGGTAATGGGTGGAATTGCTGAAGGACAAGGATTGCCAGGAAGTGGTTAGATTTAGTTTGTTCTCCAAATGGGCAGCAGCCTCTTCCTACATTACAAAGGGCAATGTCTCTCCTGCCCACCATACTCAAATAGGATAAGGAAATAAGGATCAATTTTTAAAAGAAGCTCCACAACTATTACCCTTTCTCTTTGTCTCCTTAACAGACATTCCCTAAATCTGGCACTGTCCAGCCTTTTGCTGGAGTCCAGCCTGGAAGGACCAGCCCCTCACCTGAGCTGTCCAACAGGAGAGCAAATCCAATTCAGGAGGAGAATCTGATGGAGGAATGCACCTGGTGCCAAGGGAAGGTCTGAGGGGCAAGGGCTGGACAGGTGAAGGAACAGGGGAGCCTCCTAAAATGAGACAGGACAGGAAGGCAGTGGGGGAGGGGAACTATAGGGAGCGAGTCCTGACAGAGCAGCACTGGTGTGACTGGGACACAGGCCCTATTTGATGGGGTGGGCATGGAGGAAGCTAGAAGCAGGCAGACCTGCCTTCAATGAATGGAGGCACTGAGGTCTCTTGGGGACACCACACCACACCTTCACTTCACCAGAACAGGGAAGGTGTCAGTGAAGGACTCCAACACCTGCCTTTGTTCTTTAATTCTGGCCAATGATCCTCTACAACCTCACCTGTTTTAGCTATGTGGCTGCGAGTGTTCTCCTCCAAGTGCCCCGTGCATTCACAATGAGTACTTCTGTTCTCTTTCCATTTACGAGCTTAAAAGTTATATCCTATAACTATAGACAAGCGGAGCATTTTAAACCTAATCTGTTAAAAATGAAGTTATTTTCAGGATGCATCTGGTCTAAAATACTCCTGTGGTCTCCAGGTGCCCAGGGAAGTGAAGAGAACTGAGCACAGCTCCCGGTGAGCTCTGTGCCCAGTATGTGACAGCTGAGCCACCCATTTTCAATTCTGGAGAGGGTGAGAGGAAGAGGGAGTTCTGAGGCCATGCATGGTGACGCTCACGGTCACCCGCATGTTTTAGTTCTCTGGGTCAGAGGTCAAGTGTATGCTCTGGATGGGCTTGACTGCTCTGAGAGTGGCAAAAAATGTTTTCTATGTACATGTTGTTTATGTAATCGGCACCAAACTTTCAGTAATGAACAAACTTTCAGTGATCAGTAATGACCATCAACATTGATTTGAGAAGACCAACTAATTTCTCCTTTTGGAGAGGTGGCAAAGCCAGACGATCCCAGGAGTGGGAATGGGAAGTATTCGTGGCAATTTCATCATGGGAACAGATCATTGACACATGGGCCATAAACTGCTGAGGGTGGTTTAGTTTAGCCAGAACCTAATATTATGCCCCAACTTTTTTTAACTGATAAAAAGAACAAAGAAAATTCTTCAGAACAACTGCAGTCAGTACCAGTACCCACAGACCTCCCAGGCCAGGCTTAGGTGGGAGTGGAGTTCCTTGGGGCCCTGGCTTGGAGGAAGGTGTATTCCCTAATCAAGGGACTCTGGAGGGCAAGGTTCATATTCTGCCCTCCACCTATGAAAACCATGCCTCCTGGAAATAAAGCCTGGAAATTGCAGCAGGATAAACCAGCATCACTGTGTCTGCCAACAGTCTGCTAAATGCCTACAGAGACTGGTCTCACTGACCCAAAGCAATGCATCTGTGGGGCTCAAGCTCTCTTCTGCCCAGTGCCCATTCCCATCCGATGCTGGGAGCCTCTGATACTGAGCTTTCTCCCCATGCAAACCTTTTGTTCAAGTATTCACTGAGCACCCAACATCGAGAAAGCCCTATGGAAGCAAGGTGAGCTGAGATAGACATTTAAAAACAAAGAATTTAACGTTTTCCTTTCTGGAAACTTTTTAAAATAAAAAGTTGTTTAAAATGAAAAACTTGTTATCTTTTTAAAATAACAAGATGAAATATATAAGAATAACCAGAAGGAAAATAAATAGTTAGGAGGTATATTAGTTTGCTCAGGCTGCCACAGCAAAGTACCACAGGCTGGGTGGCTTAAATAACCGAAATCTATTTTCTCGTGGTTCTGGAGGCCAGAAGCTCCAAGTCCACGTGGTGGCAGCTCCTTCTGAGGCCGCTCTCCTTGTCTTGTAGCTGCTGCCTCCCCTGTGTCCTCACAGGCTCTTCCCTCTGTGTGCATCTGTGAGCTGATCGCTCTTCATAGGACGCCAGTCTTGTTGAAACAGGGCCCACCCCAATGACCGTATTTTAAGTTAAATTGCTCTTTAAAGGCCCTATCTCCAAATACATCCTGAGCTACTACAGACTTAGGACTTCAACTTGAAATCGGAGACACACTTCAGCCCATGACACCCTCGCATGCTGTCTTCACCCCTCCGTGCTGCAGGCTCAGCCATCTGCCCTCCCTGCTCTCTCCAAATCTGTGTCCACATCCTGGGACATCTGCCTCAGGCCTTTGCAGTTCTGACGCTTACTGTCATCAGCAGGTGGAGGGGATCAGCTTCATCTTAGGTGGATCACAAAGCACCGGGTTAACCTTCCAATCTGCCACATTTATTCCCTGGAAGAAGTCTGGTTGTGAGTCAGGCCGCCTCAGATAACAAAGGATTTCTCTGATAATTTCTTACAAGTACAGTTTCATTTCAGTCAGTAAGCATCCAGTCACCTAGAATCATGACAACTCTGAACTTCACTGAAATTGAAGCTTGTCCTGCGTGTGGTCTGCCTCTGACTGAAGCCGGCCAGCCGTGGGTGCCTGCTCTTTGTCCCCTCGCATGGTTGTTCCTTCTGTTCCTCTCCCTGCTTTGCTCCCTGCCAAGTCTTTTACCCTACCAAGTATAGGAAAGAAATGAGAAAAAGATGAAGATAGTTGTTTTACTTGATGGGTCCTGCCATCATCTGACATTTCCCCCTGGGGTTTAATGAGGTGACTTGTGTGCTCTCCAGAGAATCTTGACTGTGGGTCCCTCTCTCTTGCAGTCCCCTACACTGACCTCCTGTGTTGGGGCACTGCTGCCATTGAGGGGTGGCCCTCCTGAGCAAAGTCTTAAAGGAGTTTCCAGGCTGAGTGTCCTATGGTAAAAAGGACACACTCATGCACCCTTTGTTCTGACAAAATCTAGACTTAAGTCCATTTCTGAGGCAGTCATGCCTGAATCAGGCTGAAGCCCCACATATACTGCGTGAGACTCAGATTCGTAGTCTCTGATTAATGTAGTTAAAGCTCCATCACGTGGTCTGGGGATAGGCGACACGATGAGGGAGGGAAAATGCAATAACTCACCCATGAGCTCCCCGAAAATAAATGCTCTCTTTCAGCCTCTTTAATTCAGTGTTCCTGCTAGGATGATCTGGCATCATATTTCAGGATGCAGGAGGCAGACAAATCCTTGTGGATCATCCTGTTTCATGTCCAGGCCCTTCCCTGCAGATACCCTCTTCCCAATGAGAGGCACAACTCAGCCTCCAGACCTCAAAACCTTCCCTGCAAATGAAACTGGACAACCTTCTTATGCCATATGTAAGAATAAATTCAAAACGGATTAAAGACTTAAACGTAAGACCCAAAACCATAAAACTCATAGAAGAAAATATAAAAAGTAAATTTGCAAACATTACTTTTAGTAATATTTTTACTGATATATCCCCTTGGGCAAGGTAATAAAAGAAAAATAAACATGTGGGACTACATCAAACTAAAAAGCATTTTCACAGCAAAGGAAACCATCAATAAAACAAAAAGACATCCTACTGAATGAGAGAAGATATTTGCCAATGATACATCTGATAAGGAGTTAATATCCAAAATTTCTTAAAAAAAATACAAAAACACTCATACAACTCAACACCAAAAAAACAAACAACCCAATTAAAAATTTGGCAGAGGACCTGAAGAGACATTTCTCCAAAGAGGACATGCAAATGGCAAATAGACATATGAAAAAATGCTCAACATCACTAATCATCAGAGAAATGCAAATAAAAACCACAATGAGGTATCACCTCACCCCAGTCAGAATGGCTTCCATCAACAAGACAAATAGTAACAAGTGTTGGAGAGGCTGCGGAGAAAAAGGAACCCTCATACACTGTTGGTGGGAATGCAGACTGGTGCAGCCGCTATGGAAGGCAGTGTGGAGGTTCCTCAAAAATTTACGAACAATTGTCACCCCAATAAAATTAATTAAAAAAAAAACTACGAAAAGAATTACCATCTGACCCAGCAATCCCTCTTCTGGGTATCTACTCAAAAAATCTGAAAACATTTATCCATAAAAACAAGTGTGCTCCAATGTTCATTGCAGCTTTATTTACAGTGGATCAAATATATGGTGATGAAAGGAGAACTGACTCTGGGTGGTGAACACACAATGGGATTTATAAATGATGTAATACAGAATTGTACACCTGAAATCTATGTAACTTTACTAACAATTGTCACCCCAATAAACTTTAATTTTTAAAAAAATGGGGCAGAAGACATCAAGAGACATTTCTCTAAAGAGGACATATGCATGGCCAACAGACATGAAAATATGCTCAATATCACTAATCATCAGAGAAATACAAATAAAAACCACAATGAGACCACCTCACTCTGCTAGAATAACTATCATCAATAAATCAACAAACAGCAGTTCTCTGGTGAGAATGTGGAGAAAAGAGAAACCTCGTGCACTGTTGGTGGGATTGCAAATCGGTGCAGCCACTATGGAAAACAGTATGGATGTTCCTCAAATAATTAAAGATAGAACTACCTTATGACCCAGCAATTCAACTCCTGGGTACTTATCCAAAGAAAACCAAACACTAATTCAACAAAATATATGAATCCCTATGTTTATTGCAGTGCTATTCATAATAACCAAAATATGAAAACAACCTAAATTCCCATCAATAGATTATTGGATGAAGAAATTGTGGTACATTTATACAATGGAGTATTACTTGCCATAAAAAAGAATGAAATCTTACCATTTACAACATCATTTATAACATAAACACTTGTTACTATTTGTCTTGATGATAATCATTCTGACTGGGGTGAGGTGTGGTTTTTATTTGCATTTCTCTGATGATTAGTGATGTTGAGCATTTTTTCATGGACCTACAGGGTATTATGCTAAGTGAAATAAATCAGACTAAGAAAGATAAATACTTTATGCTCTTGCTTACATGTGGAATCTAAAGAAGAGAATAAATGAGCAAACAAAACAGACTCAGAGATACAGAGAAAAAAACTGATGGTTGCTAGATAGGAGGGGGAATTGGGGGATGGGAAAAAGATGAAGGGATTTGAAAGTACAAATTGGTAGTCACAAAATAGTCACAGGGATGTGAAATACAGTATGGGTAATAGAATCAATAATGTTGTAAAGATTATTTTGAATGCCAGGTGGGCACTGGATTTATCAGGGGGATCACTTCACAGACTGTGTAGATGCCTGACCGCTGCGTTGTACACCTGAAGGTGAAGTTGAATAATATTGAATGTTAACTATAATTAAATATATATATAATATATACTATACAATGTATAACGTATATAATTACATATTATATAAATATATGTATATTTATATAATCATGGTATGTAAAGTACAGCATAGGGAATATAATCAATGGTATTGTAACAGTTATATATGATATCAGAGGGGTAGTAGATTTGGGGGGTTATCATTTGGTGAGGGGTGTAAATGTCTAATCATTATGTTGTTTTGTATACCTGAAACTAAATTAAAATAAATAAATAAATTTTTGAAAAGAAATGCATTCAATAAGATCATGGCAATGTAGTATGTGCAACAAATCCCACAGGGAGCTCTGGTTCTGAGCTCTGGCTTCGAGCAAGCAGAAATAAATGAACCTGCTGATATTCGTCAGGATACCACAGATCTGCAGAGCATGACTGAACTGTAATTCTGTATTTCGTGAGTCAGGGTAGCTCAAATTCGTAAACACATCCAAATTAATTGGCATTTAAGATGTCTTTCCAACTAATCCAATTTTCATTTTTCTATATATCTTTCTGGGAGATATTATAATAAATTTGTCACAACAGGTATTAAAGTCACGTGATTAATACCTGCAAAGGGGATGACACCCCAGAATTGTACAAGGAGATTTACTAGAAGGAGGACCTTCATTTTTCCTCTCAGAATGTTTTTGACCACAGAGGACTTACAATGATGATGCTGGCTGTCAAGATGCATGCAGCCAAGTGTCTCCTGTGTGTGCACCATACATTAGTGCCCCAGGGATAGGAAGCAGAGGAGCCCATCGAGTCATCCCATCTCCAGAATAGATGCTCCCCACGCAGTCACACTCAGCAGGGATGTGTACAGGAAGCATGAGGCCACTGAGTAGAATCTGGGTTAAGGATCATGGCTTTTCCAGGGTTTCATGTATGGGGTGTTACCATGAGGTTGGGAAGTGGCTTAGGATGGGGGGGCCATTGCCACTGCATATGATATTGTTATGAAATGGGATCTGCTCCAATGTCTGAACACCTGAGGGTGGGGAGCACAGGCTCTGGTGTGAGACACCCTGGCAGTCAAATCCAGGCTATAAGCTTTTAAGCAAGTCATCAACGCTCTGAGCCTCTGTGTTTCCATCTGTAAAACGGAGTTAGTAGTTCCTTCCTCTGAGGGTTAATGTGAGAATTCAGTACTATATGTAAAGTGTCTGGCCCAAAGGAGGTGATTAATAATTTCTTGTTGCTTTTATTATTAGCTCAAAGTTACTTCATTATGTTGATGGTCTTTCTGTAATTAATAGTACATTATGTTAAAACATAAGGCCATTCATTCATGTAAGAAATATTTCTTAGGCAACTATAATGTGCCAAACTAAGAACTAGTTCTAGTTTTTAGAAAAATTTATAAGACCTAAGTCCTATCTTCAAAGACCTGGCAAAATAGAAAACAGATGTGTGCCCTTACCTAAACTAATGAGAACAGCAACAATTAATAACCTGAGGCCTCAAAACACACCTGTTCCTGGGGCATGTGGGCTCTACACTGCCCTAACGTACAGCATACGCACCTTTATTTTAAACCTCACAGCAATCACCAAGCTAAGCACTCCTATCCCCACTTTACAGATGAAGACACTGGGGTTCTGACAGGGTCACCCGACAAGCGCAGGTAGCACTAGAGCCTGGAATGAGGTTTGTCACATGCCTGGAGTTGAACAGAAGCGACCTGGAAAATCCAGTACTTTAAGAATAAAATTACAGACTGGGGTCTGTGGTTGTTTCTGGGGCCCATGCAGCTTTATGAAAGGCTCCTCCACCCAGCCCCCAGAAACATAGACACCAGTTCCCTAACCAAGCCCTGAACAGGCACAGGAAGAGCTTCCTTCTGGCCGTGGTTCAGGAATGTGAACACACAGAAAGGCTGGGCTGGGGCATGTGCCTCAGTCACCCTGTACCAGCCCAGGTGGCAGGTCCCCAGAGAGGCAGATCCCAGCCAGGGAGACCTGGGGGCCAACTGGGCCCAGAACATGTGTTTGGTCCAACTAGACCTCCTCAGCCAACAGGCACTTTCTCAGCTAAAAGAGTGAACTTTTCTCCACCAGGGGAAGGTACAGCTCAGCCTCCCAAGGGTCATTTTGAGAAGTCTCATTTATTAAAGACGTTTCCTGTCATTATCTAGGGGAGGAGGGGGTATTGCAGCTCAAAGAGGACTAAATTATGTCCCCTTGCACTCGGGAGAATCATGGTGGCATAATTGCGCCTAAGCATGGCCCAGGGCATCCCCCGAGCACAGGCCCTATGTCCTCTGGTCAGACACTCAGTACTCACCTTGTAAAGCGGACGCCCCCTTTCTAAACACGGTGAGTCCTGTGAGCTTAAATCTTCCTTTCAGTGAGGAATCTTCTGCCCTCTAGATCTGTCTGAGCAGTCGCTTCCAGCCTTCCATGAGCATGTTCAGAGATAGAGACCATGTCTTTGCAAATCTTTTTTCCAAGATGAATAACCCAAACTCCTTCACAAACTTCTCCCTTGAGACCCTGTTCCTGGGTCTTCAGGGACCTCAGTGCTGAGCCAGACCAGGGTCTGCCGGGGCAACCTGGGCTGCGTCTCTCTTGGCCACAGGACAGTCCCGCTCCCTGGGACTCACTGTGCATTTGACTAGAGTGTTTCCTTAGGTGTTCATCTGCCCTGCTATGGTTCTCCTATATTGCACTGAAACAGATTTCTGGAATCTAATTTTAGAATCTCCCATTTACTCCTAGGAACCTCATCTTCTTGTTTTTGACTCAATTTACCATTTTTTTCAAATTTATTTCAAATCATGATTCTATTTTCCAGTTCATATATGCCTTCATATTTAAGTTATTAGAGTGTTAGATAAATGTCTTCCGTGGAGTGATTCAATCCATTGATTAAATGTTAATGAGGATAAGTGACAGAGCTCTGCGGCCATCCACTGAAGACAACCTCAACTTGACAATCCAATACTTAACCTTCTTAGAGGTAATCGTTCCCTAACCAGCAGTAGCTAAACTAATAATCCAGCAGACCGGGGATGGTTCCAAAGAGCCTCCGAGAGCCAGGCTTTACAGCAGCTGACTTCATTCTAGTGTTTCTCATCCCCAGCACTGGAGGCCCTGGGTCCTCATCCTTAGGCCTCTGGAGCCACTGCCCTAGACCAGTCCCCACTTTTCTGATCCAGGTCCACTGCCAGCTCTCAACCTGGCCTGTAGGTCCAGAGCTCAGGAGCCCTGATCAACCCCTGCGGGACACAGCTTTCCAAACCAGGCAGTGTCATTGGGGCCGTTGTTTTTAATCTTGCTGCAAGGGGCACACAGTCTCTCTCCAGTTCCTCCCAGCAGACTCTTGGGAAAATCATTGTGTGTGCGTATGTGCGTGTGCGTATGCGTGTGTGTGTGTGTGTGTGTGTGTGTGTGTGTGTTTAAAGTCTGTGAAGCCATAAAGCCTGAGTTCCTCTACAGAGCAGGACTCCTCCCATCCTTCTTTTCAGAGCTAATTTAGTTGTGTTTAAACAATGTCAATCTGGCAGCTCCCCTCGGTTAAAGCTGTGAGACTGAGGACAGCTGCCGCCAGGCTACCAGCCCTCCAGCGCAGACTGCACCAGCTTTCCTGAAATAGCAAGTCTCCACTTCCGTCCATGCTTCCCTGGAATAACCCCAAGGGAAGGATACTCCACTTCCTACGCCCAGACCGCTTTATTTATTACCTTATAATGAGTCCATATTTGGGGAAAAAAATATGTGGAATAAAATCATGTGGTTATAAGTAACTGATGTAAGTGTTTAAATTCAAAGGAGCTCTCAGTGAGATTGTGTATGTATGTAAACAGGCATGCACATCCAAACAGGGAGAGTGTGAACTCAGCTCTATTCTCTGACAAGCAGGCTGCCTCAGGACAGGACAAGAAGGACTCGGGCCACTCCAGGACCCTGATAGCTAAGGAGCCATTCAGCGCCATTCTTCTTCTTAGTCAGATTCGACTGACCTGGCTGAAGATAGTCAGGGAGTTCAGCTCCTTAACACACTGCTGAGTCGGTGGTTAGAAAGGAGCCATGTAGCATGCTGGAGGAACCATTTCTATGCTTTTTCTTACTTACCTACTTGTTAAGAGCAATCTTATCACTTTGCACTTTGCACCAGGTGACTTTGTCTTTAAGCACATGTCACTCCTAACACAGGGGCTCTTCATTTTACACGACCCTGACAGCCATGCAGAGTCTGGGTTATTATTCTTCCTGGGTACACAGTGATTGTACCTTGTGTAATACATGTGTTCCCGAGAAGTCACGTGGAGACCTAATCTGATTTGCAACACACTAACAGTGTTCGGTATTTAAGGTCTCTTGAGTTAGTTTGGCAGTGAAGAATCACTTTATAAATCACGTTATAATCACTCTGTAAAGGATCATATGTGCTCCTGCAATGTTCCTCAAAATGAGACACGCCTTCCCCAGGTTATACAGCTTATATTTTCAGAGCAGTTTAGGCTCCACAATAACTATTGTTCTTTCTAAAACACAGTCCTTCTAGAGTGAGTCATTCTCTTTCAATGGCAGCAGCTATCTGAGGTATATAAGTCTGAAATCTGAAGCTGAAGTGAGGGTCAGTAAAGGTTTCTGTCCTCCTGTTAGAAGTGGAGACTATTTATTTACTCCAGAGACACTAACTAGATTTTGGTTCAATCATTAGCTGAACAGTCAACAGTTACCATCTGGAACTAAAGTTTGGGAGCCAAGAAATGATACGTTCACAACTGACCAAAGTCTAGTGTCTTTTCTTTTCTTTTAAATGTATGCTGGTGGCCTCGCCGACCCTCCCTTTCTATGTCACACTACAAGGGGACATGCTCATCGCAGGTCTATGTCAATATATTGTAGTACCAAAAACCATCATTGTGGGGGTCTCTCAACAGCACCGGGTGGTCTAGGACACCACCAAAAACCAGTATCCACTGGTGGAATTTTAATTGCTAGTCAGGGAATCTAAAAAGACATTCTTTGTGATCAATTTGTAGAAATATCACAAGCATGTTTGG
The DNA here is from genome assembly GCF_964194185.1 of Rhinolophus hipposideros. Classification (NCBI taxonomy): domain Eukaryota; kingdom Metazoa; phylum Chordata; class Mammalia; order Chiroptera; family Rhinolophidae; genus Rhinolophus; species Rhinolophus hipposideros. Next base: position 66,464,380 of record NC_138061.1, read on the forward strand.
GAAGGTTGTGCATTCTCCATTTTGGGATAAAGTACGTTATGTTGTTTGACCTTCTCCATACTTATTCATTTTCCTCCACTTGACCTGTCCTAATGGAAAATATGTTAATATTGCCAGGGATGATAGGACTTCTGTCTTTTCCTCCTTGTATTGCTGAAAACTTTTGTTTACTACATTTGATACTTTTACATTAACCGTAAAAAGTGCAAACCTATCATCTTCATTATGGATTTTTTTTTTAGTGAAATAAATTAATGTTATTTATCATATTGACTGTTTTGGGTTTGGGTTCCACCTTGTCCCCAGTTCACACTCCCATTCCTGCTCTCCTTTTGTTTGGATTCATCCACTGTGTCTTTGCCCATGGCCTTACTTTTATTATTTTTGGATTGATTTGGTACACTAAGAACAGTATTTAGATTTCATTTTCAATCCAATATAAGAATCTGTGATTCAAAATGAAACTTTATCCCAATCATTGTATAAACATGACTTATATGCTTAGTTTTATTTCTACTATTTTGATTTATGGTTCCTTTTTATATACGTTGTTATATTGACTACAGTTATATTTTGAACTTGATTTTCCTTATGATTTTGGAAATTTTATCTACTATTTTTATTCTATTAGTAATGATATTTAATAAATATATGTATATCATAAGGTATTTTCACAAATTTTCATTATCAAAAATAAAGCAATGTCAAATGATCATTTTCTATATAATATGAGAAATTTATTCTGCTTTTACTTCTTAACTTCTGCCCCCCTAATTCCTAGTTTTTAGTGATGGTAGTAGGTAATTTGAACTAGATAATTAATTACTAAATTAATATTTTTAAACACATGTCCTCTTTTGAAAATTATTTTTGGCATTTTCATCATGTTTTAATATTATATTGAGGATTACACTAATTTTGTTTCGTAGTTGTTTGTAATATTTGTTTGTTGGGGGTATTTTGTCTGTTTCACTAGTTTTTTTCTCACCAACTTTTTATGTCATAAATTCTCCATTCTTTAATTTGATATTTTGATTCCTTACTCTGTTGGCTTTAAAATAATTCAAGTAAGTTGTCTTTTTTGTCTTTTTTTCAGGACACTCACATGGGTGTGCACTTCTATTATATATGCAAGAGAACACCGCGCTACTGCACTAGAACCTAAAAATCAGCTGGGCCACCACAGGAGCTGAGGTTGCCAGATTTAGCAAATAAAAATGCAGGACACCCAGTTAAATTTGAATTTCAGATAAACACCAAACAACTTTTTAGTATAAGGATGCCATCAATATTGCTTAGCATCCTACGTTTTATCTGACAATCCCATTTGGGCTACAATCCAGTTTCCTCACAATTCTGTACATCATTGTCTTGGTGTTGCAAAGCAGAAGTGGGAGGCAAGATTTATGTGCTTAGATCCTCACTGAATTTGCTCTGATTCTTGAAATTAAAATAAATGATGAGGAAAAATCTAGGTATTAAAAAGTTTCATTTTGTTTGGTATTCAGAAAAACTCATCTTTTTGAGCTCAGGAAAAAAGTAGTTCTTTAATGATGGCTCCACTTATATTGGTTCTTTTTTCTGAAATTCCTAATATTTACATGTTAAATGCATTTCTGCCATGTTTTTTATATATTATTTTTTCTCTTTATCCTTTTTCTCTTGATTTTGTGAGGTCAAAGTTGCCTTCTTCTCTATCAAACTTGTTTTCTGTAGGATCCATTTTGCTGTTCACTTCCTCCATTTCAATTTGAAATGAACATTTTTTTAAATCTCCATGCTGGCTTCTGTAGCCTGTTTGTTTTTCTCTTTATGGTTCTCTGCTCAGATTTCATAGAAGAAATGTCCTTTTGAAGTTTGTTGGAAACACAAATCAGGAGTGTTCTCAAAATTGCCCCATTTCTGGCAGAAAGTGTATTTCATAGGAAAATATTTTCTCTGAGTCCTCAGAGTGGTCGTTTCGTTTGAACTGTGCTGTCATTTCCTTTGCCGGCCATTTTTCGTTGTGTGCTCATCATTACAAGGCAGTGTGATGTTTGTCCAGAACCAGTACTGAGATCCCAGTCTGAATCGTCCCAACCCAAGGAAAGGAAAAAGGAAGAAAAGATAGGTTTAGATTTACTAAAGTTTTACTTTGCGAATTCAACAGTCTGGGGAGAGAGGGATCTAATCAGCCTGAGCTGGCCCTGCAGGAGCCTCAACTCTCTGCTTTTGTGTCTTCTCTAAGTTTTGAAGGGCATCTGGTGTTTTCCGGGAAACGTCCTTCTTCTCTGCCGACCACTGGCCAAGGATCACTCCTCTCCTTGATCTGGGCTTGTAGTCCACAAGAAGTGTCACCTGGGGGCTAGTGCCATTGTGGGTTTGTGAACTGAACAGTGTTATTTCCATGTACTGATACACTAACGCCCCGATCCTCTCCCCACACACACTGCCAGGCGCTGGAGGGGTTCCTGCCGCCTATCCTGCGAGCACCTCCCAGACCTGCACATCCTCACAGCACTCATCTCAAAGAAGCTCCTTGATATTTTAAACCCTCCCATGCTCCCCTGCTCCCTACAGCTGACCTGTTTTTATAATAACTGATTATGTTTGCAGGAAATTTGCCTAAGATAATTTCTCATATTCCATAGTATGCATATTTTGCTGAATTTTCTTCCTGGAACTAAAAGAGCCCAGTTTTCTTTCCTTGGAACAAATGGTATGTAAAACACTGTATAAACCCATTTTAATTTGGAAGCTGTCCCATGGAATATATTGTCCAATTGAACAATGAGTCCCATTGTCAAATTTATTCTCAATACAAAGAGTAGCCATAGATTATCAAATCTGCAAGCTGGTCAGCATTTTTTCTACAGGCTTCTGGCGGGATGTTTTGCAGATAACATTTTGTGTAGGAAGCAATCGTGGCTTCATTCCATGATAGGCAAATTGCCAGGAAACACTAAATCAAGTGGCAATAGAGTCCCTAAAGAAAGTTGCTCCTGATTTATGATGATGGTTCCAATAATACTGCTGAACTTTTTACACGTTGAAATGACCACTGAGATATGTTTCACATTATATCAGAGAACAGGATCCAATGTTGCAGCTGGAATGCAGAAAGCCTCATTATGTTAACTTCCAAAGTCTGGGAAAATGATTTCTTATTCCCAAAATGTAAGTACTTGTTTGCTTTTCTCCCACACATCTCACACCCTGAATCTATGGTGGTATTTTAAAAAGTGGAATACTTTTTTTAAAAAGTGGAATAAGCTGGGTTAGAGGCAGGGTAGGGCAGAGGCAGAGATGGGGAATGGAAGCGCCAAGGACAAGGAGAAAAAGGAGACTTATTAGTAGCAGGAAATTGCCAAGGACCAAGGAGGGGGATACATTATTTCTAAGAACTTATCACAGTTTCAAGAGAAAAGTTCAGCAGACTTTTCTCCCAGCTGTCGCAGTTGCCTGGAACCCTAACAGTGTGTGTGTGTGTGTGTGTGTGTGTGTGTGTGTGTGTGTGTGTGTGTGTTTCTTATATTTTGCTCCTGGAGCTTTAAGAAAAGCCTAAACTAGCATTGTTTAATAGGAATGTGTCACAAGCCACATAAGTAACTTTATATTTTCTAGTAGCCACATTAAAAAAGGAAAAATAAATTTTATAATGATTTAATAACATAGTTTATTTACCTAATTTATTTAAAATCTTATCTTTCCAACACCCAGAATCCATAAAACTTCCTAATGAGCTAGCTGACATTTTTTCTTTTCCAGGTGTTTGGAACCTAGTGAATATCTTGCACTCACTCACAGCACACGTCCCTGTGGACTGGCCACACTTCTCGGTCTCAATATCACATGAGCTAGCATGTGAGATGGGGCAGGCTGCACAAGGAGGAACAGTCACCCTCTCAGTCCTAAAGTTTTACTTTGCAGTCCTTCAGCTCTGCTCAAGGTTTTGTATTTCTCTAAACCGGAAACACCCCTCCTCCTCCGGACAGCCCAGAACACACCTCTCAGAGGCCCCACACCTACCAGCTCCTCGAACAATATTGCACGAAGCATCACTCTTTGGGCTATTCCGTCAGCCTTACCACTCAACAGGTCAAGCAAAACTTCATGATTAGAAACCCCAGAACCCGAGAAACACATGTGTAAAAGCACTTTGATGTGTCAACACTGCGTTTGGACTTCTAGGAGAAACCATTCTTTCTCCCTTGTTCTTCGCTGCCCACTTCCAACCTATAAATTGTGCTCATTTCTCAACAAGTGTTATTTCTTCCTTCCTGGTCTCCCTTTCCAGATTGAGCAGGGTGGTGGGGTATTGCTGGGGGCACTTCTGTGTCCTGTCCTGGAGAAGATCATTGCAGAAGGGTGGTGTCAGCCCTCACGTTGCTGCCAGTCCTATAGCAGAAAGTCTGAAACTGGACCAGTGCATCTACCTGGAACAAAAAGCAAGGCTGGAGAGACTCTCTGCAATGGTTCTGGAAGATCTAAGAGGGGTGGCAAATGCCCATGGCTGGGGCAGGCTGTACATACAGGTGAGGCTGTGTCAGATGAGATTGGTGGGAGGTGGAAAATATAGGTGCCACTCAGAGCATTTCAACTCACTTGTTAACACTGTGCAAGCCAAAATAAACTGGACAGAGCCCCAGATGCATTTGTCTGTGATCCCTACTAGAGGACATGTCCTGGGCATCCACATCACACTGGCAGCAGGTATATAAAGAACTGCTGCTTCATCTCCTGTTTCCCCCTCCGTGGGATCTGCTGTCTATCAACTAGCTGGCTTTAGGCTTTGGGAACCTGGCTCATCTTCCTCTGCCTGCATGTCAACAACTATATCATTGACCTTACTTACAGATTCCAGAATTTACAGATTCTCAGTCCTCACTTCTAATGGCCCTAAATTCCATTTAGAACTGACCCTCACTGGAGTGAAATGCAACATGCACCTTGGAATCACAAGACAGTTTGTTGCCTCTGGACCCCTATCAGTCGCTGACTTTCTGCACAGCCCAGAGCTGCAGGTACACAGCAGTCCAAGCATTTGGAGACTTAAACCCACCAGCCAGGAGAGCAGACCCTATTGCTCCCCATCAGTGTCCATGGCCTAAGGCAACCCTGGATACCATCACGGCCTCAGAGCTCTGCATATCTCCAAGTCAGCATGCCCTGTGTCATCCCCCTGGGACTAGAGCGCTGCCCAGTAGGCCAGGATGAAGAACCGGTGCCCTGCCGGGTCCTCACCACACCCCTTCTCATGAGGGTAGACCCTACACTCCCAGAATGGTGATAAGTAGATCAGGCACAACAAGAATATCATTAGCTTCCTACTCTATCAGCACGTTCTGGAAACTTCTGCCATTGTCCCTCTACTGGAACAGATTTCCCATTGGAAAATGATGCTAGCCTGGTTCTTGCCTGCATCTGTGATGCCTATTCCCAGCTTCCTCTTCCTCCTGGCTGAAGCCCCAACACACTGCCCTGCCAAATTATACAGGTAATTACCATGTTTTTCATGCCTTCCTTCTCAGGAGGCCATAAAGTAAAGTGAGGAGAGGAAGGGCGTTTGAGTCTGAGAAATCTGGTTCTGGATCTTGGCCCCAAGGTTTAATAATTCTGGGACCACAGACAAATTATTTAACATCTTTGAGCCTCATTGCTTTTTCACTATTAAAATTAAACCAGTCTTTTTCCTAAGGCTGCAAGGAAGATCAGAAAAGATAGTGTTCGTAGGCATTTGCACATCGCAGACATTTGGTTCATGTTTGCTGTTGTGGCCACTGAGACAGCACCCTCTCTCTTCTCTCATCTCAGTCACTGTTAGGAGTCTCTTGACCCCTTTTGATGCCATCTACAGCCCAAATCACAAGGATTGCTATTTCCCACTGGTGTCCTGCAGATGACTCTACCCATCCCCAGTTCTCTTGTCATATTCTTGGCCTGTGGCTGGGACTCCTTTGGTCCTTCGCGGGAACCTCCATGTCTTCTTCCAAAAAGTCACTTTCTATGCTCTGGATATCTTAGAGAGGGGCATTCACTTCAGTCATCAGGAGAGACAGAAAGAGATAAGGAAACAGTCCAATTCTCAGAGATTTCCAGCACAACATAAACCACTAGGGGGCTGAAAACAGTTTCTCTAAAAATGGGCTGCATAGATACAGCAATAGTCCATTGCAATGGTCTTTCCAGGGTGTATCTTCATGTATACAATGTTTATTGAAGGTCAACAATATCTGTTCTTGCCTCTGCTAGAGTCCATCCTAGAGTTCAGCAGTTTCAGGTTATAGCACGAATCCTAACCCCACAGCTCCTACACCTAACCACAATATCTCAGTCACTAAAACACACAAAGGTTTAGTTCTCACGCTATATTTGATGTGTGTCAGGCAGCCCCTTTCCTTTGAATTCTGTGACTTAGGACAATGGCCTCTAAGGTCCCAGAAGCAGGGAAAAAGGAGGCATACTGACTCTTACCTGCTCATCCTGGAGGTGACTCTTGTCACTTCTGCTCATGGGCCATTGTCCAGAACATTTGACCCACTGCAAGGAAGCCTGGGAAATGTGAGGAGCATGCGAAATATGGATGAGCAGGGCTCTGCTCTAGTGTGTATTTGTGTGTATGTGTGCATGGGGGGGGGGTGTTCAACAGGCTGCTGGTGCAAGAACCCTTGTGTGTGCCTTCTGTATTCCTGCAGAACCTCAGCACTGCTGTTCTCCACCCTCTGTTCCTCTGAAGCACTTGTTATGAGCCAGCCTCCCACAATGTCTTACACAAAGTAGGTGCTTTATAATTTCAGTTTAGTACAACTTATTCAACTTCTGATAAATGACTCTTGAAATAATAATAAAAACAGAAAAGTGTGTCATTTATCCACTCTCCTCAAAGTTTTAGATTCTATGCTAATCAGCACTTCACATTTATTATTTCATTTAATCCTCGCAATTGGCCTATGGAATAGGTGCTACTTCTCTCATCATTTTACAAATGAAGATAAAGGTATATAAAGGTGACATAATTTCCCATGGCCAAAAGCAAATAAAGGGAGGCCTTGGGACTCTCAGCCAGCCCAAGGGACTCAAGCCCTTGGAGTCAGCCTCGACACCACACCAGTCCCTGAGGAAATGCCAGCGTGACAGGGGGAACAGGGGTTCTATCTGCAGGCTCAGAAGTGAAATGATTTTTATGGGTTTTCTTGTTTAGATTGTAATCCCAAGAAATTTAGAAAAGTATTGGGAACATTTACAAACATTTGAAGTTCTCCTTTCTTACAGTACATTAAATAACATTTCCAATGAGACATCAGCAAAAGTCCTTAAAACCCTGTTTGTTATAGCACCATGGAGCTTTGCAAACAAAGATTATAATGATCCAAGGAAAATTGTTTTTCTTAAGATATTTACAATACTATTGGATTTATTTAAATAAACTCCATTTGTTATACCAGATTTATAATGATTGTCAAAGAACAAAGTCAATAATATTCCACCAAATTTGTTCCTAACCTTTTATAACTTTATTTTTCCTCACTATTATAACATCACAATTTTCTCAAAAAGTCTGAAAAATTAATTTTGGGAAAAATAAATAAATATACTACAATAACCTTGTAAACAGCTAAGCTCATGAAGTACTTACACTGCTTTTCAAAGACTATTTCTGATTTAGGTCAGGCTGGATGTCAGCAGCTTCAAACCACAAAGCCCAGCTGTTGAAAGAAGAATATTCTGACTTTTGCTCCCCCAGGCTTATTTCACCAGATAGTCAATTTCCTGTGCCTTTATGAATGTACCTGAGTCCTTTCATATTCCCACATTACCCTAGCATTGCTCTTAATTTTCTAATTTCTAATTTTTCTTTTTAATAAATAACTCTGGCCTTGGGACTACTGAATGTTCATCCAGGGACAAGGAAGAAAATGAATATCGGCACACTAATAATAAAACTTGCTTTGAAAGTGCATCTTGCAAGTCATGTGTGTTCAATGTCCACAGTGAAGCTGTATTCTAGTAACTTCCTTCAATTGCACATGGGAGGAAGTTATGGATTGCCAGCATACTACTGCTCCCAGAAAGCCGACCTGTAGGAGTACAGGTTGGCTCCCTGCCCATCTTCAACCTGTGTGCAACAGTGCCAGTGAGGCCAGACGGAATTCATTCCTGCAGCTAAATCCCCAAAGTTTGCTCATAGAACCTCTTCCTGTGCCATTGTCATCAACCTGTCATCAGAAATCTATGAACTAGCCTTCCACTCCCAAGTAAAACTGCTTACTGTGGGGTACACCTTCTACTCAAGGAGAAATGAAACCTTGGGAAAATTCGATCCATCCCAGATCAAGGCCCGAGGTTGAAATAGTGTGCTGGTGCTGAGAGCATCTGGACCTTGCCCTCCTTCTCAAAGGCCTGACCAAGGGCCTGCACACACACTCACAGAATGACCAGCTATGCATGCAGTATACGGAGTTCTTAAAATAGTGGGGAATTTCTATTCAAGGTGAATTTGGTGCCAACTTGGTTACAGCTTAGTTATATTCCTATATAAGAGAGGTATAAATAAAAATTCAGACCTTGTAAATGTTCCACTTTGCTCTTCAGTTATCAACCCAGGTGAGACTCAGAGGTGAGGACAGGCTCACATAAATAGAGCAGTCCCTTATTTGCTTAATTTCCAGGATTTTTCTGAACACCACCACCCTGAGCTCTTTTTGTGGCAGCTTTCATTCATTCCTCTTTCATCTTTCAACCCTC